>NC_092019.1:10536327-11736327 GCF_042242105.1 Pempheris klunzingeri | reverse complement strand
CAGTAACAGCCAAGGCCAACACCAGCGAGAAGGGATGAAGATCAGAAACTCCAAATGCCACCTAATGTTTTTTTCATTGCAACATGATCATTTTGTCTGTGAATATTCATGCATGTTAGAGTAGCATAACTCTTTTGTTTTTGTGTTATGAAGGAAAACTCAAATTTAATTCAGTGTCTTGATTTTTAAACACTGCGAAGTAGTGAATGGACCAGACACTCGTGAGCTGGTAATTGTATTATACCTGTAATGATGTACATATCCCTTTTGTTTGTGTGTCCATTGTGTTTCCAAGGTCGTGGTGATATCCAACCTCAGCTGGACAGCGCCATGCAGGATGTTAGTGATAAATACATTCTGCTGGAAGAGACAGAGAAACAGGCCCTGAGGAAGGCTCTTATAGAGGACAGACAGAGATTCTGCTGTTTCGTAGCCATGCTGCGGCCTGTCGTGGTGAGTACGGCGAGGGAGAAAGAGAGAAATGAGCCTTCAGAAACTCCCCTCTGCAGTGCCTTTTGCTTTTTGTGTGAACTGGACAAACACACTCTCTCTACTGCATCACACATTCATTCTCCACATCGCCACTGAAGAGCTTCTTTATAGTACCTCTGCTATCTAAAGAGGACTTTTTCACTATTATGTAAACTTTTGAATGAGAACTCATTCTACCACCCAAACGTCTTTGCTCTCTCTCTGCTATGTATTCTTTTAGGATGAGGAGATTTCTATGTTGGCGGAGGTCACTCATCTCCAGGCTATCTCCGATGACCTCAAAGCCCTGACCTCTGACCCGCACAAGCTTCCCCCTGCTAGTGAACAGGTAAGGAAAAATATCAAAGATGAAAGAATGAACTAAAGACCAGAACAACTGATTCATCTCACTGTCAAACATACATACCCTGTTTGGTCCTGTATGACTTATTTTTGTGTTTTTAAGGGTTTATGCTCCTTGGATTAATGATAGCTTTGTTTAGTTTTTCTTTCGTCCTGACAAGTACAACTAATAAGAGTGACTATTATTTTCCTCCCTCTCAGGTGATCATGGACCTGAAGGGCTCAGACTATGGTTGGTCATATCAAACGCCGCCCTCATCCCCCAGCACCACCATGTCTAGGAAGTCTAGCATGTGCAGGTAGGCTCCCACAGCCAATCCCAAGACTCAGACACAAACAAGTGAAAAAGAGAATTTGTTATTCGAGTACACGCTTACCTACAGAACCCATTAAACACATTTTTGAAAATTAGATTACCCTGGTTATTTTTGCCACCCATTTCCAAGAACTGAGGAATTAGGAGATGGAACTGTATACAATGTCTATATTTGGTCAAGTAAAAAATGATATTATAGCATGACATGTATACACACAGAATTTAGTAAAATCTGCAGATCTGTCCTGTTGCTGGTTATAAATCTTCTTGGGAGAACATCTGCGTAATGCCATAGGACATGAAGAAAAACTTATGTTGCCTAATCTATGTCTGCCACCCAGTGGTTAATATGAGCCTGAGAGGCTTGCAAATTCTTTAGTTTAGTTGAGAAATACAGTTTAAAGTGACACTTAGTCATAGGAACTCAGAGATTATTTTATACAGGATAAAACTTAAGGACTGAAGGTTGGAGAACTTTTAAAGAACTGCCAAAAAAGTGCATTTCTTGTTTTGTAGCTGTTCTGGCCATTTCTTCTACCGTCTGTCCTCCCTGCTATTTGGCTGTCTCCCAATGATTTTCCTGAACTGTTCTGGTGTAAAGAAAGACATTTTATGCCTGGGTTCTGTATTGCTTTGCATTTGTCCTGCTGAATTCCTAAAAGATCAATTTTGGGGTTGTGGGATCCCTGTGATTTAATCAGAACTTTGAACTCCCTGTTATGGCAAGGTGAGAATGTTTGAGAGAAAATTCAAAATTTCAATCCAAAACCAAGACTTTTTTTTTATCCTTATATGGGTGATTTTTGCAGGCACAATCCACAAATCATTGTGAGACAGCTGCTTTTATGATTTTGATGCTTTGCTATAATTTTCACTTTCAGTACTTAAATCTTAAACTGGTTGATCAGATGATCAAATTGTGAAGACTCACGTCACATAATAATTAGACCTAGTGTTTATGCTGTTTTTGCTTCTCAGTGTTTTGTGTGAATATTCTCAAAACGCTGCCTCAAAGGCATGAAATCTTGGGATTTCCTGCCTGTAGTTATTGCCATTATGATATCATGTCTCTTATGTTGGTTTGTTTTGTTGTTTTGACTGGATTGGCCTCAGTCACTGCCTGCTGCATCTTGGTGTGCTGTGTTAATTGTTTCCCACCCTGTCTCCTCCACATTCCCCCAATCCTCTGCCTTCATTCCCTCCCTGTTATTCCTTTTTATCTCTTTCTTATCCAACCCTCCTTCTTCAATCCATGTCTTTGGGTGCACTTGATTCTCTTTACCCCGCCCGTCACTGCCAAACTTCTCCTTCCTCTGGCCCTCCCCTCATCCCTCACCCCTTCCCCTTTCACAGTAGTCTGAACAGCGTTAACAGTAGTGACTCCAGGGGATCCAGTGGCTCTCACTCTCATTCTCCTTCCTCCTCTTCTTCCTCCTCTTCCTCAAACCACCTCTTCCACCACCATCACCCCCGCCATCGGTACCGTAGCTCCACGCTACCCCAGCAGGCCCCAGCTCGGCTCTCTAGCATCTCCTCCCACGACTCGGGCTTCATCTCTTCATCACAGGACCAATACACTTCGTCTAAGTCATCCTCGCCCATGCCAGCTGAAACAAAGGTAAGAAAAACGCTCAGCTAGCCGCACTTAACCGTAATTGTGGCTCTATATACACGTAGTTGAGACAAGACTATAAAACCACATATGCTCTATGATTTACAAGTCATTGTAGTCAGAGAGAAAGAGAAAACCCCAAATCAGCAATCCACACAACTCTTCTCTCACACATCTCCCTAAGCACTGAGAGAGGCAGTTAGCTGGCAGCAGTAAGTGTATGCGATCATGGTGAAGTCATTTCACTGCTATTATTATACCATAAATGCACAGGAAATTTGTCTGCCTCCATTCTGGCCTAGGGCAAAACAGGTCAGCCCCATCCTGCTATTAAGGAGTCGACTGCTGTGACAGACTGTGGTTTGGTTAAACTTGCAGAGCCTCGAGCATACTGTGTGTTGTATTTTCATTAAATGTATCACAGTAAAATGACATGTTACAGTGTCAACGGTATGTTTTACAGGCACTAAGAGTGTGTTTCTATCAGCAGGTCTCATTCTGTGTCAGTCGGACACAAGGTTTCAGATAATTATTAACATGATAGGCCAGGGGATTGTCTGTGTGGGGTTTGTGGTTTGAGATCAACCGTGAGAGCGGCTGCACTAGTTGAAGTTCTGTTAGCACGCCAGCAACCAGAGTTCCCCTGTCCAAAACACATTGGAATAGTCAGACTCCAAGTTTTTATGATGCAGTGAAGGTGGTTTGGCAAGTTCATACCTGACCCATTTACAGCACAGTCCCATATATCAGCCCTCTCATTGCCTCAGTCTTGGAGTAGTTACCTTAGTTGACGTTTGACTGAATCTCATGGCTAAACAGGGCTTACTCCTTAACTCAAGGCCAAGCCACAACTTAAACGAGGATTTCCATCCATTTTTAATACACACCTCTATGCTGGGTGATCTGTAGCTGACCCCAACCCCCAGTCTCCATTTGGGAGCAGCATGCTAAAAGATTATTTTCCTATAGGCATGCATTAAGTATTATATTATTGTTAATAAAATAACCAGCGTTTTAATTGCTAGTTAATCACTTTAAATATCATGCAATGCACGTTGGGTTTGTAAGGACACTTTCGACATCCTAAAGAGGGAGAACTTTGCGCTGTTGCTTCTCTTTAACAAGGCTCCAACACTGCTGATGTCCATGCAATTACTGCTGGTATAACTCCCGGTGCACCTTCCCTACAGTCTTTATAGTCACTTGGCCGTACTCCCCACTAACTGCTGAGAGCTGTGGAAAAGTTGCAGCTGCTCTCTAACTAACTGCTCCTCTCTGTCTACCTGCTGACATGTCTGTCTTTGCAATTCTTCCCCTCTCTTCATGTCGGTCCGTCTCGATTTCTCTCTCTCCCCCTCCTTCTCCTCCTCTCTGCCTGCTTGCTGCTGCCCTCGCTGTCCCAGCCTTGTCCCAGTTCCAGGTCCTCTGAGGTGTCAGAGACTGGGCAGCTTCACAGTGACTGCAGCTCCCCCCCTTCTCTAGCTGCTGCTACTGCACCTCAGCACAATACTGACAAGGTGAAAACACACTCATCCCTCTTTCACATAAGTGTCCGAGTTGTTCCAGCATTGCTCGCACTGCAGCTTCTTCATAATAAACCTGAATAATTGGCTGTGCATTGCGTCGACTTTAGTTTGTGACAGAAATGTTCAGGGTACCTCAAAACCTCCCCGGTGTGTGCATCAGTTTTCATTCAGTTCAACATTTGTGACCATTTCCTTTGTTCTGTGTTGATATGATCAATATGGATTCCTTATTATTTTCCTTTTAATCATTTCTCCTCAGTGATGTGATTTGTTTTGTTTCTATTTTCCGCTATTTATCATTTCAATAATTTATCCCATTGTGTGTTTGTTTTGTTGTGTTTCGTCCTCCCACCGGCACGCACATATCCAGCTGTCCAATGGTTTTGACCACTACAGTCCGGCCAATTCCCCCTACCTGCATAGCAACGGGGGGAGTTTGGGCTCAGGGTCAGGCACTGCCTTCCCCTTCTTCCCTCCTTCCTCCTCATCCTCCACCTCCTCCTCATGCCCCACCCGTTCGTGGTCACGCCCCGCCTCAGCCTTGCTGCCAGACTACCCTCACTTCTGCACGTTGGGCTCCCCCATGGTGCCTTCATCACGAGTCCCCACCTGGAAGGTTTGTTCATCACCTCGGCCTCGATGATAAACTTTTTCCCATCGTCTGTGTCAGCAATTTGTTCAACACACAACCCTTGTCTGTTTTTTTATTGTTCTTGAATGTATACAAGCATTTTGAGTTCATCAGTTTTCTTCCTTTATATTTTGGTTAAATCTGCAGACTTTGAAACTGAAAGCTGAAAAAAAGGAGGGAAGATTTTTAGGTGCTCATCAAATGCTCATCAGATAAATGTGAAGTATCGACAATGACACGTCTTTCTCTCCAGGACTGGGCCAAGCCAGGCCCTTATGACCAGCCCATGGTCAACACACTGAGGAGGAAGAAAGATAAGGAGACCCCATCTGTAGTGGACAGTAATGGTGGTGTGACTAATGATAGCAGCGTGGGCCTGATCTCCTCTTCAGTGCCAGCCCCGGCTGCATTACAGACATCAGTATCAGTGGAGGAGAAGAACAGGACTGTGGCTGCACCTCTCAAGGTCAGTTTTAGTGTCTGCCTCATACTGAGCGTTTTCTACATCAGCTCATACAATAAGCAAGCACATACTTTGGTTAATGACTCTCGTTTAATGTAATTGACACAGCCTGCCTGCAGGCTGTAATTTTTTCAGATTTATGATGTTGGATGTGAAGGAGCTACCTCTGATTTCCACTTTCACACTTCTCTTATTTCAGTTTTGTGTTTGAAAACATCAGTAATTTGCTGCAGCTGCTGGCAAAGTCCCACCAAAATTTACCTCTTAATTCTGCCAATACTCGATGAAGCACATTAACATAGGTCAGTCTACGTTTAGTGCCATCTGTGCTGCTTAAGTTTCAGGCGCCCTGACATTCAGCTTCCAGCAGGCAGATGTTTGTCCAGTCATGGCATTCAGACCACATGAATGAGCCTCCCACCATTAATGTTCACATTTAATGACTTGAATGAGTTGTACCTAATGATTTTAATGACTTTAATGAACTGTACCTGACTGTATCCAGACAGTCAGACCCTATTTACTAAATGTTTTCTGCACTGGGTGTTTGCTCCAGGCCAGTGATATTGAGGCCCATGAGGAACTGGCTCTGGCCTTATCCAGAGGTCTGGAGCTGGACACCCAGAGGTCCAGTAGAGACTCCATCCAGTGTTCCAGTGGGTACAGCACACAGACCAACACACCCTGCTGCTCTGAAGACACAATACCTTCACAAGGTAACACACACTAAGTACACCTTTAAACCTCTTTTCTCCCCTAGTATCATAATATACAGTATCTGTTTTGTCAGTACATTGTTAAGCTCTCTATTGGTTCTTCCTAGTATCAGACTATGACTATTTCTCAATGGCTGGAGATCAAGAGCCTGAGCAGCAACAGCTGGACTTCGACAAGTCCTCCACCATCCCCAGAAACAGCGACATCAGCCAGTCGTACCGTCTCATGTTCCAGAGCAAACGGCCGGCCTCCACAGCCGGCCTGCCCAGCACACAGGCTCCTTACCCTGCACAGGGTGCCTATCCTGCAGGGCCCTATCCCTCCACACCTATCCACACTGGAGCTTATCCTCCTACCCCTACAGGTACAGACTACACTGACCACTTTAGTAAGTTTGCAAGGTATCATGTTGGTTTATGATTTAAAATACACGTTATGTTAATCACAAAGGCTTCCTGTATAAGACACTGAAATGTACTTTATTAGTTGTAAAATTCATTTTGTTAATGGCTTAGATTATGATTTGGGTTCTTTCATTGCAGGGTCATGTTCAGGTCAGGGATATTATTCTGGATCCAGCTCCCATAATGCCTCTGGCTCCTATTCTACAGGCCACGGTCCAGTTATTGTCACCCCTGGGGTTGCCACAATCCGCCGCACCCCCTCTTCAAAACCGTCTGCCCGCCGCTCAGGCTCAGTTGTGGGAACAGGCCCCATCCCCATTCGCACACCTGTCATCCCAGTAAAAATCCCTACAGTGCCCGATATGTCAGGAGCAGTTAATGGGAACAGGAGTGCAGAGGAGACAGGAGGAGGAGGAGGAGGAGGAGAAGAAAGCCCAGACTCTCCAACATTTGGAGGAGGGGGGGATGCTGGCACGCTGCCTATGATGTCCTGGAGTGGTCAGGCTACAACCAATCCTCCGACTGTACCCCTGCCCAACCAGCAGCACTTTCAGAGTGAGACAGGGCAGGAAGGAGAAGGAGGAGAGGAGGCAGGAGAAGGGGTAGAAGGCAACATGCTGGTGGCCATCCGCAAGGGAGTCAAGCTCAAGAGAACCCTCACCAACGACCGCTCAGCACCACGCATCCCATAATGGCAATGACACAAGACACATGAGCTCATATCATAGAAATGAGGCTCTCCCTTCATTGTGTTTGTAAATGAGGTCAAAAGCGTTAGAAAAAATGTCGCAAATAGAAATGCGATGTACAGAATCAAAAGGCTTCTAATGGTAGTATGAGAAATTAATTACATCTGTTCCACATCTCGCGTTTCTTATTCTGTAAATTCTCACTTGCGAGGATCCCCTCACTGCAGAAGCCATCTGTAATGATTCGGAGAAGAAGTCGTCTCACATTTTCTGATTTGGCTTATGATGCCTCAGAAAGTATATAAAGCCAGGTTTTCTTGCATATTGGTTTGGACTTAAAAGTGGATCACAGACTCACTCGTCTTAGATCTTGTATACGTCAAGTAATTTTAAAAGTCTGTACGAGTACAAGGGTAAGAATTATTTCTTACATAAGTCATGGAATAAAGGTTTTTGGCATAAGCACAAAAAAATGTTTTTGCAAATCCGAGCCTACAGCTGTGTACTGAAAAACACAAGGACGTTGTTGATGATAAATAACAAATGACAGAGAAGCATCACACTACGATATGTTCATTTAAGCACAGTAAAGACACATTTTACACACATGTATCCAGTATTCTTCCTGAAGCAGAGGGTTGGACACGGACAATGCGAATGCCTCTCCTCTGTGTAAAAAACAAAACAAAACAAAACACTGTATTATATGCAAACACTCATTGTTTAGGGAATGCATAGTACCATCGTGGGACGAACAAGCATTCCAACTGCCAAGTGACTTGGCACATGGAGCGCAATAACCAGTGCAAGTACTACACAGCATCAAGAGATTATTATTCAGGGGCACTAGAAGGTAATGGCTCCAGTGGTCGGCTTTCAATGTCACCGTTTGGCTAAATGGCTGAATCTCCTGAAGTGAATTGACTGCTTACTTGGAAGGACGCCCCGACGGCTGTGGGAGGGTTCTGTGTGTCAAAACTGTCTTCCACTCACAGCCCCAACACTTAAATATGCGAGACGTTCACAGAGCCAACATGGGCGGGTGTGTGACCAATATGGAGAGCTCCTCTGAGAGCAAATGACCTGACTTTGTGTTAAAGTCAAAGTTGTGGGACACTGCGGTGTGACAGCAGCGTTACGTGGTTGATGCCGTGACATTAAGAAACACTACAAGTTCTGTTTTGTTTTAGTTGTTTTAGTATTCACATGTTGTGTAAATAATTTTGCACGTCTCTGCTGCTGAGGAGTGTGTCGGTGCTTCTCGCTCTCTGTATCTTTACTGTATTTCCTTCTGCTCCTCCTCCCGTCCCATAATCATCAAGTTTTGCATCTTTAAACAGAATGTTTATCGACTTCACACAATGATCATCATGTCCCCTCGCCTTTGGGTGCGAGTTGGTTCTTTTTTTTTTCATATTTTTTCCTCATTTAATCTACAACATCTACATGCTGAGCTTTGTAGAACTCCTCAGTGGTTTGTGTTTATATATTAGCCCTTATATATTAGCCCCTTCTTCTTTGTAGCATTTATTAGCCATACTGCAACCTACTGCGCATTGATTGCTCATAACACTACTAGTAAAAGTACAGACGTGCCATGTCAAAAGTCATTAATTCAAATTTATACATATTATTAAACATTTTATAGACGTTAATGAGGAAAAATATTTTTGATGTTTTGAAAGCAAGTAATTGGTAATGCCATACTGGTTGCTGTTATATCGAACTATTCGTTGTCTTCTTTGAAGCGCATGTAGCGTGCATGCTCACGTCCTTGTCATTCATTCGGTTTTCACATCTTTCATCTCCAATTTTGGTGTTCTGTGTTTTTTTTGTAATGGCATCGAATGTGACCAGAGCGTACAGCGTACTTTATTACCCTAAAACTTAGGAAATCACATCGAAATTGTCGCATCATTGCTTAATTTAAGGAATACGTCACCGTAGGTGCATATAAAAATATTCAGTTTTTATCTGGACAATAGGATGTTTTGGAGACACAAGGCTTTTTCTCAGACTGCAGCATAGCAAGAGTATAAGGCTAAATGCATTTAGTATCCCTCAGTTATAGTCCATACTTTAAATTGCATTTCAGTTCAAGCACTGTGAGACCATGGCTACTACAAGATGTATGAAAATATAAATGTTATTTAGGTGTAAAGTTCGTCCAGAAACTCTCTCATTTTTAATTTATTTTCTTCTTCTAAATCTTTTTTCTTTCTTGACCTATCTCTATTTTTATACTTTATATGAAATATCAGTCTATCCATTGCATGTACTGTCTGATGTGTTGTTGTTTTGTCAGGACTGTCCTGCTACGATTCATTGCGTCCCTTATTTCACACACATGCATAAACTGCATTTAAATAATCGCTTTAGAGGTGAAGAGCAGCCGCAGCAAAGCGTGTTTTTCTGGCTTCCAGGTACCAAGAGAATCAGAAACGAAGTTTTAAAAAGTTAAACAAGTTTTAGTTTTATAACGGAGAGGCTTGCATCAGTATTATGGGTTCAGATTTCGGGACAAATTGGATTTGCATGATGCAGAGCTGATGGCAACATGCAAACCTTAAACTGTTCCTGAGGGTGGTTTGAATTTAAGTGTTCGTACCCAGTTATTTCACAGCTTAAATGTTATTGAACAGTTTATCTGATAGGCATGAACAATGTCTGGCCTAGTCTGACCTGAGTTTCCCAAAGAGATCTTTGCATGAAAATCCATCTTATTCTGTATTTTAACAGGCTTCTTCTGTATTTAATGTAATAGAAATGTTAATAGTAGGGATGACAAAAACGTAAATCTCACCAGAATTAAACCCCTAATGTGAACAGGGGGGTGCACCACAAACCACCTGCATACAAAATATCCTGCACTGTTTAATTCCAACTGACTGCGTAGATGTTTTGGGAAACCCAGCATTCAGTTCTTGGTATTATTAATGTCAATATTTTAGTTTTTTGGCCGTCCACCTGTCTAAAACATGTATTATAAATCTGTAATTTCCATATTTAAATTGCTAGCATAAATATATATTATATCAGAGTTGCCAGATGTCAGTATATCCTATGAATAAAAAAAAAAAAAAAAGTTTATAGTTTGTGAGGGTTTGAAAGTACGGTTAAACCTGGTCTTTAGTTTAGTTTTAAGCTTATTTCCACCCCCAGGAGAGTTGAGCTCTCTGTCTGTCCCTGTACAGTTCAACAGGCTACGATGCAGTTTGTTTCAGGAAGTAAAAGATTGTTATTTTTTGTGTAATGACAGCTTTAGCAATATAATAAAAATATAAATTTTGCTTTGGCTCACTGACTGTGCAACTTTTCTGTGCGTCAAGGTTATCAAGTATTTATCACTGCACTTTTCTTTCAGGCCTAGAACATCTTTAACCAACCATTTTTTCATCTCACATTCATTACTGGACTTTTTAGGTAGGTAGTTGACAAAACAATCCTACCTCACCATCCATTTACTAACTATTCTGGAGCTTTCTACTGGATATCACAGCACTCGTCTACAGTTTGCTTCACAGTCTGAATCTTTCAGACCACCTGTAGGACTTCTTATCCATGTTGTTCATTGTTGGCCCTGAAAACATTAACTTAAACCCAGTCAGTCTGAAAACTGGCCATAATGTGGCTGGGAAATATTGACACAGGCAGGTTGAAATGTAACTAAACAGTAGAATAACCACTGAATGAATAGAAGCCTTCATCACCAGCTCTGATCAGTATGTAAACAGAGGAAATGTTTGGTTTTGGCCACTGGGAGTCGCTGTTGTCTGAGCTTCTCTTAACACCCAAACCTGGTTTATAGCCTCTTCTTGGATAAGACATTACTCCTCCCTTCCTCAGGGGCCTGAAAACACTCGTCTGATCAATAAAAGAATGCATCTACCACTCACACACAGAGACAGCCTTGAAATAAATCAGAAAATGCCCGAACAAAACATTAACTTGACAGCAACACGAACCCTTTTCCTCTTTTCCTCAAGTACAGGCTTCCTCCTCAAAACAAATAACTTCCACATGGTGTCATATTTTCTCGGGGTGTGACCTGGAGTTTGGTTGAATAGCTGAAATGCCCCACGTGCATAATAGCACAGGGAGGAGTGGATACACACCCAACAAACACACACACACACACACTCTTTTTTACTAACCCTGTCTGTAACATTCAGACAGCTGCGCTCAGCTAATATCACCTTAATAGATGCTCCTTATTGGCCCTTATTTCACTAAATGATACAGATATTTTTTTATGGCATTAGAATAAAAATTATATTAAGATCCAGTTAGATATTAATATCGCCTATATGGATCCCCTGGACATGACTAATTATTTATCTACTCCATCACAGGGTGATAAAACACTAATATCACAACAAATATTTATTTGTCACAAGGGAACCAGACATAACTGGTTTCTAGAAGCTCACCAATTTAAATATGCAGGACCAAATTCGCGTTGTTTTTCGTCATGGCAGGACATAACTGAATACTACTGGCTGCCCATTGTCCCTACAGTAAGAGCCCTGTATGTGCTTACGTGCGCCGGTGCCGTCACAGTTACGCACGGAGGAAAGCGGCGCTGCTATTGGAAAATATTTTCGGGGCTGCTGGTGCCCTCCCATCCGCCTCACACCATCCTGTCAGCCAGAGGTGACACCAGCCGGGGCTGCGCTCGCAAAAATGTGATTTTGTACAAACCCTACAGCCAGGTCGGTGTTTGGGTCTGTGTGCGGATATCTGCAAAACCCCAGCTGGTAAAGAAGAAAAAAAAAAAAAAAAAAAGCAAACGTGAGCGCCGGAGCGGCTCCTGTATCGTCAGGGTTTCTTTGTGGAGGTTGCTGGACGGGACAGCGGAGCATCGACTGAGGTGCGTCCGATAACATAAGTTGTAGTTTGATTTTTAGACCTCTGCAGCATCCTGTTCCCATCTGTGTGCTGTGAGAGAATGTGTATCTGCTGCTGTCAGGCCCGTGTTGTGCCCTGAAGTAACCCAGCTGCCTGCAGACTGAGGATGCGTGCGGGGTTCTCATGCGATCGTTGCAGCGATCAATTCACAACATATTCCAGCAGGATTGCTTTATAAAGCAGCGTGGCGTGTGTTGTGGATGAGTGCGGGGCTCACAGTGGTAGCCGGGCCCGCTTTGCTGTCCTCCACTCACGTTCATTTGCTCTTCCCCCATCCCAGAGATGCTGCCCTGTATGCGGAGGGTGCTGCGGCCCGCCCTCTCTCTGAGAGCCGGGACTGGGCTGGCCAAAGCCGGACTCAGCAGCCACCAGAGGTCCCCGGCGCGGTTCGCCCCAGAGCCGCCCGCCTCCATGCTGGTGCAGCAGTGTAACCTGGGCACACACCCGCTGAAGGAGTCCGTGGAGCCGCTCAACTCGCCCCGGGGAGCCAAGGAGTTTATTTATAGCCTCCACCCGTCTGAGCGCACCTGTCTGCTGCGGGAACTGCACAGGTTCGAGTCCATAGCCATAGCTCAAGGTAGGTGATGTGCCACTAAATGTATATTTTCATCTCAAGCAGGAAAATCATTGGAAATACAGCTCGACCTTCTTTTTTTAAGTCATACAAGTAATGAATAGTCTTTAATATACAACATTAGAGAGCATCAGATAATTCAGTGCTTTGTTGAAAAAATGGTTTATGCATCAAAGTGATCATGTCATAGTTAGATCTATTATTCATAGGATAGTTTATGTGGTGACAAGCAGTTAACTCTGGGGTTAAAAACACAGAGGGCACTGCATCCTTTAGCAGGCTGTGATGAGATAAAGTAACATTCAGTGGGGTTAATAATGTTGGCCACATCAAGGCTTTGATTTTAATCGCCCGAAGGCTAATTCAAGTTTTAAAAAGCTGGAAGTTGCTGTTGGAAGATTCTGATTAAATCTTTCTAGTTTTAGTATTAAATCAAAGCATAATCCCACGGAGAAGGACAGCCAATCCCAGAGTGCAGTTCTGCAGCTGACCCCGATGTCTGACCACTGACCTCCCTGTGTGGCTCTACAGGCACAGATCAATACGATTGTCACCATTAATGCAATACTTATTCTCACATCTATTCCACACGAGCGCCTCTCCCAAAGGCTTGTAAGTCAGGTGGACTGGAAACAATATTTGTTTTCGAGCCAAATTTCTGTCACTTTCTCTCAAAGCCTGTTTCTCATGCCATTCTCCAGATGAACTAGGCCAAGGACGCAGCACTGTACCATCATTCTGTCCCTTCTTGATTTTACCCAGATGCTGTTCATTTAGAGACTCACTCTGACAGTCCTGTCCTGTCCAGTTCCTCCCAAATGCTTTTAACTCACTGGCCTGCAGTGCATTTAACCATTTCTCCTCACACAGCACCATGTTTTGAAAAGTCCGTTAGAGCAGTAGTTTTTTTTTTTCTTTTTCAAAAAGGGTTGAGGCGTTAGTGGAGAATAAGAGAAAGCATGGTGGATGTCCGGCAGACGGAGAGGAGAAGGAGGAAGTGGGTCAATCGATACGGAGACAGAAGTGAATAGAGGGAGGGAAGGAGGACAGAAATGAGTGATGATGGAGACGCTCTGTAGTGCATGAGAGTCTCTCTGGGAGTATGCTGCACTGAGCTCCTGTCATCCTCTGTATTCCTCTCCAGCAGTTAAGTGCAAAGACTATACTCTCATAATTTTATTTCATCCCTGCCAAATTGTCAGATGTTGGATTTGAATGAAGAATGCAATTCAAAATCTATGAAAATTACATGGAAACTCAATTAAACTTTTGTTTTGATGAGTGGAAACGTTAATGACAATATTAGATCCACTGCAATGAGCTCTGCAATTGTGGATAAAATATGATGCACTGTTGCTTTAATATTTATTTAGTAGAGTTTTCATTGTTGCTCTGTTTACTCTAGTGTCTCATGATGGAAAAATAATTCCCATCATGTGGGACACGCTACAGGATAGCTTTAAATGTCTCTCAGCCGCAGAAGATTTGAAATCAAAATAATGCCTAAAATCCTTCAATTCCTCTGCTATAACATTTTGGAGCTCGTGCTTTTGTTTTATACTCCTTCCTGGTCAGTTTGGTGAACTAATGCGCTGCTGGACCCGTAGTGCGTCGTACACCACGTTCCTTTAAACCTAATAGCGACCTACTGCTGAATGTTGAACGTATGTGCATCTGCTGCTATAAATAGTGTTGTGTCTGTACTGTTTCTTCTCCGTGTACAGTATGCGAGGCTCCGAATAACAAGTAGCAACGGCACGCAAAAATCCTACAAGCATGGCTCTGATCTGATGGTTCAGTTTACAATGTTTCAAGGTTTACAGATGCTGTAGATGCAGTTTTTGGAGGCGTTTCTTTCCCACCGAAAGAAAAATTCTACAAGGCTGCAGTCAGCTACGGTGTGTGGGATGGTACTGAATCTTTATGTTATTGATTGTGCTCTCGGTGTACGCTAAAACAAGGCCAGTTATGCTTCAGCTGACTGAAAGCATCTTTAGTGGATATACTAGTAATTTTGATAAGTGATGATAATGCTAAAAGTTAGTGATTAGTGATGGAAATGAAGACGGTGATGCCAGTTCGACAATAACTGTTGAAGTTATTTTTCTTGACGATAAATATCTCTTGTTGTAGATGAAAATCCTGTTCCACTCCTTTTAGGAGCAAAATTGTTCCCCATTGTGCACAGAGGAAATATATTTTTTAAAGAAACTCACTCCGTCTGTCACCTGATTTGGAATACCTCCCTTCCTCACCCTTTCTCATTCCCGCTCTGTACCCAGGACTGTGGTGAATAGGCGGCCAACCCATCATTACTAAGCGTTTCAATAACATCCTCCGTGCCCACCGATCCTAACAGTACATCATTATTTTCCTGTCGGATGTGGCTGATTGCATCCTGACCACACGTGCTGAGCTGTCCCCCGTGGCCACAAACACTCTGCAATACCGACACTTAGCGAACAGCGATAAATCCCTCATGAGTCTCATGGTGGAGGGCTTTATATCGCACGCTGTGGCTGCAAAAAGCAAGGCATCACACTCATTTTGGAACACTGGTTTGTGCTGCACTATAAAGTACCCAAGAAAACCACTTGTTTAAGGCCTTTTAGATCATTCAAACCTCGCAGGCAAGACAGCTTGCAAGAGAATGTCACGCTTCATTAAAAAGCAGATAGGGTTGGACGAAAATGGAAATTTTATGACACTTTGAGGGTAGACTCAGCATTCCCATCACCGACTGTGAAATGCAGCAGAGGCCGTGCTATAAGTCGGGTTTTTGCGTCAAGCCCAACCATATAGGACACAGCGGACTGATAAGATAAGAAAAATAATGTGAGCTAATGTACTGAGGTGAGGACGGCTTCTTTCCCCTGCTCTCCCCCATGGGGCCTGCCTGGCTGGAGCTTGCTGACGTCCTCACCTTCACACTATAAAAACCCTCAGGGATTGTCTTACCTACTGTATATGCAGGTTGAAGAGTAGCTGAATCAGTGGTTGCTGCACCAGCCAACTCACTCTCTCACCAACCTGCTGCTGAGGGATTGACTTTTTTGACAGGCTCATCAACATCTATCATCATTCCACCCAGTGGCTGCAGGACACCTGAAGCAAAACCTTTATTTCCCTGACGTTTCTATGCAGGTCTGCTGAGTGGTGAGGAAGCTGGATGTCGGCAGCAGGCTGTGGGCTCTCTGACACGTCTTAATGCATTCGCCTTCATTCTTGATTATGCTCATAAATTTCAATTACATATGTCATAACCCTGTCAACCCCAACCTGATTGCAGTGTTCTTGTGTAAGGATGCAGTAACATTGTTTTGCTTTGGGGCAGCGCAACAAGCCATAAGCACACCATCATTTTAAAAAGTATAAACGGTGATCAGTTGCTTCTCTTGAAAACGCAAAGCAACATTAGTGATCATTTCAAGTGGTATGTCTGGTAAATTGTCAAATATCATTCCAATATTCTCTCTACTTTTAGCTCTGTTTTTGGTCACCACCAACCCCTGACAGAAATGCGTGACTGCTAAATGTTCACCAGCTAGTTGCTAAGTTTGACTCTCAGCTGTTTTGTGCTGGGCAGGTCGCATCTGTTTATCAGAGGGGTTGTTTTCTGAAAACAACTGACTGCTGTAGCTGGAAACGTGTAAACAGTTAAACCAAAGCAATGAGTTTACAGACACTAAAACACTTTGTAGAGTCGACGGAAAAATGTGTTTTTCACTACAAACAACTCCTATCATACCTGATCTACAGTTTATGACTCGTGCTGAGTAATGGCATTACTATCCACTTTTCCAGTAAATCCTTTACAGTTTAAAAACCTTTTAAAACTTTGTTTTCACTTTATAGGGGTACAGGGTAAAATCCAAGATACTCTTAAGGACATTTTAAAGAAAAAGTCTTAGGAAGAAGCAAGTTGTAGTGATTGATGGTTATAGACAAGTACATTCACCTTTCTGGACGGGTTCAGAGTCCATTTCAGAGGTTTGGAGGCATCTTGTACTGTATAGTACAGAAGTACCCCTTTCAGCAGTTTACAGTTCATAAACAGTGAAAGGACAAATACAACTTTGCTTTCAATTAAAAACTTAATTACATGCATTTTGGTTTAAATCTGCCTTATTAGGAGTAATTGCCGATCTATTAATAGTCTTTTTGGAAAATCTATTTCACATACCTCAAGGACAGGAATTGTGCTGTATATTTGCAGATTAAGTTTTCTTGTCCACCTCACAAAAATTCAGGAACTCAGAGATCCCCAAGCTCTTAGGGTTAAGTTGGTGTAAAAGCAGAGAACAAAGACACAGATTTGGAGGAGAAGGTCAGGAGAGGCGCAGCAGATAAATGAGTGATTAAGCGATCAGAGATCCGTCTGTTCCATCTGAACCTCCTCCTCATCATCATCATCATCATCATAAGCATCAGCGCTCAGTTACTCAGCGACATCCACAGCAATAATGTGGTTTTCCCACAGGCCTGCTGGTGAAAAGGAAAATGTGAGAGGAGACGAGATAGAAGCAATTTCCCTTCATGGATCAGACGATAGATGAGATGAAAAAGAGGAGAGGCACCAGCGAGAGGAGGGGACACCTCTGGGTGTTTTTTATAACTTTATTGTTTTTTTAACCTCAGTGAACCACCGTTGACACTTCACGACAAAATCCTAGGAGCATCAACAAACAAGTCATAGCAACCATCCTCCTTTCCTTTCATTTTCTTTAAGCAACACATCTTACGTCAGTCTTAAACTTTAAAAATCTTCTTAAGCTCTTTTTGAATCATAACCAGATTGTTCAGCAGGTACAGTATAATGAATTCAGGATCAAAGCTTTCATCCCCTTTCGTCAGGTTTGTCTGTTTTCCAGGGGAGGCTCAATATATTCTCTTCTCAATGCATTGCTCTAATAGTCCCTGGTGATATTTTACTCCGTCTTTAATGCTGACAGGAGAAGCCATATCCTCTCAGATTATAGCCTTATTGCCCGAAACAAGGGACAAAGGAGCAGAGCATTTTCATTTCTCCTTTCTTCCTCGGCTCATGCTGCAATATTGTCATGCTAATTCAGACCCACTGCTGAATAATGGTAGACCATGGGGAGTTTTCACCTCAGTGACCCAGCGTTTGCCAGTCACTGCTCTGATGCTGCCATGATGCAGATATTTGGCTCTTTGAGAAGCAAATTCTTGTGAATTACTTGAGTTAATAACATCCCAGACAGTCACATCTATTGCGGTGGACATTGTTGCTCTGAAATTATTCTGGTAATTTGTGCACGAAAAAATACACCATTCATCACTAAGACCGTAATAGCACAATGTCTGTATTTACTGAGTGCACTTTGCTGCCAACAATGTAGCTGCAGCCATTAATAACTAATCAGTCTTAGTGTGCCGAGGAGACTTCAGACTAAGTGGTTTTTTTTATTGGAGCTGCAGTGGCTCCCGAACTTGTGACCCAACCGGAAAAAAAAGTCATAACTGCTGAAAAAAAGTCATTTTCTTTAAAATATATCTTATTTGATTAGTTAAACATGGAAAATTTACTACAGCTGACTATTTGCTACACCTATCAACCTTTAAATATCAGTGGCCAATGTATAAGACTCTTGGTAATATTTGAAATAATTTGTCCTTGGTGTAAGACAGTGGTAGACGAAAGCATAGCATCGTTTTGGAAGGGATGAATAATAAAATACAACCTAGCATACTTGGATTGGACAATCGCTGTTCGAATATGACCCTGAAAAATCACCCTGAAAATGGGAACTGCTGTTTTCAACACATTACAATAAAGTTGATTCTCCTTGTTTTGAGTCTTTGGAAGAGAATCCAACGAGGCCAAGTTTAAAAGCAGAAAAAAAAAAGCACTATATATGGCCCAGTTTGTGAGATTGTCCTCCAATTGGCAATCTGGCACCAATTAAAATTTTATGATTCAGAAGATGTGAAAGCGAGGAGGAAAATCACCGCATATGGCTCTTCTTTCTTGTGAAACCCAGACAGATGGATCAAGGCATGAATCAAATTACGCAGGCACCACAGAAACCCATGGTAATAATATTACTATGCGCAGCAGGATGTGTTTGATATTCAAGGTGGTGTTTGTTTTTGTGAGCCTGTCCATTCAATCACGAGGTCATGAGCTTCAGAGCGCGAGAGACAGGTACGGATCATTTTCAGTTTTTTTTTCATGGGATGAAATGACCCCCGAGTACAACACACTCTCACTTTTTTGTCACCTCCAAACTGTTTTCTCTTTCATTTCTTTTTCCCGCCTCGCTCTTTTTCCTCTTATCCTTCTTACTCTCACTCTGTCCCTTTCACACTTATGCGATGAACCACAGCACACGACACATCCCTTGCTGTTTTTTCCAAGGTCAGTTACAGGCTGCTGTAACTGACCTTGCCACGCGGTCACCATGGCTGCTGATTACACTGCAGCCCCGCAAGACTAAAGTCAGCATTTATAGCAGTTATTAAGGTTAAGTTCTCTCTACAGGCCTGTATTTATCGCTTTGTATTACTTCTACTGCAGGTTTTTACTCAGGAAAATATGAAGTTGCTTACCTCACCATCAGCTTCACTTCATTGACTGGCCTGTCTGAAATACAGTGTTAGCATTCATTTGGAGTCGGTTTTCTTTCCACCAACTCTCCACCAAATCCTGGAATTAGATGCTTCACTAAGTTCATAAGTGAGCTACTAACATCGCCTGCCTGCAGTTTGATGCTGGGCATGTGTCAGTTTTTAGAGCCTTTTCACAATAAGCATAAAGTATTTGCTGAAAAGAGAGCTGTGAGAGTGAACCAAACGCTGAAGTTGTGGGCCATAAAACCAAAGCAATGAAGTGAAAGATGCTCCGTAGAGCTGAGGAGAATGGCAGAGTGAAGCGATAATTCCCTTGAGGGTTAATCACCCTGCCTACAACCACACTTTTACATCACTCATAGTCATTTGATCCATTAAAATACAGATATTGATAATAGCAGGTATAAAATAATTATTACAGCACTGAAAATCTTCTTTTCAAATCGGGACACGCGTCCTCAGGACCTTTTTCAGGTTAGAATTTAGAAGAGTCGTGCCTGTAGTTTGCTGTATGGTCAATGCCATACAAGAGTGGTCTGTGTCCTGGTTTATACTGTAACAGTGTGGTTGTATATAAGTGAAGTGAAGTGCAACATGTAGCTTATCAGCAGTGTGATAAACAATGGAGACTAGAAAACATCGTTCACTTGGCTGAAACCCAACCGACTCTGAAAACAAATGCTAAGGTTGAGCAGAAGATGAAGCTAAACTTTGTACCAGAAGCAATAAGAGATGGTCTGTACGCAGCTACACAGAGGTTTTAATTAGCCTAAATAAGTGAAAACACCTCTGCATGTGTTCCTGTCTGCACCAGTGGTGAGTAGTCATCTGATCAATGACTCATTGACATCTAGGAGGCAGGTGCATGCAATTAGATGCCATTCATTTGCTTGCGGGATAGAAAACCAGCTTTACTTTTATTGCTAGGATTAAAAGATCTATTGCTCTGTACTACAGGGATGCTGCAGGATTTAAAAATGTAGTGAGCATTTACTGTAATATGGGTGTGAGCAGGAAGTCTGCAACACCATCAGACAGAATCATGTGATTAGTGTAAGATAAAGTTTTATATTTACAAATATGGTGTTATCATCATGGAGTGTTATTATTGGTCTGAACAATTCATGTAAAATGCATGGTCTCACAGGAACTGCTCTCTACATCTCTGTGTAGTGTTATTAATGTGAAAGGGAAGTCATCCATCCACCAGCTACTGTATAGTGGCAGTCAGGGTTATTTTAAGCAGCGCACTGCTCAATTAAAAATCTTTCCTTTTATTCTATTGGCTCTGTCCTTTGTTCCAGCCGTCTGTAAAATGGTGAGGAAACAAAGCTACTTTCTTCTTTCATTCCTCTCTCTTGTGGTTTGCCATTTATCAGGAGGACATTTTCAAGGATTTGTGTTTTTATTTTTTTGTCTGTTTCCATGTTGTGTTTCAGGCCCTCCACAGCTGCCTTAATTGGCGCTGGAGGAATAGATTGGTGTATTTATTTGTCTACCTGCCATATAGAGTTCAGTGAACTCGCAGGGGAAAACTCACTTTTCTGAGATGTAACTACACTTTCAGGCACCGGCTTGTGTGCTGTAATGGCTGAATGCTTTGTATTTTCTTCTCGAAGGTACAGGCTGACTGTTTAATTCTGGATTTACTGGGAACTACTCATTATTTTACCTCAGCAGACAGAGTATTTTAAGTTCTCATCTGACCTTAGGACGTCCTTCAGTAGACTTTTAGAGGTTGTTTAAGGGGAGCAGATAGACTTTAAAACAAAATAAATACGTTTTCCTTCACATGAGCTATACAAATCACAAGCTTAAGGTAAACTCAGTCTTTTTTTTTCTAAAATACATTAGTTAGTTAGTTTTAAGAAACATTTTAAAATACAGAAACATTTCAATGAATACAGAAATATTGTACCTTCTCAAATATATTATGTAAGTTTTAAAAAAAATTAAAAATCTAGTCAGTCAGTATAAATTAATGTCAACGTCAAAATTTCAAAATAACTACAAAAGGCTACAAGAAGCCCCTCCTCCACACCTTTCTCCCATTTTGTGTTAGTAAGTGACTGTCCTGTACAACGTGGCCCACATTCTGTGTGCTGTGTAATTTGATATGTTCTGTCGCATAAATCATGAGAGGATACCAGGCTGCTGTGCACTTGATGAATGGCTCTGGCCTTCCATTGTTCCTGTTTTGCTGAACTCTATTGATCTCTTGCGCACACACACACACACACACACACACACACACATACACACATACACACACAGCAGCAGCATACGCAGACACAAAATGCAGATAATATGATAATTTATATGGATTCACACAGACAGACACACACATGCTAGTGCACTCACTCATCACGCTTCTTCACACAACAGCCTGTGTTGTATCAAACCATGCTGTGATGAGGAGTCCCTTCTCTGTGTGATGAGGTGTGCAACTCAAAAATCAATAAAATCCTGAGGGGAAAACAAGGATGTTTCTTAGTTTACATTTGCCAGATAAAGCCCAACACACACACACACACACACACTCACACACACACAAACTGCATTGCACTGCTGCACAGTCCTTTAATGAAAAATGCTGCTGCATTGCTTCTGTTTTCTGCCCCTGTAACAGCAGCACCTCTATTGCCTCTATTTATTGTTCTTATGAAGCGACTGCACGGACCAACAGACATATATTCATCGTATGTGAATTTTGCTGAGGGAGAATTTGGCATTTGCACTCATCTCATCTCCAATTTCCAAAACTCTGCTCACAGTCACACTTCGATTTCGTGCTGTACCAGGACCAAGAGCCAAGGTGCGGAGTGAGCCATTAGCCACAGCAAAACAAAGCCAAAAGTGCGACTTTTGTTTCGGCTTCAAATATTCACAGCAAAGAGTGTTAACGTTTGCCTCCTCAAAAATAAACTGTTTCAAAGCAGCAAGCAGTTGAGGAGGGAGGGTTGTAGTGTAACGTGCAGACAGTCAGATAAGGCACACTGATGCTCAGATGCAGTGAAACATCAGATGATATAATGCTAGCGACATGGCTGCAGGAGCGGCAGCATCAGTCGGTCAGATGGTCCGCTACCTTGGCACAGACTGAAATATTTCAACGACTATTGGATGGATTGTCATGAAATATGTTACAGACATTCACGTCCTAGATTTTGTGTTCCCAAAGCTTTTTATCTCGCACCATCATCAGGTCAAAATTTCAAATATTCCAATATTTGGTATTTGACCACTGCATGCCAACAGGAATGCAGTGCAAAGCGGCTAATGTTAGCATGCTAAAATGCTCATTTAAACTACACTAAAGATCGGGTTCTCTGTTTATCTGTAAACAGTCTTTTTATCGGATACCAGACGTGTGCTGGACGGGTCATTTTGGCTGTAGTTTGGAGGATATAGAATAAAAATCTTGAGAAGAATGAAACATGGCTGCTTTGGTGTTTAATCTTGCTCGTGGGTATCTACTTATCACAGCCCATTAAATGTTTTCACCACTCCTGTTGGAATTGAATTCTCTCAAGACAGCAGCTCTCTGGGATTTAAGATACCACGCAATCAATACTTTATACCAGAGGAGTTCTTGGGGTAATACACAGTCATGTCAGCTACATCAGTTCTAATAAATGGCTGGTGAAGTCCAGTGGAGTGGGAGAGAAATGTCTTCAAGGGATTCTGTTTCTCGTTAATGGGTTTTTTCATGTGACTAGTGATGATACGGTGACTCAGCTGCATTTTCATTTGGCCTGATTCTTTTTAAGTGATGGGAAAATATTGCAGATATAACATAACATGTTGTAGTCTATTATTTGTCGTATTAAAATGGGACAGATTGGAGTGCTTTTTCAGATTGCCCACAGGCTTGTAATTTAGAACTGTTCAACAGCATACGACCAAAGATGTCTGCGGAAAAGGTTTGGTGTGCCAAAAACTTCTGAAAAAAAACAAATGACCAGCAAGTTTTTATTTGTCGCTACTCTATCTTCTGAGATCTAAAAAGTACATTGTTGTTTATACTTAATAATTCTGCAGTTTATCTAACCTCAACTCTTGCTAGTTCCTTTTTAATCTTGTAGAAAACCACCATTTACAGAAATTTGGATAATAACTGTGTGTAATATTTTGTAACAGCTCTAAATTATAGATGATCTGCCCTTGAAGGAATCATCTGCTTTAGTTTTACACGTGAGCGTGAGCTTGGACCCATTTTAAAATATAACCCTGAAGTGAAGACATTTCTCATGGATGACTGGTCACCATATTAACGTGCAACTCTGCTATCAGCCGACATGGATGGTAGCGCACACATGCCCTTATTAGTTTGTGAAACCATGCGCCATGAAGGGCTGAGAGTATGCAGGTTATCGTCCCAGTCAAGGAGTCCTGTGATTCATTACGCTTGTGGAGATTATAGATATCAGAGAATACCGTGTTGAGAAATATATGGAGATCGCTCTTCTGCCTTTGACTGGAAAAAAAGCAGTCTTGCCTGGGAGGTTTTTAACATTTTATGAAAGGACATCTTTGTTTGTTTTTGTTCCATCAGTTAGATTACATAAAAAACATAAGAACACAGTGGAATGAGAGCCAACTACCCCCACCTCAGTAAATAAATAATTTAGTTGACCTTTTTCTGTACTTCTGTACTTCTGTTTCTTTTTGGGAATTTCAAAGTCAAAATGAATGTACAATGTGCTTTTTTCCATATGCTTCAGGTAACCACTGCAGTTTAAATGTTAGATATGTGTTTTTCTTTCTGTCAATGAACCCACTAAAACTAAACAAAATGCTTATAGTGGAATTTGGGTAATTTTGAGGGGGAAAAACTATATTCGGTCACTCCAAGTATGGTACTACTGGTTAGTAAATGATTGGCAAGTTTTCTAATTCCCAGAGCCTTAGTGTGATAATGACAGCTGAGTCTAATTCAGCATCAGCTGTTCAGAGAGAGGTTTCAGTGAGAAATGTTACATGGTTGATGCAACATTACACTGACAGTTCTGGCTCACAGATAAGCACAGACGGATCATTGAAAGCCTTTAATTAAATCCTAAAACAACCCCTGAATGGGTGATAAATGGAGAGAGAAATGTGTTCTGGTACTTAATTGGTAAAGCCATCCATCCTCCGTGGGCAGGATCTTCTTCTCTGCCAGTTTTTCACTGTCTTGTTGTCTGATCATTTTTTACTTTTGTAACTGAGAAGATTTTCCAAAACCTGTAAAATGAGATAAGACCTTTAACAAAGCTCACGAGGGAGCTGGAAAGAGACGACATTTCACTATGCTCAACAGGCTGAAGTACGAGTACTGTGTGAGCACTGATGATACATACAGTAGCTGTGTTGGTGTGTGCATCTCTGTCAATGTGTCAGCAGTATTTTTACTCTAGTGCTGATGAAAAGTCCGTCATTGAGGTGAACAACTGGCCGTTATTGTGTGTGCAACATGAGCAGGGGGTTGAGCTGAAGCTTGTAATGTGAAACCTAGTCCTGAAAGGAAAAGAGGGAGTGACAGCGAGATGGAAATGGGTGAGGACAGCAGACAGGATGAAGAAGATAGAAGGCAGATGGTTTTGTTTTTTGTGTGATGTTACAGCCTGATTTTTAACGTTATAAAGCAGATAATTTTGTCTTTTTTTTAAAATTCAAATTCATCTGTAAAGTGATAGCAATGTATTCAAGATGAAAAAACTTAAAAAAGCTCAATTGGATTTTGGCATTTTGCTTTTATTATAACTAGTCGCAAGCTTGGTGGGATTTGTGCATGAGGGATTGCAAGTGTGAGTGTCTGTGTATGAATGCATGCTTAAGTGTTTGGGTGTCACTAGTCGTGGGGACTCTGTTTGGAGTTCAGCCGCCTTCGCCATTAACAAGCTAAATCCGCTCCAGCCTGGTTTACCCTGCGGTAGAGCAGTAACACCTGAGAGTGATGGAGCTGACTTCATCATGTGGACTAACATTTCCACTGACCTCAGTAAACCAAATCCAATTTCACAGAACCTGCAAAGGAAAGGATTTTGTCTTGTGTCCTCGGTCTTAAAGCCAATCTAATCATCTCGTGTTTTACAGCAGCTCTGTGTGTTTTGTCACAGTTCAGTGCCTGCTGTGCTAATGTGGCACATCCAGTGTGACACTTTTTTTTTAATGCAATCTAAATCTCCTACATCGCAGATAGATGTTACAGATCCTTAACTTTAGTGTCACACAGAGTAGAAGCATTGTGATTGTGATTAATTTTTTTTTCCATCTACATGTTGGCTGATGTCACTTTAAATCTGTTGATATAAAGGCAGCGAACGGATTTCTCTCACACTTTCCATCTCCCTCCATTCCTATGTGTCACTAAACACACACACACACACACTCATACACACACACTCCAATTATAATCAGTGTGCTAGCAGGCCTCTTCTGACAACTGACTGGCAGCAAAATTATAATTTTCTGACATCACCTTTGTCCTCATCCGTGTCTCACTGTGGGGAAGCGGCAGCGAGGCAGATGCTCTTTACTCCTCTTCCTCTGTCTGGCTGACTTTCATCACCTCTGACACGCTGCTAAAATTTTCTCCCCCTCTCCCTTTTTCCAAGGTCCATCCTCTCTATCCAGAAGGTTGTGACTGATAGGCTTTGCCATTTCAAAATTGTTGTTGACATTTATGCTGACGTTTCCCCTCATAGAAAAACAGGCCAAAGGAGATGCAGACGCCTTATTTAAGCCTTAACTTTTTTTTCCTTCTTCTTTTCTTTTTCAGGACAGCTGGAAATTGCACCACCTACTGCAGCACAGTTAAGATATGGTAAGAAGCCTATATTTTTTGGTAATTTTGGTAGATTCTCTTGTTTGTTTGATTGTGTATTTTATCATTTTCAGTTGCTGTAGAGGGTTGGTTTAAATTAATCACTGATTTGATAAATGCTCATTAATATTGTGGCATGACAGCCTGGATTGACATCCTTTATTTAACAATCAATCAACCAGGAAGATTGATGAAAATCAGTCCTAATTGAGATTCATGAGCAGGACAAAGGAGAAGAAAAGCGTGGTGTATATGGGCCTTGCTAATGGGGTTATAAGTTTTCCATGAACAGATATTGCATTAGCTATTGCCCCGGCACTGATTGGAATCTCAGTCAATTCGGAATCTCGCAAGACAAAGTTTGTCAATACTACAAAGGAAGGTGTGAGGAGATGACAAGCTATAAAATTCAAAATATATAGTCCAATCATTTTGATGCAAAGCACACAATATTTAGCTATCCCATCACGCTGGGCTTGACCAATATCCATAAATACCTTTTAATGATATGAGACAAAATGCTGAACATTACTGTAACTGATTTAAAGAAAGAAACCATCAACACAATGGATGTAAAATGCAGAAAAACAACAACACGAGTTAGCACATAAAGCAGGGAAAGGGCAGACCAAAGAGCAGATAACCAACTTAGATATTTACTCTCATCCATGTTACCAAAAATATATTCTCTTTGAAGCTCTTTGTAGTTGATGTGAGCTGGTAATAGTTGGTTCAGATCTACATAATGGAAGGTCATACACTCATGCATACGTAATCCACCAGCACACACTCAACTAAAAGCGTGAGCAGGCACACTTCACTCTGCGATGCTCAGTTAGTGACATGACCTCAGATTTCTCTGCTCCTCTCCTCCTGCTGAGAGGTTGGAAAACCTGCTGCTTAACCCGACGTAGTTCCTATCAACATGTGTCTGTCATTCTGTCTTTGTCACCGTGTCCATTTAACAAAGAGATCTTTGTGACTATGAGCAAAAACACAGAGGCATCATGTGATGAATCTCTCCTCTAAAGCTCAGCCGTGTTATCTTTAGTGCAGAGCCAAAGCAGGAACAGCTTTTTCAGCACGAGCAGAGAAACACTGGGTGAACCTTCAAAAAGAAACATCGCCTCAGCCGGCTGTCACTGGAGCAACGGCGTCAAACACAGAGCTTGTTATTTTTCTCAAGACAGCAGAGTCTTTGTGTTTTGCGTATTGTAGCCTTGCTTTTCTCCTCCTGGAAGCTACACCTGTTGATGACTTCAATGGAAACGTGTCATGTCTTTTCCCCACTAATGCCCAAAACTGTTCCCCAAACAGCCTTTATTCACAAAGTACAACAAAGAGGTGCAATGCTGGAACTCATGCTGCCAAAGGAGTAGTTTTTTTAAATTTCATCTTCTGGCCTGTAGCACATTTGGGAAAAACACTAACAGATATTTTGTACTCATAAGTTTTAATGTGTAAAACTGGTTAATGAGAATCGGGTAGATACGGAATAAGCATAAACACTGCTGGACATTAAAACATGGTAGTCATGTAGCCTGCCATCATTAAATCTCACTAGTCAATTATGTGTTATATGAAAAGATACTAGAGAGACATGAGGCAAAAGGTCCAGCAAATGTCGAGTTTTCTCTGCACAGAGATGACTCACTGCTGTTAGGAGGACATGTTAGATTTCACTCTTGAGTTTTAGTTTGTTTTTGCTGCAGAGAAGCATCTAAACCAAACACCATTTGATTCCCCAGCTCTCAGTATCAAGAGATGGACTGCTAGTGTAGCGTTACAATAAAACCTGTGTTTAAGATAAGTAGGTGTTTTGTGTCCTGAGGCTCAAACAACAAGATTGAAAATTCTTAATATGCACTGAGGGAGAGCTGCAGCGGAGTACGAGCTTAAGAAAAGAAATAACTGGTGTTCAGGGGTGATTTTGTTCAAAGGGATCACTTTTTTCTGCAGATTGCCGACTCGAACTGGACTGAACTTCGCTTGAACTTCAGCTATAATACACTCAATTTTCCCGGGGGCACCGTGTGACATTTAAAATACACTTTGAAAGCACCAACAGTATATTACACTGTATATCTTATCCTGACACACGACACACACACATCTATCTATTTATTCATGTAAAGGGAGGAATACATTACTGTGTAGAAGTATCAACATTCTGATAGGCTTTTTGGTCTGGAAATGGAGATGCTTGATATTTATGCCATTATTTACACGAAAGGTCAAGATGAAGTTGAAACCATCTCACGTTTAGACTGTAGCCAACTGTACTAAAGACCTTGACTGTGCTACAGCAATAAGGTAAAAAAAATAAGGACTTAGTACTTCATACTTTTAGTATGTACTTGTGCCTGGTTTACACATATACATTATTTTAGCTGTTTTAGTGTCTTACATTATGTCATAGTTTCATGTAGCTTGTTTTATATGTCATATGTTGAGACCATTTAGTTATAATATATGTTCTTCATCTTGTGGTCTTGTTAGTAAAGGATGCATCAAAGTACAACATTGTCACAGCTCCGATAATATTAGGGATTAAAGGCACCAGACAATATGAACTGTCAGCTAAACATAGCTACCACTTCATAATGGTAGAGACTGAGATAACATGATATACTTATCTGATCTGATTCATTTTTTTCTGATCTTCAACCCCTCTGTGAGCCAGGAGATCTTCTGGTAGCCTTTCCAAGGTCTAGGTTGAAAACTTTGATATCTGAGGACCTAGACGTTGAAACAATCTGCCAGAGAAGATCAAGCTTGCAGAGTCATCCCCTCATTTTATTTCACACCTCAAGACACATTTTTATAAGAAAAAAAATATTATTGTTATTATTATGATGCCAATCATAGTAATCTTTCATCTCAGACATTTAGACTAAACTTACAAAGCGTTCAATTCTTTCCAGGGATTAATAATACATTTTCTGTCACATGCTATATTGAGATCATGGATTAAACTAAAAGCTGCTCACTTACATAATTTTGCGGCTGTTTATGTAACATGCTTGTGCACGTTAATCTGTAATACCGTAGCATCATATTAAAAACATGTATGTATCATATTAAAAACAGTTCATTTCAAGCATCTTTTTCTCAATTTAATTGTGTTTTCAGCAAAGAAATTAAATAGTGTCTGCTGAAATATTTCTCTATTGTTGTTTGTGTCCATTCTGTTCTGCTCAGCAAGGCTCAATTACATGTAATCGGTTGTTACTTATTAATGCAGACTCAGAAACAATGTGCATACTTTCTCTTTATGTCTGTTAGTCATTTATTGTTTGTGTGTCTTATTTTGCAGTGCTGCTGCACAATGCGCTCCCTTTCGTTGGGTTTGGATTCCTGGACAACTGCATCATGATTGTTGCTGTAAGTCTGTCAGCTTCGAGCAGTGCCGAGCTCCCCTGGCCGCAGCGCATCATATTTCCCATTTGCTCTCAGTCATTGTTTGGTAACCTGTCTCTCATCTTTCTTTGTTTCTCCTATACAATTTTTAGTAATTTTGCAGCTACAAGCACACCCACTCTCTTTTTATGTCTTTGTGAAGCTCAAATAAAGTGAAATTTAAACCCAGTGGAACAGAATAAATTTCTGAACTTAATTCAAAGTGTACTGGCACAGCAGGGTTATTTTTTTAACACTTAGATGATGAATTCTTTGTGGGCCTCTACAAGGAGGTCGAAAAACAACTAGAAAGTGAAACATTATATACAAAAGAAACAAAAAAGGAGAAGAAATCCTAAATAGAACATAATGAAATGGCTTAGCTTTGCCTGAAACCAGTATCCTGCTATAAAAACTCAGGATATGCAGAAATAATGCTAAATATTTAGCCCAGGCTGCTGTTTTTGCTCCGTACAAAGCAGACTCTGCAAAAGTGTGAAAACTGAAATCAGTAAGTACCCAAGAACAACGTTTGGGCTGCATTGTTGTGCACGTTTTGTTAAATTGTGTTTTATAAAGTTAGTCTGAAGCCAAGAAACCATAAACTGAAAGCTTTTAACACTAAAAGTGGGCTTTGATTGGAAGCTACGATTGGTTATTTTGACCATGTTACGTGAATGAAGTTAAAAATCTTTGTTATAGCAAGAAAAACCTTTAGTCAGTGTTTTGAGACCTTAAACAGAGGCAGTTGTCCTTACAATGGGTTGATAAAGATACTGGCATTGCGGAACATACATTTATTTTTTGTATTATTCATCATATTTCAACAACATGAACAGACAGATTTCATAGCCCATACATTAGCTTGTGCCGATGGAGTATGTTACAGAATGACACACTAAGCTAACTTCTGTAATGTGTGTGTTTGTGTGTGTTTCCCAGGGCACACATATTGAGCTTTCTATCGGAGTGATCCTTGGCATTTCAACTATGGCAGGTAAGAGAATCTTATGATCCTAATGTAACTTCATAACTAGTAAGAAATATCATTTTCATTATCATTTTTAATCCAAATCAGTAAAGCCAGCATGTTCCATGTACAGACAGCCCCTCAGGCTGCCAAAATGATGTTTCTGAGGCAGAAAGATGAGGCAGTGTTTTTTTTTTTTGTTTTTAGCGCTTTTGTAATTGAATGGTTTTTGTTCTGGATGGGCCGGAGCAATGTTTTCGCTATTACAGTGCTTTTCCTTATTGATGCCTAATTAGCTTTTGAAACCAGCCTTGGTTTTTATTCCGTTTGGTGTGCTTCATAGCCATTAATGGCTTTCATCATATAAACTCTGTGAAAGTTTTTAGAAACATAAAAGCAATACAATTCCCATCTGGGGAACAATGTTGAAAAATCTGATACAAACTATTACACTATTACAACTATAGACTTATTTTAGGCTCAGAAATTCATTTTGCCAGGCCAGACTTCAAATCACACTCCCTGTCTTCTTCCTAATCAGAGTGATGGTGTGCCAAATCATAGCAATCTCCCAACTCTGTGATAAAAAGCAGAGAGAGGAATTTTAAATTTCAGCGTCGACAGATTCCATTGTCTCACAATGAAGCTTTAATGATAAACTAACAATGTGACCACTGCTGTGACACTAATCCAAAAAAAGGAAGTGAGATAACATTAGAGAAAAGAAAGGGAGAGAGACAGTCACACTGGGTGCACTAGAAAATGATCATTTCATAAATATGATCAGGCTGTTCCCAAGCAGATTGAATGGGTGTAGTAATATCCACTTTACTTAAAAAGGCACATTTGCATTTTAATGTTATCACTTGTTCTCATTCAGTGTCTCCGGTAGAGACACTGAGGTCATCATGTTACATTACACTGAATGTGAATGCGGACAAGAGCTTTCAGAAGAGAAGTGTTCTCCTCTTCTGAAAGCAACAATTGATGAATATTTGCATCTTTCGTCAAATCCAGACAAAATGTGAGTTTTGTACTCTGCCTAAACCTGCAGGTCTTACGTGTCTTCTCTCGATTCTTTTGTTGCTGCTGGTGGTGATAGCAGTGTGTTGTTGGTGGTGGTGTTGAAGCTTTTAAAGATCAGACAGACTCATTAAAGTGAGGTGTCAAGGAGTCAAAGCTGATGCTGTGACAGATCAGAGGAGGCAGAGGCCTTCAGTGTATTTTATCCCACTCCACAAAGAACTGATAGAAAACTGGTAGCAAACTCAACTAGCAGCGATGGATCTTCTCAGGGATATATTGTAGAGAGGAGGTATTTGAATCTTCACTTTGAGGTGCTTAATGTGTAAAACATGATTTTCATATGACCCTGCTTTGTAGATTTTCAATTCAAACCAATTTTTTTTTTTACCTTTCACAATACAGATTTATACAGATTTTGATTAAGCCAAAGGAGCAATTTCAGGCCTGGTGGGATTTACAGACAAGAATGTTATCACGCTGCAAACTCAGGCAGCAAATCTAAAATGTATTTTTCGGACAAGCTACCAGTGGTTTGACAGGCAGAGCCTGTTATCCCTGAGAGGCATAAAGGGATGTTCCAGTTGTAGGTTTGACAGTGAGCTCTTTCTGCAGAAATCCCCAATTAATTAGAGATTTGAAAAAAAAATGTATAAAGCTACCACACCACTTCCACCAGCACAGCCTGAATCCAGTTTTCTATCAGTCAGACTCCATTTTCACCGCAGCGGTTCTCATTCGTGCTACATTAGGGACATTTGGGGGTCTGCAAATCAGGAGGCTGCAGTTATCTCCCCCAGTCCAGAGTGATTTAGTGCTTGTGTCAAGTCTGTAGTCAAGTCTACCAATCACACATTTTCTCGGAGGCAAATATGGCTCAGCTGGCTCCATGAAGATAGAGGCTACAGTTAGAAAATTGTCTACTGCTGAGTTGGGCCAATTATATCATTTAAGCAGAGGTAATGATGTGAAAACTCCAAATAAGATAAGATTAAATCTATTAAAAATAACAACTAAGGTGATTAAATCACAAAATCGCCCTGCTCTGCTGAGACTCGTGTCCTTCCTGGGTCCCCACAAGTTGGAACGTTTTCAGATAGCACTACACACAAGTACACACATTCTTTACTCAAGAAGTACAAATACTTGTGTAAAGAACTGTACTCAAAATGTAATAATAATAATAATAATAATGCATTTTATTTGTAGTGCACTTTATATTAGCAAATCTCAAAGTGAACTTAAAAAGTCAATTTCTTACATTAGGGGAAAAGTATTGTTGCTATGCTCCATCTCTAATTTTGGCTGTTTCACTGTCACCCATGTCATTACCAGCTCTTCCTGCACAGACGTCATATCCACTAGACGCCTGTCTTGTCTTGTTCCGTCTGTTGTGTCTGATATGCAGCGATGGATGGATAAACCAAGGGATCATCTTTTCCCTTTGTTATTGTTCCATCCATTTAGCCTGTTTTGATGGTGGGAAGGTGTGCGATGATGCAAAATGCAAAAAAATAATTGACAATTCTCCTCAAATGCATTATAACTAAAGTCAGGAGCCTATTTTGAAGATGAAAGGAATAGAAAGCACAGATATTTGTGTTGAAATGTAGGGAATGCAAGTAAAAAGCTGTCAAAAAAAGTAAGTTTAGGGAAGTATACGTAAAGTACAGTATTTTTGTTTCATTACTGCCCCAATCTGGTTAACGTGTTTTTAATACAGCTCCCAATTTGATTTAAGTTGACTGAATACATGCTTCACCTGTCACTCACCTGGCTTTCTACAGCTGCAGGTGTCGCACACTAACACATATGCAGTACATTTCAAGTGTATGTGTCACATCGAGGTCATAGAGTATCTCTGTGTGAAAGGAGATGACATTTCTCTTAAGTATAATCATCCATATTTTATGTCGGACTCATGTCAGCTTTATGTCTCTAAATGCAAAAATGTGTAGAAGAGAAATATAAAATATGTATTTTGCTGTGTGCTGAAGCCAGACTGTTCAAGTTTGACAAATGTTGCATCAATGTATGTGAATATAACTTCTTACATATAACCTTATATTGCAAACAAAGAATGTCATCTTCTGTCCTAAGATTGACAAATAAAATCTGCCACAAAAAACATGACCTTCCTAAAACAAAGCTCCGTTTTTTTAAATAATCATTTATCAGAAAAAGTCATCAAAGTGAAGAAAATTTTACTGAAAATAGCCCTTAAATTTTGAGAAATAACACATGAAATTGACGTTGACATCTTTAATCTCAACTGAATCATATTTAAATAAGTCTTCTCTCTTCAAGGAGACCATTTTTCTTTCGTATTGTTATTCGCTGTAATGAGTTAGTCAGACTGAGATCCTGCCCACTGCAAACAATCCTTTCTGTTCAAAATACCAGAAAGATCTCCTCATTTAACACAAATACACTTTGTGTGTTTTGGAACTCACAAATTGGCACAAGAAATAGAAAGTTGCCCGCTGTCCTTCCTGTTGCCCTGCCCCTCTGCTAACACACAGTGATAAAGTCATCCAAAGAGCTAACAAGCTTGATTGGAGCCAAATTCAGACAAACCAGCAGCTTATTGACATTGATGCTTTCTTCCAGCAGGCAGGCGAGTCTCTCTTCAACAAGATCAGGGTCATGGGCCTGCTGAGACACTGTAAACAACACTCTCCTAGATCCCAGCACACGCAGACTTCTTTAATTATACTGCAACTCTTTAGTGTGTCATCTGAATTCATCTGTGCTTATTACTGCGAGTGAAGGTCCTGTGGGTGTTGTGCTCAAATGTGCAACTACAGATTGCCAGTAGGCAGAAAGTCTAGTTTGGGTACATTATTGTTTTCAGTGTTGTAGCTGCTGTAGCAGAAAGTCAGTTGGATTGAAGCACTCAAGTCGTCTTGTCAGAGTAAGATGGAGATTGTGCCTTAGCAGAGATGGTACTGCAGCCGCTTTGTTTCCGTTCCCCTGAGGTCGTCTATTCCACGGCAGCAGCTCTAGCTCCATGACCCTGAACCCAGGGTCATGGAGAACAGAGAGAGCACAAGCGATGCACAGAGTTTATTCTCTTTTTAGTAGAAGCCACAAATCATACGAGCTGATTCTTTAACGCAGCATCTCCCATCTCCCGGTGTTCTCTCCTCCAGCACTGCGCCACCTAGTGACAGATATACTCACGGATAATGGCACGCAGATCTGCTTCTTGCTCTTGTTTCATCAGTGATATCAACATGCCCCCCCTTCTTTTCCTTGGGCACTTTGTGACATGCTGTTCTACTGATTGTTTCAGTGAAGTTATTAAACCCAGGGAGCGAGTCAACAGCGATGTGGCCCTCAGCAGTACGTCCTCCTTCTTTAACGAGCCCAGGATGCACTGTGGTGTCCATCACATCCTGTGCAAGCCATAGTAACGATAAGCAGCATATGGTCATTGTAAAAAAAAAAACACTGTCCCATATTTGCTTTGTGTGTCTTTTTATATTTAGAGATGAATATTGGGCTTTATGGTAAATTAACAGGCTAAATATTACACTTATTGGTCCACTTCCACGCTGCTCTTTGCTCTGCTGTCTTCTGCAATGCAAGAGGCCGCTCAGGTAACATACAGTATTGTATCATCAAGTACCAAAGGAAAGCAGGGGAGATCATATGAAGATAATTGGAGTTCTTGTCTCTCTCTTTCATCAGGTCAAAACCTCACTCTCAGTTACAGATGCATTCTGTAACTAAATTGTGTCACTAAAGTCTGAAAAGGACGGAGGAGATTTCAGGAAACGTATAGGAGTGAAGCACCACTAGTATTTCTGATGTACATGTAATTTAGTTACCTGTTAATGTGGAAGACACAATGGTGGATGGAAAAGTGTGTTTCATGTGATTTTAGCTTTTGGCTAATCATGCTTGTAATCATGTTTCTTTCTCCTCTCGCATTTTCTACAGCTGCTGCCCTTGGCAACCTGGTGTCTGATCTGGCAGGACTAGGGTAAGGATTTCACACACACACACACACACACACACACACACATACTCACACACAAGCTCGCAGTCACAGGAAACTATTATCCCCATTCTCTCAAATGATGAAATGGTAAGAAAAGCTGCTGTAATATCACAGGGTACATCCTATTACACATATTTTTGATATACAAATTATGATATACAGTCTTTTTTTTAATGACATTATAAAGGCTGAGGTTACCACCCCATTCCTCTCTCTTTAGTGAAGTCATTAAATTGCTCAGTATTAAAACAAAGATAATTATTGAATGTAGCCCAGAGGAGGAAAAGCATGAGCATCATGGGAGGAAGAGAAATGCAGTCATCAGACGTTTGTGTCCCAGGGGAAAGGAGACTGCTGTTGTGCAGAACATAAAAATACCATGAGAAATAATAATAATTGAATCATATCAATGGGGTTTGATTGAATTAATACAGTCTGAACAAGATGTGTCTAAAAGAAGATGGGAGCAGCCTGAAGGACATATCTTAAAAATGTCTTAAAATGGACTGAATGTTTTATTGGTGATGTAATAAAAATCCCGCTTTCACAAGATGTAAAAAAAAATATTCAACCTCACCAAGACAACTTCATTGTTTCAAGCCAGGATTCAAGTGTGTTCTTTTTATCTCAGTTTTCCTCCTCCAGCTTTCTTTATTTTCATTTTGTAGAAGTCTTCCAAGTGGAAGCTGATTATTTTTCAGCCTATAAAAAACATGTGTATGCCTTGGATGAGATGATTGCTGGGTTATTTCAGGTTTAATCAGCTGATTCACGACTATTACCTACTCCAGAGCCTCCTGATGGCCACAGGAATCATAATCAGCTCTCCAACCTGCTCCATGAGCTTAACAAACTGTATTGCTTACAGCAATAGTCTGCTATTACTGTCAAACCATGTGTCATCAGCAGCCTGTTGGTTGTATTTCATTGATTATTCGTGATAGAACAGATTATTTATCTATCTCTATATATACAGAGAGAGTCAGCAGAACAGAGGAGGTATTAAATACTTACTGACGGGTAGAAAGACAACCACTGAACAGACACTTTGCTCGTGCCTGTGCACCATTTAATGTGATGGATCAGCTATGTTGTTCTGGCTATTGTAAACGGTCTCAGTAGACACACACACACACACACACACACACACACACACACAAGCGGTTTTGCCTATTTTTCCTCTGTGTGTGCGTCTGTGTTTGCCACTTAATCATAGTTGGACAGAAGAGCCCTTGTGGCCAGTTTGTCAAGGTAAGGCTCGATTACACCAGACAAAAGATGTTTTTCTTTTTTTTCATTTTGATAGATTTACATCAGTGAGTGTGAAGGCTGTTTGTCTGCCACACAGAGTGTCAGTGGAGCCCATGCAGGTGTCCTTCACAGCAGCATTTGCATTCCAGCATGCAGTTCATTTCACAGAGGACAGATTTAAGTGCACACACATATAAACCCTGTACCTCTGATTATTCTGGGAGTCAGCGGCACTTTAGTAGCAGCTGATAACTGAGGTGGAGGCTCAGTGGCGACAGATAAGGAGACCCAAGATGCCTCTTTATTGTAAACTTAAATGGGTGAATAGCTTAATGGACCAACTTAAACTCCATCAGGTTTCGACTTGGCTGTAGTTTTATTCATCTTGTGCCATTATGTTTTGCTAATCTTGTATGAATTGTACTATGAAGTAGAGCTTAAACATTTTGGACATTAAAGTAGGTATAATCAATAAATTCAAACAATATTTCTCCACTATGAATATATTCAAATTGTTTAGATAATTTCAGTTATTTTCTGCCTCAGTAATAAGAGTTGATCTAGACACACAGGAAACATAGCAGTGAGAGTAAGAGAGCATGTAAGACGGATACAAGTCCAGTTCATGTGCCCGTTAGCGTATTGATCCATGACAACACCCAGTCACCTTCTGTGTGATTTTCTCAGTCATGCAATCGAGCAGCACAAATGGACGTAGCTGTCACCATGACTGTCTTTGGTCAATACTGTAGTGATTGTGCTGAATGATTGTTTGCAAATCCTGCCACTCAATGTCTGTTTTCCTCACCCAGGAGACAGACTTTGTAAGATTTTCCTCTGCCTCTGTGTCTGATTTGACAGATGTAGGAAACCAGTCCAAACTCGTAATTTGGCTCATGAGTCATTCTGACTCTTCAGACAGTTATTTCTGATGCTCCTGCACTGCCTAAACTCAACGGCTGTTTCTTTGTTCCTTATGGACACAATGCATCAGCGGCTTTCTGGGGCAGACCTGGCACCCAGTAAAGAATTATTGCACTGAGCCAAGTAAAAAAAAAGAAAAGGACATAAACGTGGAGAATCACATCAGTGGGCTCTAGGGAATAAAAAAATGGAGTGCCAAATTTGATTGTCATCCTCCTCCTTGACTGTGACGCACCGCCCTGTGATGTCATGTCTGTATTTCTAAGATGGAGCATAGTCCATGACCTTGTATTATAAAAAGCAGATAAAGGCAGTGAATCATGAATGATAAATGTCTCTGTTTTTTCCCTTGCTTTGTCAGGATTATAAAGTGTGACACTTCATTGATCCCCTCAGGGAAAATCTAGTTTTACTTACATTGCTCTGTGGAGGTTTAAAGCCCAGTATCTGTTACAGACCAGAGGGAATTCACTGTTTTGCTCAAGGATACGTCAGTAGAGCGAACGCTTCTTTAAATTGTGGCATAATCCTAGTTTGTCCTTTCAAAGGATGATTTCTGTGACATTCCAACACTAGAAACTATACGTCATTTATCATTGTAACATTTTTATTCCCTTATAGTTTATCTTTTTTGCTGGTTTTGATTCACATCCCTGCCAATGACACCACTGCTCTCTGCATCAAACAGTTTGCCAGATATCACCACTAATATGAGAGCAGCTGTGCCTTTTAACTATTTGAATCCCACACAGAGGAACACGGTTAGCTATTGCCCACACATAAAGAGGTTCTTTGACAATACTCATAGCTTCACTTGTTGTTCCAGGAAGAGCATGCACAACTTACAAAGCTTGTGAATGTGCATGGCTTTTCAGCAAAATGTAATTTTCTAGTTTTTAATGCTTCTCGTGCAGCTCCTGTCTGCTTCTCTCACACAGAGCCTCGTGCTCAGAAATGATCCAAGACCTCAGTTGTTGTTGCTTTCAGTAAATTTCATCATTTCAGTGTTATGAATAGTTTGCTTTATTTTCTGATTTCTTTTGCTGTTGCAAGTATGCGAAATATTTGACCTGGATATGACTTAAAGGCAGGAGTGTCTGGATTGCAGTCTGAACCAGACAGTACAATTCTGCCTCCTTTTGCCATCACAGGGTCGTAAAAATGATATTTTGTGATATTGTGATATTTGTAATTATTGTCCTCATGATCACTTTGGATTTATTTGCTTAATAGTCCAGCATTTGCAATGATAAAAACCAAACAGAATCTCTTCTAAAAAGCTCTTTCTACTATTTCTTTGTACTAATTAGAACAAATAGGACTAAAACATTGAGAATTACATCAGCGAGCTCTAACAAATAAAACACGGGTTCTCGAATTTGATTCCTAGCCTCTTCTTTGACTGTGACACATAACTCTGTGCTGTCATATCCGTATTTCTACTTTGGGATAAGTTGGATCAGTGTTTCCTAAAGTCTCCAAAACACTCTTTCTACAAATTCCTGCTCTACTGTAATGAAAAGCTGTGGACACACGAGGTACACACTAACACCGCAGCACACATACACACAGCTTCCTCTCCTCGTCTCCTTATCTCTCTCTCTCTCTCAAATATACCACTTATGGCTCCCCTGACTCGAGAGCTCCAGCTGCAGCTTATTTGTGTGCACAGTGAACTGAGGATGCATTAGTACCAGTGGCTGAACCCGACTTGGGTCAAAATATTGACTTTAATTTCTTTTCTTACACTTTAACTGCTTGACCTGCACAATATTTTGTTGCTCCAACAGCCTCAGACTGGACACATGACACGACACATCACTGTAAGGTGCAGTAGCTATCCAAACACTTTCAGTTTCAGTTAGTATTTGGTCATAACACTTAACACATAACACACATAACACTTTCTGCATTTATATTTACTATTAGTTCAATGTGTATATTAGGAAGGCTGCATTGACAGCTGGACAAAGCTGGCAAGTGTCATCCCTAAGAGGCCCCAAAGGCCCCGGGTCATTTGTGTTGAAGAGAAACTTTATTACAAATGTGTTTGGCAAAAAGAAATTAATAACTTGAGGAAGTGTCTTATAGATCCTGAAACAAGGTTGTGTGTCAAATTATTATCAAATTATTGCAAACCAATCAATATACGCTTTAACTCATTTTTCCCCAGGACCCCATAGCATTTGAGACAAAAAGTACTATAAATCCAACTTTATACTACTAATGTCAGGTGTCTCTTTGTTGCAATCTACACAAGAAAAAGACTCTAAAAATTAGCTGCAGTTGTCAAGTTAAATCTTTGCACAGTGATGTTTTTGTTCATATTATTATACATGACACAGTTTTAGTTTTCTTGCCAGACACTAAGGGTCTTGGCAAAGTTTTAGTTTAAAATGAAATTATGTTCACCTCTTTTGTGCTAAATTCTTTCATGGTTGCCAAAGTCCCAGTTTCCTCACAGATATCATTACATTTTATTTCCATGTCAGTATGAAACCAGGCAGACAGTAACCTCATTCTTATTTTTCTCCGTTGTTTTTTTCTCCAACTCTGGCCCACATTGTTGTTCATGTGGACATAAAACATGTGACCTTTATCCTCATTGAGTGCAGCATTGGCTATTTTCTCCCTCTCTCTGCTCTACGGGTAATCTATAAACTTTCTGTAGTTCACCGATCACTTATTACTCTGGTTGTTGATCAATTAACTGATGAACCTGCACCCTTCGTGATATCAGGCTGATGTCTGGCTTTATGGGCACATGTGATAGAGGAATTTCCCCCCAAACTATAATCTGTTATGAATAAAAATAACAATTTACATATAAATTGTTACAAATAACGTATTTGCTCTATTTGAGTAGTTTCATGTTATCCACTGTCGAAGGGACTGATAATAAATTGTGGCTTTGTGACTATCTACATACAGTGTTGTTCAGTGCTCACATGAGACAAAATTTACAACTTTAGAATTGAAATGAAAAGCAAAGTTTTGGGTAATTGATGATTTTTTAATGTTACATCTCTGTTACTCAGTGAACACAGTGGTTTATTCGTTGCAATCAGTCTTTGCTGCATATTTTCTTCTGTCTCTTCAGCTGGAAAGGATTTCATTTAGATACACTGGAGGCTCTCTTTAGTTGACACCCTGCTGGGCTTATGACAGATGGCAGCAGATTAGAACACTGATGTGCTACTTTATTTTTCTTTATTATCAATTATTCTGGTCGTTTACTGTAATATGCTAGATTTTGTTCCATGGGTGGTTTAATGAATCATGAAAGGAAAAGCATCCAAAGGAGTTGATATTTAAAACTGGAACAAGACAAACAAAGTGTATCACATTTGTTAAATGTTACATTTAATTTACTTAAGCCATTGTGGTCATTTACGTTAACAAGGTGTTAATAATATTTCCTTTGACTTAATTTATCTTTGCATTTTCTCTCTCTCTCTTATTCAACAAGCTCTCCATCTTGTCAAAATGGAAGACGGATAAAACTCTTAACTTGACAAAACGGACGGATAATTAATCTGTATCTCAAAGCACCTTAATGTCTCTCTGATCAGAAGTTATTCAGTGTTTCAGCTCACTTTCTCTGTCTGTCTGTTCCTCTCTTTAGGCTGGCAGGTTATGTTGAGGCCTTGGCATCTCGGCTGGGAATGCAGATTCCTGATTTAAGCCCAAAACAGGCTGACATGTGGCAGACCAGAGTCAGCTCCCACTCGGTCAGTATCCTCCCACCACACCAAAACCCACCAATCTTAACCACGACTCTGTTGTGCTTCTAGCATAGCAGCACTGAAATGCATGGCTCTGTTTTCAGTTGTGTTCAGTTTGTGTGTATGTGTGTGTGCGTGTGTGCATGTGTGTGAAAGGCAGACAAAAAAATCAGACTAATAATCACTAAACATAGACAGTTAGAGTGGATATTAGTGGCAAACAGCATTTGAAGGATTCCATCTGTTGCTTAATGCATCGGAAACATCAAACCAGGCCGGAGGTTTGTGCAGTAACTACAGAGGCACAAGTCTTTGTGATGTGCCCTTTCAATCGCTTGTTCATTGTGCAAGAACATTACACTTGAATGACTTTTAATATGCTGTGATTGCTGAAGTGTGAAATGTAATTGACTTTAATTAGGCTAGCACCAAAAGCATCTTGCCTGATTGTGAAAGGCCATGCCAATTGTTCTGGCATGTTGGGGAATACCTGTTTTCCTTTCTTGCAAACATACATGTCGGTGTTTTTGGTAATAAATGTCTCAAGTTGGTATTTGTTTGCAGTCATTGCCTCTTCAGCTTCTCAGTAAGCAAGTGAGATACTGCATCAAAAGATTTAGGACAATGAATATTACAAAACTTCTTATTTATGGGTGATTTTAGCTGAACTGGTCGTAAAACTCAAAAACAAAGCAGTACAGTATAGGACAAATAAAGAAATGCAATGTTTGATTGAGAAGATGCTTGTAATTTGAATATAAGAGGCTTATTTGCTGGAAATCTTTTGTCTTTTTGTTTTGTTTTGTTTTCCTCTGTGCAGGGTAAAGCCATTGGTGTTGGCATTGGCTGTATCCTTGGCATGTTTCCTCTTCTGTTCTTCAAGGACGATGAGAAGAAAGAAGGCCAGACGGAGGCGAACGAGAAAACACAACCACCACCTGCTCCTACAGAGAGCAGCAAAAACTGAAGCTGTCCACTCCCCAGAGACAAATACTATTTGGAATCCATTAGAATACCTTAAACTGGGACTGATCGGCCGTGTCTGGTGGACTGAAGAGTGTGGAAATTGAACCACATACAGTCTGATTACCGGGTACTTTACCTTACGAGGCCCAGTCAAACAATCGAAGGTATTCTGAAGAGGATTTTAGATATTATTTGATTGTAGACTTTGAATTTAAGCACAGGGACCTGAGCGTCTCTTGAAGAGACATGAGATGGTTGATCTGTTGGACTGCTGCTACTATCACACCGTAACCTCACCTTGTTTTGACAGACCAACACGGCTGAAACTCTAAGAAACGCTCCCCTTCTACAAATATGTTGAATATATACTGTATCCTCAGACTCTAGGTGGGTAGATGGAAAGCAAGTGTAATTGAGAATTTGAGGACTTCTTAAAAATATCGTAACAAACCTTGGAACCAATGCAAGAAAAAAAAGACACACTTTTGGAGCTCATTCAGAAAAAATGCAATAAAAATATCTTACATGGCATTTTGACATTGAAAATGTCTTACTGGTAAGTAATGGAGGCTGAACAAAGAGGTATATTAATGGCTTTATTCAGTGTTAAAAACTTTGCTTTGTGCTTTGAAGAACTTTATGTTTTCCGATCAGTTTTTGAACATGATGAGTGAAGGAAATAGGGTCACTTTTGCATTTAATGATGCACTCTTCCACGTCAAGTACATTCGATTTTACAAGCATGTCTGCCTTTTGACGGTGTCAAAGTCTTAAAAAGTCCTGCCGGCCTGCCTCATTCACGCTCCGTGAAAAACCAGTTCTTTTAGTGAGGATGCAGATGGTTAAAATACCTGCTTACTGCTTTCTTAGATTGTTGTGTTTTTTTGTTGGTGATGAACTTTACATTATGAGCTTGTTATAATCATCCAAAGCTGTAACGCATGCACACAATGTCTCCCATGTACACTGTACATCAAAAGGTAGGTCAACAGAATCAAACCTTTTTGGTGAAGAACAGTTGGTTTAGAGTAGAAGAGAGAAATACAGAGAGGCAGGAAGGGAGGAGGAGACGGAGAGAAGCTACGACAGAAAGATATGAAATACAAACAGTGAACCACCTGAGACTTCGGGCTCCTATGCCGTATTATTAATCTTCTCCAGCTCTGCATCAGCTAAAGCTGCAACACACGTCGTCCATGCATGCGGATACAGCACCAGGCCTCTTGTCTAGTTTCTATTATGGAGTCATTAGCAATTTAGTGGTGTAGTACTCACAATTAGAGCCCAACAGATTTGACTTCACGCTAAAGAGAGAGAGATTAGAGATTATATTGTCTCTGCTCTGCTGCCCTCCGCTGGCTGAAATTCAGAGAAAGTTGTCAATTTCTTTTAGTTTTGTTAAGATGGAACCTGAAACACCTCTACTCCTTGCTGCTAAATTTCTCTAAGCTATAATTTATCACTCTACGATTATTGTTCTCAATAATCGTTCTTATTTTGAAATGCAAAGTAGGTATCTGCATGAAACAGGAAGGCCGAAAGGATATATTTGGCACTATAATCCATTTTAGTCATAGTTCAGCTGTCCCAGATTTCTATTTATTTATTTTTTGTCACCGGCTTGGCACAGGTTGTTCATCTCATCAGCAGAACTGAAGACTGTTGTTTATGGCGTTGAATCTGTTAATAAATTGAAATGCAGCATCCACATGTCACTGAATAGAATTTCCTTGCAGAAAATGTATTTATTTTTATTATAATATTCGGACTTGTATTCATGTAAATTGTGTTCTCTTTATCTCAAAGGATAATATTAAGAATGGAGCCTTTATGAGTATATTTTCAAGTGCATTCCTGAACTGGAAGGACTTTGCAACCGATCGCTCTGTTACAGTACATAACTATTGAACATGCTCTGAAGACTTACCCTGTATGACTGTTTTAGTTGTTATTATGTGGGTAACAGTGATCATTAACAGTGATACAAATGAAGAAAATGAACAAAGAATTTAACATGTAGTTAGGATTTTTGATCTGATTGCTTGATTTCCACCTTGCATGCACAGCTAATAAAAAAAAAAAACACTATTGTACATGCTGACTTTTTAAGAGTAATAAAAACTTGAGTATGTTCTAACGTGATGCATTGTAGCAGGATATGAATCACTGGAGATTATAAAACAGTAATTTAGGATTGATTAACATGCAGAAGATCAGCTTTTTGAATATTGTAATAAATATATATATGTATGGCTATCTGAACAGTAACAAAGCAGAAGGAGTCTCATGTGATTCCCGTTATAGATAGCCAATGACAAACATAGATAGTTTAAATGGGATTGGGTGCATTTGTGTGTGGCTTTGCAGATGTTTTGCAGATGGGTAACAGAGCCCTCTGCTGGGATTTGAACTGGTAAATGCAGTGTGGGTGTTTGGACAGTGTGTTGGGTGGATCCTACAAAGAGCAGAATGCTTGATGGGTAAAATGTGCTGATAGTAATAGCCTTTGACAACAGTAGCAGTTTGCCTTCTTGCATTGGATCATTAAATTACCAATCTCTACTTTAGACTGTCTTAAGTGCATAGTCTGGCATGGTTAAGAAAATATAATCTCAGTGTCAAAATACCGTAATTTGGAGGGTATTTACTTTTTCCTTGATTCATGCTGCACTGCATCACTAAACCTATTTCACAAAAGAGGATATATTATCTTGAATTAATGTAATCTTATCTTTGAAAAAGAGGCGGAATGACTGAAAAAGCACATTAAATGATTCTTCATGGGTTATGTTGCAGGTTGTGAGTGCCTACTGCAGGACCCTATTTTATTTTGTATCTGCTGGTATTTTTATATACTGTAAGATTGCTCCCTCGATATTAATCTTATTGGTATAAATGCAGGTGATGTCATTCAAAGTTATTTTGAAGTTCTTTTTTCTTTCAGTGGACCTGGTTTACTTTCAGAGGATTTGGAACGCTTTACTTGTTGGAGATTTGAACAGGCAGGAGTTATTAGCCAGAGAGGTATTTCACAGTATGTAGATATTATATAATTTATATAACATGGTCCAGTATTTGTAGACCATAATGTCTATCTTATGTAACACAGTCTGTTGTTTATTTACATAATGTAAAAAGAAGAGAGAAATCAAAATGATTACTTAGGACAAATACAAAGAAGAATTATGTAGAGAATAAGAATGTTTTTCCGTGATGTTTATGATTTTATCTTCTTTGATTAAACAGTTGTCACCTGGTTGCAAACATCTGGCCTGGTGTGTAGACTCTTCCAGTACAGTCTGCATGATCACATTAGAAATGTTTATTGAAAATGTAGTTTATCTTTTGAAAATTGATTTTTTTCAATTGTCTGTTTGCGTGTAAGTTTGATTGGAAGTCACAACAGTCAAATAAATGCTTGAAGAACAAATTATTATGGCAGCTGAGATGCACCACACATCTGTATTCAGCACTGTGTGTCCTTAATTTTGCACAATTGATATAATATAATATCTGCTGTAACTGTTATCTAGTGATTGCAAAAGGTAAAATTTTTCAGCATCCATGTCACACCTCCCTGGACTATAGCAGAAATTTGGGTTTGTAAAATCAATTCTTTACACTCACTTTTCTCTGCACAGGTTGAAGTTGGATGGAGTAATGCTGTGAATTACAGGAGGTCACCAAACGCAACATACCAAAATGATAAAAGTCCACACACACAGAGTCCTGAGAGGAGGTGCCATCAGGCCAATAAACACCAATGAGGAACTACTGATGGTGAGCTTCCAATACAGTGAATTAGGTTTTAATTTATTTCACACAAAGTTCAGAGTTCTGTTTTACTAAATGAAAATTGGCCGTTCACATCAGTTCCCCGAAGGCATATACAATGATGGATCAAGCTTTTTTGTACCTTAACCCTGCTCTGTGCTCATTCTTCTACTGAAGTGATGAAAGTTTATTTTGTTGTTGCTTGTTGTCATCGGTTTCCAATTTTCTTGTTTCCCCCTGGTTGTCATTAGTTGCCTGTGATCCCAGGCATATCTGTGTCAGGGGGGAACAGACAGGTGACACAAGGGACAGGGAGGCAGACACTTTGAGAATATCATCAGAGATTAAACAGCTTGGGACAGCTGTCGCATAGAGAGGATTTGACTTGATGGTGTAACTGAGAGGGAGAGTGTACTATGAACACTTGCAGATAGAAAACACATACAACTCACTGCCAGCAGGAATTAGCAATTACAAGTTTTACTCGTTCCTACAAGACTCAAAATGATTTCTGTCAGAAAATTCAAACTTTGACAATTAACACTGTATTTCACTGAAGCTTTATTTGTTACTCAAATGCTTTTATACCACTCTCTGTTTCCTCCATACAAAACATACTAAAATGGAGCAATAGGGTAATAAGAAAATCTCACACACACACACACACACACACACACACACACACACACACAGTCAGTATATTTGATCACACGTATCTGCAAAAACGCATACAAAAAACATCTTCATTAGCAGTATTAAGGCATTCAAATAGCGTCTCGTTCACAGCACATTCATTCTGTATATGTGACATTAGCAACGTGCAGATAGTAAACAACAGTAAACAACAAATTTAGAGGTTAGTTAGATATCAGTTAATACAGGCTTTGTTTCACAAAAACAATTCTAAGTTATAGCGAAGCCATACGTGGGAAGAGTGTTGTCACTTTTCAGCACACAGTCCTCACAAGTCTGGGTGTATTCAGTCTGTGACAAACTGTATTACCACCAGCATTTAGCCCCCCCCCCCCACTACAGAGTCTAAATCTGTATAACTGTAAGCAAAATGGGCTCTTGCAAAGAAATGGTCTACAGGTCCCCAGAGCAGTCATTACTGGAGCTTCTTTGACTCCAAGAGAGGTACTAATGTGCAGTTAAACATTAAAATAAACAGTATTAAATATCATTATCTGTACTCCAAAATAACCCAAAAGACAAAATATTTCATCAGGAAGAGATTTGTTCTGTTTAGCCAAGGGAGACCGAAAATATTTCACTTTGCACAGTCTCCCCCCTTCTTATTTCCCTTAAAATCATGAATAATTCCCCTACGATATTTATTCAATTAGTGTTAATTCAATGAATGCCCCGGCTCTCCTCATGTCAACACTTGTCTGTGCACTGGGTCCTTATCACAGCAAAGGAAGAGATGTAACGTGACACAGATGTAATCTTCTGTCCTGACAGAAATATTGAAAAAAATGGTCTTTGAGGCTCTACTCTAAAGTGTTACACATTAAGAATCAGAGGGTCAGTGTAGTCAGTATGTAAACTGGGCCAAAACCAGGCAAGTCCAAACTACACACTTTTCCTCTAGTCAAAAGGTTAAGATTAAATTCCAAAGCAGGTAACAAGATGCATTAAGATTGTTTCTCCAATGTGATTAAACAGATAAACATGCCGTCCACATGCTACACCCTAAGAAAGAAAAACATTTTCATTAGGCAACACATATAATGGATTTAAAAGGTGCAGCCTGACATTTTCAAGTAGACATTTAGACTACCCCAAAAACATTTTTGCATTGCAACTGGTTTTCATTGTTAACAAACCATATAATAACCCATAAATGTAGCCTGCAGCAAATAGCACCATTAATAACCTAACCAGTGTGTCACTTTGAAAACTCCCAGTGCTCCCAAACACACCATGTGTGATAACTTCTTGAAAACAAAAACTATCAGAATAATAATTAATCATCTTAAAATGTGAATGTATCATTTTGTTTTCACTGTGCTAAGCTCATTTCTAATCATAAGCATCACCCTCTAATTCATCAACCTCGATTGCACAAAAGTAAAAGCTAGTAAGGAAATTGTGAATTTTGCAAACAAATTGTAATGTCAGAGGAAAAATATACTTTCTGCGCATTGATAGCATGAGGTTGCATTGGGAGATGCTGCAGCAGGGCAGTTCCAGTCAGTCCCAATTGGCTTACCTTCATTGCTTAATTCAGCAGAGTTCACAGATTGCAAACAACCAGCAGATGTCTCTGTTAAATCAACCTGCAGCTGCTGATAAGCTCTGGTAAATCAACAGTGTTTAAATGTTAAGTTTTCTTTCTCACAAAAGCACCATCCTCCTTTTTTTTTTTTGCAATTGTAACCGCTCAAAAAGAGAAACTTCAAATATACTTCCTCTCATTTTCACCGCAGCTTTTTGTCCAATTACTCTATATCATGATAACAGGTATCCAGCACCGTTAACATGGTGAGTACGAACTCATTACCAACTATGTGGCTATTAAATTCCCATCTGCTTCAGCACAAGAAGAGATTCCTCTGGGAAGTCTCTGCCTCTGCTTTCAACTCTTAACATCAGTATTGCACCATTTCATTACTTGTTGAAAATTATGCAATGCAAAACAACACGAGCTAAAGCTTGTTGTTGTAATATTGCACAATTTATTCTTTAAATACGTGCTATCCTTTCCTTTGTGCTTACAGGGGTAGAGCTAAAGCCTACGATTAACCATAAAAACAATAATAAAAGTGTTTACTTGTTGCACAGAATAGTCAAGTCTCCTCACCAGGAGGAGCTGCCAGCCTGCCCTAAAAGACTTCATTAGTAATGGTTTCACAGGACAGTTTGGAAGCTGCATGGTATAATTGGTATTTAAAGTGTCCTTCCACCCAGTCAGAGCAAACTAAGCAGGAGACATACCAACACAGTCCACAGTTTTTCGCCCACACACACACACAGGGTCAGTGACGGAGGTTGTTGGGGTGTATCAGAGGGTAAATGATCACACACACACAAACACACAAATAAACCAGGGCACTCTCCCCTCTTGGCATGCTCTTTTGTTGTGGCCACACAAGGACAGTCTTTGTATGTAATCACACTGTGACAAAGTATGAGCATGTCTAAGGGGGGAGAATATGTGCATATTTGTTCCCTAGTGTCTGTTTATGCATGAGTTTGTGTGTGTGTGTGTGTGTGTGTGTGTGTGTCCTGGTATTTGTGCCCTGTTTTTGAGCTACCCTCCCACTGTGCTGGCTGAGATCCCACCAGTCGGGAGGACAGCACAGATAAAGGACAGGAAAGAAAGTGAGCCTCCTTTCTGTCTTCACACTGTTGCATTGTTGCAGGAGCGGGCAGGCTGGTGTTAAGATGGGCTTGGAGGGGGAGGAGAGAAGGGGCAGGTGGAGGGGAAAGTGGGAAGAGGCCAGCATCCTGGTGATGGTTGTATCAGAGACTAATGTTTCTCTTTCCAGTGTGTCTGCTGAGCTTATGTTCGATGTATTGTCTTAATCTTACAGTATGGCAGAATAGCTCTGCACCTGTACATCCAGTTCCAGAGGTTCAAATCCTGCATCATGTTGTACAGTCAAAGTTTATGTCCTAAATCTTTACTCTGTCTTCTCTCAAAAAATAAGTATAAATAAAGTTTTCCCATTTTGAGCTGGCTGAATGCCCTTTAGGGAAATTTTGTTGTCTTTGAGAGAACACCGTGGACTGAGAGACTGGTAAAAGAACGCGAAGAGGGGATTTTCAGTCTACTTTGTCATTGTTGTTGGAGTGAACATGCTGGCACTGGGCTGAACATGAGGAGGAGGAGGAGGAGGAGGCGGAGGAAAACGTTTTGGTGGTGGCAGAGGGTTCCCCGGGATTGTGTTTCCGATGCAGAGTGATCGCAACCAGAATGCTGATGATGTGCACGTGGAAGTACATGGACCTTGGAAAGAAAAGAGGAAAAACGGTATGATTTCTGTAGCTTTGAATTTAAGGGAAAATGTTGATCAGTAGGAAATTGTGAGATGATAAACTAGAGCGCCCCCCCCCCCAAAAAAAAGTTTCTAAAGGTTTTTTTAAAAAAAAAAAGGAAATTCTGGGGCTCAATTCTATTTTTCATTATTAATAAATGTCAGCGAGTAGAAAGGTCATTGCTGACATCATGGCTCTACTGTATATCCCATCAAAAGCCTGCAAATACATTAATACTAGAGCTGCAACAATGAGTCACTTAATCAGCACTATTTTGATAAACGATTAATTGCTTTGAGTAATTTTTTACTGCCAAAATTCTAATTCCAGCTTCTGAAATGTGTATATTTGTCCTTTTTCTTTTTTAGTCTTCTATGATAAACTGAATATATTTAGTTTTTAGACTATTGTTTGGGCAATCTGAAGATGCTGCCTTTGGCTTTGGGGGATTTGTGATGGGCAATTTACACCATTATCTGAAGTTTTATGAACAAACAACTTCTCTATATTTTCAATCCTTTATATTTGAACTCTGCAAAAGATGAAATTTTAAATTTGAAAAATCTGATGGCTTGTTGGATTGATGCACAGAAATACTTTAAACTTAAAACTAGTGTCTTATAGTACTAAGTATTTCTGTCCTTCCATCCAACAAGCCATCAGATTTTTCAAACTTAAATTTTCATCTGTTGCAGAGTTAAGATATAAATGACTGAAAATATCTAAACATTTTTTGAATGTTCTTTGAAAGTTTGTTGAAAGTTGTTTGAATGTTTTCGAATCTTTTAAATGTTTTCACAAATATTTAAAAAATGTTGGATACAAATTAAATTTAATTTAATTTAAAAGTAATGAAACCTGGTTCAGAGTTGACCAAAACACAGATTCACTGGTGCTCATATCTCACTTTTTCTCCCTTTTCATGTAAAGGTTTGTTCAAACTTCAACATGGATGCAGTTAGCTGTGGACTTGCACATGTAGCAGAGGCACTCGTGCCTCTATACATACTATAATTTAGGGTCTGTCAACTAGACATGTTCTTCACATGCACACTAGAAAACAAGATGGCAACCTCACAGCTGCAAGAAGAAGAGGTCCTTTGTTTGTTGTATTTGGCTGAACAACAAGAAAAAGTAAAAAAAAAAAAATTAAATGGTGTATATGACCAAGAATAGGACCAAGGATAGGGAATACAGGATACTAGTGCAAGAGATGAGCACTGATGAGCAACAGGAAAGGCCGACAGGCTTGTAGTGCGTGTAGTTGAAGCAGTCAAACTTTTGTGCAGCATGCTGATATCTGACGTTTGTGGACATGGGCAGATGACGAAATTTACAGCAAGGGGTCTCACACAGACAGCATGAATTGGGCTATTTGAGCTTTCAGAGGATAAGAGGACTGAAGATGAGAATTACATACCGGTAATAAACCAAAGTCGGCTCCACTGCAAGAAGTAGAAAAGGCATGACAGTGTAGCAGATGGCCAGTTGGGTGGCTGCCCAAGTTAAGATGTCATAACCCAGCTTCAAGCCTCTGGATCCCAGGAAGTAGTGGCGAATGGACTTCCTTATCTGGTACGGAGGAACAGATAAAAAGGAGAGGAAGAATTTGTGTATTTAAGATTCGCAGACAGAATTAAATTACATGACAAGAATTTCAGCCGGCTGTACTATTGGTGTTTTTTTGAAAATGCAATAAAGCTATCAAAGTTGCAAAATTACAATTGGGAACTAGAATAATGGTCTTGCAGTTGTATGCCTCCACCAGCCGGTCAATGTGTATTTGTGGCCATTTGTAGACTCCTCATTTTCCAGTGTGTACACTAGATTATTAATTTGAATTTGCAAAGGAGGTGGAGTACTCACAGCTCGTGCTGCCATGGTGATGGGGATGGCAGTGATGAAGGTGAAATAGTACCCTGGATAAACACCGTGCCACAGCGCAGACAGGATAAAGGTCAACGCCAACCTGTGCTTGGGGGCTCGGTCGTAACACACCCTGAGGAGATGACAGGAATCAAACATATTCAAATGAGTCTGTGATATGGAAAGCTGAGTAAATGTCTGACGGTGTGCATGAATACTGATGTTCACACTTACGTTTTGAGCCAAATTCCTGTTCGAATATTCCAGTTGTCTATGAATGTCTTGAAGCTGGTTGCGGTCTGAAAAAAGATCGGTGCTTGAAACAATAACCACAGAACAGTGACTGCGTGCTCCAATCCTGAATCATGGAAAACACTGGGAGTACCTCAATCCTCAAGATGTTAATGTTGCAGATGAGGTCCCAAGATGGCTTTCCATTTTCATCCATCCCCAAGAAACCATAACCTGCAGCGTTGTTGACTGCATCAGCTGACAGGACGGATGGGGAAATAAAAGAAGAAAAAAAAAAATCACACGACTTCCAAGGCAGTAACAATGTAGCTCATATTCCAGACTGACCGTTGGTGAACTACAATTGAAACATACAAACACTTCACACGTACACCCACTGCTCACCTAGTGTCCATGCAAAGTAAAATTTGGGCCTTGCTGCTTGTATGGAGAAGAAAGCATAAGTGAGCCTGGTGAGGAAGGGTGCGTGGCTGACAAAGTGGGGGTCCACGTTGTATGATATTGGCAAGGACCGAGTCATAATGAGGAAGAACAGCATGCAGCCGCAGCACACCAGCAATTTTCGACAGACGGCGTTCTGCAGGGAAGACAGAAAACTGCTGAGCACCAATGCACATGATGATTACTGGACTATCTAAGTCACTGCAAAATCAGGTCAAGTTGAGAACAGAAATCATATACAGTTTAGAACCAAGACTGAAACAATGCAAGCAGTAGGACAAAGTGCAACAACTGAAGAAGGCTATGTTGAGGTTTGTGGCATTCCCAAAACCCTCTGTGAGTGAAGGACCATATGCCATTTCTTTTATGTAGTATGTTAATGGTTATGTTTATGGCAAATTTTGAAAACACAAGTTGCAAATAAGCTGAGTAATCAATAATCAGTTAATAGTGGAGTGAGATGTATTTTTAGAGCAGATGTTTTTTTTTCTTTTTTCCTTTCTTGTGTCGTTCTTCGTCTTCAAACAATGATAAGTAATGATAAAAAACATACAAAGCAAATATTGTTTTTTCTGCTCAACTGAGCAAACTATGTTAATTTACTTTAACAAAGTTCAGGTTATATTTTTGTCTTGGAACTCTGCCCCACTCCTGTTGGAGCTAGAGGCTAGTCTACACCAGCTAAGAAGTGTCTATTTTTTATTACTGCCCGAATCACTGCTTTATAATGAGTTTATTTCAAATTCAAGACAGCACATAGAATTTAACACTAGCGTGGTGACATTTTCAGATAATATAGAGAACGAAGCAACGATGCCGTCTTTGCTTCGTTCTCTATATTGCTCTGTCTCATGATACACGTCCTGATACAACTACAAAGTCTTGAATGTAAAAAAAAATAGCAGAAGGATGCAGGAAAAGTGATCTAGAATAGACAGATTAAATTGTTAGTCCAGTACCAGGTCAAATTAAAAACAGAATATGGAGCAGCAACCAGATAAGCATTGCTGAACTTACCAGAGGGGATGGATCTGGTGTCTTATCATAGCCATTCTGCCCATTACATGCTCCAGAGTTCTGCCTGAGCCTCTGGCTGATGTGTCTGCCCTCTATGAAGTCTATGTAGTCCTTATAGTTATTGCAAGGTCCCACCAGGACACTCAGGAAGTTCAGATTGTAGCTCAGGTACTCAATGAGAGAGGGCCTCACACTGCAGAAAGGACAATAGGAGAAATCATTCCAGTATAACAGTGATCACTTGAGGTGAAATGCAACGGTGTTACTGGATATTTTCATCTAGGTTGGATGGAAATGTGAGAAAGCATGCCTTTTTTTTTTTTTTTTTTTATAGCAAACATCCTGTGAATAAGAAAAGGTGACTTTTTAAAGTTTCCCAGCTAAACAATCCAAATGTTATGTACGGTAAATTAGCTTTTGACTTGGTTCCTTTTGGCTCTGCGATTACAGCTACACAGCATTTTAAAAAATGAACCAGGGTTGGTCACTGGCCATTGAGAATTGGTTATGAATCGTAACCAGTTCCAAATACTGAGGGAAATCATCCAGAAAATCATCTGGGAAATCATAAAGAAATCTGCTTCTTGAAAGCAAAGTTTTGACCCACTGAGCTTCCCTCTACATTGTTGGTTATGCAGCTTGTACTTAGCTTGTATATAATGTTTACAGTACGTACAGTAGGATTAAAGAGTAAAATCTGAATCAGAATCCATAAAATCTAAGTGATATCCAAACCTACAGGGAGCCTCCATCAATCTTAATGTAAGCTAACAAACATGAGACAAATCACCAAGTTTAGAGCTGCAGGTTTATCACACAACACTATGTCTTATAGTTGTTTGTTTGTTTTTTGATACATTTTAAAAATGGTTTTTGAAATGGCATGCATAGTGCACTGATTAAAGTGGTTTTATCGATACACATGCATAAAAATGTAATATTTTCCATGCAAAATGATGCCCCTCTTTCTACGTTCCCAGCATGCTTTTTACGTGAACAAGCTATTCACCATGATTGCATCTCCTTGTCATTGTCCTTCGCAGCTAAAGGAAAAGAAAGAGTTATTTATTCTTTAAACAAGGTGTTAAAATTCAGATGCAACCTTCTGTGCGTACAAACTCTCTCAGGGACATTGGTTCCAGATTCATTTCTATATCCTACAGTGTAAACTATGTGCACCCAGAAGCACAGCTTAAACTTAAAGCAAATCAAAATGAAGTCAGTAGTGGAAAAAAGAGGAGGAATCAAATCAGAGTCCTGCACTTCGTCGTCATTCCCAGAGCACAGTGTTCTGAATTGTCTCCAAAAAGTCTGTCCCCTGATGTGTCACACTGCTACATACCAATTACCACTGTATGAAAAAAATGATTTAATCCATTAGTATGTTTTAACCACACTAAAAACTTACTTTATAGCTAGATGCTTCTGCTCCGGGGTCAGCTGTTCAGATTTCTTACACATGCCTAAAAAATAAGGGATGAAGTCATCAGTAACCTGTTTGCAAACTTTCATTTTTAACCAAATGATAAAATTGATGATGACTGACTGAATTCCATTTAGCTGCTTCAGTTTCAGGGTCCTGGTTTTATAGATGCCGCCTCATCGTCACAGCTCACTGAGAGCCATTGTTAATGTTATTAGTAACATCTGTGCTTTTCCCATTACAGCACAACATTACATGTTACTAGTAACTCTGAGAGCACGATGCCTCCACTATTAAAGGCTTGCCAATATCTGTTTGAGCATTTGAGTGTGCAAGTGTGTGTGTGTGTGTGTGTGTGTGTGTGTCCTGTCCTTTGCTTTACCATCATGGAGCTGGAAGGCCAGTGTGATGATCTTCTGGGTTACTATCATCAGAGGCCTGAGCAGAATAGAATAAAAACAATTTTATTGCCAGAGAGACTTTATAGTGAGTGACAGTGTCACTCAGACATATAAACAGTTGTTATACAGCAACGTAATAACTGGTGATGACCTTTCAGCAATCAAAAGCATTCTGGTGTTTTTAGCCTCACAAAGCCAACTTGATGTAGGTGGAAATACGTTTCTAGCACAATGATTGTGTTTTTAATGGTTTTAAAAGTGGGAAGCAGGGCCCAGCATGTTTGTCTGATCAGCTGTAGGATGTTTATGCAAAAAAGGGCACTTTTAAGTCATTTATGTATGAGTGCCTTGAATCAAAGCACATCCCAAGCAAACGCCTACTGAGCCTCTGTTTAAGGCCACATAATTTATTCCCCCATGTGAATCCCCTCATTCTTTTCCAGTGGTGTCGAGTCAGGTCAATTGTTTTATCCAGTGCAATTCATTCAGACCTCTACAGTTTTCACTTAATCGTTGTCTGTCTTTGGAATCACTATGGCACTGATCTTCATCTTGGGTTCAGTTGTAGCCGAAAGTTAGTAACTTATGGAAAACATGCTGGAGGTGAGGCGATGGTGCACTGAGGGCACTGAGGTCCTGTACAGTAAGTCTGAACTGACTAGTTTCACTCCCCCTCTCCTACTTTCATTCACAGATAGAGACCTCTCTGTCCCAAGAATGTGAGTGTGTGCACAAAGGCACACATAAACTACATCTCTCTCTCTCACACACACACACACACACTGGTTCCTGTGTGTGAGCCAGCTGCATTGTGTGTACTGCATGGAAAACTGAGGCGGAGAGGGGCTGGCCGAGCGGCTGGCACTGCCAGCTCAATGAGAGTTGGCAGTTGGCTTTAGAGCAACATTTTCAGAGTGCCAGCCAGTATGAGCAACGCTCCACCGCTGTAGCCCACAGACTCTGTTTTTCCGCGTAAACTCTAAAGTTGGCACTGCACATAAGACTTTGACCCAGTTCAATTTCAGTTTTAAAAAAAAAAGCATGAGCTTACTGACATAGAGGAAAATAGCACAGAGACGTTAGAGACGAGCATAGCTGTGTTCTGCATCCTCCGACGGGGAAGCAGCACATCAGATCAAGGTAATAATGAGGACAAACACAAGAGTGGAATACAGCAAATTACCAACATAAATGGTGTTTCACTAGCAAAAATCTAAAAGGAAAAAAGACTCACTGAGTCTTTCCAGATTACTTAATCAAATCCTGTGTGACTAGATGCACAAGAGCACCATCTCTGTGATTCACATCCATTCATCTGTCCAATTTGAAAGCATAAAGAAGCTGGATCTATAATTCAATATATGACCCTGCCCGAGGCTGACTCATAGGCCTGGCTGCTCATCACCAAGGTCACGCGGAGTGCAAGTGAGGCTGCCAGCTAATTCATCCACACCAGAGCTCGGCAAAGAAGTTGCTGAATACAGTAGCCAGCAAAGTGTGCTGTCATCTTTTAAAGAACAACTGCACACAGACAACACCAGTTGATTTTCCCAGTAAAACCACCGATACTACCTCAGGCATTTTCTCTGAGAAAAAAAAAAAAACACATTCATTTGCTGCTCCATAGTTAAATATTTATCTGGTGTTTGTGCATCCTGCGAGGCCCAGCTTTCTCTATGAGATGTGGTCCACAACCACGACATAAGCAGCATGTTAACACAATTATAACCCTCTCAATCAATGTAAAAGTAGCTATGGAGTAAAGTTGCACTTAATACCTGTGGTGTCAAAGTTTTGATTTGAAAATAGTCATTTTTGTTGATGCAATATTTTATTCATGAAATAAGTAATAATAAATGTAACTTGAGCACTTGATTATCCTTATAGGGTCAGAAAGAGTTCATTAAGAGAAACGTACTAAAGAATTAACTCCCTACTCCTTCGGAAGTAGCCTTGTTTCAAAGAGAACAAAGTCACAGTTGCCAGGAGGCACCTGGCTGGGCAATGTCAACCGAGAACAATCCACACTGCTGCTTTTTAATCAGTGGTGTTGTATTTACACAAGGCCGTGGCACTGGTGACTGAGTAAGCGGGTAAAACACAGTTTGGAAACATTAACTGATAACAAAAGAATTGCTATGAAACAGAAATGACTAATATGCTGTCCCCAAGAAGGTGTGGCAGGTGTGAGGAAAAGAGGTGAGATAACCGAGTGATTAAGTTTTCCTTACCCAGAGAAGTCCGTGGAGGGGATTCCATAGTGAAAGATGAAGACTCTGTTCACTTGGCACACTGTCAAGTAGCCCATAGCTGTCGTCATGGAATATCTGCATGCGAAGGAATGAACAAATCTTAAATCAGACAAAAGACAATTAAGATTCTGGTGATGGATACGATTCTTGAAAATATTACCATGTAGGACTGCAGTCTGCGACACAGCTTTGTGTCTTTGCCCTTTGCACACGTTTTTCTGAAAAGTAGGATGCTGAGAATTCATGCTTGTTACCCCACCTGTTTCCTTAGAGATGTCTTATGACTTATTTGCAGTGGTTACAAAATTTGTTGGTGTGCATTTTGCAAATTGGAGATTGGTTAGAACTAATAATCTCATTTATTTGTTAGAGGTGACTTGGGTTGTATTAGAATAGCAATCTAATACAATTTTTAGATTTGTAGCTGTATACTGTATCCTTATGAGAGAAGCTGCTACTTAAGGCCATTAAAATGTATGAACTGATCCGACTTAAGATAAAATCGCTCATACTTAATTATCAAACATCTGGTTCTAGCTGGTGATGTTAATACCAGGATCACCACAAAAAATTCCTAAACGTCGCAAATACCAGCATTATAACATAGCAGAGGGATTAGTCATCCTCTCACCCTGTGTCATTGATAAAGAGCTGTGTGATGTGGTATGTATGTTTAACCTGGGACACAGTTTACACTGTGTTTTGCTTCAACGTGTAACCGTGTAACAGTAATCATCTTCCTCTCCCTGCTGACCATCCTTCTGACGTGAATACCTGAGCAACATAACCAAACCTCATTTATGTTACTCCATTCATAAAAAGGGGGAAAAAAAACGGCCATGACACACTTGAGCCACACACACACACACAAATATGAAGTAACATGCACACTTACAAAGGTACACAACTACACATGGCTGGAAAGACAGAAGCCATGTAATAATGCAAACAAACACACACTACAACTATCTCCACTGATCTAGCAGACTGGTCTGGCTGGCGCCTCCGGCTGCCTTTCACCTGACGTGTTTTATGTTCTCCCAGCAACAGTATTTTAATTCGGGCCTCATTTCAACTTGAAGACAATGAAGCAATGCACTCCAGTCCTAACTGGAATGTATAGGAGGGAGTAAAAGCACGGGTAAACTGAAACACGTGAGCACTAACAACTCTTTGTTTGTCTGCTTTGACGATCATTTACCTGCTGAAAGGCATTTTTTGATAAATATCATTGCCATCATCCAGACAAAGCCGCCTGCTCAAACGCACAGCTATGATGTTAATTGTTTCTTGTCTGACAAGTTTAACGTAAAAGACACCAGGAAATTAGATGCAGCCGTTGTAGGGGTTACAGTGGGCACAAGTGCCCCGTATTAGTCAGTAAAGGTTGTTCATAGTTGGTCCAACATGGAGCATCAATTGATTGCACACAGCATTAAACAGTGCACTCAACTCCACCAAATATTTTATGTGTTTAACATTTGTGTAACATTTCATAATCCATTTTATAATTCAACATATTGTCTCCATAGCATAGCTGTATCCCAGACTTCTATGTGGATTTGCTTTTAAAATACAAACACCGGCACTTACCTGTGTACATTGTTGATGTCACCTTTAATGATGATTAAGTAGCTTGCAGCCACTACTGTCAGGATGTGAGCTGAGTACCTGCAAAAAAGGACAAGCCATCATTACTTCTGATTGAATAATACCTTGTACTTAATTTACAAATGTAAGTGGGCTGTATGTCTGTAATTACAGTGTGAGTCAAAGCAGCCCAGTCCTGTTCCCCCAGATGTTACTCATGGGTCAAGTGCTACCACAAACATCTCTGCCTATAATTATAAGCCTGAGGACCCTGCACACTTGACATGAGCCCTGTCCATTTGTCAGAAAAGGCTGACAGATTATAGCTGATGACTCAGAAGTCAAGGCTATGTTACTGACTCTGAATGAAAAAAAATAAATAAATAAAAAAGGGCAGCATCATGTGAGAGGAACTGGGTGGAGTACTGTGTCTCTATCAGTATCAGTCGCTACCATCCAAAGCAGAAGATGAGAAAGGCAACGCCAAGAAGAGAGGCCACGGCGTGCCTGACCAGGGGATTGGCATGGCTCGGACTGAGGTAGAGACGAAACCAGAAGGCAGCAGCCAGGGCGAACAGCTGGCACGTCAAAAAATTCACCTGTATGGGACAAATAAGGATTAGGATGATTAGACAATATGTTTAAACATGCTCAAATGTATCCAGAAAATATCTGCTTTATTGATATCTGGCAAAAATCAACTCCTTATACCTCTAAAGGGCTGTATTGACACAGGAAGATGCAAAAGTTAGAGAGATTCTTTCCCCCACATGCTTCTTCATCATTAGTGATATCAGATCACTTCTATAAGCCTGGGGAGTTTTGCTGTGATGAGTTAAATAGCCTAATGTTTTAAACTTTGGCGTGCAAGTCTTCATTTTCTGATGTCATTTTGGAGAGAGGGAGAGAAACAAACACTGAAAGCCTCTCATCTGCAGAATTACAATTATGAGTTGCAGTGGGCGTCGGTGCCTGCTGGGGAATCACTGCACGTCTCTCTAACAAGTGACACGCCGCTAATTGACAGACTTACTTCCCCACAGCACAGAGGACCATCAGAGAAAATAAAGCGGCTTGTGTATTTGCCCCCTGCTGCTGGAGTTGTGATTCAAGGGGCAGATGTTCCTACCTGATCAAGAGGAAAGCCCAAGTGTTCACTGACAGGCAGCAGCCACTTGGATCCAGTGGTATTAAACACAGTGTCCGTCCGCTCGCCCATCCTACGTAGTTTATCAGCCGCGACGCCTCAGCGATCCCGGGTGTCTTTTCCCGTTTTATTTTGCAAACTGCTCACTATTTTCTGTGACTGACACGCATTGTTTGCCCGAAAGGCCCCGTGACGAGTCAAACCAGTCCACAATATGACAGACCAGACATAGCACTCCCGGCTCTCCCTCCTCCTCCTCCTCCACCTCCTCCTCTTCTTCTTCGGCGGCCTTCGGACCAGTCAAGTGCGACAGAAACAGGCAGGATTTAAAGTACGTTTCCGGTCACTTCTTCCAAAATAAAAGCTGACCAAACGACTGGCGTGTAAAATATAGTTTTATAGCATTGTAGGCTACAAGAGAGGAGAAAAGAAAACTCCCTCACGCTCTCATCTTGCTTGCAAAAACCTACTTTTCTCATCTCTTACTTTTGGAGATTTTCTCCTGTCCACAGGTAGCTCAAGGTGTACATGTCAGAATCTTTTCAGTCAAGTTTTGGGCTACTTTAAACAGAGAGTTACTATGTTGAGTCTGTAAGGAGAAACCTTTTCTTACAGCCCCCCTCCCAAAGGTGAAGTAAGAATCATTTAATCTGAGTTTGATTAATTTGGGATGTTGTACAGACTTACATATCCTTCCTTTTCTAAAGTAGCAGTGTAATGTGTTTTTTTTTTTTTTTTTCAACAAATAAATTGAAATGTGAATGAACATTATATTTAAAGAGAATACTTGGAGCATAATGTGCAGTACAATTAACTAGGATATTTTAATAAAAAAAATAAAAAAAAGTATGGGAGCCATTTAACCGTACTTCCGGTGTTATTCAGGCTCTCATTTCAAGCTTGGTGCAGCACGAGTTGCTAAGTTGCCAAGTTGCCATCGGTGTGTTTTTAGCTCGCCCCAATTTAAAATGAGTGTTTTGCACTTTTAGAGACAGGCAAACACTCATTTAACCTGTTAAGAAAGTATGAGCAGAAAATGTTTGAAAAGCAAAGAAGAAACAAGCAAGCACCTTTTGTTGTCTGTGGTCACGTGTCTGTACAGCTAAAGCAGAGTAAATGTGGTCACCTGATTGTCATTGAGTTTGGAAACACACTGAATGAAAATGGATGATAAGACATCTCCTGATTTGTTAAAGTTTAGATATGAGGTAGTTTTCATTCTAAAATTAATGAATCAGCACGTGCGCTGCAGAGGGAATGAGGGAAGGTCATCTCTGAAAGGACTGACAGCTTATTGCTGTGGGTCCTAATCAATGGCCAAATGTCAAGGATGATCAGTGGCTCCCTGGAAACACACTTAGCACTTTTTGCATGGCGTGAGTTCAGTGATGACATTTAAAGTGAGACACCAGCTCTGAATTCAGCTTTTCCTAATAATATACAATTAATGTGGCATTTAATAGATTCCCAAAAGTAACTTTTTTCCTCTCATATACCGCTAAATGCTGAGGTCAGATACAAAATAACAGCCTGGTAGAGACTCAGAGTCTGTAGTGAGGACAGTTATATGTGTTATATGGCCTGAGAAAAATACTGTTTCCAGACCTGTAATGTGAGCAGTGGTGGAAGAGGTACAGTAGAAATAACACAATGTAAAATACACCTCATTACAATTAGAAGTCCTCTATTTAAAACATGGTAGTATAATTAGCCAAATGTCCTTAAGCATCAAAAGTAAAGTCTATCATCCAAACTGTGGTGCAGAACTGTAAAGTAGCATCAAAATTCAAAATATTCAAGAAATACATCAGAATTGTTCTTAAATACAACACTTGAATAGATGCAGAGTTTCATTCCACCACTGAATGGAGACCTACTCTGCACATTTTAGATGTTTCCAAAGCGTGTTGGAGCAGGGAAACATCCATGACATGCAGGGCAGTGGGGCCCAGGACCAGGAAACACTGATTCAGACTATATGCCAGTGATGTTTTCTTATAGAATTCAATACGTGAATTGTATGCTAACTTTTGTATTTATTTGTTTTTATTTATCATTCAGAGAGCCTCTGAATATGTGGAGATAAAGAGTGACAAATCTAAGCAAATCTCTTTTGCAAATACTCTTTTGCCCTTTAGTTCGACCAGGTCACTACAGACCTACTCTGGTAATATAAAACATATATTTGAATTAGACACAAAGCCCATCAGGGCTAAGCTGTGCGTCTGGATGTCGAGTTCATTTCGAGTTCATTCAGCACTACTACTACTACTACTACTACTACTAATAATAATAATATTAATAATAATGATGATGATGATACATTTGCAAAACATACTTTCTATGAAATGAGTAAGGAATTACATAGGGACCCAAAGGACCCACCATCATAACACAGGATGCACAAATACAACCCGCTCAAACATTAATTTTTTTTATTTAAATTTAAATGATACTGTCTTTAAGGAGTGAAACAGAGGAGGAAGCATTTTGTGTATTGCCAGATTTTTTTTTCAAGGTTGTATTTAGTATTGTTGCATTCTCACTCAACTGGTTTTACCAACTGTTACAATCACAGCAGTCAAATATCTTAGATGCCCAAGGATGATCTTGTCATTCTGACATATAAGAGCCTGCAAAAATCAAGTTAATAAAGATGTTCTTTATTAACATTATGTCAGGGGAAATTATTAAATTATGTCAGGGGCTGAACATTTTTATCTCAGCTCGTGCTGTAAACTTTAAAACAGACAGAAATATTAAAGCGCGTTAGTACAAACACAAGATGAGATAAGAGAGACTTTATTTATCCCACACTGGGGAAATTTACTTGTTCCAGCAACAGATGAGACAGAAAAGGTGCAGAAATAAAGTGTCAGTAACAGAATTAGTGCAAAAACAAATTATATTACAAAATATAGAAATAAATGCAAACATAAAAATATACATAAAATACATGTGTATTGCACATATAGGGTACAGCAAGTGTCACACAGTAGTAAGGAAACAAAAACAGAAATGAGTGGTGATAAAGTGCAGGTAGTGGCTGTGAATTATGTAATAATTAATTATTATTATTAATAATAATAATAATAATAAATAGATCAAATACAACCAAACTAATCTGAAGTATAAAGAATATATTTCATATCTTATTATTATATATTATTAAATGGTGGCCACTTTTAATCGGTATGTCGTCGTCTTTTCTGTTCAGTTGTGTATTGTCTAATCTAACCACTGTGTCTCACTCGGTCACTTTGCGCCACTCAGCGGCCGCTCGGGGGCCACGCAAGGCGTGACTGATGACGTCGCCTGTTTACAACTGCCAATGAACACGTGGCGCACTGAATCCCGCGTTGCTATTGGTCGATGCGGCGGCGCTGTGGGCGGGGACTGTTCTCTGACGGGCCAATCGCGTCTGGCATGTAAATTCCGTTTGAAAATTTCCCGGGAAATCCGAGTTTCGCGGGAGGGCTCTTGAGCGCGTAAACCGTATCCCTTCATTCATCAGGCCGTTTCCTGAAGCCATTTCTGGACGGGGGAAACGAGAGTTGCGCTACTTTTTAATCCGTTGCATCTGCCTAAATGCACGTTCTTAAGGAAAAATACTTTACCGAAGTCGTTCAATCAGACTGTCATCTTTACTTCGGTCTGATTATTTTTGTGACTACTGCGGCGGATTAGCAGCCACACGGGCTTGAAAGTACAGAGACAAGAAAGGGGTTACCCCGAATAGGCAAGATGAGAAGAGGGATCTCCTCGGCTCCGGACAAAGTGATTTTAGCGGGGGTTGGGGGCTCTCCTCTGGACAATAATATAATTTTAACAACTCTCTCGGATCGTTTAAACCCCGGTCAATCCAATGCTACGTTTATCCAAATAATAACCACCCCACCGCCTTGCAACGTTACACAGACATCAAATGTGTGTTTATCCGAGCCTCAGATAAACAACATTTACACAACTCCACAGCAAGCTGCAGCAAACGGAGCAGGACAACGACCCGCTCTGGGAAGACCGCCGGTAATCATCTATACAGCTCGTTTGAACATATTTAGCTCGCTACAAGTAGCCACAAACACGACAAAATGTTAGCTTGCTAGGCTAGCCGAGCTTGTTGTTCGGGCAGCTAACGCTAGCCGCTTAGCCAGGGCATTCCCACGACTCAACCTAGCGAGGTGGCTAACTAACTACCGCTAGCTAAGTTACCCAAGTAGGCTGGTTAGGTGGTTTGTTGACTGCAGGGAAGCAAACGACGAGTTTAAGTTAGTTTTACGTGTACGGAAACGTAGACCGTTCATCTAATAGCGTGCTATGCTAACTTCATGGTGCTTTTGAGTCCGCTTCACCCTTTGCAGCCAGATGGAAATATTGGTAAGAGATGAGTAACGTTAGCGGTGGCCTAGTGGCTGCTGTTGGTGTCTTAATTTGGGGGTTGAGGGGGATTGTTGGGCTACTTGGCTCTTAGTTAGCTGATTTTTAGCTCTCTAAAAAAGACACGAGTGGGTAAAACTTGCAAAGACACGGGCTTGTACGTAAGCTAAAGCTTCACTTCAGGTTTGAAACAACTCGGTTGATATTTCTCCCAGTCGTCTCTGAACATGCAAGCCAACTTGGATCAAGCTTGGAAAATGTGTTAGCTTTCAAGGCTAGCAGCAGTATTGATTAACAGAGGACAACATTACTCGTTGTCGGCCGTGACCTTAATTCTGCACAAGTGTTTTTTTTTTATTGTCCCTCTCTTTTGTAAATAAAGTGTAACGTTATGGTGCCTTTCATGCCAAGTAAAGTGAAACTCGAGTTTGCTGCTTTAGTGCTGATTGCACGTTTCCTGTATTCTCAACCTACACAAACCACACAAAATAGTTTGAGCAGCATTCAGGGTGTTGGTTTGTTCCTGGCTATTCATCTTTCATGAACTAAACCAGCCTCTATCTCAGGCTGTAGCCATGACCAGGCAGGGGGTGGGGGGAGCTGCTTGCTGATATAAAATGGCTGACATTTTGACTGTCAACAGAGGGCATATTCTTTCAGTCTAGTGTTAGAGTAAGAAAATTGTATTAAAGATGGGGTTTACTTTGCTTTGAATATGCACAAAATCTTCTGAGGGTTAATTGATTTATCCCATACAAGAGGTTTGGAGGGAAACGGAGTAGACCAGCACCCCGGCACTGTTGTGTTGCTCAAAGACACTAAAACAGGATTCTTGCCAACACAGAAGTCCAAGGGTTCCCTGGTGGAAGAGGCTATTCACTGAGCCGCCATACAGAGTGACCAGGCTGCCATTTTAGGCTGGTGATGAGGGGGGAAAAGTATCCAGAAATGGTTGAAGCAATTCATCATTTGCAGTACAAATGACCCTGGGTGGTGTCAACACAGCGTCAACTGGCCTACACATGGTGTCATGTGCTACAGTGGTTTCAAGGCAGGCATTTAAGAAACCATAAATAATGAGCATGCTTCATCTATGGGAAGCTACACAAGTAGAGTACAGTGGAAGAAATTGTGACAGGTTACTCATCAACAACCTGTGACTTGTGTGATAAGATGAACGTGGACAGAGGTGGTTAAAATAATGCATTTTATCCAAATGGACAATGAGCTCTCAAACAGTTTTTCAGATGGGACGCTATTATTTGAGATGGATTCATGGGGGAATATGGTACCGAACACGACTTGATTTCGAAATCCTTGGACAGGAGGTTGGGATCTCTTGTTGGCAATGTTTAAAGTGCCTGGATCGGTTATGGGGCCTGCCTGGTGTCTGACAGTATACTTGTTTTGGTGTGTTTTTTTTTTGGAAGCATCGTGAAGCAAGTTGATCAATCCTAGCGTGACTCACTCTTGAGCTATGTGGGTTTGTCTTGGCTAATCAGTTTAGAAAAGAATAAATCACAACAACCGGCTTTGCAGCACATCATTAAACCGACACAGCTTCTCCGTGATCCATTGTAATTTGAACAAAAACATCTAGTTTTCTTGAACTACTTTATGACCATATCTTATTGACTGCTTCCGCTCCAGATATTCAGTGCATGCTCTCCTTTTGGAGCTGAAATGGAAAAGAGTACAGGAAAATGTTCTCTCAGATTTAATGACTGGAGGGAACCTAATACAGTAATTTGACATATCAACTTCTCGTTACTTAAAACTTTTATTTCTATTAACTTAAAATAGTATGCCTGCTTTAGCACACTGGAGACACACTGAACTGAAAGTAATGATATATGTAGCATCATGCATTTCCTGTGAGGTGGGTTCAGAAATGATGAGACCAAATTGCTCATTTCTGCTGTTGACAGTATTCTTTTTGGTCCCCTTAGGCAAAACGGCGGTTGGCGCTAGATGATTCAGACCACCAGTACCAGTCAGAACCAGCCAGGACTCCAAGAGGCAGAGGAGGGGCCACAGCCGCCAATGGGGCGCGGCTCAAGACACCCAGAAGTAAGAAGTAGAAGCCTAAAAGGAGCTGTCTGCCATCCTGTTTTTTATATGTAACCTAAAATTTTACAGCCCAAGGATTGAGGGCCATCCTCTGAGAGGGTTACACAGATGCAGCCACTCTGTGCAGATATACACACTCGGTATATACGTATCAGTGATGCTCTTGACATAATTTTACCTTTTCACATTGCTTTTCATTGAAAATCCAAAGTAGTTTTTACAAGCAGTCGGATTATTTTTATCCCCCTCACTAAACAACGCATCCAAATTCACCTTAACCTTAGTACTGTGCATTAACACATTTGTCAAATTTCATCCAGCATTTGCCAAAGTTATGAGTAAATAGATGATGCAGGGAAACATGGTGACTCCAATATCATACATGGAGCCAGAAAAAGAAAAAAATCTGTATAATAACAATCAGAATGTACCCCAAAGTCCTTACATTTAATGGGTAGATTACTTTAAAATGAATGCTCAAAGTCCCAAAGGCTGAACTGCATTCTCAGTAAGGTACATAGTATAAGACACTGGCACATGTAAATTGTTTGGTATTTATGCCTTCCTTTTGCATTTGGGGAATGTGTAGACTCGCACCCACTCCCTGTTTAAGGGAGTCATGGTGCCCCATGAAAGTCTAGCAGCGAAACATTTCAAATAAATGTTTTATTGCAAGTTTTGATCTTCTTGTCCCCCCTGTCTCATGAAATAGATGTGTTTTTGTTCTGCTACCACAATTACTACAAGTTAAATTGTAATCCCATGAATTTCACTGAAATTGTGGAGTGGAGCTGAAATACAGACTGCGCACACATTAAAGAACACAAAGAAATTGCTTTGGTTTTTTTTGGGCATACACGCATTCCTGCCGACACAACGTTTTCACACAGTACAACAAGATGCCTCACAGATGGCCGTGTGTTTACTCTCTGCATGTGTGTTCTGTATCGTCTACTGACCCAGAATCTAATTCAAACTTGGAACGGAAACAAAATCTGTACATCAGTTGTTCCGTTCCTGGTATATGACTTCAGATTCAGCCCGAACAATATTGAGATGCATTTCAGCTATTAAACCTATAAATGTAATTCACACCAGTTTCCCAAAATGGCCAAAAACTAGAATCTGCAGCTTTGTGTGACTGTCATGAAGACAAACTGTTATGATGACCTTCAAGCCAATTGGATTTATTGAAGTGTGTATGTGTTGGGTTTAATTAAATTGTACTATATGGGGGGGGTATAGGGGTATAGGGGTCTTGTGATCAGGTTGACTTTTTCACATTATGGACGACCCACCATTTGCTTGGGCTTCCTGATACCAAGTAAAACTGTTGCTAGGACTTTTTGTGTTTTCTCCTCTTTTCTCTCCTTGCAAAACATTTTGTGTCACGTACAATGCTGAAATATCTTATCGTTCTCCTACTTTTTCTCCACCATAGCGCCCAAGTCCCCACCGGAGAAGACTCGGTACGACACCTCCCTCGGCCTTTTAACCAAGAAGTTCGTGGACCTTCTGGCGCAGTCCTCTGATGGCGTTTTGGATCTCAACCTTGCTGCTGAAACCTTGCAGGTAATTTCAGTTCCATCCTCCTTTAATCCTGTTAGTGATGCTGAAGAAGCTGTAGAGGAAATTTTAACCAAGTACATCTGTCCAATGCATTGAAAAAGCTTAGGATACTAGTGATATAGATTGGTTTTTCACTGTGTTTGGTAATTTGCACACTTAAACCATCCACTAAATGGGTAACTGAGACATGTATCCTCTACATTCAGGTACAGAAAAGGCGCCTGTATGATATCACCAATGTGCTAGAAGGCATTCACCTCATCAAGAAGAAATCAAAGAACAACATTCAGTGGATGTAAGTGGTCATTCAGTCTCACTGTATCACTCAAATACTTTTCATCTTCTCAGGAGTCTGCTTTGTCTTACCCCTGGAACTAAAACTCTTTGTAAATCTTCCCATCATGAAGTCATTTTGATCGTAATATAACATCTTTCATTTATTGTGGTCCCTCCTTGTTTCTGTCTCCTCCATCCTTTCTACTTTCTTTTGTTTCATTTTGTATCTCATTCCTTTCCTTCCTCCGCTCTCATGCCTCTTTTGCCCAACTATGTGTTTTTCTTTCTACAAGCTGGATCCCCAGACACAAGTGAAAAATAATCACAGTTTGATCAAATTGCTGTACAAATATCCCAAACATTTGACTAGTTCATGTCACAAAAGCTGAGCAGAATTGTGTTTGTGTGAAGTTACCCAAGTGGTTTGCAGTTAGAAGCTTCTAATGTCTTTGTGGGTCTATCTTGGGTTGGTTTGCCAAAAATATTATGAAGCAATTGATATATAAACAGCTTTAGAGTGTTCCTTGGCCTGTAGAGCACAAGAGGGCAGGTGGCTGCATGCAAACTGTTGCCACATCAAAGTATGAGGATATCTGACTGGTACATTTGTTCAGTAATTTCTAAGAGTAAATGCAGTTTAGGAATAAGCCTTAAGCACCTGTGCTCACCACCTTTGGTCTATTAATGCATTCAGCGAAGCTGCTGAGCTCTGAACATTTTTTAGGTTGTGTTTATGAGGATATACTGCATCTCCTTTTTTCTTGTAGTTAAGGCATAGATGTTGATTTCCCTTGTCTTGAATATGTTGTGGTTGGATCAAATCAATTCAGTCCAATCCAGTCACTTAACTTGGAGATGCCCATAGTGTTAATTTCATATTGTGACAGTGAGAAAGATGTTAACAATCAAAATATTTTCAGTTGCTCTTATTGTAAGACAGAAAAAACCTCTTCAGTACACTGACCTCCTTCAGTGTTCTGATTTGTGGGCCACTTTCGCTTTATTATTTAGGTTCAAGGGAAGTGTAGGAATAATTTTGCCAGACGAATCATACTGACATCTGCTCACAGGGAAGAAATCAACTGAGTACTAAAATAAACCAACTCCACTGAAAGTGGCAAAAAAAAAACCACGCTGTTTTGCTGTTGAAGCTATTCCACCAAATATTTGAAAACATGAAAAAGAGACAGTTTTACAGGGGCAGGCAACGAGCCCAAGCCAGTGCCAAATCTGTTTTTCACCCTCCTCACTCTTCTCTCACTCACAGGGGCTGTAGCCTGCTGGAGGTAGAGGGGGCACTGAGCCAGAGACAGAGACTGACAGCTGAAGTTTCTGCGCTGGGAGAAGAGGAGCAGAGGCTCGAGCAACTCATCCAAAGATGCAGCCTGGATATGAGACACATGAGCGAGTTGCCAAGCAACCAGAAATATCCTTTTGTTTGGTTGACGCGTCAAAAAAAAGTTACAATGACACTTACCTACCATACTTTTACTTTAGTGTTAAAACTGTAACCATGTTCTCATAATTCTGCAGGCTAACATCCCCAAATTGATGGCCATGTAAAATACATGCATATTTAGGGTGATTCCTGGCTCTCAGCCGGGTAGCGGTAATAACTTGACAGCAGCCGAGTGTTTTAAAATGGCAAAGTCAGTTTAAGAATACAAATCTTAGGCAGAAATGTAAGGCGTCATCTTCCAACTCTGGTGTCAACACAGCGTCAACTGGCCTACACATGGTGTCATGTGCTACAGTGGTTTCAAGGCAGGCATTTAAGAAACCATAAATAATGAGCATGGTTCATCTATGGGAACCATCTTATCTGTTACACATAGGCACCATAAAGTACATCTTTTTTTTCATGCTATAGTGCCTAAAATGTTAAGTAACTTAAGTGCTTCCTACACCAGCACGTGTAGATGCATGGTACTGTAATGGCACTTGGTCATCATGTAGTGAGCGCTTTCGGGCTTGCATATATTTTAAGTTTTCACATGTAGTGACTAGGGATGTGCATTTCAAGCAAAAATACTACTGGACACCCACAATCCCTAGTAGCAACATTGTGTTACTTCTTTAACCCTTTCGTCTCCACATATGCTTATGTAACGTACCAAGACATCAAACAGCTGGGAAACCTCAGAGACCAGACTGTGATTGTCGTCAAGGCGCCCACAGACACCAAACTAGAAGTACCAGACCCTGATGAGGTATGTATACAAACACAAAACACACGGACTTGACCTGTTATTGTTGTCCTCATGAAAGACTGGTGAGACAGAATGCATGAAAGTGAGACAGTTGCTTTTCCCCGCTTCCGGTCTTTATACTAAGCAGACTTTATCTTGGTGTTGTATGCTCATAGTGATATCAAATTCTTTCGTACTCTGTGTAAGAAGCAAAATGACAGCTTCACAAAGCTTTTGCAGTGCTTTGCTACCCTTATGTACACTACTAATCAGCTCAGTCACCTGTTAAAGATGAACATTATTTCTTTTAACGTTAACGCGCCGGCTTTGGAGGCGGCAGCCAGTTTAGGTGATCCTTCTAGAGTTGGTGTTGCGGATTTATTTTCCCAAGCACTTGGGGATGTGCTTTCAATGACCATAGTTGTTTCAAGGTCTACTGCGAAATGTATTGCATGTAGTTTCCAGTCTGTTAAGTACATCACTACATGTGCAGACTCTAGTATATAATTTAAGTTCAGGGCATGTGGAAAATTGACTTTTTTTTTTTTTTAAATCACTCAATGGAGTTTGTCCATACGTCTCGTTATGTGCGTTCTAGTCTAGTCTGTTCTTTTGATTTGCACTCTGAATGTTTTCTTCTCCCTCCAGAGCTTGTCCATCCATCTGACTAGCACGAAGGGTCCTATAGAAGTTCTGCTGTGCCCAGACGAGGAGAACGACCCCCGGAGTCCTGTGAAAAATGGCAGCATGGACATCAATGGAAACTCGCCTTTCCTCAAAGTCCTCCAAGGTTTGTGTCTGATTTCTTTTTTTTTTTTTTTTTTACATAAAGGAGCTTTATTGACATTCCTGTTTTCTATGTTCAGCACAAGGTCCTCAAGGACTTAGTTTTAACACACTTACAGTTGTCATGTTAATATTAAGATTTAAGAGCTGCTAAGACTAATTGGGATTTGTTTATGACGTACTCTATTTGGTCATGGACAACATAACCCTTTTGAACATGTGGAAAATTTTACCTGCTCGTGGTTGCTGAGTTTGGTTTGTACCAAATTTAAGATCACTGTCTTCAACAATGGAACAGTTTGCCATTATTATAAAGTTGAGCACACAGTTTTGTTTATTGGCATTTGTTTTTAATTAGTATGAACTACTAAGAAATAACATTAGTGCCAAAAAACTATCCTGGTTGAATAACAGTTAACCCAAGTTCTGTTCAGTGAACAACTTGCTTGTGTCTGTGCAACTTTTAGTTCTAAGCCCTGATTCTGACAATGTGAACCTATTTCCAATCAAAGAAGACAAACCATCTGTGATTAGACTGAGAAATCAGATCAGGTTTGAGATTTGGTCTCCAAACATCAAAGTGCTGGTCAACATGGCTGCTCAAAGTCTGGTTAAGGTCCCTTGGGTATTTAGATATGATAACGGGTTGACTGCATTTTCTTTCACAGATCCCAGCTCCATGACTACTTCGCCCAGCCCCTCCGTGGTTCCACCTTCCTCAGCCGTCTCCGTCACTACTCTGTCTCCCATCTCGTCCCCTTACACCAGTCTTCTCCAGCAGACAGAAGACCAGATCCCTTCATCCCTGGGGCCTTTCTTAAACCTCGGGCCTCCTCTTCTGGACCAAGATGACTACCTTTTAGGTTTGGGAGATGACCAGGGAATCAGCGACTTGTTTGATGCCTGTGACTTTGATAAAATGCCCTCTCTTGCCCTGGATGATCTCCTGTGCAGCTAGCATTAGCGAATTGAGGTTCAGATTAAGTGCATGGGAGAGAGACGGAGAATCGGTGAGGGTTTTGATGCCTGTGACTGACTGTGTAGTTAGTGGAAGCCAATTCTAAATAGACGGAAAGGAAACATTGAAGGCTCTTTCAGTCCCAGTGGGAATAAATGCCATGTTCCTTCATGGTGTGAGACATACGTGGTCTTGCATGATTTCACACAAAGACACGTCTGGTCAGTGTGAAGACATATCCATTACTCTTTGTCTCAGGCTATGTAAGGCCTCCAGTGTAGCCGGGAAATCGGGACACATCTGAGAGGCTTCGCCATCTGTTTGGTTAATTGTAAATGTATTGGAGGAGGATGTCCACCTCTCTGTATGGCTCGAGGTTTATGTCAACCAACAAAGACAGAGCAGCTCGAAGGAAAACACCCCACACCACTTGGCATTAACACATGTCATGGACGATAAGGGTTGGGTTTAGCATAAAATCTGTGTAAATGTGATCACCCAAAGCCATCAGTAATATGGTAAAAAAAAAAAAGAAGGAAGAGGAAAACTGCGTTTACCATTTAAATCTTGTAGGATCCTGCAAATATGAGGATTTGATTGGCTTATATACATGTGTTTGCAAGGAATGGATAAGGCTGATGTGTGTGTTCCCAGTAATGCTCTTGTCAGGTGTCCTAATTCATCCAGGTAACCCATCCCTAAACGTGCTAGAGTTCAAGATGTGTTGATGCCAAATGCTGCGGGGCCCAAGGAGTTTCTGAAGAATTCTTAATGACTGCATTCATTAACACCAATGATCTGTGATTGAGGACTTGTACTGCTGACTGTTAACTAGACGTTTTCTGTGTTCCAATGTAGAAAAATTTTAGAAATTAAAATGAATATAAAAAGAAAACAGGGCAATTTTGGTGCAAAACATTCATGACTGCAGTTGTTGTCTTACGCTTAGGTTAGACACAGGCTGTGCCTGCTCAGACACTTGTCAGGTTACCCATTGTGCTATTTGGGCTTATTATCATAAAGTTAGCATAAAGAGTATGAGTATTTTGTACATCTAGGCACTATTAAGATGTATGAGAGCTGCATGGAAGTATGTATGCTGTTTTGGAGTGCACATGACATAATGACCCACTTTTAAAGGAAACAAAAGGCAATGTAAAGAATAGGAGTGTGTGCTCTAAATGCTCTAAAAGAAGACAGGTGTACACAAGTTGTTTTTTTTAAGTGTACAAAATATTTACAGTATGCCTTATTGCTTGTAAAGGTGTGGTCCTATTTGTTTCTCATATGCTCTCTTGTGCTATATCCTCCATATTTAAATGGACTTATTAGGTAAAATGATAAGGGACCTTTATTACCTGTTAAACTTATCAGCCTGTTATCTACTGATTAAGCGGGCACCCTCATAATTTGTACACTTAGTATAAATTTGCAGTTTATTGAATTCAAAAATATTCGACATGGGAAGAGAGATTGTGATGTTTAACCTTACATGACCCATTTGCTAACAGCTAAAAAGCCATCATACGTGGGTAATGTAGGGTTAAGCAAATATATCTGTACCTGTATGAATTTGGCACTTTGGCACAAATAATGTGCAAACTTGGATATCTAACTCATACTCTTAATGATACTGACTTCAGGACCCAAACTTCTACTGTCTTGCTGCTTTTTTTTTTTCTTATCCCCATCATCTTCTTCAGCAGAAGCTGCCATAACCAGACTTCCCCTAATGCCTCCTCACTCTAGACTCTGTGCTGTGAAATTATACAGTGGTTTGAGCTAATTAGAAAAATTTGACTTTGAGCCACTTGTTGATGCACACTGCCTATGCAGTGTGTACTGAAAGCAGTGTAGGAGACAGGGCAGGTGCGTATTAGTCTTTTTAGGTTTAATAAGTTTTGAATTTTAATGGATTTTAATACTGTAGAAATAACTAATGATATCACCTGAGCAACAAGGGGCCAGATCGCCACAGATTTAGGCTTCAGCATGTAATAAAGGGCTTATTTTCTCCAGGATATTTAAAAAAAAAAAAATGGAAAAAAAAGGAAAAAAGACAAATAGATCTGTTTTGTAATTGGAGCAAAATCAGTGCAAGCAAGCCATGTTGGTACTAGTCCTGGTGACACTGTCATGTTGTTTAGGGCCACTGAATATTCAGTGGTAAATCAAGAAAAGCCAGCTCGAAGGACATGGGGAACTGAGTGGTGTAGGGATGTGATTTATTTCTCTAAAAGCCTTTGGAAGACCATTGCTGTTCACTTCTAATAGCTTCCTCTTGATTACATCCCTGATAATAACAGAATGCAAACATCTTGTCTGAAACCCTGGCTTTTAAACTAGAGAAACCTGCAGCTGCAGGTGAATTGCTGCTGTTAGTGTTAACTTTTTCCCGATTGATGTGCGCTTGAGTAACTGTGTGTGTAGCATGTGTGAGTAATGTCAAAGATGAAGGTTGCTGAAGAGTAAGCCTGCCATGTGTAAATTGATGTACAGTTTTCTAAACTTTTCAGCGCACAAGGTACTGTAGGCTACCTCCCACCTAATGTTGGACAATAGTAATAGGGCATAGAGGTAAATACCATAGTGTGTATGGATCTTTGAATTCTCTTTTGTCATAGAAGTTACCCTTGTGTTATTTTGATGTGATGTTAGATATTACATTGCATCTTTTCTCTTTTGATGTGTGTGAGATTCCACTCATACCCTGATAAAATTGATAGGCCTTTGCTCTTAAACCGGTCTCATGCAATTTGAATTTGATTATTGGGGTGCACATTTGATGGATGGAAAAGCGGACAAAATTATTGCAATATGTATTTTTTTTATTTTCCATATATTATCTAGTTGTTTTGTTGTGTTTTTTTTTGTAAAATGCAGAGCACCTCTAAGACCCCAAAAGTAGTTCACATTTAATAATGCATGCATGCAGTCATCACTCACAGTTAGCCTATCTGCCCTTTTACTGATCATTAGGAGACATTGCTGTGTCTCTATACACCACTGAACCAGGATCAGTGACTTGTGTCCTCTGCTGAAGTGTGTAGGGGGCTTTGCTTCTGTGACACTGTGTGTCCGTTTTATTTTTGGAATGATGTGAGAGTCGTTGTCATGGTCTCTTTTTTGCTTTTCTGCCAATTTCACTTTGATGGAGTGCACTGAAGTTGAAACAGCATTTCGACTTCGCAAATCAAAATCCAAATGTTAACAGGAACTTCACTCATTCAGCTGAGGGGGGAAATGCATATTCTTTGTCAGCATAACTTTGCTTAAATAGTGCTGGTGAACGAAATTTGAATTTAATGCACAGAAATGCTCTGATTCACAGAACCAATTTTTTCCCAATAGACATATTCACATATGTGTCTTTTATATGTATTTATAGAAAAGTCCAGCTCAATGTTTTCCCCATTTTGGTCACTAACACACAGTTATGCTGTTCTCTAAGACCATTTACATTGGTAATTATATTTTCCTCCATCTATTTCAAGCGACCGGAATCTGGTCACAATATTTTATCCACTTTTACATGATGGAAACATGATTTCTGGAAAGATTGTACCTTTCCATGGGTTTCTAATGGAGTGTGAAAGATTTTTAATGCACCGCTAAAGCTAGTGTCTTTGCCAGTGAGTCTGAAAATGTATTATGGTGGAAATTACAGCTCCATCATTTCCAATGTGTGACACAGATGTGTGATTTGACCTAACATAATAGTGCCTAATATAATTAGGCTAAATGCAGTGTTAACTGTAGTCAAGATTGAAACAGCATTGTTTTTCTTGCAATTTCCCTCTGGCTATTCTTAAGCTGTTACCAAATACAGTATACTGATTCCTAAATATTCTGTAAAGGTTATGTGAAAAGTTAGCTATTTGATAGGAAAGAATTCACTGTAAAATTATATTTCTGACTTTTTCCACTAATCACAGAAAAGAGAGCTGTAATATCACTTTACCTTTTTCTGCAAATGGAAAGCATGGGTGAAAGTATCAGTGTGCTGTTGAATGTTTATGGTAAACTAATGTGATGATTTTTGATGTTTGTTATTCAGTTACATAAGTTTCTTTAACATCTGTTAAATGAGGAATTTGAGTTGTATTTGTTTGGGGGGATGGATGTGTTTTTTTTGTACTCTGGGTGTTTGTAATTGAAAATTTGAATAAAGGCAATATGAATATGGAAATACACGTGTGTGATGTCTTTAATTTGCACTTTGCACAGAGAATAAACTCAGTTCAATAGAATACCACAAATGAATGAAAAAAGATGCAAAGTTCACTCCAGTGTTAAATACGTACGCGTCTGGTTTGTCCCTCCTTGCCTACCGTAAATACGCACAAGTATGGCGGCATGAGAGTCGTGACAGATGTTTTGAAGGTGCATATACTAGTTTTTTACCATTTCTAAAACACTCTTCCCTCGGAAACCGTATTTATTTGAGCTAACAACCACATTGCAAACCAGGTAAGGTATTTATACAATATCTCAAAGGGTCTGCCAGTCCAAAATAAGAGGCACGTGGGTAGTAGCTAACTAATGAGGCTAACCAAGCTAGTAGCTAGCATTCCCATGTTAAACGATCAAAAAATAACCAAATGTTGCTGTTTAACTGTCTAATTAGACATTTCACTGGTGTTTCTCATTTATATCAGTTAGCTTTAATGTTTATCACCTAGCGTGCGTGTGCAGTGAAACTAAGGAAGCGCTGCATCGGTTTGGTAGGTTAGTGAAACTTTAACGCAGTCAACGTCAGCTTTTATTTGATACGCTGGTCAGCTGTATAATTAACGCAGGTGTTAACTGTAATTATGGAGCTATTTATGCAATGTCAGCAACAGTGTCTATGGGGACACTAGTTAGAAAGCCATGTTTATATTTTATGGAATATATAGCAAAACTAGTAAGGAATTAGCCTTGGTTTTCAGTCATTTTAACTTCACACAATGTTAATTTAAGTCTAGGCAACTACTTAAATGTAGGTTTCAGCGGCAGGGTTGCTTGACCTGCTTACTTGGCTGCTTATCAGCAATTTATTTACTGCCACCCATGTAGCTCGATAGCCTATTTCTGTGGCACATTTTTTAAAATATAAATAATGAATAACAACAATGCATCCATACACTGTGGGGACAGCGAGGGATGCTGGAAGACTGAGAAAGCACCAGCTGAAAAGATGAGCTGAAAGTTTCTTTACAAGTTGACCAGGTGGCCTTAATCTATTTCTATGAAGAAGTGAAACTTTCTCTGTTTCTCCCAATTAACTCAGGTGTGTCAGTAGGCACAGGTGCTCCTCTCTAATCAGCACCACGATGTCATATTCACTGACTGATCATTTAGGTTAATGCATTTTTCTACAGACAAGGTAGGAAACATTTAGATTTCATTTGTCTTTCCTCACTAAATTATCCTGACATCACTACTATTAACAACTTTTACTGAAAAGCTTTATCCAAAAATCTCACTCTTCTAGATGAAGTTGATGATATAAAATATCTTGGCTGTTCAAATCACATGCTGTTTGTGTCAAGCCAAGCTTTCAGCAATTTAATGGCCCTGTCTTATCATTTTACCGTATTGCACATTGTTTTGCTATAATTTGCTGAGTGACAGTCAATGTACTTAAGACCTAGACTTAATTTTTCCTTTTGTTTTATCTCATTATTGTGCTTCAGGCAAAAGCGGGGACAAATTGTCAAAATTCATCTTCAACATCAGTTTTTGGTACTTCTGGTTTACTACTCGCAGGTCTCATCTGTGTGAGAGACAGTTTCTAGAGGTAATTCTGTGCTGACCAAGACGCTATCTGGTTTTCAGACCATCATGCCGTCCGCCTGTGACTCTCTAATTGAAGACATTGAGGACATGGTGTCTTCTAGCGACCCCACTCCTCATGAGAGACAGTCGGCTAGAAAGAGTATCATACCGAGGTCCAGAAAGAAAAAAGAGCTTCTGAGCCAGGAGGAGCTTCAAGCTGACAGGTATGTCAAATGTTTGATTTAGTGGTTACAGGTCAGGATGTGAAATTATTGTTGTATTACTTCTGTATACAACATGTTTTAGGCTGATGATGGATAACACAATTCTACATTCCCAGCAAGTCTTCTAGTAGTTAGAGAATTAACTATTTGAAACCAGTAATTTCATGCTTTCACGTTCATCAAATATATCATTAATGTTCTCATTAACACTGAACAAAATGTGGAAAAAAATCTCGGGTAAATTAAAAATGAGGAGTGAGAACAATTTAAGTATCACGCAAATAATAATGCCATATCCAGCTTGTTGTACATGACATTGTTTTATGACATGATTATTTTATTTGAAAAAGGAGGACCAATAACTTCAGACCTAGTGGCGATGGTCATCCTGATGATGCAGGAAAAATTCACATCTGGGGAAAAAACACATTCTGTCGACAGTCAGCAAATCATAGAGCACTTCACTTCCTCTTGTTGATATTTAATTTGCTTTGACACAAATGCCTCATGAAGAATAAATTGATTGGTTGTGCCCATTGTTTGCTACTGGATGTCACATTCCATGAATAATGATGGACAGGTGAAAATGGGAATGGGACATGCCATATCATATCAGATATACATCATATATCATATCATGACACAATACTGCCATCATGGGGACTTTGAGTGACTGCTTTGCCACCAGCCTAAATTAACAGGTTAGGTGTTAAAGCACTAAAGCACTGCAGTCTGTCTCACTTAACTTGGGCAATAAACAAAGGCTGAAGTGGACAAGTCCATATCAGTTGATGTTTCGATGGAGGCTTTAGGGTGTATTTATGAAATGGCACTAGATTTATATATTATTTTGATAATTTCCACACATCCTCTAACAAAATCATATTTCGATGGTGTTCATTTCTAGTTTGATCCCTGGCACCCAAAAAATCTGGATGAAAACGTGGGGCTGTAGTCATAACAACTCAGATGGAGAGTACATGGCTGGACAGCTAGCTGCTAGTGGATACAAGATGACTGGTAAGAGATTATTTTGAAATTATTTTATTGCATTGTTATATCTATTGACTGAGGCCAGTATATAATATTATACAAACAGCAATGGACTACTAATAGACTACTACTAATAGAATATTACTAAGATAACAGGTAGATGGGTAAGTTAGAAGATTGAAGATAAGTAAATAAATGGACACCTGAAATTGTAGAAGTGTATGTGGAACTGATGTCATTATTAGTATTTGAACACAAGGGGGCAGTGTTGCTCTGTGAGGAAGCTGAGCCTTGTGTCTTATTCCAGAGGGAGACTGTTTTGCCTTGAATTGAGGTTCACATGTTGTTTACTGCCCTCAGCAAACTCAACCAAGCAAATGTATTTGATTAAAAAATGGTTAATGTGAAGGTTTGCCAATGGATCGAGTGGAATATGTCCCCAACTTGAAAGGAAAGTTTTTTTTGTTTTATTTCATTTGATTGCAAAACCAGTATGCATGCAGTTTTCATCACTGGGGTTTATGTGATGTAATGGAACATGAAGGAAGAGTGTAGCCAACTAGGTGCTCAAGGAAGGGACCATTATTTAGGAACTAAAAGAGTCTTCTTGGGGGGGGGGGGTGCAGGCGCAGGCAGAAGAAGAAAGTTAATATTAACCCCTTTAGGCATTTCTCTCACCATGGGGTCTCCAAAGCCTTAGAAGGACATTAATCACACACTTCAAAAATGCAGATGTTCTCACTCACTCACAAATAAACACTCACACACACAATTTACTCATGAACACAGGACGATGGTTTCCCCCTCATCTAGTAGTTCTAGCTAGTACCACTAGCTTTCCCACCTTTGTTTTTAACAGTTTTTCTCTCCCTTAAGCTCGTCTCAGGTGCAGCCTGTCTCTCTTTCTCACCCTGAGTCTCCACTTTTTCTCTCACCCTCCCTCTTGACACAAAATCATTTCCTGTGTGAAAGCATGTACTAAGGCTTGACATTTAGTGTGATAATTGTCTTACCTTAGATCTATTTGGACTTGTAATTTAGTGGAACGTTGGCAGTTGTGTTGCAGGAAGTGAGCGTAGTGAAAACCTTTTAATCAGATTCTCAGAGACAGATATGTCTTGTGGGAATATGAAAAAAGTACAAGTAAAGTTTTCCTCAGCAGATATAGATGCATTTATTTTTAGATGGTGTAATGTAATAAACTCTAAGGTAAAAAGGTTAAAGGCAAGGAATTCTTCAGCTCTCTGGATGAGGTTAGTTTCTGTCTTCTTCTCTCTCCTAAAAGTGGTTCCATGACCACACAGGGATCCTGGTTCCAACAAATATTACAGCAGTTTAATGTTATTAGGTTTCAGCTCAACAGAAGTACTCCCAAACTGTTATGAATGCTGTGTTCATGAAAAATGTCACTGCTCTCACCAGTAGTTTACAATACAGACAATTCAATATGAAATTGACAACAAATTGTGTATTCTATTTTATCAACTTTGACAGCTGTCATTTTTGATGATTAGACACATCTGTTGGTGTATGTATGACCGAGACAGAGACACCTAACACTGAAAAACTATAAAAGGGTCAAAAGAAATGGGTTGTACTACTTAAGTTGTTTTAATGTGCTTTCAGGTTGCCTTTGCATATAATTTGCATGAATACATCCATTTGCAAGAGGGTGTGATCGTGTTTCATGTTTTCTTGGGACATTGATACTTGTCTACCTGGTGTGTGTTTACCTTACTGACACCAGGATTAGCTTCTTCTGTGACTGACACTGCTCTGATGAGGTGCTGCAGTCTCTTAACTATCTGTGTGTGTGTGTATGTGTGTGTTTCTTCACACCAGGTTGTATTGACGTTGTGAGCATAGCACAGAAATAACAACATGGTTGCTGCTGACAAAGATTTATGCATAGGTGTATAAATGTTTATCAGTCAAGTGCCTTCGCAAGCACACGTTTTTGTGTCTGCATGTGTCCTGCAGGTAATCGCTTAGCAAAAGAGCAGCCCTCTGTTATTTACCACATCAATTAATCTGATTTTTTTTTTTACCCTAGCTCAGAGAAGCCTTGATCCTTCACAGATGAAGCGTCATAATACCTTCAGCCTTGCTGTCTCTTTCTCTCTCTCACTCCCTTCTCAACAAAGTACTTTAAAGGTCAGCGTCTTACTGCTATAGCTAAAGGATTTGTTTGGTTTCTGTCTCCCTCTTCTCTGCTTTTTATCTGTCTTTTTCTCTTTGTTTGCTTCCCTCTCTCTCTCTCATTCTGTCCTTTCCCTCTTGCATCACGTTTTTTCCCCTCTCTCCATCTTTGAGTGCGAGTATCTTCGCACATCCTTTTTCACTCTGCAATTGGTGGAAGGAGAAATTACCTGTCATGGCCAGAATCAGGGGAGATTACACTCAGGACAGTTGGTGATTGTTTTGAATGGTATTGTATGGAATACACCGCACTTGTCTAGAATGGCATGAAATTGCTGGGAGCGCATTGTAGAGAGTGGAATAGTCTGGAATGACAAGGACGCAATTGAGCTCCAGAAGGGTGTAGTGTCTAGTCTTGGGCCAGACTGAACATGAGGACCTCGAGCAGGTTGAACATTATCATTTTGGGTGTCAGAATATCATATATTTCTCCAAAAAAGCTGTTGAAAAGGATGATATCATACTAATATAAGACTGATGCCTCCTGTAGCGCCTGTCGTGATGTGATCTGCAGAGTTTACTGGAAGAGTGTGGACAAAGGCAGAGCTTCGACTGCTCTAAAAACATGACATCACCTTCTCCCTCTCCCTCTCATCTTTCCTGCCTGTTTTCTCTCTTTCACACCCCCTGTCCTCCCATGTGCCTCTTTCACCCCCGCCAACTCTATCTTTCTTTCTTTCTTTCTTAAACTATGACATCACCTGGTGTGAGGCGTAGTAGCAGTTCTTATATTGGCCTCTAGGTGGCAGCCTTGGCTCATGGGAAGACCCTTTTGTTGAAAGAATACATCTCTGCAATATCAGGATGAGGTCATCCTTCTGAAAAAAACCCACTCTGTATTCTCATTCATAGTTTTAAAAGTTGTAACTTTCAGCTGTTGAAGGTTACACATGATCTCATGTGATCATTATGTTAATAGGATGGAGCCAGCTTTGTAATTAACCTGAAGTCAAAATAATGTCACACTGTAAGATATCATGTGGACTTTTACAAAACAAAAGCCTTGTCGATTTTAAGGTTTAATATAAAATAGCTCTAGGTTAAAAACACTGGTTGACTTTGTTTGGATGAAAGGGACCACTCCTTGTTCTTCAGCTGGAGAGCATCTTTACACGGACATGCAGTCTTTTTGTCTAAATATCTAAGACGAGTATTTTTTCACATCAGATGTTTGAATTCATAGAGTCACAGTTTATTGTAATTCTGAACAATCTGAAAAGACAATGTCTTAATTCTTCCTTGAGTTTTTTAGTGATCTGCTTTACTTCGGTGAGACAACAACCTGTGTCTCTGCTCTGCTTTCATTGTCTCCACTCTAGTTCTGCTGCCTGTTATTCAACCTGGCTATTCGTCCTCAGTTGCTGTTCCTCTGTACATCCAAAGAGGGCACTGTTTACCCATAATAGTACACTGATACAAACCACATTTGAGCAGAGGAGCAATGTGCCAAATAGTGACTTCATAGAAAGGCAAGTATGCTCACACATAGGCGTGTGCACGCACGCGATCATTCATGCATGCTCGTATTCACGCACACACTTTCACGCACACCCACCCACCCTTCATGGAAAGTCACACCAGGATATTTTGATTGTTTTTGGCTACTCTCCTCCCCTCCCAATCTCCTCTCTGCCAGCCACACACGCACACACACAGCACTTCAGTTATGATTTTACATACCGGTTAGGCAAAGTGACTCCCTGGTACACAATGTCAGCCAAATCAGTCGCTCTCAGTTCCTGGTTTAGACACAGACGGTTGGAGGATATGAGAGAGGGTGTGAGCTGTTTTGACAAAATGATTCAAGCACCTTATTGATCAGCAGGTATTACAGGAGTTGCTAAGGAAAGAAAATTCCAGACATGTTGCGTACAATGTACTGTGCCTTTTAGGCAATGAAATGCTTTGAAATTATGATTAATATGAAATGCATCATTGGCTTTTAAACAAAGATAGATGGATTACAGGAATCATGTTATACTTTTATCACTAAATGCATTTTGTTTCATTTGAAAAACGCTTCATTTGAAACGCTCAGTTCCGTATGGCAGGAAAAAAACATCAGCAACCACAGCATACATGTATACTGAAAGAATAAACATATATAATATAGAATTGAAGTTGCATTTTACTGGCATAATGGGTATGTGACATTTGCAGTCAATCAAATAATTTTTTTAAATGAAATTTGTAATTAACAATATTTGGAAATTTAGGCTGAAACGTTGTTGAACTGATGTGATTCAGCTCATACTGCATTCGTGTTACAAGCGCTTCTGCTCTGTGTGATTGTATTACATCACTGTAGAGTATTCTCACTCTGAGTGTGTGTGTACCTTGCATACATGCCGTCTCATTCATAAATCGGAGTGTGTGGGGATCTTCTGATTGGCTTACTGTGTGCTACGCAACATTACACGGCGCAATGTTATAGCCAATGAAAACTTACAATGTTCTCTCTGACTCCACCTCTCACATATACACACACACACGCAAGCACACACTGCCAGCTCACATACACACATTTGCTCTTCTCACACACAGTTGCAGACGTGATGGTAATTGATATTGTTCAGGCAAAGTGTGTGAGAGAGTTGAGTTTTTGACAGCTGTCATTCTGCAAGATTAGACATATCACCTGGTGTGCATCTGCATGTGAGAGACTCTCTATGCTCGCTCCTTTCTACTATGTCGCCACTGTGTGTGCCAGACAGTCCCACTTTGCTGATTGAGAGAGGAAAGTGATGTAAGGAAAGACGAGAGGAAGAGACAGCGGGGAAGAGAGGAGGGTGCTGGGATGAAGGGCACAGCCGACAGAGACAGATGCACTTGAAGCCAAAATCAGCCAAAACCACGGTCGGAAAAAGGGAGGCGAACAGGGAGGGCAGTATGCTGCCAGGGAAAATGAACTGGACTCTGGCAAATGTGCAGAAAATGTGGAAACAGAAAGATGGATAGATGGAAGAACTGTGGAATGCTGAAAGGCTCAGTAAGGTGAAGAGACAAGAGGGAAGTGGTTTGAGGAACAGTCGCTGGCAGCAATAGACATAAATCAAGTGACATAGTTGTGAGAGCAGATCTGCGAAAATTTAGATATTTAATATTTTAAACACAGCATCTACATTTGAATTTAATATATTAAATATAATACTCTCTGAACAGCCATTTGACAGGTAGACAGGCTGTTAATATGTAGATATGGATATGTAAATATTAGTCCAGAGGCATGAGGGTTAAATAGTTTTGAATATTAAATTTGTCATTTTGCAAAACAGGTGCTGTTCCTTGTATGGGAAGTGTTTCAATTTCTTACTTACTATACTTTGTCAGAATAGCTCACTGCTTGTTTTCTAACTTTGTGTGGGACTGGAACTGTAATAGTTTCCGTTGTCAATGTATAGAACTAATATTTTTTAAATTATGTATGAGTGGCTTTAACAGAGCAAAACTGTTAAAATGATAATGCGGTTCGGCCTACTCCTATCTCTGTAAAATATAACACACACTCTCTCACTCACACACACACACACACACACACACAGCTTGGGATCACTCTAATCTCCTGGCCTCTAAATGGTTACACTTGACTGCCTAGACTCATGGGTCTATTTGTAGGACTTAGGACAAATTCAAAGCCATGGAAACTGTGTGTGTGTGTGTGTGTGTGTGTTTTGGTGATCCTACAAGGTGACCCACATGTAGGCAGCACCCAGTAACCATTTAGAGGCCATGGGATTAGGAACCCCACTGATTCCAGCCTTGAGATTCCCTTGAGGGAACTTTGGATAGTGGAGGAGAAGGGAAACGAGATGGCTTGAGGAAAAGACGGATCACTGCTCAATCTAATCCACTGATTACTCTTTGGAAAGTAATTTTGACAGCAACTAACCTGATGAGAACCGCCTTTGCATCAAGAAATTGTCATGGTGGTTGCAAACCACAGAATCAGTCTTGGAGATCGATTGGTGTCGTCTTTTTTTGCCTTTTTTAGACAGACAACCACATTACTACTTGAGTGATGTAAGGGATAATGCCTGATGAGGTGTCCATTATCAAGACTTATGACGAGTTTAATGACAGGAGGCTGAGAACCCTCCTCTGTGGAGAGCATTATCCCACTTATACCATGGTCACTTCACAAAGAAGACCATTCATTTATATTTTCCTGTGCTTTGCAATCAAAATATCTTTCACAATCCATAACTTTGTTTCCCTGGGCAACACCTGAGTGCTTGCCTAATACCTGGAACAATCATCACCAATTGTTATTGTTTTGTTCACTACTCCAGTAAATTGGACAAAGCTTAGATCTGACTTCAATAGTTCAATTCAATTTATATGTATTGCCCAATATCACAACAGAGTTGTCTCACAGTGCTTTACAAAGTTCACTGAAATAAACAAGTGTAAGAGAACAAACAATCTAATAAGGAGTCCAGCAGTCGATGAGGCCAATGGATCAGTCCGGTGGATCAGTCCGAGGCATCACCTGCCCTTTATGACCCTCCTTCTTCGGGAAGGAAAAACTCGAGAAACCTCCGGGAGCACCACAATGAAGGAGAGATCCAGCTCCCAAGGACGGACAGGCTGTAGCCTTGGACAGACGCACATCCATTGGCTGGTGGAGAACCACATCAGCGGGACCAGGACCAGGATCCATAGGAACCAGGGAACCACATCAGCAGAACCAGGACCAGGATTCACAGGAACCAGAGAACCACATCAGCGGGACCAGGACCAGGACCCACAGGAACCAGAGAACCACATCAGCAGGGCCAGGACCAGGATCCACAGGATCAACAGGAACCTGAGAGATGAGAAAGCACAGAAAGGCTCCAGGGAAGGTAGCAAGTTAGAGGCAGACATTTGACTGACATGAGACATAACGATGGAGAGGAAGAGGAGGATAGAGAATAGAGGAGCTCAGTGCAACATAGAAGTCCCCCAGCAGTCTGAGCCTATAGCAGCATAACTAGGGGCTGGTCTAAGGCCTGAGCCAGCCCTTAAATATAAGCCTTATCAAAAAGGAAGGTTTTTAGTCTACTCTTAAATGTAGAGAGGGTGTCTGCCCCCCGAACCCAAACTGGAAGGAGGTTCCACAGGAGAGGAGCCTGATAGCTGAAGGCTCTGCCTCCTGCACTACTTTTGGAGACTCTGGGAGCCACCAGTAGGCCTGCATTCTGGGAGCGCAGTGCTCTAGTGGGGTAGTACGGTACTATAAGCTCTTTAAGATATGATGGAGCCTGACCCTTAAGAACCTTGTAGGTGAGGAGAAGGATTTTAAACTCTATTCTAGATTTTACTGGAAGCCAATGAAGAGAAGCCAGTACAGGAGAAATGTGGTCTCTTCTTTTAGTTCTCGTCAGAACACGAGCAGCAGCGTTCTGGACCAGCTGGAGAGTCTTTAAGGACTTATTGGGGCAGCCTGATAATAATGAGTTACAATAGTCCAACCTAGAAGTGACAAATGCATGGACCAATTTTTCTGCATCATCAGTGGATATGATGGGCCTGATTTTGGCAATATTACGTAGATGGAAAAAGGCAGTTCTAGAAATTTGTTTAATATGGGAGTTGAAGGACAAATCCTGATCAAATAAGACTCCCAGATTCCTCACAGTGGAGCTGGAGGCCAGATTAATGCCGTCCAGAGCAGTTATGGTAGTAGAAAAGCTCTCTCTGAGGTGTCTGGGGCCAAGCCTGTCTGCTTTACAAACAGTAAATATAATTTGACACTATGCTTACCAACAAGACTAGCTGGCTAACCAATTATTTTCTCAAATTCCCAAATCCATATCAAGATTTTCAGAAACAAATGGTAGCATTTCTGTGATATAGTGTAAAATTAAGTTTGGAGGAGCCATGCACTTCCTGCAGCTTGCGTGTTACATTTGCTGTCCTGTGGTGTCCAGAGAACAAGACACTAAAGGACTGCACTCACAGTTAGAAATTAGTTGGACTTAAACGGAGACTTTGAGTGCATCCCTGTTGCTGTTGATACTCATTTTGTATAGCTAGCGCATTATTTTGGAACAGTGAACAGACAGCTTGACTGGAACTACTAGATATTACACATCTACATCATATTTCGATGTTCGATTGTCGTATTCACTCAGACTATGGCATAATGGTAAATAAGTTTAAATAATATTGATTTTAAAACAACATGACCTGTGTCTGTTGTATGAATGCCTAAAGGATGACCACTAGTGATAATAAGGAACTCCAGGATGGGAACAATGATTACTCTTCCCTGGGATTCATTTCTCCAATGATAGAAAGATCTCCCTTAGTGCCAGTAGCACTTCTCATATGTGAGGTTTAGGAGGCAGGAAAGAGAATTACAGTCTACTGAAGGAGAGGCCACTCCTTGTTCCTCTGAGAAATAACAAAAAACCAGAACAAACGGATTCCCCAAAGGTTGGCGATATCCTACTCTTGTTTCTCAAACCAGGAAGAAGCGGGAAAAATTGGAGAGGAAGACAAATGGAAGCAAGAATCAAGGTTCTAGTCTTCCCTCTGTCCATTCATTTGTTCACTTGCACTTTCATTTCTCTGATGAAGAAAGCTAGAGATAAATGAAGGGAGAAGGTGGATAGGAGTCCCCTTTGCTGCTTTCCTCTTGAGGACGGAAGCGTATTCCCTATTCCCAGCAGAAGCCAGCCAGCCAGTCGACCCCCTGTTATCCCAGGAATACCGCCAGCATTCCATGGGGATTGGGAATACCCTGAAGGAATATAATGGGAATATCATTGAGGGGATGTGAGTAATAGGATAAGGCAAGAGCCAAGGGAATGGTGTACGGGTGGAGGGGATTGAAGAAGGGAGGGACTAGGAAACAAGGAGGATAGGAGGTTGTCTGGAAAGGGAATGAGGGCTGAAGCCAGCTTTTGCTCACATCCAAAGCTTAAATCAAAGGAGGGAGTTGATGCACTCTGGCAGCAGAGGTGGCTTAATGGCAAAAAATGAGAGCTAATGGCCTACAGATTGACAGTTCAAATCTGAGACCAGATGTCCTCATTGCAAAGGAGATTGAAGAAGTGATGCTTTTCCTTCTCTTCAACAAGTTGCATCAGGTGCCATTTAACAAGGCATTTAACCCCCAGCGTCTCAGCCTGAGCTGCTCAGTGGGCACCATGACAACATGCCTGTGGATAGGTTGGGCAGCTCCCAGTTGTGTGTATGTAACCTACCCTCCATTGCCCCTGTCTTGCCAGTCCCTATCTATTAATATGAATGCAAATATGAGCGTTTTCTACGGAAACTGTGGTGCTTAAAGATGAAGTGTTTTGGCTAATAAAATTGGATGCATCCCACTGACAGTGTTTATGTATGGTACAGTAGGTACACAGAGAAGTGGCCTAATGTTAAATTGTTCTGTATTTTAGAGGGGCTATGCCTTTTTGGTAACAATTAACAACTGCCCTTTTGGCTTTTTTTCTATTTATGGTTATTGCATTAAATGCTTTAATTTGGTTTTGATCATTTTCTATTTCACATTACAAGACTCATTACAGTATCGGGTACCCTTTAACAAGGTATTTAACTTCAGTTTGTCAGATTTTATTTTGAATGAATTTTGATTTCTCCTACTAAGAAGTAAAGTATGTGTAGCCGAAGCTTTATATAGCTTTACTCCTGTTTAAATAATGTGTTGAAAACATCTGCACGTGTGGCCTGTAAAGAATTTTACCTTCTGTAGGAACAAATGAGTTTTGCTGTGGGTACCATAGAAATAACATATCTTTGCTATATCACCCATTCTTCAACCTAGAGCTATACAAGTGTTCATTAGGGTCATCGCACAAATTGAGTTTTATTCACGTAATTTGACAGAACAATCTGTCCTAATTTCAAAATGCCAGTGTTTTTACATGTTTTAGTTGCATGTCTTCATTTGTTCAGTGGAGTGATGTCAATGACTCAATTAGATTTCCTTTCTTGGAGGACAAACAGCGTGATACAGCACAGGACTCCTTGGCAGTAAAGCTAAAAAGACAAAAGCAAGAGTCTCTATATTGTTTGACATTTGACAACTCATTGTCACTTTCTCTGTTTTTGAATAATTAGCTTGTCTCTTATTTTACAAGCTGAAAGAGACTTTTTTGTCTTTCACACTTCTAATTTGTCCCCTCTGCTTTATTTTCCCTGTCATCTTGACTCCACAAGGAAAACAAATGTAATTTCTCTCATGAAGAGGAAATGAAAGCTTGAAAGACATTAGTAATTAATGTGGCATCTCAGGGTGTTGGTGTGGGTGGAGAAAGTGTGTGGGTGACATATGAATAAAAAGCAAAGGAGTCTAGAGTTAGGCATTCAAGGACATGTAGTAAATGACTTTTCAAGGCCCCCTTTGAGGTTTTTCTCTCTCCCTCTCTTCCCTTTGGCCCTTTTTGTGTTGTTTTGGAAGATAACCCCTACTTTCTGTCTGGGTGTTCAATGTGCAGCCATTACTTGCTGACCGCTCGCTGAAATGGAAAGCAGGGGTGACCTGTATCGCTGTGTGTGGATCTTCATATGAGGCCACCTGCTGAAATGAAAGCACCGGCTACCTGTGAATGAGGAGAGAAAAGTGTGAGCAGGAGTGTTTGTGTGTCTCATGAATTTATGAGTTTTGTGAAGACCCAGTAGGAAATTTTAACAAAAGAATAAAGCAGTGCCTGAACAAGACTGTGTGTGAAATGTCCTTTGTGATAAATTAATTCTACATGTGTCTCTGTCTGATCTCTCCTTCATACATATAAATGAATCAGCTATGCGCTAGATTTCCATGTGAGAGCACAGATATTAGATAAAGTGGATTTAAAAGCCGCAGATGATTTGAGCAGTGGGTTTAATTTGAATCATCATCGGACAAAGTAACCTTGATCAACAAGCAGAAAAGATGACTTGACTGGAAGCATCGGCAGGACCTTGCTTGACCAGAGAAATTTTGAATGAATATAAGTGTGTGCGTGCGTGGTCATCCACAGGTTATAGGCCTAATAGCTTGTCTGCTGTCCACTCTGCAAAGCAGAGTGTGGACAAGTAATAATTGAGCTTGATTGTGCTCATGTGTATTTGTGCACAGAAACTTTTGTACTCTCAAGCTAGTTAACCACTTCTAATTCACTCGTATTTTCGGACAGTTATTTGGTGCTGTCTTTCTTTTAACCGCTCTCATCCTGTAGTTATATTAGCAGTATAGATCGATACAGGGAAAAGTTAACAGTGTAAATACAGGTACTGTTTAGCCAGCAAAGAGATCGATAGCTACGTATTGATTAAGCATTAAGTGTGGCCACAAGTCATTTCCTGGCCGTCTGTGTGTGTGTGTGTGTGTCTGCGATGGGAAATGAATTCTTTTGGAAGTGTTTGGTCTCTAAAAAAGGAAAAGAGGTTATTTTTATTGTTACTTTTAGTTAGGGTTAGGATTTATTCTGTGCTTCTGTTTCTGTGTCTCATTTGTGCTCCACATTCAGTGACTGGATCAAACGCATAAGCAAACAAATACATGCACATACAGAAATGTGTGAAGTTTATTGATAATCCGAGGCTTTCCACATGGCAGACAGATGGCTCTTCTAATCTTCCAGACAGACACTGCCTTTTGATATCTGATCTGATCTGATCTGATCTGATGAATGCTCTGTGTGTGTGTGTGTGTGTGTGTGTGGTTTCCAAGGATGAACTCAATAAATCTGTCCTCAGAAGTCCCCTGCTGACTTGTGTATGAGCGTGGTTCTTCAGCCTTTTGTCGTGTGTAACTTATTTTACAGTTGCGGTTTGAATGTAGCCGTACTCCTGTCATCACAAGACTGTGGTTGATAGTTGATCAATGGTTGACCAGGACTGTTATGACAAACCTATATTTCATTTTTCCTGTTTTTGGATCACACATCAGTCATTCTTGGGTATACTGAGTTTATAAATGAAATTATGTGCATATTTATAAATTTTGTTCTTGGACTGTACAATGAAAAGGAAGAGGGAGGAAGAGAATGGGTGGCCTGGAAAACGGGTCATTTTGATCCTGATCTCAAGAAGTTGCACGATTAAGAAGCCCTGCACATATTTGCTCTTGCTTTTAACCTTTAAAGCAGATGAACAATATTTAACTGTTTCTCTTCCTTTATCTCACTATACTCAATGTTTCTGCCTAAGGTAATGTGTGTAGGTAAAAACTGCAAAATCTGAGTCCATGCAGTGGGCATGCTACCCCTTGCATGTCTATGAATCTACACAATGAAGAAGCCTTTGCATCTTCTTCATCTAATAAGTTCACTACTTCATCTTGTTGCTCACAAATCACAAGCTGCAAAGTATATTCAGCCATTATTGTTATTTTTGTTTTTTGATCTGCTCATGTTTTTTGAACCTTGTGAGAGATGTAGTATCTGTTTTTTTTTTTTTTTTTTGCCTCTTTTCATTCAAACTGACAGAAGTTCAGAAAAATGCCTGAAGAATCTACTAATGCTAATGTTAGTTTTCTGGTATAACAGTCTCTGTGTTGCATTAAAAGCCACTACGCCTTCAATTTACAACAGATTTACTGTGAAACAAACGCAGAAGGAGTTGACTTATTATCATCAGTAGCTTTAAGCATCAAAATGATTTCAGCACAGAAAATGGCTTATGCAGGATAGAAACAACGTGACAATGCTGTTCGCGAGACAGGATGACTGCAAATGATGATAAATAAGTCAATATGATGCAAAGATGGTTTGTTCTTTTGCTAAAAATTCAGGTGCAGTGCAGTGTTGCAGAAACACTTTTTTCCAATTTACCAGATCGCTGAAGTGCTGAAAGCAACATCGCCCTTGCTATGTGAACTCCACACTTTGCCTAAGTGTCATGGCGTGAAGTGCATTGATACGTTGCTGTCTGACTACCTGTCTCAGTGGACTGTAATACGCTCGCAGCATGATTGTCTCAGCTTGATTTAGGTTCTCTGACCTGATATCTGATTAAAGAGACTCGGTTGTGTGTAGGAGCTGGATTAGCATATAAAAAGACAGTGACAGGACATCAGATAATTCTGATGCCATCTGTTTTCAGTGGAATTTGTTAGAGGAGCAGGATGTCGAGGTAGCACACACAGAAAAACGCACACACTCACTCTCCCTCTCCCTCTATCATTGTCTTTGCCACTTTTTTCAAGCCTGTTATATGCATTTGTATTGTAGGTTTTTACTGTCAATTGCATTATTCTTGTTATTCCCAGTTTTGTAACTTCTACTTTTATTTTTGATCCCGTGAAAAGCAGACCTATTATTAACACTATGAACAAAGACATTGATTATTTATGATGGAAAACACTCCTAAATTTTTCTATTTTGTAATGATTTATTGATTAGGAGGGAAATTCTCTGGGATTTGGCTTCATGTCCGCCTCACCTATCTAATGTATTCATGCACAGATGTATGGAGGCACACATGCAAGCAACCATGTATGTACACACACACACACACACACACACACACACAAATGCCGCAGGCAGCTTTGTGCTATTAAAACAGTTCCACAGGATTATCCAGCCTGCTGTAAATTCTCACAAATCAGATTTTAATAAATACTGCAATTTTCTTGTTCAAACAAAAAGCTGGCGTTTGAAAAGCAGCACGATTGAGAAAATACATTTGAGAATATATATTTTTAATGTAGCCCAGCAGCTTAGAAGTGGTGTGGATATACTCTGTATGCTACACTCATATGAGGCTGACAGGAAAGAAAGGTGTGAGGGTATGCATGACATTTTAACTTCCAAAACCTTTCAAATAATGAGATTCTTTACTTGATTTCTCCATTACTACTCCTAAGACCATGGCACATTTTTTGACATTTGGTTTCTTTGTGTGTTGTATTTTTATGTCTCTGATTACATCCTTTCTTAATAGGTGTTGCATTCAGGGTTCTCACAATCATGACAAAAGATGTGTTATGGTAAACAAAAATTGAATACATTGAAATGCAGATGCTTAAAAACCGATCACCCTAATTGATTGCCGTGTATGTAAATGAAGAGGCTTTACTAGCAATTAGTACTGGTGAACTAGTATAAGATGTTCAGGTGTACATACTTTCAGCAGAACAGCGCCTATAATCACCAGCCTACCTGCCAACATCCACATTCCTTTCACTGCTCAGTGCTAAGCACATCAGCAACAAGCCTGCGTGTGTGTGTTAGGGCAGAGGCTGTGATTAAGAGCTTTACAGTGTTCATTTGAATGTAGTGGCATTGCAGGTAGAGAGATCAGGTGATGTGTTCAGGGCAACACTGGGTTTCAATTAAGAGCATTATAGTGATTACTTCTAATATGGTGGAACGGCAGGTGGAGACATAGCGGGGTTTGTGTGTCTGTATGTGAGTGCCAGTGATGCATGTAATGCAAAGAGACATTGCCAATTGAACAAGGTGGTCCACTAAGCTTATCATGTGGTATACGTGCACAATGTGTTTCCTCCAGATTAATTTGCAACATCTAGCCTTTCTTTCCTCTTTTTTATGGCCAAGCATGATCAGCAAACTGTGGGTGTGTGTGTGTGGTTTATCTTAGCTTTTACCTTTATCCCTTTATCTGTTTTTCTCCTACATTTTCTCTTAACACTTTCAAAGATGCTCTCCTATACTCCCGTCTCTGTCCCAGGCCATCTCTGTATCGGTGTCTCCCATGGTGAATCTTTCTGACGTCTTTCCAACTTTCCTGGCTCTTACTTGTATCAGCCTTAAAGTTGTCAGCTCTTGTCTTCTTTCTCTTTGGTATCTTCATCTTTCTCTTTTTACGCTCATGTCCAACCTTTTACTCTTTTTGTTTGACTTGCCTCCTTCCAAGATTCAAATTGTATCTTTTACTCTTAGTCTTTGTCTTTCTCCCTCTGCCTTCATCTGCACACTGATCCTCTAATCAGCAGCCAGCAGTGTCTAGGGTTTACTTTTGAAATTACATGCCATGCCTCCCATTCTCCTTATCTCCTTGTCTTCCTCCTCTCATCTAATGTCTTGTACATCTTTTTTTTCTGTCTATCCTTTTCCCTGTGCCCCTTCTTCTATGTGTGACAGTTTGAAGGTGTATAGCCTATAAAGGTGTAAGAGTCTGGGGATGGCGACATGAGCAAGCTTCAAGCCCACAACATCATAAGGACATGTTATGTGCCTCTGCCTACTAAGCAACCAGGAAACTCCCCTATGTTCTTTGTATCAGAAAAATAAAAGCTCTCTGCGTCTGGGCTATTTGCATACCATTTGCATATGAACCCCAACTGGCTGTTTTTGGAATGCCAAGAGGCTAAATTCAGTATTTATTACCCGGGCCCATAACTAGTTTTCACTTTTCTGTGGCATTTGCATCTGATTTGCATGTCCCACTGCTTGGATCTGGGAATAAGGGGCCAGATGACCTAAATTGTTTCAATTCCACCCAGAAATAAAAAAGCAGAGGAAGGTCTAATTATTACTATTAATCGAATTAGGACGCTTTACATGTGGAGCGTAAATATGCAAAGGGGTTATTGGCTGCAATAGCAAGCTGAGACAACCTGCCCTTAATGCAAACCGCTTTAGCAGAGAGATCGTAAGATTGTGTGTTTGTGCCTGTGGTCGAGTATCTTGAGTTTGAGCAGTTGGCTTGAGTTCTCTAATGCATCATCACTTTCTCTCCCAATAGTATTGATCAAAAGCTCCTTTAGTTTTTTAGGTTCTCTATTTTAGGGCAAACCACTGCTCTACATCGAGCTCCTCAAAGATATTAATTCAGACTTATCAGACCTAAATAGTCTTACAAGCTAATCAGCATTGCATTGGGCTATAAACAGTTTATAAGGAACTGGATAGACTGACTATGCAGACTTAGTGCACACACACTGATCCCATCAGAAGTTGCAGTGTATCTTAGAGTGACATATTTATCTTGCTGTCAAATGTGTAGGTTTGCACTGTCCACTGCAGAGAAACTGATCTTTATTCCCTTCAGTTGATAAAAGAAGTGCTCAAACTGATAATGAACAGAGCACCCACAGTGAAGCAGATTTAAGAGAAGCTTAAACCTTTTTAAGACATGCACCCCTTTACGTTAATCTGTTGGCAATGTGACATGTTGGTCTCATGTCTGGATATGCACCCTGAACACATTCATGTAAAACTCAAAAGGCAATCTTACTAGGTCAGAGCTAGTAACATTTTCATTGGCATGCTGTCAGATTAACGGAAAGGCTGCAGCAGTACAAGGTAAAACAATCAGAGAAAAAAAAATGGGGAAAAATTAAATGCTTGTGAGCCTTTTTTCTATTGCAATCATTGTGTCTCAGGCACAAAATCAGTAAAAAAAAAAAAAAAAAGAAAATGCCAGTTTGTAGGGTGTTGAGATCAATCGATCAGTCTTTCTCCAAGTATTTCATGCCAACTATGTAAATTCAAACATCCTCAGTCGGATTTTACAATCGGATATTACAAAACAAGCAGCAGAATTTGATGTCAATAACACTAAATAATTAAACTGATGTGAAACTGTACACTGAAATTTATCTGTAGTTTTAGCTGTTAGAAGCAGTGGTGAGTGTCTCTTGTGTGCATGATGGTGATTGGTTGTGGCTTCAATGGCAAAATAAATTCTAACATCCATCAGTGATGCAGCCTGTGAGAGAACAGAAAAAGAACTCTTCTACATCCCTTCTTCCATCTAACACACCAGGTGACAAATATCACCGAGGTACGCAGCTCATACAGTAAATGTGCTGTCATGTTTAAACAAACTTTAAGGTGCATTAATGTAAAAGATGCCTAGATCCTGATGATAGAATGCTACCATTTTAACAGATAGATGAACCCAGCAGTGGAATTTATTGCATGTCTCAAGAATAAGCCAAGGACAGTCATCAAACAGCAACTGTAAAATAGCACTAAGAATTTGGTTGCTTGATTTGCAGTATAGTCAATAGGTTTTTCAATACTTTTTACAAAATTGGCTGTTTTATCAGAGATGTCCCAGTTGGACAACCTGAAGTGCTCACTCAGGACATAACTCTTCATTCTGCCTGGCAAAATGAAGATTGTGAGAATTACATATGAATAATTATTCTTTCTTCAATCAGGATCATTGTTGTGTAAATGTACAAGTGAACCAAACTGCAGTAAAATTTAAGACCCTTGAAAACGCCTCCAAGTGACTGTAGAGGGGTGTTGGTTTACAACGCTGAGACCAACTGTCTTTGTCCCACAGTTCAGGCTGAGATGCACTGTAAAGGAATGAGTACAAACATTTGGGAGGACAATGTGTATGACAAATTACCACACAGAACAGGATTGGTACATATTATTATTTGTATCCTACTATATCTGGTAAACATGGGATCTTTGTCCAGGCTAGTTCAGTGAGCAGTATTACCAAAATACAGCCAATAGTTTGTCTGTGTTGTCTCTTTAATGGCCACGGGCCACAGCCCCCCCCCCCCAGCTACCACCTCCACTTTTATCAGGTTAAAGCTCCACCTGCCTCAGTTCACAGTCATTTGTGACAGGTGAGCTTTTACATACAGGTGGCACCTACTTTTTTCTTTCTTCTTCACCCTTCTGTTTCTGTCTTTCTTTGTCCTTTTTCCAGGTGACAGACGGGTGAAATAGAATAAACACACTCACACACACACTCTCACACACACCCGTTTCTGGATCCCTCACAGTCTGCTGGTACATTCTTTTGTGTACACAGCAAATTGATGCGTGTTCTTCCCATGGCCTATTTTTTAACTTAAAATTCAACATGTGCACACACACCCACTCACACACAGTGGGGTGCACACCTCATTGAATATAACTGCCATCTCCTAGGGCAAACAGTAAATATAATCACATTTGTAATGTCAGAGAAATAGTGCGTCAATATTTGCCTAGTTTGTTACTGTTGTGAAATGGGGAACTGACTGTTGTTACCATGGTGTGCATGACTTTGACAGTTGGCTTTGAGGCAGTGAAAAACACACACACTTCCACTTTCATTTTGATATTTGGGTCATTTAATTTCATCATAGTTTGAATGTTATATAGGTATCTAAAAGCTGGGAGGGTTAGAAATTTCAAGGAATCAGCTGATCCAAACATTTTAATAAATTTTCAGTATTTTATTTTTCTTTCAGTTGGTTTCTCTGTGAGGGAAATAAGAGTAAAGCATTTTGTCACGACAAGTTTACATGTCAAACTAGGCAAAATGTCCTAATATGTCTTTCAGTTCAAGAGAAGACAAACATAAATATATAGTGAGCATGTTTGTGGTAATTATCATTGAAGAGTATGGAGACTTAAAGGCTTTATATATGTGATTCAGAACCACTAGTAGTGGCACTAGAGCACCAGCATCTCAGACCAAAACAAATGTTAACGAGAAAAACGGCTACGAACGAGAGAAACGATGGAATAAAATTACCGAAGTGTCAGTGTCATGTGATGTAGTAACTAGGCATTTTACCACTATGTATGCAACAGGACGTACATTTGGCTATTATTTTGTTGGTTGGTAGTATTGATTTTTACAATTTTGATCCTGCACTGAGGCAAGTGGCGGGCATCTTGGGGGTTAGGGAGAAGGGGATGAAGGGGCAGAAGCAGAGCAGCTAGAGGCGCAAGGTGCACAGATGGTTCAGCTCGAGACCTTTTTAGCCAAAGATCGTGATTTTTCCTGTGGAGGAAATTCTGGAAGGTCGCCTTCAGCTGAACGCTTCAAACTCTCACATGCACCAACATGTATGCACAGCCGTGCTGGCTACCAAAACAAAGATCAGAGAAACTGGGATTATAACACACAGAGAGGGAGTGTGACTTTGTTCTCTGCACAGGATGCCATTACTCCATTGTATCTTTACACAGCTAATCGTTGTTTGCTGCTATATAACGCTCTTATTGTCACATGTAGGACATCTAATCCACCTAACCTCTTAAAATGATGTTAATCATGTCAATGGGGATAAATGTGTCTTCTTTGGATTATCTTTCTTTCATGTTATTCTTTGTCCATCTCTTACACCTAATTTAGCTGGCTCAATACTTTATTAGTTAACAGTTCAGATATAGTGTATTGTAGCCAAGTCAAAACAGGAAAACATGGCTTCAGAGGAGCATAAGTACAAACTATGCAATGGCAGCTTTTGATGTGCCTGAGCTTTACTTGCATTCTTATAGACAACTTCTTCAGCGTACCCACAGTCGCAGAAGCCTTCTTTAAGAGCTGAAGAGCTAAACTGAATGGAAGTGGGTCAGTGACTGTGTCACTTGTTAGTTTGTCAGTTCTGACTTTCCTCCATCCCCACCTAGACTAAATGTTAACCTCATATGTGGACGGGCAAATCTTGTTCATAATGAGAAGGCAATTACACTGGCCTCCATCTGGAAAGTGAATGAGTGTGCCATGTTTCACTCTGAGGTGTGTGGTGAAAGTGAAATCACTGGTATATTACTCTGTCAGTCAGTAACCTTCCAGGCCCTTCTTTCTCCCAGACACAGTGACTTTTGTGCCCTTGACTCTAATAATCCTTCTCTCGCTGTGTGAAATATCTTTTCATGCCTGCACTGATGATCATAATGGTTTTCTGTCTGAGCTGCAGACTAGTGATTGGCCCCAATTACTGCATGAACCAGAGGCTTCAAATCATCCTATCTATGCAAGGTGAGACGGGCAAAAATCTATTTAGGCCTGGTCTCCATCCCCTGCCTGTATGCACCTCAATAAATCACACCTAATGCACATTTAAAATCACAGGGAATCCATTGCCAGATGTTTATCATTACTTTCCTCTGATGTGCATTTTTTCCATATACAACCCATATGTGCCCTACAAGTCCTCTTATCATCTTCAGCAGTGATTGCTGTGAAACTAAAGAGCTCAAAATGCATTTTCCCCGTCCACATGCACAACTCCTACCCTTTTTAATAACAGAACTGCCACTTGGTTTTAACAATATATTTGCCACTACTAGTAGATGTACTAGTAGTATGTGCCTTAATGTTGCTCTGTGTAGGCAGATATATAATTGGCTTATTGTGTTGCCAGTTTAGAAGTTGTTTCCACTATTTTTAGTCAAAGAGAGGGGCCCCTTGTCTGGACCCAGGTGCATCCACTGCGTCTCCATGATCAGATGTAAGAGAGACAGATTGATTCCAGCCTCTTGCCCTGTAGAAGCAAACTTCTGCCATCCAAATTAGCGGTTGGCTTGCTTTACAGCATTCATCATTCCTGCTCCACTTTCAGCTGAGCTTGCCTGCTATTTTTCACTGAGATACCCTCACTTATTCTTCTAATGCTAGGTCTCGCCTTTGCTCACCCTCGTTATTTTGTTCTCTTTCTGTCTGTTTCTCTGCATTTTCATCATTTTGTCCTGTGCTCGGCCTTTCCTTTTCTTTCCTCAGCACCTGCCTCTTACTCCATACTCCTTTTCCTGATCTCTTCTGCCCTGAAAGTCTTTTGGATCTTTGTTTTTTATATCTTCACTATTACTCCACTTCTTCTTCGATTCCTTCTCTCCCCCTCATCCCTCCATCCATCTTCTTTTTGTCCCTCTCTCTCTCTCTGGCTCGAATTGTCAGGCTGAATCTGCCTTTCCAGTAATGGACTCAAAGTTGCTAAGGACAGGAAAGAAATCCCAAGTGAATAGATGTTTCTGAGATGTTGTCAAACTGTTGGCGTGAGTGCTATGGTGGGCCCCTGCTGTGCCTAACTTGGCATACCTTCCTCGCTACTTTCGTACACACTGACACACAGTGACGCTCTTAACACACACTGCCGTATCTGTCTCTGAGAAGAGACAGTAGATTATGCACATACTACAAGAACCATTGCTGTGAATTTCTGCCACTTAACTAAGCTGATATATGGGAAAGATGCCGTCAAGGCCCCCAGCGAGTCTGAGAGCACTGCAGTCTGGTGTATTTGGTGAGCGTGTGTGTGAGAAAGAAAAGAAAGAAGCTGTAAAAACTGTCAGCTTCGAGGATGTCCACACTAATGCGGATGCATTTGAAAATACATCCTTTTCTCTATATTTTGAGCTTATATCTGTATTAAGCTGGCATTTTCCACTCCTGAAAACTAAGCTTTGTGAAAGGACTGTCCCGAGTTGACAAATTCCAATACACTGCAGTGTAAAGAAGCCTTTACTTACTGTCACTTTTATCTGTTTTTGATCAGTCATTTTTTATGGCTGTATTACTAATCACCCAGGACAGGTGCTGTCAAACATGTTTTTGTGTTAATGCAGTCGGAATGACTGCATGAGTAAATAATTGCATTAGAAACAAGAAGATACATTTTCTAAGGACTATAAATTTGAATGGCGTTGTTCTTTGGCTACATATAAACACAAAATCGTCTCAAAATGCTCATGTTCAAGGAATCTCATTTGACAATATTTTCAGACTTTTCATGTGAGCTTCAGGACAGGAGCTTAAATAATTCATCATTTTTTCCCCCAGCCTTCCACCCTCTCCTCTGATCCTCTAGCAGCCTTCCTAACCAAACTATTTGTGCCATTCCCTGTTTTCAATAATAGCTTACTTTTTATTTGACTGCTCTATTTCTATCATTTTTTGGAATTGTGGTATTTCAGTTAAGGATATTTTTGGCCAAATTCAAAATGTGCCTTAAAAACGGCTGAATAAATCTGTGCTTAATGATTTACAGAGCAACATTTTGGACAGTTTTGGTTATCAGCTGAGGATCTTTGCTTCAGGCGCAACCTTCATCTTTATCAGAAAACATTTGACTAGATCGATTAATTGGCCTAGAGCTGGGTTATTCCTGTTGCTGGGTGCTCTGCAATCTTTAGCTTTCCTAATGAGATGTAGGTTGGAGTTTGCAATGAGCCCCTGCCTTTTAACATGGAATGAATTAGTAATGCAGTGAAAACAGAAATGGTGGATCCCATTAAACACCCTGTTCCCAAACAACTCAGGTGCATGGCATTAGGTCTTATGACAACCCCCCTCCCTCCAACCTGCACGTTATCAGTAAAAGTTAATGAAAATAAAAATAGCAACAGTGGTACAGTACAGAGAACTGTCACACCAAACCCGTGGTAATAATTGGTCACTGAGGCTTCCAGTGCTGGTGTTGCTCTGTAGTTGCATCAGAAGATTAACTACCGATGAGGATGGGAGATGTGGCGGTGCTGTTCCTCTGTGTGAGTGTGTTTGGATGTTGGTACACAAGTTTTACATTCATATGCATGTCTCTATTTTTTTGGAAACTTTATATTTACATGAATTATATTTAGGGCTACAACTAATGATTATTTTCACGATCAGTTCATCTGCTTGATATTTTATCAATTAATTGCTGAATCTATCAAATAGTATCAAATAGTGGAAAAAATAACCATCACAATTTCCCAAAGGTCTCGTCTTCAAAAGCTTGTTTTGTTGTTCAACCTGTGGTACAAAACCTTAAGTTGTTGAATTTAATCTGTCAAAGAAAGGCAGTAAAAGCTCACAATGGAGAAGCTACAGACAGATTGTTTTTCACTGCTTTTGCTTGAAAAATTACTTTAATGATTAATCGATAATCAAACCAGTTGCCAATTTTTTTCCCTGTTGAATGGCTAATGGAATACTCGACTAATTATTTCAGCTCCAGTTATGTCATGTTTATGGCTTCTCACCATGTAAAGTTTAAATCTGAGGAGTTTATCATGTAGTCAGTGGAAGTGTATATCATAACCTACTGTAGCAATGTATGCAGTTTTTCATTTGTAAGTGATGGGTTTGTGTATTGTGGGTAGCTGTATTGTGTGCGTGTGTGTGTGTGTGTGTTTGTAGCCAGCCAGCGTACCTCTAATGACAGTTGATTGCATTATCATCCACGGCTGAGCGGTTGCTCACCCTGCTAGACAGATAGACCAACCGCCAAAACCCCAAGGCCCCTTTCTGTGTGTATACAAGTGTGTGCGTATGTCTCAGCATTTGTGTGTATGTGACTGTGTGCCTGTGTGAGTGCTCACTTGTAAAATGTGATTGGAGGTGAAACTCGTAAGTCCTCTAAGGCCCATTCACAATTTGCCACGTCAGTGAGGCAAACATGGAGATACACACTCCTACAGCCACGCGTGAAATACACACAGTTTTACACACGCACACACGGACACACTCCCAGAGGAGAGGGAACCTTTTAGACAGAAATGTTGTCAGCTGGGAATCTGTCTTGTTGTCCCAATCAGACATGCCCAACTTGTCACTCCTCACACACCCACTCTCACACATGTGCCTTGGGAATATGATTCTGTGTGTGTGAGTGTAGCCGTTGCATTTGGGCAAGTTTATCATTGCCCTCCTCAACTTGTCATAATAAAAAAAATTGTTACATGTAATAAATTCTCAATGTGCACACTTAATTTCTTAAATGCTATCATTGCTTCATATAATGTATTGATACATATATGCAGATCTATTAGTTACTCGCCTAGTCTTGAAGAAAGATAAATAAGACACATGTAGGTTTGGTGGCTGAAAGGTTAAGTTAAAGGACTTTCATCCAGAACAGCATGCTTTGAGTCCTATGTGGGACCAGCTGTAATAGATTACTTTGCTTGTAGTATACTTCTATATTTCATTGTTAATCCTTAATTAGGTTTTGGAAAAGATCATAGTTTGTGTGGAAATAGTAAGTCACAGACAATATAAAAGGCTTCATTGAACATACTTGAAATATACTCTTTCCAACATATACCGTTTACATCAGCTTTTTACAACCAGTTCCAAATAGTATTGTTGGCTACTGACATCCGGGTACAAATGGCATCTGCCAACATTTAAGCCGTGACACAAGTACCAACATTCTTAAGAGCTGATATTGAATTATAAAGTTACCAACAACGATTCACTTTTGTCACTGCACGTATGATACAGAAAAATCCTTATGATGGTCAATCTGACATTGCAGCAAGGATTTAGTGGGATCATGAAAGTTCCTTGCAAATCTCATTTTCCTGATAGGCTAGAGATCTTAGTGTATGACTTTATTGCGGTCACTGCCCCACCCTGCCTTCCAGTCCACCTGTCCTCCCAGCCAGTCAGCCTGGTATCCAGCTGTCTGCTCAGCCAATCAGCCAATAGGGCTAGACAGGCCTTGTTAGCTCACTCAAGTGTATCCAGTCACCCCAAAGCCACCCCTTTGCCCCAGCATGCTTACCCCTGTAAACCACCACCACACTGTATCCCAAGGTCAGTGTGTCCTGTGTGTGTGTCCTGTGTGTGTGTGTGTGTGTGTGTTTGTGTGTGTAAGATGAGAGATGTGGGGGCAGAGGGGGAGGAAAGATGATGTGTTTGAGATGGAGGGTGGAATGGATGGAGGGTAGAAGACAGAAATAACAAGGAGGAGAAGTGTGTGTGTGTGCATGCATGCATTTGTGCACGTGGGAGTGTGTCTGTGTGTGTGTGTGTGTATGGGATGGAAAGTGGGTCATGGTGTGGTCTGTGTGTGAACACCAGGAGCATCATATTGACCCCTAGGGCTGCTGTCTGCCTCTTCTCTCTCTCACTCACACTGCGCACACACACAGAAATACATACACGCACCCAGACGTCTCTGCCTTTGCGCTCATATATCATCTACCACGGCTGAAGACCAGAGGGAAATCAGAGACGGCATAGATCTGTTTCTTTGGTCTGGGAAATCTGTGCATCTCAATCGCTCAGATACTTTGTTTTAGTTTGAGTAGTCTCAAGAAAAGACTGAATGGACTCGGATTGTGGAGCTAAACAGTATGGGGAAATTTTATCCAAATTTGAACTGACAAAGATGGCATACCCAAACAACTATTCCCACTCTGTCTTGTGGCCTTGTTCTTCTGTACAGTTAAATATGTCTTCACAGCTTACCTCTACCTGGTAGTCTCCACAAGGGACAGATATAACTTACACAGTGAAAGTATAGCTGGCTAGGGAATGTCAAAGAAAGTTTGGCAACTTGTTAAGTAGGTCTGTCTGAAATGGAAAATGCTACTGTAGTCTTGGTAATAGCAGCGAAAGTGGGGTTGCATATGATATATCTCTCATTGAAAGAGAGAATTAAAGGAGACTGTATTGAAAGGTTTATGGTGCTTGGAAAGCAGAAAGTCTCTGGAGCTCCTTTTCCTACATAAATATACAACATCTGACTGCGGTGAACTTCACTGAACTGTCTGACGAACCCAAGCAGGATGCTTCGTCAGGGAGAACTAAGAATTCAAAGTACTCTCTTGGCAGGGAGAAAACAAATATGTTTGCAGAGTAATCACCATGGGAGCTCTCTAGTGCTAGAAAGCAAGATTGCTGTTTCATTTTAGATTGTTATCATATAAACACAGAAGTCTTTAATTATTTAGATCACATTGCCAATTGCGTTACCGCAACCCTGAAAATTTACCCACTATTTATAGAATAGTTTTTGTACATATAGCCTGATTGCAGTTCTGAAGTCAAAGCAGGTACATGACATGCTGTAAATGTCCATACAGTAACTGATTTCTGATTTTAAGTGAAATTTTTTTCTAGAATGCCACAACTGTCTTGTGTTCTTCTGCTTTAAAATACTACAGAGAAATCATGATTTAGCATCATCTGTCCATAGCAAGTTGACAAGATTTATACCATGTCATTTTTCATTTTTCACAAGTAAAAGTAAAAGACAAAGTGTCTTTTGAATAGACGAGGACACTGTAAGTTTAAAGATAGTGTGGTTGTCAGGAAAAATAAAACGGGAGAAACATCTGAGGTTAATATCAGGGTTAGACGTGTAGTAAAAAAAAAACAAGAAAAGAGGAATAAAAGATCTTTTGATACGTGGAAAAATGGGAAAGAAGAGAAAGTGGTGACAAGTAGGGGTTAGAAAATGACATAAGAAAGCTGGAGGAAATGAGTAAAAAAATGAGGATATAATATATAGTGGTTAAATGAGGCAGGGGGAAGGGAAATACAGAGCTTGGGTAATGTGGGGAAAATGAAAAGGAGAAGAGAATGGATAAAAAGAAAAGTTATGTGGGGAGGAAAGAGGGAGTAAAAGAACGATGGTGGTTTTATGATGTTGTGGTAAAATATCAGGTATGTGCATGCTGATAGGAGCTTAACAACACTGAATAAATTACACCCGTCTCCTCTTACCTCCTACCATGTTCATTACTTACATTTTTAGACTGTGATGTCTCCAGTAAAAATACCGTTATTTGAAGGCGCTCTGAAAATCATCTTTTCCTCCCTTCAGGTTATAGCTTTGGAAACTTATGTGATTCACTTTTAGGGAAAAGTGCAGTTCTGTCCTCGGATGACTCTGTGAATCCACCTCTATCTACTCCGTGCCTTGCATTTAGGCAGTTCAGCAGTAAATATTACTGTGCATTTTGACGTCCTTCCAACAGTAAACCAATATCCTCAGTATAGGAAAATGTCCACAGCAGGCTTTTCTTGCATTGTACATTAGTGGGCTCCATCTTTCGTTATTACTCCTACATAATGTAGTTTACATTATTATATCTCTGCCTCTGGCTATTGATTTAATATTATGGTCATGACTTGATCTAATTTTGTGTTGTATGCACCCTAAAGTAGCAGTATGGTCTGACTTACTCTCCTCAGTGTGTTTTGCTGTCCACCTTTCCTTGTCCCACCACGGAGAGATTGATATGTTGGGTGTCTCACCTTTGCTCTCATGGTCTAGTTCATATCAAACTATGAAACTTAACAGGTCAGCTATTTCGTTGAGGGTGCTGCACTTGCCCATCAGTTGGCATGTGGCATTGGCAGAAGGGCGATTTTTAAAGATTCACCAATGTCTGGAGACTATCCTGGTTCCCACCCTGGAAGGTCACCAGTCTAACACACACACTGGGATAATTGAAAATTTCTTGAATCTTTTCTTGCTGGCTTCACACATGCAAGCCACTGCATCTTGACTACTTCTTGTTAAGTGGTGGGACTTGTTTTTCTGTGGTCTTTCTCTGCATTTGTACCTTTAGGATTACTCTGGTATATTGTGGCTTTTGTAATTATAGTCACATCCTGAAAAAGATGATTTCCCACAATGCAGAGAGGCCCAAACAAATAAATCCAGAGCCTGACACATGATTCATGTCCCATTACTATGACTCACATTATTTTAGAACTTACGTAAGACATACAGCTGTACTCAAGTTTTTCTTACCTCCTGATACAATCAGCTAACAAACCTCAAAGTCTGTAGTTTTCATTGGATCAGGTGGTTTCTTCATCCATGTCATTTACAGATGGTGAACAGTTCTAAAATTGTAAAAGAACAACCAAGTTAACCTCAATGCCTTAAATGTTCTTCAAAGCAAAGAATGTTTTTTTTTTTTCTGTGGTCTTTTAGGTGTCACAATGTACAAGGAGAAACTAATTTGCTCAGGTATAAAAGCAGTCCCATGTATGCTACAGTTACCGTGCAGCACTTTATATGCTTTATATTATGCTATAAAATTGTGTTAACAGCTTCACTATGTTCCATGTGTGCATTGAGTGTCAAATAATATATGATGTGGTGTGTTGTTGTGCTGCAGCAAGGGCATGATAACACAGATTATCACATCACATCAGCCACAGTTGCATTATATCTCTTTTTAATGTTGTGCACAGGTCAAATGCAGCTGCTAAATTACATCCAAATTACAGTTTCTTTAGTTTTTTTAGAACAAATAAATTCACAAACTTTCGTGCGTAAAATGGGTTGTTTGTCTATTTACAGTAAACAACTGAGTTGCATTTACAGTATACAGTTCTCATTTGTGGATTGGCACATCTGCATACAGTGGATTCATGGGAGTTGAGGGAAATTACCTTATTCCCATTTTGCCTGTTGTTGTTGTTGTTGTGTGTTTGTGAGCTTTCTGACCCTGCAGCTGAGCCTCATCTCTGTTTCTCTGTGGGTTGCTGCACACACCTGTGGGTAATTTGGACAACAGACATAATTTGCAAATGCAGCAGAATGCATAATTTCATAATGATAAACAAAAAAGGAAATGAAAAATCAAAAATGCCATACTTTTGTTTTTTGTGTTCTTCATGAAAGAAATGTTTTGATTTAGATCAGAATGGGGTTCTTACTGATGCCACTTAGCTACTCCTTTTTCCAGATTTTTATTTTTTTTAACCTGTCCTATTCCCCTCTATTCACTCCCTGTGTTTTCTACTTTCATCTCTACCACTCTGATTTTCTCGTCCTTCCTCCTTTCATGTCTCAAAACGTTTTTTCTTGTATTTAACTTAACTTTGGACCACAATGGCTCATGTAAATGTAGTTAATTGTGAATTCTTGCTTTTGTGTCACATGGATGTTCATCCTTAAATCTCATTAGGATATTTGTTTTGCCTTTGGTTTTTATTTATTTTGATTACCTACCACCACTTTAGATTCATACCTATTTTTCCTACCTATTTAATCTTTTTTGCTCTTTGTTTTTACATACACTAGCAGACATCTGATCCTTGCTGCCAGTCTTTCTTTGTTTTGTCCATCTTTCCATCCATACTTATTTGGTCCATGCACCTGCTCCCATCACCCTTCCTCCTCTTCTCCATGGGGAGTAGTGTGATTGAAATGTGTTATGTATGACCTTGTGTATATGTATACACAAACACATACACACTGACCTCAGGTGTTGCCTTACCAATATCTCAGTCTTTCTTGTATGATTTCATTGTGGGGTGAATTTAGGGTGAATACCTCACAAACACACACGCACCCGCACACGTTCACCCAGAAGCACACACGGGAATAAACCTCATGGATTGAATTTAGTCATTTGGGTGAGTTGGTGGGAAGGGTTTAAAAGAACGCGTTAAGGCATACCTCCAAACACATACACAAAAATTGAGACATACTTGTGTGTACACACACATACACACACCCACGCAGAGGCAGAGGTCATTTTTCTCTTGTGTGTGCTGGGGACAACTGTTTGAGAGTGGCGGAATTCCTTATATTCCTTATTAGAGAAGCACACACACACACACACACACACACACACACAGCCAGACAAAACAAATCATTTTGGGGTCAGCTGTAGTGGTCAAATGGAATATATTTCTGATATTGGATAAAATATAAAACAGGCTTTTCATCTGTGGACTGTAGAGTGTGTGAAATAGTGTCATTATTAGACTCAGTGTGTGTATTTGTGTCTCAGAGAGAAATATATTTGGAGCTCTCCAGTTACCTGCAATTGCCCCTACTACTACTGCTTCTTCTACAGCAAAACATTAGAGGTAAATAATCTCATAAACTAATAAATTAAAGATTAGTCTTATTTTCTGTTTTATACAGTTGTTCCAAGGTAGTAATTGTGTCATTCCAAAAGTTACTGGTAGCAGATTAGAGAGGCTGGTAAAATCATCATCTATGCTGTTTTTTAAATTTTTTTTTATTTACCAATCAGAGGTGAATTACACAGGCGGTTAAAGATCACAATTAGTAACAATTACTTTGCTGTACCGTATTTAGCGTGAATTTAGTTTTATCCTTGCATTTCATTTATTTTGCTTTTGTGTGGGTACTTCATTTCGCATCTGTTACATGCATATGGTAGATTATGGAAATTGGTACGGAGCATCTAAAGTCAGATTTTGCTCCATAAAAACTGATCTCAGTGCATTAATGTTCCCGGCTGCCTCCTCACACACGCCCTCCAAAGTTATGAATTCCAGACTGTTTGCAGGTTTAATCCAGGGCTAACACTGACAGATTCTGTACACACACACACACGCGCGCACACACACACACGTTTAACCTCTCTCATACACGGATACACACACCCTCACTCACTACACATACCAGGATGCTTGTCTCACCCTCTGGGCCTTTTCTTCATCAGATAAAAGATTAGTCAACCGTTTTTTGTGCACATTCTGTACTAACAACTTCTCACATAATTGCCTGATGGCCATGTTATGCAAAAATAACCAAATCACCCCCCTTTCGTTGGCTGCAGCTTAATACCTATGCAAATTCTATGCAAATGTAACTTTCTAGAGTTTTCCCAACAGCAGCATTTCTTTGTGTTAGGAATTTATGTGCACTTAAATGTCGAGTCATTGAAGGTTTCCCCAGCTGCCTTTTTCACACTGGTGCAGAGATGAACAGAAAAACATGCATGTCTGGGCTAATGGATTAATAACTTGCCTAAAAGTAAATCAACTCCAGTCCAGACTGTCAGCATACAGTGTGCTTTGTGACTTAATGTTTTCCTCTTAAGGGTTAAAAAGTAAGATTGCCAACGGAGAGTGTTAATGTCACAGTGACCAGTTAGCAAGGACAAGTCATCTGACTTTACTCTCCTGTGCAATTCATGCCATGGTTCCCTGTAAAAAAGAGCAGATTGTCACTGCAAGTGTGACAGCCATTGCCGGTGCAGTCCACAGACTGTTATGTTACTCCTCAAACTTCCAACTTCAAAGATATGATTTCTTGAGTCACTTTGTCAATGTCAGTGACCTTTCCCACTCGGCTTCTAGTTTCTGTGATGCTTATTTAGACATTGCTTGCAATGTCACCCAGCCTTCCTCTTTGCTATTTTAAAAACAGCACCATTTAGTCAGTCTAGGTCTGAAATATTCCTGCCTTGTAGTAAAAAATGGCAAGAGTTAGTACCACATAGAAATGATTAAAGCGGTTATCCTCATACCTGACCCAAGGTGAACATTTTCAGTTCTTGGCAGTGGATTCTGTCATTTGCCATAGATTACACGTCTAAAAGCCCTTTCTGACTGAGTAGGAGCTGCTGCCTTGATGAATTTCAATGCGTGGTGGTGGCTTTGACCCCCAGTTCACTTAGCAGTAGTGGTACAGGCAGAGATCCCTCATTTTCTGCTGCTAAAGCTTCACTATGTCAACCTTTTGCCACTGAACGGGTTTGGGCTTTTACTGCAGTGCATATATGTTGATGCTATGCACGATCCAGAACAGCTGCTGCTGTTATCACTTCTCAAGCTAAAGGAGTCTTTGGAATTTAAAGGTGCACAAGCCAGAAAATTGCTTTACTGATGAAAAACAAGGATTTGAAAATCAATTGAACACGTGCTTGTTGTCTAACTCAGGGGCAAGCATGGCAGAAGTGGATGCTGCATCAAATCATGAGGGGAAGTATTTAATGTAGTGCTAAAATTATTTATCAATTATCACTTTAGTTTTATATCAAAATAAAAATACCAAACATTTGCACCTTCAAAGAAATAACTAACATTTCACAGGATATATCAATAATCAATTAATGAAAATGTAATGAGTGAATTAATACAAATACATACATACAAATGTAAATGTAAGTATAATACGCCAATTAAAAAAAGATATGAGCCAGGTCAGTTACAATTTTTTGATTAATTCAGAAACTCCTGAGCAAAATGAAGTTTTTAAAATGATTCAAGCAGGATAACTTCAGCATGTTTTTCTTTTAGTGCTGGCTCTAGTTCTTTTTTTCAGAATAGGTTTTATCTGGGAACTGGTAAGATGTGCTGACTCTGTAGATAGGGTTGTTTTGCAGATGTTTCTATCTGTCTTCTGTGTGTGTGTGTGTGTGTGTGTGTGTGTGTGACATTGATGGAGCGCTTGTTATTGTTGGTCTGGAAGGCCTCCCTCGGGACAGAGAGGAGACAGCAACCACACAGCTGAGACCACTCCCACTAGCCCTGTGTGTGTGTGTGCGTGTGTTGGCTGCCTTGACAAATAAAGGTAGGCATAATGGGCACCCTTTGCCAGCTGAACTAGCTCTCTCTCTGCATTTGTACCTTTAGGATTACTCTGGTATATTGTGGCTTTTGTAATTATAGTCACATCCTGAAAAAGATGATTTCCCACAACGCAGAAAGGTCCAAACAAATAAAACCAGAGCCTGACACATGATTCATGTCCGATCACTGACTCACATTATTTTAGAACTTACATAAGACATGCAGCTGTACTCAAGTTTTTCTTACCTCCTGATACAATCAGCTAACAAACCTCAAAGCCTGTACTGCTGTGTTTTCATTGGATCAGGTGGTTTCTTCGTCCATGTCATTTACAGATGGTGAACAGTTCTAAAATTGTAAAAGAACAACCAAGTTAACCTCAACGCCTTAAATGTTCTTCAAAGATCTTCAAAAAAAAGAATCAAAACATTGTGAATTTAAAGTTTTGAAAGGGCTTTTTCTCACAGATTTGTTGCCTTGTTAGTCTTTTTCTTACCAGGGTGATTTCAAACTCCTGGTAAACTGGTGCTGTCAAGGTTAATTAAGTTAATTAATAAATTTAACTTACCAAATTGATGCAAAATGCCATGTTATAAATCTTTCATCTAGAACTTTTTTAGATTTAGTTTTTTTCTAGATTTAAGTCATGAAAGGCTGCACGGCAACTAAGATATTGCTTATTTAGTCAGAGTGTGAATGATGTGAAAGTGGGGGATTGAGAAGTTTACTTAAGGCAAGGTGTGGTGTGGTTGGTAATCTCTCCTTTCTCATTCTGCATTCTGGGACCTGCTGTGTGTGTGTGTGTGTGTGTGTGTGTTACAGAAAAGTACTGTGGGTGTGTATTAAACTTGCTAACGCAGTAAATACATTGTGAGTGGGGTGTGTGTATGCTTGACTGCAGCGGGGAAGTGGATTCTGAGTGAAATATCTGGTTCAATGTGGCGTAAAGGAGCAAGCTCCTAGCTCCCCACCACTGCTTTGCCATATCCCCTCGAGTATATGTGTCTGTGTGTGTGACAGCTCTCCTGGCAGTGCCATGCAAAGCCTGCCACCATCATCTTGAGCAGCAGCAGAGCTTAACATCACAAGGAGCTACACACCACTCTCTGTGTGTGTGTGTGTGTGTGTGTGTGTGTGTATGCATATGGTTTAAACATATGTTTAAATGATTAAATTTACTCGTAATGTTGCTGTTTTGAGTATTGGGAACATGTGAGTTTGATAGAGGTTTATTTTCTGCCAAATTGTGGCCACTATGTGAAACACTCCAGAAGTTTCTTTAGCAAGTAACAGTGAGTTGAGTGGTTTTCAGTATTCAGAATCTAGTTGGACAGAGGGCCTAGGATAGGCAATGGTAAATTCAAGAAAGTCAGATGCAGTAGAAAGCTCAGCAAGTGGATCTTCAGTTCAGTTTGTTTTGTCGCAGATACTAGTCCCAAGCCCAAGAGTGACCTTCCTTGCTCAAATGTTCTAAGTCTGGCCATGGTAGTGATGCTAACAGCAACATGAATAAGAATACATGGAGTGGACTGGTAGATACTTTTCAGCTGTACTCAACGAAATCTCCATGTTTGAGAATGTCATGGAAAGTGTCACCAGGGTCACAGCCAATAAACTCAGCATGTAGATCTTATTGTGTCTGGAAGGGGTCCTTTGGGTAATTAAAGGTCTTCATACTAAAAACAACTTTATTTAGAAAGTAAAATCAGCAGGTGTCGCAGTGAAGTTAAGAACAAAAAAAGACTATTAAACATTTGGTCACCGTAGAAGAAATCTGAAGCTTAGTAAAGTGCTACACCATTCAAACCCTTGTGAACAAACGATAATACCTTACAATCACATCTAATAAGTAAGTAACTTAAAGGAGGCCAGTACAGATGAAATCTGGTCCCCTGGTCCTTCATATGACACTCAAATACTTGCTTCAGTATTCTGGATTAGCTGCATTAAAGCTTTGAACGAGTGACACAAATAAACACACATCTACATTAAATTAAATCAATTAAGTGTTGAACGTGCAGAATCTGCAAATGTATCCTGTATATGATACCTTAAACTCAAGAGACACATCTGAAAGATGGTAAAGATCTTAAAACATTATGCTGTGTGATATACCGTGTTTTGGTTTTGAAAGAGAAGTAGATTTATTTTTTTCACAACTTTGAAAAGAAGTGACATTTTAGAGAAAAATTACTGATACACGCGGGATTACTTGAGTGTGACTTTTTGAGAGCATGCTTCAGACACAAAGGAGCTGTGGCAGAGACCAATTAATTAGTTCTGCTTTTTTTTGCTTTCTTTCTTTATAAAGTCATGCATGTGATTGTATTCCTTAAAAATAAATGAACTTTCTCTCTTTCTATAGATGACCCAACAGAAGCAGACCTGTGGTTGCTCAACAGCTGCACTGTGAAAAACCCTGCAGAGGACCACTTCAGAAACTCAATCAAGTACTGAAAAACACAAAATACTCACACAAACACGTTGTGTCCCACGTTCTGTTTTATGTAGCCAATAGAAAAGAGGTTTAGAGTTTTCATTGGAATTGGATAAAAAGATTAAAACATTTTCAGCATATATTACGGTGGAACGAATCCTTCATTCAGAAGAAATGTATTTTCCCATGCTTAAATATTTGTTTGTTTGTGTATGCGCATGTATATGTCAGAGAGAGAAAGAGAGAGAGAGAGAGCGCGACACTGAGACGGCATATTTGCATAAACAGAGAAATTAAGCTAGAAGCTATTTTGCATTTTGATTAATTTCCATCCATCAGGGACACACACACACACACACCTGGTGGGCGTGTGCTTTTGTGGAAGTGAGATAGAACAAGAGTTACTGAGTGACTGTGTGCAAAAATCAAGATTTTGCTATTGAAGACAGTTTTAAGCTTCACTTAGATCTCAAAACAGTGGGCAAATTCAGATGCCATCAAGTTATCATATTGGCTGTTAATGAAATCACTATGCACAGATACACTTTTTAACTCCCCACGTCTGTATAAGGTGGAAAAGCAGACATTCGTTTTCCTGTAAAGTTTTAATTAACATGCTTTAGAGACATGAAAAATCCAGATAATCCACTTGAGCCTGTCTCCAGAGACCATTAGAGGAACTGCATGCACACGCTCTGCACCAGCCACTGCTGCCGAAGTCCAACACAACATAAATGGCTTACATAGTGAATTGTAATCAGAAACTGATCTAGAAACTGCAAAACCTTTGTTAAATTGAATGTAAAAAAGATCCTCTTGCATCACAAATCCTTTTTTTCAGTTCAGTATTTTAGAGCTGAAATGAACAGATTAATTAATTACCTGATTACTTGATAAAATAAAATGGCTTCGTATATAATAATTTCCCAGTTTTTAAGCAAAGGAGGCCACAATTTTGCTGGTTCCAGATCCTTAGACATGACGATTTGCAGCTTTTCTTTGTCTTATAAATATTAAGTTGATTATCTTTGGGTTTTAGATTGTCGATCACACACAACAAGCTGTAAAACAAGCTGTTGCTTTGGGATCTGGGAATTGGAATTGGCCTTTTCTTTTTCTTTTCAACATTTTAAAAACCAAAAGGTTATTGATTGTGGATTAATAGTTTAGGGATGTAATGATTGTAATGGTCACATAGTGGTCCATGGTCACAGGTCCAAAGACTTTTTCGTACATTTAGACATTTTAATAACTCCTGCCTCAATAACCTTAGAGCAGCAACAGAGGACAGTTGTCAAATGACTAAATGGACAAATTGTAGATTTTAGTTGGTTGACTCTTTGTAGATAATTTGCATTTTAGGCTAAATGCAAAAAGCCGCCATTTATCATCTGTCAAATTTTACATTTTGGATGTCTGAATCATCGGAATGGAGTAACTTATCATAAGGCAATATTACAGTTTCAAGGGTGAACAGTTTGACTTGGCCAACTTGATCAGTGCAATCTTCCTGTCTTTCTGCCTCAGCCGTCTCCTCATGCTCGCTCTCTCTAACGCTATTTCTGTCATGTCAGTTTCACACAAAGAATTTTTCAATTGAAATGCACAAAATAATAACATTTCAGGAGTAAGAAAATGTCTTCCTTGTTGATGCCAGAGTTTTTCTTTGACTGGAAATCACCCAGCTGTAATGCTAATGCAATTAATGCTCCATTCACTGGGACACAGACACACACACACACACGAGGAATGAAAAAGTTTTTCTTCTTTCATCATTTGCGGCTTGCATGATGGAGGCATAAAATGAGGGGGTACGGGATCAGAAAGAATCCAAATGCCCACTTAAGTCTTTCTTTTTTGTAATGCCCTCATTTTTCTTTGGCTGCTCTTCATATGATCGACAGAGAGAAAAAACGAGAGAAGGAGGCAGGCACACGGGCTGCCTCGTGTTAAGTCACACGCTGGCCGTGCTGCCTGTTCCTCCTGGTACCACAAACACACACGTGTATAATTCACACACACATTTGCAGAGGCTAGGCAACCATATTTGGTGGTCCTAATGATATTTTCAAATTTATTTAGTGATTCTGTTTCAATTCTAATGCCTTTTGAAATCTTCAATCTAAATTGTCAATTCAGAAAAGTCCTAGGTGTCTTGTTTGAGGAGTTTTTTTGAGGTTTTGACATGCGTCAGCAGATGGGGAAATAGCTGGTGACTGACAAGAACTAAAAAATAATAGTAACTGCGTTGTCTCTATACATGTTATAAGCCATAAGCTACTGAAAGAAATTGTAGAAAAAGTGGATTTATCTGAGCGTACTGCTTCTATAACAATAAAAATGAGTTGACATGAAGTGAAAAACAAGGATATTTCTGTTTTTTTGTCCTTTATTGCATTTTTTGGCTCCAAGAGCTCCATCTCCACGTAAAAAGGCAGAGGTTTGTTTGATCATTTCATAGGTAATGATGTATTAACTTTGAATGCTGTCTAGTAATGTGTTAATGTGCATGTCTCACCTCTCTGACTCTGCATTTTAACCAAATAGCTGTGCTGAGCTTTGGTGCTCAGCTTGCTGTTCTGAACACACTGTTCAGTAAAAAGCCACTTTGTCACTGCCCCAAGTTAATGCTAAAGGAGACTGGTCAGACCACCCTGAAGGAAAGGAAAGGAAAGATTGGTCTGAAATGACCTGTGTCAACCCTATGCCTGTGCATGGTGGGTTTATACATTTATTTTCTGTATTTTGAGGCTGGTGACTGAATGAACAAATATGTGAGGGGATTCACACAGTATTTTGCTGTTTTCTTAGCTACGTTTACAGAATGAAATCTGCTCCTGTGTATGTTTAAATACTTTGTACTCCATGTTGTCATTCTGTCCCATTTTACCGATGTGCGTACATTAGTGTGAAACAAATTATGTACGACCAACACGCACGTATACGCACTGTTGCAGAAGTAACAATCAGTGTCCTAGTAAATGAGTTGAGGGGTTTAAAATGGGAGCACAGGGGCTTTCAGCAGTCCTCTATCATGGTTTGGAAAGACGCAGTGAAAAGACGGTTTATTACTTCTGGAGAACTGGGGCTTTGTTGGCAACCTTGCCAAGTGTGTGGGATAAGGAGTTGTATTTGTGTGGATGTGTATAGGGGTCGTCAGGTGGATTCATGCCCAAGCAGCTTGAGTGGTGTGTGTGTGTGTCTGTGTGTGTGCGTGTGTGTGTGTGTCTGTGTGTCTGTGTGTGTGTGTGTGTGTGTGTGTGTGTAGTGTGAAGAATTACCCTGTGAGAGAATGTTTGCAGATGTATATGGGTATATGCTCTGCATGTGCATTGAAACAATATTGATTGGTCCTGAAGCTGAAAACTCAGTAGATACTTCTGCACTGAGTGTGTGTGTGTGTGTGTGTGCATGCGTGCACTAGCCCATACATTACTGTCTTGCTCAAGGACGCTTGAAAGTTCAAGATTGCATTGTACTGCTCCCTCCAAACTGTTGCCCTCAGCATTTTGAAACGAGTTTGGCTTGTATCATTTTGTCCAGAGTGCAGGGGTGAGTTGACGTGTGGGAGATGGGATTCCCTCCAGCTTCTGAGTGATGTCGCACTCTGCCCTGCTGTTCACTCTTTCAGCAGGACTTCTACACCACGAACTCAGTCGCTAGCATAAACTGCTAATGGAGCAGCTTCTGAATGCTAAAAAGTCAATTAGTATGGATGTTTGGGTGTGCCTGCGTGTGCGATGGAAATGCCAAAATCTATAACGTAATTCAATGTCAGACCTCTCAAATCAATGAACGCGGAATGCATTAAAGAAACAGTTGCTCAACAGCATGTAATTAAACTGCTCTGTGTGTGTGTGTGTGTGTGTGTGTGTGTTGGATTTCTCCACTCGGCTGTCTCTAGTAATTTGTATGATCAAGGGAATGTATGCTTAACGAATTAGAACCCAACTCGGAGTTCTGTACTTCTGTTTTCAAAATACGCCAATTCCCACAATATATTTACATTCATTTGAATATAATTTTGATATTCATGAACCAACCATAAGAAAGAAAAATCATTAATGTTAATTGAAAAGGGACACGCAACACACAAAATGAATTCTTGGAAGAAATCCAAAGTATATGTGCTGTGCTTATATTGTGTATTTATAACAGATGTGTAGGCTTGGTGGAGAATATACAGTATATTATGGCCCCTGGCTACAGGACAGTCTATTGTTGGCTCAGTGTTGTCTTGGCAGAAGTTGCTTTACAAATTTAGGGCCATAGTTTGTAGACCACATGGTGAGAAAAGTGAATACAAAAACTGACCCTAAGTTTACACAGAGGGTATAGCAGTACATATCGCACCACAGGAGAGAAACTGCAGTAGAGGAACAGCAAATTGGGTCTCAGTAATGGTTGTGTGTTAGTAATTTGAGATGAATGAAAATGATTCTATACTTTGTGAACAGATCGTTGTAGACAAAATCTAATTCCAAACAAAAGAGGACATCTCATATTTGAAATGTTGTTTAAATTTGACGCCTTACATCATAAAAGCTTCAATTTGATCTTGGAAATGTTGAAATGTGGTTCTCTAATGTAGTTTTCTGCTGAGAAACCAGTGCATCAGCCATAAATATATTAGTTAGTGATATTGTAGGTAGTTACATTTTCAGTTGCTAAATTTGTCTTTAATTTTTTGGCAGTAGAGTCTTAGGTCTTACCATCTGTATTATAACTCTTTAATATAGCTTGATCAACTTGATAAGTTGAACACCAAAGGTCTAGAATGTATGTTCTAATTTAATAGTTCAGGTGATGAATATGCATTATAGCCCATGGCTGCAGCTGTTGATTAGAGAGATGTCCACTGAAGTTTGGCAAGTGATTTTATGTTATTGATTTCTGACCACACATTTACCGGAGGCAAAGGTCATGCTTGGCAAATAAAATCATTCAAGTGAAAATCCACCCTGAAACAAAATTTACATATTATTTCACAGGACTCATTTTTCAACTCGTGTCACAGGGCATTAGGCCTGTCACGATAACAAATTTTGCTGGACGATAAATTGTCCCAGAAATTATTGCGATAAATGATAATATTGCCGTTTTGATACCATTTTTCAACTAATATAATAATAATTGTATATTGGTATATATGGTTATCTGGAACATATCTTGTCTCTAAACACTTGGAGTGCAGGGTCCAGTCAGCAGTTATGTAGTGTATGGTCAAGCTCATATAGGGGGTCATGTTTGAGCTTGAGTAAAATGGGATGTCTTTGATCTCCTTCAGTAAGTCATCTTTCGTGTTGTTGTACAGTTGTGGAATTGCCATTTGTGACACGTATGTTTTCCCAGGCAATTCGTACTGCCGGTCAAATGTTTGTAACATTTGTCGAAATGCCGGCTTTTCGACGGTGTGAAAGGGCTGCATCTCTTTGGCGATGTAGCGAACTACACCGTCTGTGAGTGCGCACCATTTGGCACTGTCACGTTTATATTTAGTATATTTTTTATATATGTTTGCTTCATAAACGCCCCAGTGATGGTGGACTGTCAGGAAGACATTGACGGCCCCTCTGCCTCTTTTGTAGACGTTTTTTTTCCCAGTTGGGAAAACTGCAACGGGTGGTTGTGTTTGAGGTGAAGGTGCATGTTTGTTGTGTTGCCGCGTTTAGCATGAACTGTTTTAAAACAAATGCGACATACCAGCTCATTTATGTTTTGTACTTCACCGCGGTCATTTGACTTAAATCCAAAGTGTTCCCACACGTCAGCTGTTGCTTTCGGCTTAGAGACCAATTCCATTATTATTTATTCCACCAAATCTCTGCCTCTACTCCTCACGGGGCTCTCATGCTGCACTCTGTGGTGCGCCAGGTGCCCCGCCTCCCCACACAGAGACAGAGTGACTGACAGGAGGGTTCACTCCTCATTACGCTAAGGAACCGGGAGGAGTCAGTCGAGACGGATGCAGCGAAGTTAACTCATTATCCAGTGTCTTTGGTAAATGAAAAATTATCGAGCCCGGCAAACTTATCGAGCTCATTTTTAATTATTGTGCAATTAATTGATTTATTGATTATGGCGACAGGCCTACAGGGCATTAACAACTCTTTCTAAAACCTAAAATCCACAGAATTGAGGCTGCAATCTGTCAGATGACAAATCTTTCAAATGACATAACCTGAGCTGGTTCATTAATAATGGATCAGATGCTGACCTTGGAAAACCATGGATACTGCTCACCCATACAAGCACATTAATATATATTAGTCTAGTTGTACTTTCAAGAACCAATCAAATCTTACTTTGCTTTGTGGTCAAATGACTTGTTTTCATTTTACAGTTCTTATATTGCATGGAGCTGTTTATTTTGGCCTGACAGCATGTTGTTTTAAATGAACTGACACAGTGAAAGTGAATGACATTAAGGCCAGAAATGTTTCTTTTTCATCAGGACATGACAGCAAGTTATAAATAATCTGAAATCTGCAGTGACCTTTAGAGTTGTTTACTAAGGGCAGTTGTTTTATGTCTGTGTTCACCCAGTCCAGCAGGCACACAGACGTGGATTTGTCGCTGGCTGGACGCACGAATGCACACGCACACGCACACACACACACACACACACACACACACACACACACACACACACACACACACACACACACACACACACACACACACACACACACACACACACACACACACACACACACAGTACGCACGAACAAAGACAGAGACACACTCACAGAGCTTTCTGCCTGGGGCTTGTTTTGGTACAACCCAGGGATTGGCATTTAATCTGTCAGTTCTGCAGGGCATTAGCCTACATTTTGGGGTACAAACAGACACAAAAATAGTCAGAGAGAGGGACAGACAGACTGACAGAGACAGAGGGAAAATAGACACACAGACAGGGAGGGGAGGTAAAGAGAATGTAGCTGAGCTCAGGCGTCCTGGTGTGTTGGCCTCTGTGAGCCCAAGGCTGTATGAGAACCACACCAAGAACAGGACTGGTCTGTATGTGACCTTGCTTTTAAAATGTCTTCATCTGCATAGTTAAACGATACTCTAATTTTCTTTGCTCTGCTGCTGAATGTGATATTTTGTCTAGTAAGCTTGCAGGGGATGGTCTGAGATGTTTTATTTTAAATGGGTAATTTTGTCTGTTTGCTATACTGTTCAGTTTTCTCTTTGTTAAAGGTAGGGTTTGAAACACTGGAGAAACTAGCAAGAGTAGCTACATTTTGTCCAGTGTCCAACTGAAAATATCCCACCCTTACCTCCAGGTCTCCCTCCAAAGCCACTCCACCTAAACACATGAATGCACACTGTCTGACTACAGCTGGAGGATAAGTGCCCAATAGTGATGAGAAGACCGGCCGTTGCCGCCCTCAGTCTGTCATGGTACACAAAATTTGAGAACAACGGCTCTCTCTCGTTCTTTGGCTCAGTGGTTGTGTGCTTCGTGTGGCGTAACTCACGAAATTCTGTTGCTGAGCCATGGCTCAAATTTTGAGCAATTTTGATCGCTTTCTTTGGCATTCTTATGCGACCAATTCAGCTTTAGCCCTGTGCAAGACTCCTTCCATGTGCAATGAGTGTACTTGCAGCTTGCGTGCAGGAAAGCAGGTATGAGGTAGACGCTCCAATCAGCCAATAGGCCGAATGAAATGATCAGACGGTTATTACAGGCCTGTGACAACCACATTTTGTCAAACTATTTCATTTGTTGATTGCTGTGGGGTTATGAGAATTTCAATAAATATAACAAAAATAGTTTCTAAAATAAGTTGCAGACCCTGCTTTTTAGATTCAGTTCAGATTTATCGTTTTTAGTTTTTCATAGTACAGCATACCAGCAATTTTACAACATGTTTTTCATCATGTCACCAGAAACTGCAGTCCTCTACATTTCCTACACGCCGTTTGGTGATGCTCTGCTGTATTCTACTCCTTTTCTCTTCCTATGATGGTAAGGTGCCTTACTGGCTCAAGGTCATTCAGTATGACTTGAGTGGTCAAAGCAAGTATTCTTCTCCATTCTATACAACTATGTCAGATCTGTGATTTATTCATTGTAAAGACCCTGAGACCTTGAGGTTTGGCTCTTTGCTCCTTACAATTGTACAGAAGCTATTATAGCACCATGCCCTGTGCACTATATGCAGCTGTGATGTATCCGCCCTCATTCTACATCTGTTAGTCTGTCTGTGTGAGTTGCTGCCATTGTTGTGGTGAACATTATTGGTGTTCAGTCAGTTTTTTGCTGTTACATGACCTGATAGGAACCTTTACCTGGATAATTCACCACAGTACTGAAAATTCTCTGGCTCTAAATTAGACGCCCCCCCCCTCCCCCAGGACTTAAAGCAATAGTCAGGTCAGCGTTTCAGACCTGACAGGCATATCCTTTTAAAAGATTTTTGTACTTCTGTCTCTGCTTAACCTGAGACACGCAGCAACAACAACAACAGACGGTCAGACCCAATTTTGTTCAATGAATGCTGAAAGTGAACTAACAGTCTTACCTTTTTAAGCTCTTTTATCAGAAAAGGTGATCAGGCATCAGAGGGGATGAACGTAATGTGATGACTGGCTAATAATGTTTAAATCCCTGTTCCTAACGGACTTGACTTTTATCAGCCTTTATAGGCTTTAAAAGAGTATGCCCCCTCATTTCAACAGCAGATGAAAAATAGATTTTTACAGCTCTAATAATGGAAGCTCGACTAAGAGGTTGTTAAGCTATTATTTGATAAACACTGGGAGAGATCATTTATATGGACACTGCATATAACAGTAGGGCAAGGGAGTCTTTGTTCTGGCTGTACTAGCCATTAAAGTTTTTAGGCTTTATAGTAGGAAAGAAACTGCTATTTCACTGTTAAGCTTTAAAGGCTCAGCAGAATTATTTACAGTAAGTGAGGTACAATAAATATACACACAAAGCAAATGTATCATTAAGATGTATTAAAATGTGTCCATATATTCTGCTTTCTATCACTCTTTGAAAAAACCTCTCCAATAAGCAAGTTAAATCCAGGCACTCCACTATTTGTGAATGTGACTTGAGGAGTACCAGGACATTAGTGTGTACACTTGTTTTTGTGTGACTATGTCCTCAGCTAAAAACAACACACCCACACGAAACGTTGAAAATCATAGACATGCTATTAGTGAAGCCTAACCGCCTGACTCCACACTATTTTTAAATATGCCTTGCAGAAACACAGACACGCAGGACATTTATTGCCTTTAGGTACAGTCAGAGGGTGCCAGTGATGTAGATTATTAGAGGACCAGCAGACCTCCAGACCAATACAGGATCTGTTGTCGTTATTATTTCAGACAGGCCAAAGTCTGAGCATCTCAAGGCTTCTTCAGCTCATAAATTTAGTGATGTATTCCATTTTACTGTATACCACATTTGTATGTGCATTTTGATGTTTACATACAGAATGTGTGTGTGTGTGTGTTGCTGAATTCCCCTCATAAACAACTTGTCACATCTGCTCTACAAAATGGCTTTGAATGCAGGACTCAGCACAGTATGGGGCTCTGATATCCAAGCCTGAGTGTGTATATGAGTGTTGAATGTGTGTGTGCGCGCAAATGTTTGTATATGGCTAAAATGCAGGCTTTCTCAAAGGATAGGGCTAAGGGCGTGAGCCAACAACCTCTTCCACCATCCAGCCATGCCTTTACTCTGGCTTCTGGCATAGTTTTCTACATGTTTTCTGTATGTACTGAACATCCATATCATCCGCAAATTTTCAGATATAACTCAAGGTGACTCTTACCGCAAGACATTTTTACATAATTAATGAGAGAATGGAGAATTTTGATGCTGCTGACAGCCTTAGCACAAAATGTGTTTGGCTTTTTGCTACTCATACATTCAACTAATTTAGGACATGCTGTTTACCTGTAATATGGTGGACGTTTATTTATCTAATGCATGTTAATGTGTATATGGTTTAGCTTCCTTTTTGATGTGAAATATAACCCATTTCACTTGTAAAATTGAAGAAAGCTTAAGTAAAATTCTTCAGTGTCCTTATTTTGTTGTGTTTCTCTAGAAATGTGTGTGCATGAGCGGTCCCTTTTTAGATAAATGGCCGCATAGTCACATTGTTGCTGTCCTTCTAAGATCTTCCTTAACAGCAATCACAAACAACACCGGCCTTTCATCCGTTCAGACGGCTGAGCTCTTAAGGCACCCCACTGGGCTCCAGCCTTTTTGCTGATCCTCAATTGTGGATTTAAACCGTAAGAGGCCAAGTTAATATAGGATTGAAGATAAAGGGGGGGACCTTTCACCCTAGTGTGTTGCAAGTAACTGGGTTTCCATAGTTAAATTCTGCATTTTGTGAAGGGATTGAGTTTGGTTGAGGGGCTTTAAAAAAAATTCCTGTACATGTTGAAGGACTCAGCGATCATGTTGGCCATTTCAAGTTCTATAGGAATGTGATTGAGATAAGGGTAAAAATATGGGTGAGGAAGTCGGGTCATCACCTTATGAATTGTACTGAAGTGGTACTTTAGTCATTTTAAGATGCAGGAAAAATGTCTTAAATCTCTCACCACAATCAAGTCAGTGAGATTAAAATTAAATCCAAATTGTAGGCCCATGTGCTTTCCACCATGGTGTCTCATATTTCAGTTTTAGATTAGGGCTTTAAACTTTTTTGAAAGGATGAATCTGGAAATGGGACTAGCCATCTATAATTGACTTGGGTTGAGACACAGTAAAAGGGTGTGTATGCTGAAAGTGGAGAGGGGGAACATATTTCTGATGTTCTTTGCTGAAAGAGGTTTTTAATTGATGGAAAATATAGGGGTTAGGTGGGTGCAGCTCAAAAATGTACTTTTTTGTGTGTATTTTACCTGTTTTAAATGATGGGCTTTAATATTGGAACATCACCGGTGCTACTGACTACTAATTTGTAAAACATGTAAAACTTCTCTGTCAAACTAATTAACTGTTATTTATTTGTTGTATATTTCATTGTCTTTTATATTGTCAGTAATAACTACCTGCTCACTGGCTAAAACCACACAATGTATGTAATATTTATGAGCCGTATCATTGCTAAAACACCACTTATCTGACTTATATTAGACTGTGTACAGTTTAGACTGACAGGACAAACAGAGAAAGAAGATATCATAGCATAGCGTGTACATCAGCCTACTATGATACGATAGGATTAGCAGTGTTTCATGTTAACTGTTTTTCTCTCCTTCTGGCGAATCAGTCTACATGTTGTGTAAGCTTTAAGGGAATGAAGGGGTGCTAAATCTCTCAGTGGGGGGTTTGATGGACTTGTCACGCCATTCTTACACTTCTCAGGAGACACTGATGTCTTATTAAGAGATGAGAATGCCTCTGACACTAGAATTGAACAGCTGGAAAAGGATGGAAGAGGCTTTACATTTCAAAAGACAGTAAATGTAGGATACTTGAATAATGATTCCAGACTCTGTCATTTATGTGTAACACTTTTACTTTGCATAAAAGTCATATCTCATGAGTGTATGTGTAAAAGTGGAGACAGTTCACTACAAAGTGATCTTCAGAGACTTGAAACCTCAACTTGTGTAGTGCTATGTAGGGATATGTGGTAGTTTGTTCCCACAGAGATGTAGCCACAGGAATACAGCTATCCAGCCTCTCTGTAAAGGGATGAAAGCTGAATCAGTAACACTAGAAATCAAACCTGAGCCATCTTAACAAGGTGTATACTGGAGGATGGGAAGGATTATATCGAGAGGCCTTTAACCACCAAATGATAAACAAAACTACTGTTATTGATACACCGGGGTTATCTCGGTCTGTCATACAAAACCTTAAGGCTGCCAATTAGAGCACATGTCAATAACACTGTCACAGCTTTGTCACTCTGCCAATAAGGCTGCGTCTCAGATTTGTGTTTCACCAGCAAGATAACTCAAGTCGCCGCAAAGCATTACACCCATGGGCAGCGGGATCGCACCATCAGTGCAGCATTTGGTATCAATGACTTGTTGACCTGGACTTTGTGTGTGGTACAATATGTGACGGGGACGAGGAATTGTAGACAGAGGTAAAATGAAAAGATAAATAGAAGCAGCGCGGCAGGAGTGCATGATGGAGAGACAATGTCAGCTGTCAGCCGTAATAAGAAATTGGTGAAATATGTTGAGATGGGAGGTCTCTGCAGGAAGCTGACAAGGTGATGGTGTTTTTATTTGGTCTATATATTATGTTTTTCCTGGGAGAGCTGAACATGAGTGATGGTTGTAATGCTTATTATGTTGTTTGATAAATCTACAATGACCCTTTAGAAAGGCCATGCTGAAGAGGTCAGAGGTGATTTAAAAGGTTTTGGAGGTCATGCTCTTCTCAGTAAATGATGAATCACCTGGCTGTGTCTGTAGGGGCTTTATGCACACACATACACATGCATGAGAGAGGTTCATTGAACAGGGGGGACTGTATAGTCCATGCCATCATATGTGTTTGAAGTCATACAGAGTGTCCATGTTTGGCTTAGTTTGTTGATACGTTTGGTTAGGTGTTGTATATATGGATGATGTATTGCATCTTGACCAACGGCAACCTTGGCAGATTCTGATTTATATAATTGACAGCATACAGAAACTTTTTGTAACTGTTCTTTAGTGGAAAAATTCACTTGTATGTCACTAAACCTATTAATTAAACTTTGCACCAGGTTACGGGACCCTCACTCATTCTTATTGAAACAAATCTCAAGTCCAGGTTACTGGACGGTGTAGACGAATGTTTCAGTATTTGCTCCTTGTCTACATTTTATTTTGTTCTTCAAGGTATTGCACTCACATTCATAGTGTAGAGCTGAGCCTAAACATTTGAATTTTCACTAATAGACATTATTACAACTGTGAAAAATGTGAAAAATTGTTGGTTGTACTTGACTGTTCATTGTTCTTGTGATAATAGTAACAGTTGACTGCTGTTTACACTGACTCTCCCTCCCTCCACTAACCTGTCGATCAGCTCTTCTTTCGTTCCCTTCATTAGAAGTCTCTTACACTCTATCCTTCTTTTTAGCTGAACTACACTGTAACAATCAATTGTTTTGTATTTACAAATTGAACTCCTTTTATTTCATATGTCTGCATTGTTAGAAGTGTGATGTCACTGATGATGTTGCCACTGTACTACGCTATTGCAAACTTTATCTTTCTCACTCACGGTGAAGAACTGCTGACATGTTGCAGTGTAGGTGTGACAATAGTCAGTTACTAAACACAAGGTGAACCCTGGTGCACGTGCGTGCATGTACTCATCGACTGCTGGACTCTTTATTAGATTGTTTGTTCGCTTACACTTGTTTATTTGAACACTTGAAGTGAACTTTGTAAAGCACTGTGAGACAACTCTGTTGTGATATTGGGCTATACAAATAAATTGAATTGAATTGAATGTGCATCTGAAACTGATTGGTCAGCTTGTTGGTCATAGCCTGTCGAGCTGAAAATCGGCAGGTTCCTGGCACCAGTGCATCAGTAGGTTAATTTCTAATTTACTGTATTTGCTATTGGAGGTTTAGAGATAATTTTGATCACAATAATGTCACAGTAATGCTATTTAACTATACTGTACTTTTTCCAGAATGCTTTCCATGCCATAGATGCTAGCCTCATAATGTGGTATTTCAGTTCTCAGTACTCCTTTTGTTTTTGGGGGTATTTGAATGTTTCAAAGCCATATGAGTTTCAGGTTCATGTGCTCAGATATCAGTTAATATGAGTAATATGAGAAGCAAGTGGATGTTACTGATCAATAACACAAAAAGCTCCTTTTGGTATGAAGTTATTTCCCATGATAACCCCCCACATGTACGCCTCTGTGCCTGCGTGTGTGCGTTTCCCCCTTAAGGCATGTGGGAGGCCAGATCTTAGCCTCCTAGGACCCTTCTTGCCACTATTGTGACAGAAGAGAAATGAAGACAGGCACGTGTGCGCGTACACACAGACACACACGCACACACACACACTTAGACTTGATTAAATTCAGAAATTCCCACGTCATTGCTTTAACACCTGCTTCACTCTTTCCCTTCTCTCACTGTTCAGTTCAGTCTTTTAACATTTTATATTTCCTCATTATCTCATCACAACATGCCTACAGTACAGTATGTGTGTGGGTGTTGGGCACAGGGAGAGAAATTAAACAAGCTGTCGACCAAAAGGTGGTTAGTGTTTTCTGGTGGTTAAGTCCAGTTTAAGTTTGAGAGTCTTGCTCCATTTCAGGCTGTTGGCAAACGGTGTAAGTTAGTGGAGCCGCACCAGTATTATGTCCAATGGACAAAGAAGTTAATTCCTGCTATGTATTGGGCACCAACAATTCCACCTTGCTAATGGTTTAGAAAAGTAGAAAAAAGATTAACAGGAGCTGAGCTGAGAGCGCAAATTCTCAACTACATGTTTTTACAACTTGTGCTTTATTGTGGTGAGAAGTTTGTAAAAAACTTGTTTGTTTGTGTGTTGTTTACTTGAATCAACAATTGCAGAACTTGAAAATCATCCCAGCCCTGAATCGGTTTTGAACAGACTTTAACGGTATCATCAACCAGAGCAGTTGCGACTCAACAAGCCAAACTGTACCGAGCCAGTTGACATTTCTCAATAGCAAAGTGTGAAGTAAATGTGCTGCTTCAACACTTCATATGATACTTTACGCAGACATATTTTGGATTATTTATTAAAATAACTTAAGGATGTTCACTGTAAGGTGCAAAAGTGCAGTGACACCATTGCTGTGTGAATAAAAGATAAATAATCCTAATGTTTTTTTAACGATTATTGCTTTTTTTTATAGTTTTTTAGGCTTAGTGTGACCAGTGGCAGATGCACACTAACTTACAAAGCAAATTACAAAGCAGTGCAAGCTTAATTTTCCAAAACAACATTGTGCAACATTATACAATTATATCAAATTAGATTAGTGTTTTTAGAAATTGCAAAATGAGTCCCTTTCTAAAATTAAGGCTTGTACTAGGAAAAGGTAACACAACACATCTCATGTGTAGACACTGAAAGATAAAACAATTTTTAAATTTGACACCATGTGTGTTGGTGCGCCCTTAGCATGAAACAAATTTAACGCAAAACTGATGACCTCGGTGCCTTGGCAACACTGTTGTAAAGTCTTGCGGTAATAAGGCACATTAAACTGAATTAGCAGCTAAAGAGATAACGTGAGATGGATAAAGACAAATTACAGTGGAAGTGGAGGAATGAAGAAGTGAGAAAAGAGAGATAAACAGATGGATGAAATGCAGGCGTAAACCAGAGTGTGGTTTTTCTGCTCCCAATTAATGAAAGCAGAGGACCCACCAGAGTCATTTCTATTCCAGTTTAATTGAGTTTAGTTATTTCGAGCAAGTAACATATTCCTCATTTGGGAGTTGTTAAAGAGGTAGTGAAGGAGCAAGAGGGTAGGGAGAGGTGGATGCTGATGTGTTTTCAGGTGCCCTGGCCATCTCCTGCAGGTAATTTTTCTCCCAGCAGGTGATGACAGACTTTCACAAGGTCACACCATTACATCTCTCTGTCTATCATTCTCCCCCTCACTTATCTTCTCTTCACTTTTGCACCTTCATACACTCCAGTGACTCTAATTTTCCAAACTTCCACCTTAATTTTTTACATTTTGCCACGTCTCTCTCTCTCTCTCTCTCTCTCTCTCTCTCTCTGTCTCTCTCTCCCCCGTCTTTGGTTTCACAGTTCACATCCCTGGGCCACTTGTGTGTATGGTGCTGTGTGTATGGCAGTGCAAACCTGTCTCTTTGAAAGTTCTGCCCTGAGAGCATACACTGATGTCTGTAAAACAAAGTCAGCCTTGTCACCGTGTTGTCAGTTTATAAAAGCACGAGGATGTCATGTTGCTACATAGAACCACGTGTAATTTTAAAGCTGTGATTTAAAGGCTTTATACATAATTCGCTGTAATCTGATTCAGAAGAGGACTGTGAATCTCATTAGCACCTCATTAGGACTTGCATTGCAACAGAGGGGGAGAGAGAACGACAGGTTTGGGAAGAAAAATATTGAGAGATAGATGGAAATGAAGGGAATCGAGCTCAGTTTTGGGCTGAACTAAAGTGACTGACATCTGAAGCATTTTAAATGAGCTTATGTTGGAAGAATTAGGGACATGTTTGCTTCTTGATGTCGTTTTTTGTGTTTTACAACTTGCAAAAAGAAACTTTTTGATGCACATTTCAATTGATCAAAGGGCAGCTGTATGATGAAAGTCTATTGAAAGTGTTCATAGGCATCATATTAATAAATGCGCATATAATCATGGTAGAAAAAAGATGACACCACATTTGACTTTCAAGACCTTTATTTACTTATTTTTACATGTAATCTCAAAAACATTAAGACAAATAACTGATGAGTAAACTCTAGTTAAAATGTACAACTGTGTTGGGGAATGCATTGGATTGGGGTCTTGGTGGTTTGACATTGTTGTTGAATGTGGGGAAATGTCAGTGTGAGATGTAGCTGATCTGACAGATGGCATATGGAAAGTACTTCACTGACCCTCTATTCACCTGTACTGACGCAAACGCACATACACACACAACACCTGCTGCTTCATCCTTCTCTCCCTCTCTCTCTCTGTCTCTCGATTTCTGTCAAACTGCCACAGTGACATGAAAGACAAGAACAGTAATGCTAGAGTTTCTCTTTTTCTTTGACTATAGCTCTGTTTTCCCTGGTTGGGCTTGGTCATATTTGTCTTTTGTGTTTGGACTAGTTTGATTCACTTTTTCTTTGAAGTAAGGGAAGCCATGATGTACGGATACTCACTCTTTCTCTCTCTCTCTCTCTCTCTTTGTCTGTGTGTGTGTGTGTGTGTGTGTAAGAGGGTGAGAAAGCCTGAGAGACTGACTCAGGTGGCAGGTGTGTATGTGTGTGCGTAACAGCCAGCGTACCAGCTGCCGTGTTCCTATCAAGTATCTTTAGTTACACAGTGAGGGATTTGACACTGAACCAAACCCTGTGCCACTGAAACATGATCATCCTGGATCTATTCATCAACAGTCAAATACACTGCGGACACAGCAAACACACACATTACATAAATGCATAATCACCATGCATTTGCACGCACAGGTTGTCCCTCGCACAGTAAAAATCATTTAACGTCTGTCTCAACGAGCTGTTTTGACTAATCATTTATTAATAATACACAGCTGTAAGAGAGAAAAAGGTCAATGGCGGAAAAGAGGTGTGTATGTTTTCCTGAGGAGCACCTGTAAGCTTTTGGCATTTTCCCTATTGAGCTGTGGTCTTGTTTTGTGAGCTGATGATCCCAGAGGCTTTTTCAGCTGGTGTTAGCTAAACAAGCAGTGACCTGGAAGTTTCTGAGCTACTGAGATACTTTATACAGCTGCAAGTTATAAAAGATGACATTCTCTCCCACGGAGTGACTGTTCATTCTACATGCTCCTTCGGGGTGACAAGTGACAGCAGATATAGTTGAGAAACTTTGCGGTAACGCATGCACACTGATGAAGTTACAAACACTCCTTCAGAGTCTGTCTCAATGGATGTCACATCCAGATTCCATATGTTAAAGTATTGAGACATGCTTGATATACATTAAGTCATGCAAGATGACAGTAAGAACTTCTGACCTTTGCATGCCTTATGCTTAAACCCTGAGGGGAAATTTAGAAGCGATGCACACAGTGGAAGAGAAGGGATAGGAGCAGCAAACAGATGACAGCATGAAGCATTGGTCAACTTTGAGGAGAGAGAGAGATACTAAAACGAATGTTTTGAGAATGAAGAAGTTACATAAAGAGGTCACATTCGATGTCAGATTGTTAAATTGTGGATAATTTGGAATGTGTTGGAAAAATACATGGACCAATTCATGCTGAGCTGGTCTATGCATTTCTGTGTTGATGTTAGTGGTTTTCTCTGTGCATCTGTTTACCTGCAGTATCTCCATAGATGTATACTTATGTATCTTGAAAATGTTATCAGCAAAGCATCTTGCACTTCACTTCTAATTTTACTTGATCAGCAGATGGGCAGGGTGCTGCAAACTCGCCAAGAAGCAATTTCACCAAACAGTATTTGGAGTGACATGAGCCCAAGGCTTACAACTTGGCCATAGGTACATATATGTGCAAAGAATGATGGATGCACGGAAACATACACAGCAAGATGCCAACCTCTGTAAGGCAAGGGGTCGGTGGGTCTGTGCCTTAATCCACCCCGGGCAGTCCTTAACCTCTGAGGTGCTGTAAACAAACAGACAGCTGGAAATGGAAGGAATGATTATTGCTGTGGGGAATCAGGCCACATGTGGCATATAGGCTACTGTGCATTCCTGGCTGCCTAAATATCCCTGTGGTTTAGCAGTGACTTGTGAAGCTGTTGTGCCTGTATGTATGTATGTATTTATATCTGGCTGTATGTTTGTGTCGAGATACCAAAATGCATTCTTTCTGTGCCATCCAGGCACATGTTGTAATCTTTATTTGGTAAAGTTTTTATGCAGTACTTTACGTAACGTTTATTCAGAGTGTTGTGGAATTGTCATTGGTGAACTTGTAGTCGGGATAGTCCTGCTTATTCGAGATGCATACTTAAAAGATGTAAATAGCAAGATTGGATGTAGAGCACATGGAGATAAACGAAAAGCATTTCAACACAAATTTCAGCCATGGAATCTGATTTTGTATATCACCAGTACATCTTAATATATAAGTTAATGTGGGCTTAGAACAGGATAGTCACTCTTCAAATAAAAACTGATGACCATTGTAGGTGTGTCATTAACGTAATAAAACTTTTATGTGTGTTGCAGATCATAAAACCTGGATCTTTATTGAAAATGATCTTTACTGATTTGAATGTGTGAAAGGGAGCGATGTGACAAATGTGATTCAACAAAAGAGGCTGAGGCAGCTCTATTCACCCCCAACTAGAAAAAAAATTGCCATTCCTCTAACAAGCAAATGTATTTTAAAAATCACCTCCTCATTCTGTAAAGCCTTCTAATAATCCCCCCCTTCCCTCTCTTCTCTTTTCTAATGGTAATGAACCCTGCCTTGAACCTTCCTTTTAATTGGTGTCGACTCAGAGGAGAAGAGTATGTGTGGATGGGAGAAAGAAATCCTTTTTCAAACATTCCATAAATTAATTTTTACCAAGTAAGGGGCTTCTGCATAGCAATTTATTCAGACAGTTGGCTTTGTGCATGCTGCATTCTTGGCTTTTAAAGGAATGTTATTTAGAATAAATAATGCACTGTGGTTAAATGAGGAGGCCTTTTAGAGGGACTGATGAGCCTCCGTGGAGCCACTTCAGGCTGCGCAGGAGAGAAGATATCAGCCAGGGAAATTAACAGGCTGAATAGATGCTTAGACTTTTTAGCTCTATAATGAGACTCCCATAGTCTGCATAGTCCCCTAACGCATATACTGTACATGCACTCACATATCTGCTCTCACATGCATGCTCACATAGCATAAATAACTCACAGCAGCAGTTCATATAAACATATATGTATAGAATACATATATGCAGTACGCATGCAAGCAAGTACAAAGGAACAAACACAGATACACAAATATACTCAACTGATCAAAATGTATGCAACCATACACATTGCAATTATTTTAATTTTAACATTTACTATTGAAGTATTTCACAACTTTCTAACTATTATTTCCTATGCTCCGCAGGAGCTGCAACACTACTTGTAGATGAAAATGGCAAATCCCTTAGAAATTATCCACCACTGACTTAACACCTTTGGCCAATCAATTAACCTTAAAATCACAGCTTAGTTCAGAGTGCAGGGTATCATGGTTTGGTGGTGGTTTGAGGCTGAGCCGAAGTGTCACAGGTCAGTGCTGATGTCTCCTGCTGTGAGCGCACACGATATGAATATTACCATGCCACAGCCAAAGCAAAGCATGGAGCTGTTGGCCTTTGTATACAGTTGTCAGTATATAATACAGACTTCATTCTTACATGGGTCCCCACTGTCTGCTCTACAGAAACTCTCTCACTTAAGAGATATCTCATTGTAACCCATTACAATTATATCTCCTTACAATAAGACGAATATGATTTTACGATAACTTTAGACACTTTGAAGCTTGAGGTACTTGCCACCTCTGATGTAGTCATTTCCTATGAACTCAACTTATCTTCATTTTATGCTATTTTTTCCTTCTGTTTCCCTTCACAACACAACTGTATGCTCAATCGAAAGTCAGAGGTTACTAAAACATAGTTTTGCAGAGCTTTTGAGACAAATGAGCAGCTTCGCGTGTAATGATTGGATACTGATGTGCAATCCCTAGGCGTTAGAACAGTGTAATTATTTTATCTTTGTATTGGCTGGAAATGAAGAATGTTGATTTGCAAAGCTTGTTGATGCATTCCAGGGTCACTGAGTATGTGTCGCTCCACTTTACCAAACCCTTGCTTGTAATAATTTATGACCTTGGAACCAATCATGATTGTTTATGCTTGGACTAATTTTGTGTGGATTCATTCAACCAAGAATGTCCTTTCACCTCTGTCATCCTAGCAAGGATTTCCCCCTTGTCTCCACTTCTGGACCAAAGTAATCACACAGATGCACACAAACATATTCACATACAGCGCACATGTACACACACAGCTATACCTACACATGCAATCATATAACAGAGGCAGGCAGGAAAATGCATGTAAGGCCACACACATGCTCATACAGAAGTGAAAGGCCTCGTGGGGAGTGGCTGTGGCTCTGAGTGATAAATGCCTGTGTGTGCCCTGTGACCTGACCTGTTTAAAGACGAACGCTGCCACACTAACACACCACTGCCACTGTTCCAGACACTAGCTATGTGTGAGTTTTACCTGTTTACATTAAATGGATAAGCAAACTCCTTAAATCATTAAGGAGTTCAGCTCATAAGACTGATCCCCACTGTAACACCAGGCAGTTTCGGAAAATAATTCATTTTTCCTGAAAAACGCTACTCGTTTGGTAACAGCTTGATAGTGAGCATTTAGCAAATATATTTGTGTTTTTTCCATCTATACATCTTAACTCAGCTGTTGTGTCTCTACAACAGCGCAAGGCTAAAGGGTTGCTCCCATATCATTGTCCCATAACAGCCTCTCCTGTAGAAAGCAGGACTTTGCATCAGAAATGGGACGCATGGGACTCTTCCCAGGATTCATTGTTGGGATTCCCCCTTTGTGGTTCAGTCAAGTGCTCATTTCTAATCCAATTCCCTGCACATATGTGTGTTTGAATGTTTTTGTGGACCTTTGCCATCGCTTCTGCTTTTTTATTAGCATTTTCTCTATTATAAACCATTCAAGCAGCGAATACAACTCATTTACAGTAATGCAATATTTATCACACATTCAGCTCATTTTTTACAAGACAGATGTCATCCATTTCACAGCACTGAGCAGGTGTGTGAGGCATTTTTTTTAAAGGCCATAATCTGAAAGCCTTGCATTTCCTCTTACTTGTCTTTACTAGGCCCATGTTGACAATTGGGCTGCATCCTATCTCTGATATAGCCAAAGGACATGTGAGCTCACCATAAACTAGCCATGTTATAGGTGTATTGATTGGTCAACAGATTGCCTATATCCTGTAAAACGCAGCTCTAACGTGAATGCCTTTATTAATCACATTGGTAATAAATGTTGAGAACTGAGAACAAGTCAAGTTTTTTTTTTTTTTCTTCCCTCATTTATGGTTGTGTTTCCAAGTGGGCATGGTTATGCTTGTGGTAAACCAGATAAATCTCGATTATTCTGCTACTCTCAGAGTCTTAAAAATGTAGATTTAAAGCAAGATTTCTAGAAAGGCAATCAGGCCTTTGCAACTTGTCTGAGGTGCTTCAGCTGTCTAAATCTATATTGTCTTTAACATCACTTACCACATCTCACTTTTATAGACCTGCTGTCATGTAATTATCTTGCATTGATTACATTAGACAACCCCTTTCTTACCTTTTCGGTTTTCTTACCTTGCTTTTGTTTCTTTTGTTTTCAGCTGTTTTTTTTTTTCTTTCATTTTAATTTTCCTCCCAACCATTGTCTATTTGTAGGCATCAACTCCTATCCTATGAAACATAACAGCAGTCAGTTTGTGTGTTAGTACATGTGTTATGTGTGTGTGTGTGTGTGAGAGAACGAGCAAGATCCCAGGGGATTCTGCAGCTTTACCTCTCAAATCCCTCTCTCATCCCTCAATCACAATCCTCCTGCACAGCCTCCAAGCTCTCGTCCTCCCCTTTCATATCCTTTTGAGTCCTGTTGTCATCCCTCCTCTCTCTGTCCCTACTTGGTGATGAAGATGTGCTCTTTGACAGTTTGCTTTTTCTGTGCTTTTACTCATCGGCAGTGCTCATTCCCTTGTTTTCTCCTCTCCTCCTGAAATACAACACTCTCCCTCTCTTTCTAGATTTTAAAAATAGTACATGCATCACTTTTTTATGGATGGTCTCTGTGTACAAATTAGCTATCTAATCTAATAAGCTTACCCCGGCACATTTACATTCTTGTTTTCCAAATATCGGTTGATTATTGTGTCACATATAGAGTAAATTAAAAAAACAATATATTCTGAGGACATAAGAGGTTGTGGTATTTTAACCGTTTGGGAATTTTCCTTCATTGGCATCCCACAGGGTTGGATTCATTAGTTATCCATTTGAAGCTGTTTTAGGTTTTACACTAAGAACATTTGTTACTCTGATCAATTTATTTTCTCGTCACACCCCCAAAGCTAGTGATTGCATTTTGTTTCTTTCAAAATGTAGAATACCTTTGTCCTGTGGCTGAATCAGAAAAGCTAGCGGTGATGTTCAGATTTGTCATCATTTTGTAAATCAATAGTATTAAAATAATGGGAATATTAACATATTTACAATTAGTCTTTCAGTAAATTTTCTATAATTTCTTATCTAAGCATGCTTGGTCTGAGACGGGATATGACAATGAAAGCCAGTTACTGATATATATATTGGAATTATCATTTAGCTACAGTAAGGTTGTTTCTAGAGCGCAGAACAAAGTGTTCTTCATTACTCTGTAGCTACTCTGAGCTGTATTAGGTAACTAATTTGACACTGATGGCACTTCCGAATGTTCCTGTTTAAACTGGTGGATTACATAGAGTGGGATCGATGGGATGTAGACACCTTTACCGACTGTCTCTTTGCTTTGTCTATCATGTTTCCCTGCATTTTACCTCCCCTAACCACCAGCTATGTCCTGTTTTACACTCACCTGTGTCATTTCCTCCTCTCTCTCCTTTTACCGTGATTATGAAGATGTTCTTTTGACAGTTTGCTGTCAATAGTTTTCATGTATTTCACTCTCTTAGCCCCCCTCTTTCTCTCTCTCTTTCTCTCTTTCAGTCTCATCTCCTAGAGGCCTGTGGTCTAGTACATTAACAGCGTTCATTTAGTTTAGTTTGTCTGCAGTCAGCTCCCACAGGCTCAGAGTTAGCTGCTGTTTTATTTATACTGTTTGTATTTTGACAGTTGTTTCAGTAAACTTTTCCAGTACACTTATTCACAGAGGAGAGGCTACTCATCAGTGCAACAAAGTGTGTTTTCTTCACATTCATTCAGTCTTGGCTGTCAGTCAACGATGGAGCTGCATCTCCTGTGGTTAGAAAAAAGCACAGGAAAATAAATGTGGAAAAATTAATATTAAATAAACATACACGACTGTCTCCTCAGTAGATCAGATGTAACTAAGTTAAAGTATTGTAATGGATTTTAACAACCATTGTGGGATTAAAATTGGGACAGTGACCAACTTCGAGATTGCATTGTTGTATAAGCGTGAGAAGTTTGGGGAAGTGAAAAATATATGAAGTGGAAGATTAAATGCATTTAGTCTCTTTCTCATTTGCTTTATCACACTCTCTCTCTCTCTCTCTCACACTCACTCACACACACACCAGCTCGCATTCTGATTACTGAGGCTTGATGGGTACTTAACCTTGCCCCTTGCTGCTTATGCTAATGCATAGAGGTCAGGAGTGTGCTGATTGGCTGACTCGCTGTCAACTCAGCCAGAAAACTGTAGGAGTGCAGATGAGAGGATCAGGGAGGAGAGGAGACTGAGGAACAAGGACAGAGGAAGTACGGGGAAGGAAAAAAAGAGAAAGTATAGTGAAAGAAAAACAAATGCTTTATACTCAATTAAAGTTGAAAGGCAACGTGCATTGTAATAAACACTGCAATTAGTTGGTATGTTAGCATGTTCCTAACAGGATGGGTCATAGAAATAGGTAATTTTGAAGAAGCACACAGAGCTAATCACAATGTAGATATGTACATCTCAGTCACACAACCTTTCCTCACTACTCTTACCAGTATGACCTCATCCTTTAAGCAACATGTTTGTTAAGAAGCATATGGCTAGCTCTGTGTGTGTGTGTGTAATGAGCTCATCCTACCCCCCTATGTAGCTATCTGTATAGGGTTGAGGGTGTTTAGCAGCAGGTAGAGTCATTGAGAGGACACACACACACACACACACACACACACACACAGAGTTCACAGCTGTTAGTCAGTTTGGATGTTTCGCCACAAAACAATTCTGTTTCATTACCTCAAATGTTTGTCCTGGTTTATACACAATTTAGAATGACATTTTAGGTGTTTCTGTTGGATTTGGTGGTTATCATTTATGATGACCACAACAACCATAAATAGTCCTGTGTTTAAAGCAACGCTGTTACTTTTACTGGAAACACCAGGCAACATGATCACAGTGACAAATTTATCATTAGTGCATAACAAAAATAAATCAATTTGTTTATATAACACACCACTTAGTGTTTGAGAAAAATGATAAAGTTGGTCATATTTGTCTATTGACATAGACAACATTGCTGTTTTTTTGGGGGGGGAGATGTGAGACATTTGTGGCTGTCATGAGTATATCAGCATTGTAGCTCATTTATATGATAACGTCACTACCTTTCAGTTACAGTCATCTAAATGCCACTATAGAAGATATTCCACATCATAATGCCATAATCCACAAAGGATTTCACTTCAAGTTTTGTTGTGAGAAAGTTGAAGAGGCCCTTATATAGGTCACGCAGTGTGGTACGTCTTAATGCCTAGAGTTATTTTAATGTCATATTTACAACAAGGGGCTCCTCCAAGTCAACCTGATCAATTCAGTTGGACATTTAGTCCGGTCTAATTTGACTGATTCACTGTGTCCACTCAGCTGTTAAAAACCAGCATGTACAGCACAGCCCTCCTTTCCATACATCCATGCCACAGAGGTCATACATGTATGCATAGACTACTGTATGCTCTTGCCATTGCTATCCGTGACCATTGGTATGTGTGTGTACAGTATGTTCAGACCATGTGGGTGTTCGGACCGTGTGTGTGGGTGCGTGTGTGTGGTCTTGAGGCTATGTAGAGCACTAACACAGGGTTGACGGGGCTGTAGAGAATTAGGGCGAGGTGCCAAGGAAACACGTTTGTGTGTGTGTGTGTGTGTGTGTGTGTGCGTGCGCGCACGCACACATACACACACACACACACACACACACCTCGTCCTCTGATCTCGGGGGGCATCTGCTCTGGTCCGGGTCACTGGCAGCGAGCGCTCGGTCGGGCTTAAAAGTATCACCACGGCAACTGCATCGCATAATCCCATTCCATCTCATCCCATCCACGAACTGTGTGCGACGTGATTGGCCTGTTGCCCCTGGGGCGCTGAGGCGACGGCTCAGGCGCTGTCTGCTTACTCTCTGTGTCAGCTATGGCTCTGAGTCTGTGGGCGGGGAGCGAGTAGCGCATTAAAGGAACGTTTGGTGCATTTTGGCAGGAGACGGTGTGAATTATGCAGACGCACCCCTACAGTGTGTGTGTGTGTGTGTGTGTGTGTGTGTGTGTGTGTGCAATGATGCCAGTGTGAGTCCCTCATGAGGAACAGTGTGGGGAGAACAAGCTACTCTAAGCAGACAATATCCCTTTTTTTGTCATCTTCTCTCTCATTTCACCCACTCTTGAAAGTTTATCCACCTTTTATTTTTTTCCAGCATCATGATATTCTTCTGCTGCATCCTGTCATGCCTCTGTCTGTTTTCAAGGTCTGTTTACACAGACAGTCAGTCAGTTAAGACAGTCACAGTGGTGTGGATGATATTTGTTAGATTCTGCTATAAATGTAAAAGGTCAGTGGATAAAATCAGTGAATTCAGATCAATAGAAGTGCAGTTTCTCTGAATATGCTGTTAAAACAGTTTTGTTTGTGGCGAGGTATCGTATCGAGGCTTTCTTCTTTTGTCATGTTTCATCTTTTTTGGCATCCCTACTGATTTGTTGTTACCTGCTCAACACTTGTATGTCAATAAAGAGTTAGAATGAGAACTAAAGACGAGAGGAGTCACTAAAATAACCCTGAACAATACAAAAAGCTCTGGATAATCAAAATAATGCCTTCATCTCTCTTCCTTCATTCCACCACTCATCTCTCACCAACTTTAGCTTTCATCTATGCATCCTTTCCTCTCAACCACATGACAATGTAAGCTGGCTTTGAATTTAGTTGTCTGTCTTCACCTTTCTCTCTCTCTCCCCATTCTGCACACTCTCACATCCCCTCAACCTCCATCAATATCTCCTTGTTTTGCTGAAGAATACAAACATAGTCTGAATTAAAACGCTACTGACAGTGTGCATCCAGTTTCATTGCTCCTCCTCATGCCCTCCCCCTACCACGATTCCTCCCTTACTTACATGCCCCCCCTTCCTCCCTGCATCCCTCCCTCCTTCTCTTGCTCCAGCTGTCAGGAGGCTTCATTATTAAAGATTCATGCTGGAGTCTGGGCAGCTCCTCCAAAAGCTTTTGTCAGACAGACCGAGTGTCTCAAATCTCACTGCCACTAATTGGAGGTGACATAAAGATACACACACACACACACACACACACACACACACACACACACACACACACACTCTCCACGCACTCGCTCCTTGTGATTTAGTATATTATTTTATTATCTGCCAAGACCTTTTTGGTTCAAATCATCTTGAAGATGGGATTCTTGATGCTTCTTTACATTTCTAATAATAAGTCATTGTAAAACACCTTATCAGTTCTCACTCTCTCTCACGCCTTGCAACGGTTCATGAATGTTGTAACTCACCAAAGTGTTATAAATCCCCAGCTCTGGCTTGCTTATGTTTTTTTTGTCATCAGATATCATGGTGAACTGTTTTGTCAAAAGAAAACAATGTGAAGAATTTCATGTGTCATGTCTTCCATCATGTTTTACTGACTCTTCTATCAGAGAAGGCTTTTTATGTCATACTTGTCACAGCAGTCTGTCTACCACTTTTTCTCTCACTGCATACCTCTGTTTTACATATAGGACATAACAAACCCAGTTTGCCCCATGGGAATCACCTTGAGTAAATTCTTTTCCATTTTTTCATGGACATTTCAGGAGGGAATAGCTTACATGCATCCTGGGAAAACCAAAAAACGATTCTACTCATAGAAGGAAACTCTTAGAGAGTGGTAAAATGGTGACCCTTTGTCACAAAGACCATTTCTGACAAAGAAGTATCTGCTATTTGATGTGCAACCAGCTGGTTGTGTGAAACTGAACAGCTAACTGTATTGTTTCTTACGTATTTTTGTATTTGATAGAGGATGCATACAGGATTACCGTTGAATGCCATCGAATAGTGTGTGGGTGTGTGTGTGTGTGTGTGTGTGTGTGTGTGTGTGTGTACACTTATTTCTTAGCCCTGTCAAGCCAGCATATCTTCATTAATGACTCGGGAAGATACATTTCCAAGTACCTATTTGAGTGTCTATCTCAGAACAGCATCTTTTTTTTTTAAATAATATTTTACTGTTGTTGGTGCAACTGTGCAAGTTGTTTGGGCAAAAATGCCACATTATCTACTAATGTTAATCTGCTCTTCTATCTATTTGTTTGTACAGAAAAGCCCAGGAACAGCAGAAAAAGGTGGTGGTAGCAGGTTGTGTTCCTCAGGCCCAGCCACGAATGGACTACCTCAAAGGACTCAGCATCATTGGGGTATGTGCATGTGCATGTGTACTTTGACTTGCTTTTATAAAAGGAATGGTCTGAGTAACAGACAGACTGACAGACAAGGCACAATGATACAGACGGTTTGACCTGCCATTCACCTGGCTGCTAACCTGCTGTGTGTGTGCTGTTCTGGCCTCCCTGCCGTTGCGTTGATCAATAGACCTCCCTGGGAGACAAGCCCCAGACTACTAAGATGAACATGGTGGGAAGTAGAAAAGAAAGAATTTGTGATGGAGGGAGGCAGCAAAGTATGAGGGATAGATGGGGAAGGGGAAAGAGGCTGACATACTTGAAAAGGAAGAAAGGAAGCGTATTGTATTTGAAAAAAAGAATGGCCAGAGGACAGGCAAGAAAATCATTGGAAAAACATGATTGCCATATAAATAACATTCAGTCATTTAAGGACCTGTTGATTGATAAGAGTTAATTGTCGGTCTGTAGGCAATCATCAACCTCAGTGGTTCAGCTGAAAAGTGTAAAACTAGAGTGTGTTCAAGTATTACAGGTTTTTATTATATAATATGCTGCCACAGTTTATTATTATCAATAAATGGTAGCAACCAATGTTTCCTTCACATTAAGCTTTAATGTTGTCAAATGTAAGTTCGCAGTTTGAGAAAATGCCACTGTAACCCCTTTGACACTATTTTCTCCACTAAAGAAAGTAAAATGATCCCAAAAGACCTTTAAGTGCTACTTGCAGTCGATATATTTTTTTCTTAGTACATGCCTGTTTTGTCCTCATGTAGAACATTTCTCACCGGTGTGGAAAGATTGGTTATGCTGACCGATGGAAGGGTAGGATGTGTGGAGAAAAAGAGACGTAGGAAGGGACAAGTGAAGATCTCATGTGACCTGGCTTTTCTATTCCCTTTTTTTGAAGATGCCATTTGACGGCTAGCCCCTCTAGTTGATTTGTGGTATTAAGACGGTGAAGTGAGAGACCAAAGGGTTACAAATAACATGCGGAGCCAGCAGACAACACAAAAGGTGTTGCAGCTAAAAGGGAAACTCGTAACATCAGGGGAGTCATAGAAATATGCAGATATAACAACAGGAGGGGAAAAACATGATTTTAAGTAGATTTATCCGGTTCACTTGCCTTGCAGTGTTTATACCGTTTGCTTTAACACAAACAAGTGATTTTTGCTTTTGGTTATTTTGGATTAAAGTCTCAAAGCTATTAAATTCCCACTCATAACCCTGTGGTGCAGGTAGGGTGTGATATGGAACAATTATTTAATTTTCTGTCTGTTTCACCTCAGTAATCACAGGAGGAAACTAATAGGATGTGTCAAGGTTATCACTATTTAAGAGCTGAATTAGTATTCCTTATTAAATCGTTGCTGATGTTTGTAATTAGAGAGTTATAGAATAAGTGATTTCCTATCTGCTGCCACTTCCCATGACCCTGCAAAATCATCTGGAGACTTAAGTTTAATGCTGATGTATTTTGTTGAGGGTGATTGTAAAGTAATTTTTGTATTATTTTCAGTCTGATCTTGCAAGCAAACATGTAAACAAAATACTTCAGACATTCCAACATAATGTGAAGTTGTTCAAATTTTAAAGTATTTCTTTAAAATAACAACAACACACACACATTTAGGAGAGCTAAATAATTCTTGCATGTCTAAGAAAGCATGCAGTTGGTCAGTTTAGAAGTATCATACTTGATGTGTTCTTTTGTTCACTCCGTGCTCACTGGGAACCAAGCTTTGCCTTCTAAATCACCACAGAAAACCTTGATCTTAATTTCACATAATGCCTAATGTATTTGCTTGGGAGGTGTCTCAAACGTTACGTCAAATATCCTTTACCATAAATAATGTAATTCCATTTTAGCAAACATGCCATTGTGTAACTTAATTACATTCAAATCAAGTGGCATGTATGTGTAATATAATTACATTCAGATAAACAGGCTTGTATATGTAATAGCCTTCGGGGCATGGCAGAAACATCTGGGAAGTTTACCACTGTCGGTCCTTTCATTGTCATGAGTAGATTGGTTTATGCATTGATATACACACACACACACACACACACACACATACATACATACTGATTGACGCATGCATGAACAGGCACACATGGTAACAACCTCAGATAGAGGAATATGAGCATGCACCACACTCCCCTTGTGCATCCTTGGTAGTTACAATCAACCACCAATGACAGTGACAGTTGGTGGGTTATGCAAATTAGATGCAAATAACCAGTCGTGAATTTGTATATAGTGATTGCAGTAACGGCTAGATAAGGGGTGTATTTTAAGAAAAAGTGCTTCCTGTTGAATACATTTAGTTTAATCGACCTGTGTGTCAGCTTTTATGTGTATTTGTTTCGTGTTATCCTGTCTGAAGTTGCCGTGAAATGAATGACAGTGTATTGTGTGTAAGGTACACACAGTCACGCATGCCTGCAGTGTTTCGCGTCTCTGAACTAGGCATGTCACATCCTGTATCTAAGACGCATCACACACATCCACACTCATGTACACAGTGCTGGCTTGGTAATCAGAGGATTACAGTGGGTAAGCAATGTTATAAACATGAGAATCACGCACATCAGTCTACTCAGAGCGACTGCATGTATGCCTGCCTTAGGTGGGTTACATTAATGAATATTGTGAGCTTAGTTTTTTTTTTTTTATGTTTTAGGCCAATTACTCAGAACCTATATGCATTTCATATTACTGCTCATTGCTCCAATGTACAATGTTACACAGATTGCAACTCGCTTAGAAAATACATAGAAAATAACCTGGGTCGCACTGATTCCTTGCGTGTCCTAGAATTTAAATATTGAAAATGTTTTCCTTTCACTTATTATGCGATATTATAATCTTTCTAATTGTTTATCCATAAGCCAGACATTTCGGCTTCAGCCCAGCTGTTGAAATATTTCTTGTTACGGGTGCTTTCTCTTTTAGGCCAGAGGTAACATTAGTAACGAGAGTATGTGTGTGCTCAGTGTAGAGAGATAAAGATTATTTCTAGATTTCTTTCAATTTCAACTTCGAACCAAAAAGAATCGAAAAAATAATTTGTTATTTTTGACAAATGAAGGAAGCCTCCGGAAGCATAGATCTACTGAAAATATGTGTTATTGTAACATACACATTTTTTTTTAAAACCGTTATTGAAACTGTTATCCAAGTGTATACAGCACTGTTCAATACAAACCCGAATTGTAGAGTGAGATCTGAATGAACTACAAAAATGTAAACAATACCAAACCCTTACGGACTCCCGCTGCTGCCATGAATTAACCCAGTTTGCCTGGCCATCAGAAGAAAATAGGCTTTATCTTGGTGTCTAACTTGCATATAACTACTGCCTGCAAGGCTCAGTGTGCATCTGTGCGAGTGTGTTTGAAAGAAGGGTTACTCTGAATAATGGGCCTAGAGGCATTGAGAACAAGTGCCTAGGGCTACAGCATGGACCTCTAAGAATAGAGAAAGTGAGTAAATTAGAGGTGGAAGGGATGCTGGGAGGAATGAAAGGAAACATAATGTCAGGAGAGATTAGTTTTTTCCACTACTTTATCCCGCTCTCTTCCTCTCATTTACTCTCCTCCCTTTCCTATCCAGATGATTAGCAGAGGGATGGTAGATTTGTTCTCAGTAGAGTATTCTGTCTGGTTCAGCATCCAGCTCAACCTCCTAATAGCCTGGTCTGCCATATTTTCTCTACACAAATTGGTGGTCTTTCAGAATTCCCCTTGGCAGATCTGCCTGATTTCCTTCATAAGAGGCAACGAGAGGAATCAGTCTCTTACTTGATCAGACCAGTATTTCTCCCGTAATCTAAGTATGTGCTGTTGGTTTATTCTTACCTGTGTGATCATCTGTCTGCCTCCCTCTCTACCACTTTCTGTTTCTGCCTCTTGGTTCTCTTCTATGAAATCCTACCGCCAGACTCTCTCAGTCGATACATAATGTAAGTGGTGTTATAGCCACATAGACACCTAGTGGCATTTAGGAAATCTATGTCACTTAATCCTGGCTGGAGAAAACTTGGTGTGATTGCATGTTTGTACTTGTTTGTCTGTGTACATACTGCACATTGTCTTTGTGGGTATTTACATGCCCACCTTGGTTAATTGTCGATCAGTGTGTGTGTGTGTGTTTGTGGATCGTCAATATCAGTCCACTTTGTGGACTTGGTTTGTCAGCATCAATAAACTTTTCCCATGTGTGTCTGCCTGTATTTCAGGTCCAGCAGATTGATCGAGTGGTCGAAGTAGTGGACGAGGCCGTCAAAGGTATTTTAAAACACCCAGAAACACACAAAAGCACTCATTGTGTGAGTAGATAAGCAGCGATGCATTGAACTGAGAGTCATTTCATTGTTGGAATAGGAAATTAAGTTTTGAGCTTCAGCTCCCTGTATGAATGATTTTCCGTGAAGTAGTCTGTCCAGGTACTGACAGAAAATAAGGACTAAGAATTACTGTCGAGTAAGAATATATCACTTTCCTGTAAAACCACAAATCATCATGGTTTTAAGTTATTCTGTTTTTTCACATTGTCCTTCTGAGCAGAGTGACTTGATTTATGTCTATTTTAATGGTTCAAATGATTCAAAATTTCCTGAAACAAAATGCATACAGAACTTTTTCTGACGTCATTACTCAATAAGATTAATGGTTCAGACTGACTGATTTAAAACCAAAGTGATCAGTATTGCTTTCTGATCCTCTCTGTTTGACTGTCTGAGTAGCTTGTTAAGTGGCCCTGTCTGTCTGAGAAGCTCACTGACAGAGAGACATACACACATGGCAGTGATTAGGTCATCCATTTAAACTGTTAGTGAACCAACGCACTTAACTGTTTAATGAAGGTCAGGCAGAGTTTACAATGTGAGAGTGTCCAGTCAAGCTGTCATACACCCCCAGCTGTTCTCTAATAAAGAACAGATTGAGTTTACAATGTGTGTGTGAGTGTGTGTGTGTGTCTGTGTGTGTGTGTGTGAGTGACTAGTTTGCACTGCAGGCCTCGCTCTAATGAAGGACAGCTGAACTGAGGCTTAATTTTACAATGTGTCATCAACCCTAAATCGTTTTGCTACACATACACGCACTCACATTCACATGTGTACGCTGACTTTTATTCCCCCTTTCTTCTCTATGATTTGCTCATTCTTTCCTTTTTCTTCCCCTGTTCCTTCTCCTTCCTGTTCCTCAGCATCTTTTGATCTCATTCTGGCCTTTTTTCCTCCTCCCGCTGCCTTCTCACTGCCTTGTTCCATCCCTTCTGCCCTCTTTCCCTCCTTTTTTCCTTCCTTCTTCACCCCCTCCATAGAAACTAATTTCCCCAGTATCATTACAGTTCTTTATGACCTCGTATAAACTGAGAGCTGTTATTTCAGCTCGGAGGCCTGGGCATAAACCTTCAAGCTAGGGGATTTGCCTTTTGTAATGGCTACTAAAATACTTACTTCAATGAACTGCTAATAGACGCAGTTCTGTGCAGCACCAAAATTGCTTGCAGGTCTGTTTTCCACATGATAGTGGTACTGGCTTTTATGAGCTTGGTTCTTAAGGTGTGAGACTGTGTATTCAGTTTGGATCTTGGCTCAAAAAGGGCTTTACAACTGTCACTTCATAAGGATACTTCACTACTGTAAAAGCGCTTTTAATCATAGTGCATCTACCTAACATAAAGGTTAAGTTACTACCTGTTGTAAATGGCAGGGCTTTTTATCTTGGGTTTGCTGAGCACGCACACAACCTCAAACATTACAGCTACAGCCCAGTCTTATGGAGCTTGACACTATGCAGCGTCAGTGATTTGGCAGGTTCTGTTTTTACTGTGGTCACAAGCTTCCTTATTCAAATCAATTATTTTTTTTTAGCTGTGCCAGATGTTGATTTTCTTGCTAACAACAAACACAGTCTTGGACTTATCTTGTATTTTAAGCCCACTGGCAGAGCCATAAAAGATTAATTAGTGATACCTACTGATACACATTTTTCCAAGGGCTTCCAGGCAGACTTCATGTATCTTAGCAATGCTCAACTAAATAAATATGAAGAAAGAAAATTGGTTATTTGAAGAGAAAAATACAGAGAATGATGTTTTATTTCTTTTTACTCTTTTCTTTTTACTTTGGATACAGAATCCTACACAGAGGGTAGAAAATACATTTTATTCACATCTTCACTCATAAAGGAATGAATCCACTGAAGTCTGATCTTTGCACCTTTAATAAATAACTGTGTACCTCTTTCTTTACAGGGCTATTTGATGTCTTCATTTCTTTATTGCCCTCCTAATATTGATCTTCTCTCACTGAGATGATGGCCTTGGATGATACCATTTCAACTGATATTCTTTTATCTTTTAGAATTGGGTTAGATTTACTGTGTGTGTGTGTGTGTGAGACAGAAACACTGGGCTGAACAGGTTAGACAGGCTAATGTATCTGCTTAGCTACAGATCAGAGGGTATACAACATCCATATAACCTCATGATCCTTATTTCACCAGGATAAACAAACTGTTTGCATGTATCAGTGCTGCTGAAATAAAGCAGGGGTGTAAAGACATGACTGAATAGACAGGCAGGAAGAACAGGGAATGAAGAGCAGGTACAAAGACAAGTTGAGGCATACACATATATTGTAAGTCATCTGGAGGTATTCTGAACAGTGTCTTTTAATGCTCAGTGACCTCCCATCTGGAAGTGACAAAAGCAAACTCTGTGGAGGAGCTTGTCATTGTTACGGCTTTTTAAAGTAAGCACCCCTTTGAAATGTTTGCATTAAGGCACAGCGCAGAGCTGCTAAGTAATGCATTTGATATTAGATATTTTTCATCAAATTTGATTCTACTGACATTTGGCAAGTAAATAACCCGCATCTCGAAGGACAGTCGAACATATCTAATAACCTGTTATGTCGAAAGGATACATTTCAAGCATTACACCCCTCCTGTCCTCCTCATCTGCCACCTTTGTCCCTGCCTCCCAATGTGCCCCCATCCCCCGATCCTGCCTGCTGTTACAATCAAACCAAGGAGCACAACAAGACCAACCACTTATGAGACATCAGACACAGGTCAACAGGTCAATCTTTTAGCTCCCTACATCTCTGATCCATCTATCCATCTGGCTATCCTATACATCTTTCATCTGTGATGTATTTTTTTCTATCGTCACCCAACCATCCATCCATTCACCCTTTCGCCCATCCATCCTTGCCGTCCCTCCCTCCTTTTCCCTATCATGTTCTAATGGGTCGTTACAAATGGATAGAAAGATTTACGTCAGTTTGTATTTATTAAAGAGATAACAAGAACAAAGGAAAGGGAGATGGGGGGGGGGCTGGATGGAGAGGAGGAGGATAGTCAGTAACTAGAAAATGTGGTACAGGGTGGCGTGTGTGCGTCTGTGACTATTCGGGGTTGTCCATCACAGCAGTTAGCCTCTCTAAACTCTGTAATTGAGATGACAAATTGGGCAGCAGTCTTCAGTTTTCTTCAGCAACTCAAGTTCGCTCTTTTATCTCTTGCTTCCCATTCATGGTCCCCTAGGCCCTGAAATTGAATTTGGCTTTGGGTGCACTCCTGGAGTGATTCCACGCTGGTACTGAGATTATTTCTTGAGTCTTCAGTGGCAAACACATCAACAGGGGTCCTGCGCGATTTCAGAGCCAAAAAAAGAATTTGTGGGGAATGACAATTTTATTTGTTTTTTAATGTTTTATAAAGGACACATTCATGCTTTGGAAAAAACATCTGTAAATCCAGCACCATTCTCATAACTGTTTTTCCCTGTCAAATCTGTGCATGCACTTAGGTGTTATTTATTTATTTTAAAAGTATAATGTGAAAGAATCTGGAAAAAATGGAAATTCAAAACAGAATTTACCACAATCCTTCATTAACAGGTCTCGGCTAAAGCTAAATTGTGTCTTTTTTTCTATTCTATTCTATTTATTTTCACTTTTATTTGGAAGTAATCAGCATAATTGAGGTTAAAGACAATACATTTCTAATGGATTTAAAAAGGGAATTCAATTGAGTGAGTTTCAAATTTAGAATCTCTTGAATCATTATAATCAAGAAGAAATCAGTTTGCACATTGGTATTTCCATAACTTCCCCTCTTGGCTAGTACATAGGACTGTGAAAATTGCTGAACCAGTTGTTATATGGACAAATTGATCGATCAGTCTACAAATGGAGCAACGGGCACAGCAGGAAGAATATATGAGCATGCATGAATTTTAAATCCATGGTTCGTGACCAAAGGCGGACACTTATAGCTAGCTTGAAGAAGGCATGGCCGAACGTGCTCCAAGTCTCAGCTGTTTTCCACGAGGGAAGTTTTCTAATTTCCGTCCTTGTACTATGATATTACGACCAGTCACGCCTCACCGATTGGCTCTTTGTCCTCCTCTGGGGCAGATTGTCATTTTTATCTACCAATTGATAGCCATGCTTTCTGCCCTGAGCCCACCCTCCCAGGAGACTCATGTAAAGCGGATGAAAACAGGAAGACAATTCCATCCCTCAGCGCCTCCACCTCGCACACCCCCTAGCTGGTAGCCCATTAGATGGCTGGAGAGGAGAGACTACTGCATCCCATTTCCACACACCAAAGGCTACACATCACTAGCTATTAGCTGTTAGACTCAGCTATAGATTTTCATTCTCTTCTGTAACACAGTGTGGTATCTACTAAGTGATACTAGTTTCAAAGTTATTGTGTGCAGATGGTACAGGAGTGAAAAAGCCCACTCTATTTTGAAGATTCTCCCTTTTCTTATAGTCCTTTTTATATATTATAGTCCTTAGTTAATCCAGGAGGAAACAATCCTCCTGGATTAACTATCTTCTTCTGAAGATCTTCTTGCCCCACTTCGCTCTTTGTTTATTTATATTCATCCGTAGTTGATTTTTAAGTGCAACTGATGCCAGAGATCGGCCTATTGGGCTGTTTTGGAAAACGTGACACTGGCAGTTGTTACACCAGCAGTTTGAAAAAGAATGTGTAGTGATGTCTTGTTTGTTATTTTCAGGCCATTCTGTGCGTCTTTTGGGTCAGAAGAAGGATGCAGGGCGGCGGCTCGGAGGAGCTCGACTGGACCTGCCCAAGATCAGGAAGAACCCTCTCATTGAAATCATCTCCATTAACACTGGGTAGGATATGCGCACACACACACACACACACACACACACACACACACACACAGACTCTCATAAAATATTCAGCTTTAACTGTGAATTCAATTTCACTGCTTTCCTGCCATTCCGGTTAATGATGTGTGTGTCTGTGTACGGTCTCCTTCTCTTTGCATAACCACTTAAACAGAGCCCCCCTGTGCTTCTGATTTTATCAATTTCACATGGTTTGCTTGAGATGTGTGCGTAGTAAGACCTTTGTATATGTGAGTGCACATTGTGCTATTTGTTCTTCAAATGTAAATGTGATCGAAACCCAACAGGTGTCTGGCCTTTTGCCTCAGTTTCCATCTTGACTTGCATTAAAGTGGGGTAAAAGCATACAGTTACATCCCTGTAACCTTTTTCAATGATGCATTAGGCTGTTACATTTGAGTAATTTTGTTTGTTCAAGAATACTTATGTTGTGTGGTGTTTGATTATATTTGATAATAAATGGTAATGCTAGTAAAGAAGATTTCATAGATATATGTACATATTGTGAATAGATTTGCTGGTAGATGAGCTTGACCACTTTCATATGTGTAGATGCACAAGCCCAGCCACATGCACCTACACCCACATGTACACTAACATTTTTATGGGCTAATTTTGTGTTGTTTACAGATCCGTGTGTCTCTACTAACCCATGTGCTGGATTCTCAGTGGGCTAGTTAAAAAGGGTTACGACAGACTAATTCCACTGTGCTGGGCCTCCACTGATGATAATCCATCAATCATCCTCCTGCACGTCAGTCTCTATACACTAATGGCTTTACTCACAAAGCAAAGAAGTAAATAACTTGTGGACACAGCACTATGTGTTCAGAGACTAGAGCTCTCTTTGTTTAAATTAATACTTTTTTGTTCTTGCACTAATTTGTTCAAGTCCTGATGCATTTTAGCTTGCTGTCAAGACAGCAAACATAAGCTGTTGCTAATCACCATCTCAGAATTTTAGACATTACATGGACAACAAAACATCCATTTGTTTGTTTGCACTTCTGTTATTATCAATAAAGCGGGATTCAACATTTTACTGGGATTTCCAACCGTTTGGGTTAAACAACGTTCTTGCAACATAGTGACCCACCAACAAGAAGGTTGTGATCTAATTTCAGGTCCTGACCTATTAATGTTTTATTACCAGGCGAGGCATTTTTATGATTATTTTAGGTGTGATCGTGATACAGTAGATAAATTGTGATGCTGTGTGGTGACAAGATAATCATACTTCACATTGTCTCAGTATGTTGTCATAGGGGGGCCTTTGTCTGCAAAAGCATGGATTACAAAGTCCATAAGAAAAAAATATCATTCCTCACAATATATTTTTGTCAAAGTCATATTTAACATCATCATGTCATGATTATGTTTTAAAACTCACTCAATTCAAAAATCCAGTGAGTGCTTTCCTAAAGAGTTGACTCTGTCTTAGATGTTTATAGTCTGAAGAGCTCAGTGCTCTTTATTCTCAACTAAAGCCTCTTAGACTACACTTCTTCTAATCCACTGGAGAAACTGTAAATCCAACTGGTTTTCCATATAAATGGAATATTTAAAAGACAAAATGGGAGATTTGTGACCAAAAGAAAAAAAAAACTGTCACTGTGTTCTCAGGTTTACTAGCACTTGCCAGTGTTTTTTTTAAAGTCTTAATCACTGCTCCCCTGTAAATTTAGGATTCCCCCCTTATAGTCCATCCAAGGTTTGTCAATGAGGTTTTCATTGGTTGGTTGGTTGCAGGAAAAAAGGAAATAAAATTTAATTTGGGAGCTGTGCCTTGTCAAAATTACCTTATATCACTGGACAGTGAATGAAGTACTAGAGGGCACTTAATTTGAAAAGAAGTGGTGACACTCAAACATGGATCGTCATTAGTTTTTACATGGCTGGTCCCTGTAGTTATTAGATTGTTATTTAAAGGAAGATGATTGTCTCCTTGATCTTCCTTCCACATCTTCAGAATCATTACTGCTTTTTCCTGTGTTGTTAACAGGTGGCTCACTTTGTGCACACGCTTGCAAAATGTATATATTAAAGATTCATTATGATGGTTTTGAATTTCTATGTGATGTTGCACAGTGTTAACAATGACAGTAGCATTCCTTATCAGCCCTGGAACTCAAGCTGTTTTCTGATGGCCCCCTAAAAAATATATGTATTTAAATAATTGAATTAATATCTTAAACATGTGACGACTACTGGCTTCAATTAACAACTACTGGTTGACTAGGATTATCTTTGGATGGGGGCAGCTCGACTTTAAACCATCGCCTACATTTGTTGTCCAGCATGGTAAGATTGGTATATTCCTGGTTTTCTTGTTATGGATAGCTACAACAGATGCAGGCACACCCAATCTCAATCTCAGTTCTTTTTCTCACTAAGCCTTGGTCACTATTAAATCACAATTGCAGTGTGAATGCCCGTGTTTCTTGCTGTATGCATTTTCCAGCCTGGTTGTGTAATCTGGATGTTCCCATTTTTCTTTTGTGTGTTTCTCTGTTGTAATGTATGTGCATACATACGTGTGTGCAGATGTCAGTCCCTTGCCAGCCTCACTCCAGCAGGGGGTCTGTATCTGATCCAGATGAACTCGCTGTTGATTTTCAAAAGGGTCAGGCTGGCTACAAATAAATCCCCTTGTTTTTATTCTTTTAACTGGAACTCTTTTAGGAGGCTGGGGGATTACAGGAATATGTTGACAGGGTGAAGCAGCTGTTGACAAATCTCTCCCAAATAACACTGGTGTTATTGAAAATCCAAGCTTAATGTGTGCTTTTGTGTGAGTTGGTCAGTCATTAGTGGCACTAATTTGTCATGGTTCTCTTAGTGTGTGTGTGTGTGTTCGTACCAAGGAAAAGAGGAATAATGCAGTCTTTATGTGTTCCGTTTTTAGATGATCTGTTTTAAATATTCCTCTGAGGTAGTAGTGACATCATTGGTGACATTTGTCAGCTGATGAAACAGAGAGATCTTTGTCTGACACACAGACACGCACACGAGCAACATCAGTTGCAGTTGTTCTCCAAAGTGCCTGTGCGTCAGAAGAGCACATTTAAAAGTAGTAATTTGTGGTACATGTGTGGCCTTTATGTCTCCAGATTTTTGCTAGTTTGTCCTTGTGTGTGAAAATGTTTCACACCCGTGCTCTTTCTATCCTTTGCTTTCTAACCTAATGTCAAGTGGATGTCATCCTGTAGGGTAGAGTGCTTCCACAACTAACCTGCAGGTACTTGATAAGTCTTGAATCTCAAATAATTGAAGGCATAAAAATGTAAATACATCTTAAATGCAGCTAACAGATACTTTTTTAAACTATGTAATAAGATAGCATACTTACACAACATTAACATGCCAGCATTATCACAGTAAGCATGTTAGTATGCTGATGTTCCTGCACAGCCTCACAGAGTGGATAGTGTGGCTTTAGACTCGGTCTTGTTTGAGTATTATTCCTGCTTTTTAAAGGAAGTTTAATGTCACTAAGTATGTTGCTAATTTCATTGATATATATTCAGTCAGATATTCAGTCTAGTAGATCTACACCAAAAAACAGAAGAGGATCAAATTCAAATCATAACCCTGTGGCTGCAGCCACTAGAGCATATGAAGCACACATGGGCAGAGATGCTCTTAGAAAGCCCCTCTCATCATTTTACAGGGCCAAGGGAGAAAAAAATACATGCTTACTACTGTATTAACCAAGGTGTAATGACTTTGATTATGCTGAGTGCTCCATTGAACTCAATGGACAGTAGAAATGGATGGGAAGCCAGTCAGGGATCACACTTTCAGTGATGTGGGTTGGGGAACTTGTGTTGATGGTGACGTGATCTTAGGAGAGAGGGCCAACAAGTAGGCACACTGCTTCCTCTTGGTAGAATTACCTCTATAAAATCTCATATGTCTACCAGATACTCAAATGTGCCTTTTTTACTGAACAAAACCCTACAATCCTTCACCCTCTTTGACTTTTTGACTATAAACATTATTATTTGTTCAAATAAAACCAATCTACTTGTTTCAAATTACTCTCCACAGTGTAATTTAGTCTCGGTCTGTGTTGCACCCGGAACAGTCTGACAGATGAACCAACCATCCCCTTCTCTTTATTAGTGCAAATCCTCACAACAGCCTGCCATAGAGTTTCACCTGGGACTACCTATGAAAATTTAATTTTGTGTTCAAATTGATTCACAATATTAGTTTCATTCAGTTGCATATTAATTCATTTGCACCTATTAAATCCAAATTAGATTAGCTTTTTTTCCCCACCAAGTTAATTTTATCCCCATCAGAAAATAAATTCAACATAGTCCAGCAAGTCCTCAAACGCCCTCTGGCTTTGTATTAAAGTAACATTGTCAGGTTTCTCTTGGGCCATTATTCATTATTATCACAGTTATGTTCAGTCATCTTTACTTGACACTTTCATGAGCAATGAGCAGTTTCAGTTTGATTAATTCATTCACTTCTGGACTTGAAGGACAAATATTGAATGATGTACTGCAGATGTAAACAAAATTGAATACTTTTTAAATTGTCCTCTGTATGTACTGAATTTTAGGTTACTCCACTTTTAGAATTTTAGAATTTGGCAGCAGCTTTGCTCGTCGTTTGCAGTTGTTTTTTAATGTGCCACAAGCTGAATCCTAATCAACTGAAATAAATCCATTTTAAACAGTTATTACCTTCAGTAACATAATTTTTTGCTAAATTGTGATCGTTGAACAGACTTGGTCTATTAAATATAATTGAATTAATCAAATATCAAATATTATTTAAATAATTTTACCAGCTTTTTTACACCACCATGAATAGACATTCAAACAGCCTAATCACTCCATCCATCCAGGGACCTTGAAAAGTTAACAGGCTTCTGAGGACAAAGTGACACAAAAGTGCTAACTGCCAAGGTTTGTAGGAAGTTATCCAGCTGCTAAACAGATTTTGATAAAACATGTAAACCTCCAAACTTTGTATTTGCAGCAATACAACACAAATCCTTTTCACAGTGCATGTACCAATTGAATGGCTATTGAGAGCGGTGAAGCAGTGCAGGGAATAGTAGCTTATGCTTGAGAAATACAAAAGACAGAATTACTGGGAATACACAAACTGTTGGTGTTATTTAACATGGGACTGAATCAGATGTGCTTCCTTTGAACTCCGCCCTACTCCTGCGTCTGATGTTCACTCCAGCAGCTGTTGGGCCTGTGCTTGTTAATTGGCTTATGTTCCAGTCGTCAGTATTCAGTTTTGGATTGTTTTTATGTTACTTCTTCCATAGCGTCTTTATGCAAACAGATAAGCCTGAGGGCAGAGTTCATTTTTCATACAGCCACAGACTAGAAAGAGCCTTCTCTGCCTTTCTAATGCTCTGTTTTGTGTCCCAGTTTTACCATGCTTGGTACTGTTAAGGAAGCGGGTGCGTGTACTGTACTTGTGTGTGTTTTGCCCAAGGCTACACTAACTTCTTGCTCTTTGTATGTCTATGTGTGTATGTGTACGTGTTAGCAACAGTGAAAGCCATTTTTGTGAACAAGCTGAATCGTGGTGCTCAGTGTCATAAACATGGAATTTACAGCCACTCAGTCAGAATGGGTCATTAAACTTGTGTGTGTATTTGTTGCTGTTTCTGTTTGTGTGAACCATTGCCATTAGACTCCAGGCATAAAAAAAAAACAACCTTTGTTCCACAGTTACAGCTAATTTCATTTCATTAACCGTCTCTTCCATGTTCTCTATTTAGCCTCATTTTTGGCAGTCATAATCTGTCATTGTTACAGCAATGTGTTAAAAGTCAGGTGTTAATGATACTCTGCTCTAACCTCAAACCAATAACCAACTTCATCTTTCATATCCTCCAGGCAAACAGGTAGACAGGATGACACTGAGGGAAGAGGCAGTGCAAGGAGGCCTCTTGTGGTTTGAGAGCGCTCTCAAATACAAGAGAAGAATTGCTGGCAGGCCGGGTGCTGCCTTTATGTTTGATAGCTGCACTGGCAGCGCATACTTCACAGTAAATAGTTAGAAGTTAGAAGAATTAATGCTGTTATGAGGGCCTGCGGTGCTGTTCAAAATCTGTATAATATATATATTTTACACCATATTGAAAATTATGTTAAGCATCTGTGATCATGCATAGCACAAATAGTTTTCCTGTGCCATGTTTCTTGGGTTTTTCACTAACATTTGTGCTTCTTTTAGGTTCATTTTCTTCAGCCACCTTGTGCACATTGTTTTTGAAATGCCTGCAGGGTTAAGCTTACAACAGGTCGATAAATAGAAATGTTGACATCTCTTGAATGGAAGCAAATACTGAAGGATTTAAGTACAAAACAAAATTAGCCCCGTTATTTGTCCTAGAGGGAAGGAATTTCTTATTGGCCCAGAGAGTATAAAAGATAACCTTGGAGCTCATACTGTATTTTATCCTCTTTCCTCTGTTTAGCTCATTCTATTCATTTCCCTCCTCTTTTCTTTTTTTTACCTTCTGACATATATACATATTTATCTGCTTAATGAAAAGCTAATTTAATCTGGCCATTAAGCCTTGTTGAATTTTGCATGAGTCCATTGTTAGGACTGTAAATAGACATTTAAAACCTTTTAAACATGAATGTTTTGGACGCTTTACTCAGGCTACACAGTAGTAAGCTCTAATATTTTTTTCAGTATTTTCTGTTCATTTCTGCGTTTGGCTGTAATGATAAAGGATTTGAACTGACTGGTGGCTCATTTTTCACAGACCTTTATCCCCACCAAATTGATTTCTTTAGTCATTAACAATCACAACAAAATACAGACACGTGCACACAAACACACACACACACACCCTGTAAACAAAGCCAACAGAGACTGAGTGAAACGTATCTTTGTGTTTGCGTGTTAGCGTGCATTGTGAACATGTTTGTGTTAGCTGACGGGCCCCCCGTGTGTTAGCTGCTTGTTTCCTGTGATTTGCATCTGGCTGCCACAACTTCTCCATCCACTTTCCACGCCATCACAGTGGAATAATAGGCCTTATCAACCTCACTGCTGACCTTTACATAGATTTGTGTCAACCATTGTGACCAAGGTTTAATGTTCAGGGCTTTAGCCAAATGAGAGAGAAGTAAATTTGGGGTCATAGACGTCTAGATGGAGAAGAAAAACAATAAACCTCAGAACTGGCAGGGCCAAGGTTAGGACAAACAAGGCCACAATGTCCTGCATGTCAGAGGTAGACTTACTGCCTTAAAGAAGAGCTTGAAACAATAGTGTTTTATCACTCCCGACCTCATGTGTCCCTAAGTAACATGGTAGGGTGAGAATGAATGCCCATATTCTTAAGAAGGAAAGCTAGGAGGACACGTTTTAAGACAAAACTGTGTGGTTTGTTATTTGGCATGTTATTCCACTTGTATTAAGACTTGAGTGGGACAGTGAGTTCAGAGTGACAACACAGCTTTAACATGTAATGTTGGACTGATCACTTTTTTTTTTTTAATTTCTTTGATGCTCTTCTATACTTTGTCCTACTCCCCCACATTTAACATATTTAAACAGTGATCACTTCACAATAAGACTATTTTACCTCATGTGAGGTAACCAAAAAGGTTGAGGGGAACTCCTCTACAGAATCCGTGGTTAAGCACATAGTACAGCCAGTACAGTACAGTTTACTAAACCCTTAAAAGCTCCTAAACTATTGTAAAAAGAAGTACATTTTTCAATGGTAGAGTAAAGGGGTAGTACAATATGTAAAGCATGTTCTGTGTTGAGCATCTTGTGCTCTAAACACACTTGGTCTTCATTACCATCAGCAAAATTTTCTGTTTGGCAATGGTTGATCAGATTTTAGATTAAGAGATCCAGTTCCAGGTAACTTAATGCTGTTTTTCTTGGTATGTGATGATTTGTGTAGGTGTTCATCACAGTGAGTGTATGTTTCCTGTATGTGGCTGTGTTTGTGTACATGTGTGTTTACTACTTGATAGCTATACACAGCACATTGGAAGTGGTCTCGCGCATGTGTTTATTATGTGCTTAATTGAGACCATGGTCTGGCAGTCACATCTCATTCACACACACAAACAACTGCAATACACTTCTTAAATATGGTGAAAGTACAAAGTAATGCAACATGATCAGGGTTTTATTTGTACAAATGAATTGTAACACGCATGTTAAGTAATCAGACACTTCCATGCAATCAGATTTTTATTTCTCACAACAACCATTTCTTCCTCACAACACATCACCAACATCACAAATAATGTAATGTTAAATTTCAGAAGGAACTGGAACTGAGTGGACTCAGTGCTCCTCCATGTTCTTTGTCTCTTGGTTCAGCTCCGTCTCTGTTTTCCCTGCTTTTGTTTGCCACTTTTTGGATTGCAGGCCTAATTCTACGTGTAAACACTGCTGTCACTTGCGTCACCATCACTCTCCTCACCTCTCCACCTGGATGCAACAGCTGTCTCCTTGTCTCCGGCCTGTGTTTATAACATAAACTAAACATGTTATGTTAAGCACTTTTTCACATGAGTTAGATTTAGTGCTGTCGGTACAGGCAGACGGTATAGACTACTTTTTAATTTGCCAGAACATCTCATAATGACGAATGCCGGTTCAGTAGGTCTAGATAAACTCAAACTGGTTTAAGCTCGTACACGGGACTGGACCAGTAACTGACCTAAATTTTCATTCAACCCATAAGCAGTAAAACAACCATTACACTTTTGGAAACAGGTCTTTTGGAGCTTGAGCTCATTGTAGTTGCATCAGTGCACAGTAGTTGTTCAGTGTCCTCTCAAATGTTTTGAGTGCCCAGTACGCAGTCTTACATGGTGGGAAGAAAATCTTCACAGCAAAGAAGTACAGTGCCCACTGACCTGCCTATCTATTCTCTATACTTTATCGGCTATTTGTATCTGTCATACAGCTTTCCATCAAATTCATCAAATTCCCGTCTTTCACAGTAGTAAGCATTTTTCGTCTCTTGTAATATGTGATGCAAACATCCTCTCCTTTTGAACAGACATCAGAAATTTCTTCACCACACCACATCCCTTTTCTGTTGCATGTAGTTATCTTTCTTTAGAAACCTTGTTTGATACTCACTTTTTCAATATTGACTATTATCACACCGGCACTCTTTCGTGCTTCTCAGCACACAAATGACAGTCTTCAGCACCTGATAGTCGCGCTCCACTTTCTCTGTCCCAAGCAGCATGCCTCAGAGCTTCCTCTGCTGCTAGATTCTTTTCTTAGCCCTCGCAACAATTTCTGTTTGGGGATCAGTTGAATTCAGCACATTGTGTTTTTGATGCCAGAGGCCTTGACGTGGAAGGATAAAAAAGGCACGGCACATCTCATTGGCGACACACTTTATAATAAAGACTATCACTAAAGAATAGTGGTGTCACAATAAGAAAAGAGGAGCCGTTTTTGCAGATAAAAGTCTCTGCTTGAACGAAAGGAGTGCGGTACTGAGTGAAACAGGGAGAAACGGGGGAAGATGGGAAGTCATTAGCCGAGTTAAAAGCAAATTGAATCAGGCCTATGTGCTCTTTTGTAATTTGAATTTCTTTGGCAATTACAGTGTGGAAGTGAATAAGGCCTAAGAGAATAAGGGGCCGTTTTTCCTGAGATACCACAGAGAGACACAGGAGGAGTCTGTCTTTTTTCCTCTTTCTCCTACACACACACTTTACAATTGAATTGCATATGTCTGCTCCAGCTTGAGACTCTCATTCAAACTGTAATATCACCACCACTGGGGTTCATGTGATATTCACTGCAGATAATTTGTCTGTATCTCTCCCTCATCTTAAAAGCAAATACACAAGCCCCGTTATACTGCTCTACTTGACTGCGTTTTCATTTTGTTGTTTGTTGGTCAATGATCTCATCTTTTCTTTGCTGTGTTGTTTTTCTCCCCGAGGAGCAGAAGTGAAAATGCATTATGTGAAGCAGCAACAAAAGAGGGAGAAAATGTGCTGATGTGCTTCAGAACAGTAGAGTTACAGGGGAGTGAAGGGTGTTTAAACAAGGATTTCTGATCACGTACATATGTGTGTAGGATTGCGGGAATGCATGGATGCACAATATGCACACAATCCCTTTTGATTTTGCACTTTAGTACACACACAACACATACAAACACACGCACACACACACCTCCACAAAGAAATTCCCATTTTCTTTTTCTATTTCATTCCTGACACACACACGATCATTTGCAGACATCCCCCCCCCCACACACGCACACACACACACACACACACACACACACACACACACACACACACACACACACCCACCCACCCCTCTCCTAGCTATGTTCCATGGTGGCCTTTCCTGCTGTTTATCAAACCAATGTATGGGTAGTTTTCAGCTCCACTGGTCTGGGCATATTATTCCATTTCCCTCTTCCCCACTGCTTAACACACAAATACATGCCTGAAACACACACACACACATATATAAACACACTCATACATACACACACACTCTTGCTCTCCATCCACTGTTCTTCCTACTCACTCACCAGGAGAGACTCCGCTCCCCACAGTAAATCCAAAAGATTGATGTGTCTCCTTGGACAAAATGAGATTGTGTGTCATTACAAGGCATTACACTACAGAGCCCCTGAGTAACTGAATTAGACCCAGTGTGTCACAGGCAAACACAGTTTAGACACACACACACACACAACTGATGTTCTTAAAGACTAGTTACACAAACCGGTTTTCTACATGTTCCCTCCCAAGAAGTACATAGTCCATAGTTGTCCAGAGAGAATCGTCAACCAATAGATTTAGGGTTTTTTCTGTGCCTCAAACATGAAGCATGGCATTTTGTCTCTAGGTCTGTGCATACATATGCACATCAGTCATATTGGTGCCAGTGTGTTGGATGTTAATAGGAAACACTGGCACTTTGGTCAAAGCCCCTTGAATTTTAAGATGTCCTTACATTTACAATGAATCAGACGACCTGTGCAGGAACTGTAACTCTTCAAAAATACTCAACAAACGATAAAGTAACTGTTAACATGAACCTAATTAAAGTCATATTGTTTGATTACCCACAGATATCAGAAGACGCTTTGTTTTGTGTTGCTACTCTGCAAGTATGGCTACATCATCAGCTGCAGAACTGCTTTGCACTGGCGAGAGTTACTCTTTCCCTGTGTTGACAACGAAAACACAGAACGTTGCGTCATGTGCTACCTTGGGTTGGCCTACTGCTCAAATTTTATGCCCAGTCCAAGTGCTCTAAATTCAGTTTTCAATTTTGAGTTTGACCATGCTGCTAGCTTTGCAGTCAACAAGATGACAGCTGGCGTTGCCTGAACGTGACTTTTGATAGACTCATAGAGTTTCCCCTATGTTCCCAAAACCGTGAAACGTCATCATAAAATCATACCATCATTTTGGCAGTGGCACTTTCTGGGGCATGTAAGTGAGACCTGTGCTGCCCTTAGTCACTGGGCTCTGTTCCTCACCTAAGGGGAAGCATAGCTCAGACTGCTGATCATGTGCAGAGGCATATGTTCGATCAACCCTTTTAATGTAGGTTGTTAGTCAGTGACACAACAACCAACCACTGAGTTCACAGATCATATAGATTTTACAGATCAGTGAAACATGAAAATATACTCTACATCACCAAGAATATGGAGGATCTTATTAAGCCTCCACTTACGATACGCGCAGGTGTCCTTGTTTAGTTACTTGTCTTGTTTAGTTAGTCACTCACCTACTTGGCCTGTAACTCAATACAGTATTCAATCAGTGAGACAGTCAGTCAGTTACGAGTCAAACCAGTGGGTTATTAAGTCACTTTTTAAGTCACTGTGATTAGGGTTTGGCTATCTCCCATTTGTTAGCAAAATCAAAAGAGTAGTTTTTAATCAACCAACTGCCGCCTTAACATCAAATGCTGATGTTTATGACCTTAGTTAGGCTATCATGCTAATTACAGCACCAAAACAGTTCTCATTAAGGTTTTAAATTACCTCCCAATAAAGTAACAGTCCTACTGTTGATCAAAACATTATTACACAGAGTGAAACATTGGGTTGGGTTTTCAGGTATGGTTATCAATTGGCTCAGATCTTATGTACAGAAGACAGAAGCTTCTATGTTTCCACTGGAGATGAGACCGCAACACCAGCATCCTTGAGCTGTGGTCTCCCCCCCCAGGGCTCAATTTTAGGGCTTTTATTATTCAACATTTATGTGCTCCCGCTTGGACAGATCATTAAAGATTATTCATCATAGCTTTGCCCATACTTAGCCCTCTCAACTACTTTGGTCCCCCAGAATCTCTTTGTCGATGCATTGACCAAATTAACAGCTGGATGTCTCCAAATTTTCATCAGCTTAATAAGGTCAAACCTGAAATAACTTTACATGGGAAAACTTACGACTTACAAATGTCACTCAATTTAACCCAAAAGAGCTTAGAGAGAAGGGCACTGTTAAAACCTTTGGTGTCTTCATTGATCTCAGTTTTAAAAACCATGTGAAAGCAATGACTAAATCCACTTTTTACATCTCAAAAACATAAACAATATTAGAGGCCTTATGTCAAAACATGATTTCAAAAGACTGATTAAGGCTTTTATTTCCAGCAGGTTTGACTACTGCAATGGTGTTTTCACACGCCTTCCTACTAAGACCATCAAACAGCTTCAGGTTGTACAAAGTGCAGCTACTAGACTTATGAAAACCAAAAGAACTGAGCATATTACTCTGATACCAAGTCTTTGCAGTGGCTTCTGGTAAGTCACAGAGTCACCCTGCTGTGTGTTTGTAAATCACAAAATGGTGCAGGCCCAAAATACCTCAATTCAATTCAATTCAATTCAATTTTATTTGTATAGCCCAATATCACAACAGAGTGTCTCATAGTGCTTTACAAAGTTCACTGAAATAAACAAGTGTAAGCGAACAAACAATCTAATAAAGAGTCCAGCAGTCGATGAGGCCAGTGGATCAGTCCGATGGATCAGTCCGAGGCATCACCTGCCCTTTATGACCCTCCTTCTTCGGGAAGGAAAAACTCAAAAAACCCAGTGGGAAAAGAGAAACCTCCGGGAGCACCACAGTGAAGGAGAGATCCAGCTCCCAAGGACGGACAGGCTGTAGCCTTGGACAGACGCACATCCATTGGCTGGTGGAGAACCACATCAGCGGGGCCAGGACCAGGATCCATAGGAACCAGGGAACCACATCAGCAGAACCAGGACCAGGATCCACAGGAACCAGAGAACCACATCAGCGGGACCGGGACCAGGACCCACAGGAACCAGAGAACCACATCAGCAGGGCCAGGACCAGGATCCACAGGATCCACAGGAACCTGAGAGATGAGAAAGCACAGAAACGCTCCGGGGAAGATAGCAAGTTAGAGGCAGACATTTGACTGACATGAGACATAACGATGGAGAGGAAGAGGAGGAGAGAGAATAGAGGAGCTCAGTGCACCATAGGAGTCCCCCGGCAGTCTGAACCTATAGCAGCATAACTAGGGGCTGGTCTAAGGCCTGATCCAGCCCTTAAATATATGCTTTGTCAAAAAGGAAGGTTTTTAGTCTACTCTTAAATGTAGAGAGGGTGTCTGCCCCCCGAACCCAAACTGGAAGGAGATTCCACAGTAGAGGAGCCTGATAGCTGAAAGCTCTGGCTCCTGAACTACTTTTGGAGACTTTAGGAACCACCAGTAGACCTGCATTCTGGGAGCGCAGTGCTCTAGTGGGGTAGTACGGTACTATGAGCTCTTTAAGATATGATGGGGCCTGACCCTTAAGAGCCTTGTAGGTGAGGAGAAGGATTTTAAACTCTATTCTAGATTTTACTGGAAGCCAATGAAGAGAAGCCAGTACAGGAGAAATGTGGTCTCTTCTTTTAGTTCTCGTCAGAACACGAGCAGCAGCGTTCTGGACCAGCTGGAGAGTCTTTAACGACTTATTGGGGCAGCCTGATAGTAAGGAGTTACAATAGTCCAACCTAGAAGTGACAAATGCATGGACCAATTTTTCAGCATCATCAGTGGATATGATGGGCCTGATTTTGGCAATATTACGTAGATGGAAAAAGGCAGTTCTAGAAATCTGTTTAATGTGGGAGTTAAAGGACAAATCCTGATCAAATAAGACTCCCAGATTCCTCACAGTGGAGCTGGAGGCCAGATTAATGCCGTCCAGAGCAGTTAAGGTAGTGGGAAAGCTGTCTCTGAGGTGTCTGGGGCCGAGCAAAATAACTTCAGTTTTATCTGAATTTAGCAGCAGAAAGTTGCTGCTCATCCAGGACTTTATGTCCTTAAGGCAGATTTGAAGTTTAACCAACTGATTGTGTTCATCTGGCTTTATTGATAAATATAATTGTGTATCATCTGCATAACAGTGGAAATGAATGGAGTGCTTCCTGATAATATTACCAAGAGGAAGCATATATAAGATAAAGAGTATTGGTCCAAGCACTGAGCCTTGTGGAACTCCATGTCTAACCTTAGTGTGGACAGAGGATTCGTTATTAATATGTACAAACTGAAATCGATCTAATAAATAGGACTTAAACCAGCTTAATGCAGTTCCTTTTATACCAATGAACTGTTCCAGTCTCTGTAACAGGATGTGATGGTCGATGGTGTCGAAAGCAGCACTCAGGTCTAACAAGACCAGGACAGAGAGAAGTCCTCTGTCTGATGCCATAAGGAGGTCGTTTGTAACCTTCACCAGTGCTGTCTCTGTGCTGTGGTTCGCTCTAAAACCTGACTGAAAATCCTCAAATAGACTATTAGAGTTTAGAAAATTACACAGCTGATTAGCTACAACTTTCTCCAGGATCTTGGAGAGAAAGGGAAGGTTGGATATAGGTCTATAGTTAGCTAACACACCTGAATCAAGAGTAGGCTTTTTCAGGAGAGGTTTAATTACTGCTACTTTATAGGACTGTGGTACATAGCCTGTTAGTAAAGACTGATTTGTCATATCCATTAAGGACGTGTTAATTAGGGGCAGGACCTCTTTAAGGAGTCCAGTAGGAATGGGGTCTAGGAGACATGTTGACGGTCTAGATGAGGAGATTATTGAGGTCAATTCAGCAAGATCAATTGGAGAAAAACAGTCCAAGTACACATCAGGTCTAACAGCTGTTTCTATGGTTCCTAGGTTTGAGGTTGGACCAGACCCTGTTAAGGGCAGGAGGTGCTGAATTTTGTCCCTAATAGTTAGGATTTTATCATTAAAGAAGCTCATGAAGTCGTTACTGCTGAGCTCTAAAGGAACACAAGGATCAATAGAGTTCTGGCTCCTTGTCAGCCTAGCTATTGTGCTAAAAAGGAATCTAGGGTTGCTTTTATTTTCTTCTATTAATGAGGAGTAGTAGGCGGCTCTGGCATTACAGAGGGCCTTTCTATAGGTTTTAAGACTATCTTGCCAGATTAAACGGGATTCTTCCACTTTGGTGGCCCGCCATGTCCTTTCTAGCCTTCGTGAGTGTTGCTTAAGCTCACGTGTCTGGGAGTTATACCAGGGAGCTTGTCTCTTTTCTTTAATTCTCTTCTTTTTTAGAGGGGCAATAGAGTCTAGTGCCATTCGCAGTGAACCTGCAGCACTATCGACCAGATAATCAATTTGGGAGGGGCTAAGATTAGCATGGGGGTCATCCACAGCACAGGGACACACTGGCTGAAATACTGAAGGAATCACCTCCTTAAATTTGGCAACAGCACTATCAGATAAGCATCTAGTGAGGACCTCTCTGTCATATAGAGCATAGTCCTGTAGCAAGAAATCAAATGTTATCAGGTAATGGTCTGATAAAATAGAGTTATGTGGAAAGACTGTTAACTGTTCAATTTCAACACCATAAGCCAAAACAAGGTCAAGAGTGTGGTTAAAACAGTGAGTTGGTTCATTTACACTCTGGGAGAAGCCAATTGAGTCCAGTAGTGAGACAAAGGCAGTGCTAAGACCATCATTATCATTGTCCACATGAATATTAAAGTCACCTACTATAATCACTTTGTCCACACTAAGGACTAAGTCTGATAAAAACTCTGAAAACTCAGTTAAGAATTCAGAGTACGGACCAGGAGGGCGGTACACTGTGACAACCAACACTGGTTTTAGAGTTTTCCAGGTTGGGTGTGAAAAACTAAGAGTAAGACTTTCAAAGGAGTTATAATTAAGTTTGGGTCTAGGTTGGACTATTAAACTAGAGTTAAAGATTGCTGCAACTCCACCTCCACGTCCAGAATCTCTGGGAATATGAGTATTAGTATGACTGGGAGGAGTGGCCTCATTAAGGCTAACATACTCCTCAGGACATAGCCAGGTTTCAGTCAGACACAATAAATCAATATGATGGTCAGATATCAGATCATTTACTAAAACAGCTTTGGATGGCAGAGATCTGATGTTTAAAAGTCCACATTTAACTCTCCTGTCCTGTTTCATAGTATCAATGGTGGTATTAACTCTGATTAAATGTTTATGCTGAACTCCTCTCCTGTTGGACTTAATAGATCTAAATGGTCTGAGTGGTCGGGGGACAGACACAGTCTCTATAGGATGTTGGGTGGGTGACTGTTCTAATGGAGGAGCAGAGAAGTGTGTAAGACTGCAGCTCTGCCTCCTGGTCTCGACTCTGGATTGTCAGGTTTTAGGATTTATAAACTTCGCCATATTTCTAGATAAGAGCGCAGCTCCGTCCAAAGTGGGATGGATGCCGTCTCTTCTAATGAGACCAGGTTTTCCCCAGAAAGACTGCCAATTGTCTATGAAGCCCACATTGTTAGCTGGGCACCACCTCGACAGCCAGCGGTTAAATGATGACATGCGGCTGTACATGTCATCACTGGTCAGGTTGGGCAGGGGACCAGAGAAAACTACGGAGTCCGACATTGTTTTGGCAAAGTTGCACACCGACTCCACATTAATTTTAGTGACCTCCGATTGGCGTAATCGGGTGTCATTAACGCCGACGTGAATTACAATTTTACCAAATCTACGTTTAGCCTTCGCCAGCAGTTTTAAATTTGATTCTATGTCGCCCGCTCTGGCCCCCGGGATGCACTTCACTATGTTCGCTGGTGCCGCTAGCTTCACGTTCCTGACTATGGAGCTTCCAATGACCAGAGTCTGTTTCTCAGCGGGTGTGTCGCTAAGTGGGGAAAATCGGTTGGACACCTGAAGGTGGTGGTGCACCGTGGGCTTCTCCTTGGGACTATGTTTCCTCCGGACAGTCACCCAGCCGCCCTGGTTTCCCGGCTGCGCGGGAACCGCCGGGGGAGTAGGAGCTAAGCTAGGTCGGCCCGCACCGGCTACTGGGGGCTGGCTAGCTACAGCTGACTTATGCTCCATGGTGCGGAACCGTGTCTCCAACTCACTAAGCCTCGCCTCCAGTACAGCAAATAAACTACATTTATTACAGGTACCGGTTTCGCTAAAGGAGGCCGAGGAGTAACTGAACATATGGCACACTGAGCAGGAGACAGCAGGAGACTGAGAGGGAGAGAGAGAAGCCATTTCAGTGGTTTTTAGTTTTAAGAAGGTAGCTAGTGATTTAGGTAAAAACTACAGAAATAGCGAGATTATCACCACAAGAAGTGAGAAATATGTGTGCAGGTTTGTAAATTTAAATGTACAGCTGGTGGTTAAGACAGTAAAACGTGAAAATAGATCCAGTGGAGAAAAAGGAATGAGAGACGCTGTTGATAGCGCAGTACACGGAAACTCCGATAGCCGGAAATGACGCTTACCGTAACAGGAAGGAAGGAACTGGCCTATTGAGGACAGATCAGATGTTTCAGTAGTACACACCTCTCACATTACTGAGGAGAAATCTCTTTGTAATATCTGTCAGAACATCGTGAAACAACTTTTAGCTGCCATGCTGCCAATTGTATCAGTGGTACTCCAACTCTTGTCAGCTTTTTAGCTGATCTAATACACTTTTCCTTACACTTCCTATATTTTCATGTGTTCTTTTAACTGTTACATTTTCTATTTTTATTTTTAAACGCTCACATCCCAAAGGGGTAGAACCGTATTGAGTTTGTGTGGGTTCACTACTCTTTGTTGTCTTATACCAGGTGCTGTGAGATGGAATGAGCTAGGAAGATGTTGCCTCTTTCTAGAAAATGATGTACAAATGCCTCCCAAGAAGCACGGGCCCAGTCAGCACACTGGAGGTGCTGTAATTAAGCCCTATTCACATGAATAGAATTTTTTGGACTTTGACTGTATCAACCCCAAATTTGATATATAGAATTACAGGACTAAATGAGCAAGGTCAGTTCAAAAATGTTGCCGTCAATAATCAAAGTATCTTTGCTCATAGACCATATGTCCAATCGTCATGATATCTTTTTCTCTATGTACTGCTCATTTTTAAAGCACTTTGAATTACCAATGTATAAGAATTGTGCTATATAAATAAGCTTGCCTTGCCTTTTAGGTTCACAGTTTGACAACAAGTGATTTATATTTCAGTCAGTCACACAGTAAAGCAGTCAGTAAGGCAGGTAAGCAACAGGTGAGATAATCAGCTGGCTGAGCTGTGAATTAGCCAGTATGCAAGTTTTCCTCAGAAAACTTCACATCAGATCTTGTGCCACTTGACTTTATCAGCATATCTGGTGCTTCATAAACAAACATCATACCATTCTTGTACAGTAACAATGGGCTGACTGATCTAGTACAAACACTGTCTGGAGGTCTTTATACAGACAAAACAAGAAGTTGGGAAAACACTCACTGTTCTTACGTAGACATGGGGTTGTGGTTTGACACACATGCACATGCTCTCACACTCACAACACATGCTGTTTCTCTCCAGTCAAAACAACTGGGGCTGCCGTAGTAGTTGGAAATCCAAGGTCAGCATGTGACACATTTTCACACATACACACACACACACACAGACAGAGAGAGAGCTGTTTTAGTGTGCAGCACTGGGAACACGAGACTTAGAAAACAGAATTCAAGAGGTCAGACATGCAGGCTGGATTGAACACTGACAGTAATGGGCCCCAACTGCATTTAGGCACACACTCATAGAAACAATGGTCTATTAACATGAAAAGAAACATACACATACAAATGCACAAACCATGCAAAAACAATATTATATTAGATAATGGTGAGAATATTCATTTATCTCTCAATCTTATCCGAGCTACTTATTGGCACGAAAGAAAACAAGTCCATGACAAGTCAGCTGTTCCACTGTTTCTTAGCTTAAATTCTTGATTGTAAATTGCTTCAGACACTTAAGTAAACCCCTTTTTTGCAGTCAATCAACTCCTCAACTCCTGAATCGGTCCTCTCTGAAAAGCCACCAGTCATTAGGTTTACTTCAGTGTTCAGCTGTCATTTCTAAACAGTCACTGACTGTGTTGTTCAGTGAAATAAAACAGTGCATGGGGCTTTCTGGTGATAATAAGTTAAAGAGGGCTATCACATGTTCATGAAGTGATGGCCCAACACACTGACATGTATATTGCATTGATTTTTGAGTATAGTGATGCTCAATATCATCACCATTCACATTGTCATCAGGCAGTGATATTCTTTCTTTAACATTAGCAATACATTTTTGTCTTGTTCGTAATAGTCAAATTTCTTTCATTTTTAAAAAATCTTGCAGCAATGCCTTCGCTTATTTAAAAGTGAGCCAGAAGGTTAAGCACAAAAGGCTAAAAGTACTGTTTCATCCCAAATCCTGAGCCCCTAATAAGATGTGAGGTATAAGGAATATTGTCTTTATCATAGTCACACAAGAGCATTATATGCATGTACAATTCCCATGTAACTTGAATGCAGCCATCTCTTACTCATGACAGTGTATCAAGGGTAAATAGGGTTTAACTGCCAACCTTTCTCTGAATAACTTATCATCCTCTATTCATTGCTCCTAATAGGTCTTTACTCCATTGTGTCAGCATTCTTTGTTCCTTCACTCCACATTATTTTGCAACCTCCACTTTGACTTTGAGATGACACAAACAGTAAACTTACGGGCTTTTGGCTTTGTTCACTCATATAATAGCAGTTTAAAGATTTTGTTTGCTCATATACCCACTCCACCCCTCTCCCAGTTTCAACAATAAATGCGATGAATAATCTTGCTTTACAATTTGCAAAATGCTCAGACTTCCCCTCACAGTTTAAGCTTTGTTTTCATAATTGCATCTTCAGGCTTGCACAATAGAAAACCCCCACAAACACACAAGCACACACAGACACTTGTAACTGCACACATGGCCCAATTTGTTTATGCATATAACAGTTTTCTAATTAATGTGTAGACCCTAAATGCTTATCATTGAGAACCTTTTCCCGCTTAACTCTTTCCCAGTCTGGGTCTTCAAGACGCTGCACATGGGAGCTTTTCCAAAGCAAACCATGCTGTATTTGTGTGTGTGTGTGTGCATGTGTGTCTAGGGAGGTTTATAATGTATAGAGGAACCTCAGGGCTTTCCTTTCTTTGTTACCTTTTCAAGGCTGCAACCACACAATATTTTTTCTCTCTTAGACACACACTCTCTCTCTCACACACTCACACACTCATACACACACACACACACACACACACTGGGGAGGTGGCCTCTCTCATTGTAACACATTGATGAACTACACTGTTGTCAGGTACAACAGTTACCTCTGTGGTTTAATTAACTGGGAGAAACAGAAGAGGGAGAAGGCGGAAACAAAGGAGGGTTGATAAACACGACAAATTTATTGTTTTAATTTTAGAAATATTTCTCCATTACACCACTGGGGTGTTGTTAATGTTGCTGTTTTTGTTTCTGTGTTAATCTTTATGGACAGTAGCAGTAATTTGAAGTCAATATGTAGATTCAGCTATTCTTTAAAAGTTCTTATTGTTGCTGGGTGGAGTAAAGTAGAACTGATAAGAAAATGGAATAAAATCTCTTCTCTTCTCTTAGAAGGAATAAAGAAATTCTGAATTGAATAACTCAAGCCCACCATAACTTGAACATATAGTAAGCGTGCGTATGTTTGTGTGTGTGTTTGTGTCAGAGAGAGTGACACTGCTCCTCTCCCTCAGTCACTGTTGTCTGAGGGTGCTGACTAGTTGTCGCAGTCTGTTTAGGCTGATGGAGAGGTCGAAACTGCTAATGTGTTGTTGTGATACTGGACAAATGTTCAGCGGCAGCACACTCACTCGGGCACATGAACACACATGCACGTAATAGATGCAAACACACACACGCATACACACCCAAGCAGGCCACTGACTGTCTCTTGAGATTAATGTTGGTGTGATCCACTCAGCTGGGCCTGATCACATTAAGATGGATGGACCCCCTGGTGGTGTATGTGTGTGTGTGTACATGCGCATGCAGGGCCCCATCTGTCTGTGTTTTCTCCACAGCTAGGTCCTGTGACCTAGCTGCCATCTTTAGTGCCCTCAACTAGGATAAGCAATACCCTGAGAGGGAGAGATGGATGGAGAGATAGCAATGATCTCTTTTGTCTTTCTGTTTTTTCCATGGTGACATTAAACATTGCTCCTGGCCTTTTGGTTGTATTTCAGAAATTATTATAAAGATGTTGTGGGTGTTTCAGTGGGCACTTATTGTGTTTCACAGTCTGTATCCATTCCTACGGTCCTAATCACTATAAGGATGGTGTCTTTAAATTATTTATCATAATTTTTCATTGATAATGCTGATGAAGCACTAATGTTAAACCAGGATAATTGATCTACTCAGTTGCCAATAGTAGTGGCCTGCAGTAAAACTTACCAACATCATCACCTACGTGGAATGTTTTCAATCAATAAAGTGCTCCGAATCTACATACCCAACTAACAAGCACATCATGTAAGCATGCCAGCTTTGTATGTTCTGCCAAGCAGGAGCTCTGCGTTATCGGCCTGTTTGTGTCGAGATCAGTTCAGTTCAATTCAATTCTACTTGCATTGATGTTTTAGGAAAAAAAAAAAAAAGCATAGATGAAATTAAAAAGCAAAATACAATGTGTCCAATAATTTCAACAGAATATCGACATTAATATGACATTTCACTGTCCCACATACATCTAGGAGTATTTTACATTTGGAGAGCTCATTAAACTCTTTGAAATCTGAGATTACGGAGGTGAATTTGTTAACGTAAATACTCCCTATTTTATTGAATGTTTTACTTTGTAGGAGAAGGTGCATCTTAGTCTCAACTCTCCTGCCAAACAGTGACCTCATATCTGTCGTTTCTTGGCTCATTTTAGCGTTAAGAGACTTAATCAGATCATACATTTTGTATAAAGTTTGTATTAGAGTCCTTCATAACCAAATTCAACCAACGGCTTTCCTGATCTACATATTGGTTAATTAAAGTGTGATGGGTATATACAAGGTTAGTGGTGATTTGGAGGGAAACAATTTATTTACTCAGGGTGGAGTGTTCGTCAAGTAAATCTAGTACTCTCTTATTTACCCAGACAACTGCTGACACATATGCCACTGTAGTTACTAGTGCCTGCTTTGTCCCCCTCATATGAATGGGGGAAACCAGATGTCAGGAAAACATCCTGTTATTCCTCCCATGAGTCTGTCACGGACAGATACAGGGTTTACGCTTGTTATCTACAACAGTCTGATTTCATAGTTGCATAGTAGTTGCGTTACATCACAGCAGTTGATGGTTATTTATCATTAGCAAGATGTTTTTGTCATCACACTGCAGTGTACAAATCCCACAGCAAATCAATTTCAACATTTTGACACTTGTGGAACTGGAGCTTTTGATCTTTCCTCTGTGTCAAAACCTCACATTAGTAGTGCCGTGTTAATGGATGGTCATGTTGTTTTCTTTTTGTGTGCCAATATTAGTCACAGTCTTGTTAGTTTGGGGCTTTTTGGTGAAAGCACCACTTGCCATGCTGTATGCTGCTTAGGGGATGATTTTGGTACTTTACTTCAGTGTTAGTATATGAACTTTAAATGTGGCCGTATTAGATTCACCTTCAGATGAGTTATACAGAAGACTGAACCCCGAAATCTTGAAGGTGTATGTGCCAAGCTCACTTTTTTTAAAACATACACTAACACACATGGCAAAGTGTGAAAAAGGATTTTTTAATTTTTCTCTGTTTTTTAGCATGGTCTTCCTTTCAATATTTTGATCCCCATAAACACACACATTTAGACTAATTACAGTGTTTAACTCATGTTCACTCAACAGCATGGTCCTGCAATTAACTTTATTTGTTGCCAGAAATGTAAGCCAACGGTGAAATAGTGAAAAATAAACTACTACAGTAACTGTAACAGTGTGTATTTTTAGCCCAGTGGGACAATTTGGAGGTCAGAAATGAAGCCCTAATTGAGTCAATACAAAACATAATTTCAACAGTGGCCTTCCTTCTTCTTTTCAGTAGTAATTTACAGACGGCTCTTGAAGAAAAGTCCCGTCACCCTAAACAAAAACTCTAGAGTTGATCCCTTGCCATGTGTTTGGACCTGGTGTGAAGCAGTATTCCTCCCCTTTTCTCTGTGTATTTTGCTTCTTATTTTAATTTTTCTCCTTCATAGTCTGATTCCTTCCCTTTCACGGTCAATTTGAATTAAGCTTTTCTACTTTTTGTGAAACAAAACGCTGCATTGAGACGGATCTTTCCAGTGCTTGCCTTGGTCTGCGAGACAGCTGTCCACGGTTATTTTGGAGCTAGCTGGAGTCCTTATAAACAGTTTAGGAGAGAAAGGACGGTTTTGACTCCCTGCTTCCTTCTCTTGTTTCTGCTGTTTTGGGAAAGTGTGCATGAATAGATGCCATTAAATCATCTCATCTATTTATCTGCACACACACTGTTGCCCTTAGTCCCTATATCCACAGTTCCATGCAGTTAGTGAGATTGTTGTTAGTGGTTGGATTGGTCACAACAAATCATCTGCTTCAGATGAATAAATGTGTTGCTCAGTTTAGGACAAGAACAACAAGTTTTTTTTAATAGCATTTTCAGACTTGTGGGAAATTACCACTAATCTAACATTTCACAAAAAAATTCAACATCTCATAGCAAGTACCAATGCAAATATATGCTTGTTTGAATGCTTAGCATGCAACAAATAATACAATAAAACATTTTTTCATATTCCTATGCTCAATTTTATAGAATTTTAACTTTCAGCTGTGACATCTCATCTGAGGTGATATGTGAGGAATGCCTCTCTAGTGCTAAAGCACTCTTTCTTTCATCGCCTCTGTTAATATGTTTCTGTCTGTCTAGGTGTCTGAATGCATGCACCTACTGTAAGACGAAGCATGCCAGAGGAGACTTGGCCAGCTATCCCATCGAGGAGCTTGTGGAGAGAACCAGGCAGTCTTTCCAGGGTGAGTACATTATCCTGCACGCACGCGCACACACACACACACACAATATCTCAACAGGACTTTGGAAATGCTGCTATTGGATAATTTAAAGGTGCTGATATTGGATGAGTAGGTTCTTAGAGATTTTGGTGCCAGACAAACAGCTGGTGTGCCCTGGCATCTGTTCCTTAAAAGCAGACTCCCAGAATCTGCAACCGCACAGCAGGCCATGTCTCTATTAGAGCCCCAGGCAGGTCAGTCAAGGGCAAGTCTACACATTCATAGCACAAATCTCACTTCCAGAGCTTTTGTTATATCCAGTATATTATCTGTTGAATTTTTGAGTTATTTGCCAGGTGTCTGAAATCTGTGTGCTACATCTTCATGAGCAGGCACTGAAGGTAATACACAAATAAGCATATGCGATGGAATACGGATTCATGTTCATTTTCTCATTATATCCCCTCCTGTTCTCTCCACTGGCTTACAAACCTCCAAGTCTAATTCATGTCAAATGCTGAGTTTGGGGTCATCCTCTACAACAAGCTAAGGTCACTTGTCTCATCTGATTAACATTTCATTGCTCATGCACATAATTTAAATGTAGTTGTTTAGAAGAGCTGCGATTTAAATCCTGATCAAATCTACAGCTTGTTTATCCACTGTCAGTATACAAACAAAGAGAGCTGTCAAAAGAGTCATAGAATTACTAAATTGTAACCAGTTCTAACACTGTTAACATTAGTAGAAAAATTTAAAGAGAAACAAATTCCCTACTTACCTACAGTAGTTAGTGCATTCCCTCCCTCTGCTCTTTCTGAAGATCTCGTTCCTCATGCTGCTATTGAGCTCTTGGCTATAGAGTAGTGAATACAGTTTTTCTTTTTCTTTACACATGCATCTTTCACATAAATGTTCTAGCAACATGCCTTCGTTTTTGCGTCCCGTTTGATTTAAAGCTGACTGAACCTCACGGTGCATAGCCAACACATGTTGGGCTGTGGTGCACTTTAGGAACCTCCAACTTAAAATTTTGGCAGTCAGACAATGAACAGGAGCCAAGTTCACATTATTGCTGTGACAATAAGTGCCAGTTTTTCAGGGTTGGTTTTATGAACTTTTGAAGTCAATGCTCAAAGGCAGTGGGTACTCAGCATTCAGCTGTCCACATGACAGTGACACGGTTACAAGTTCTTAAAAACCTTTAAAAGTACTGATTCACATGACTTGTTGTCACCATGTTCTTACTGTTTTAGCTATTAACTTGTTAAAAACACAATGGACAGTGTGGCTTTGTTAATACAGGTACCAGGCACAGGTTGGGGCTTAAGAGATGTAAAGGTGCTGCACAGACACACTGAACTCCTTTGTGGCAGGATCTCAGCACAATGTTACTTGGTGCCAGGTATTCTGTCCAATATGAGTGCTTGCACATATTTGATCAGATAACATACATTGTTGCTGTATGACGTTTTACAGTGCTATAGCAAAGATCAACTTTTTAACTGGGGCTGCCTGCTAGCAGCACCCTCACTAACAACACAGTGGTCTCTTTGACATGAATAAGGAGCCAGGAATTTTTGCAGCAGTGCTACTGTCGGTCTGAACTCAGCCTCAGTTTATATCTGGGTAATAGAAAATAAGAATATACCCTTGACAAGGACATGGCTTTCTAAATCCCACCCAGAACTCTTTAAAACAGCTGCATCCATGCCACTGCAGTGCCTGGGGGTGGGCAGTCAAGGGCAAACTCACCAGCTGCTTGAACCACTGTGTGTGTGTGTGTGTGTGTGTATGGTGCACATGTTGAGATGTGGGTGACAGTGCAGGGTGAAGGTACACCTGCCCTTTACACTTGTTTGAGAGAAGTGAAACTATGCAGGACATACTAATATTTTGGGAAGACTGTAACGTGACTCACAGACCTGTAAAGGCACTTTCCTGTACTTTAAACTTTTCCAGGGCAAAAGTTTACATTACGGTGCTGCCTTTTAGAAAAAAAAGTTGTCGCTAGTAAAACTCAGTAGTTAGTAAAACTCAGTTACAACCTCAATAACAACCATAGACTTAATATTCCTCAAATGAATGATTGAATAAATAAAGGAACCAATTAAACTAAAAGTTACAAAACCAACATGTACTCATACACTTCATGCAAACTTGTTCTAGACTGTTGGTTAACCATAGTATTAGGACACAAAGCAGGAACTTCAGACTGCATCTGTGTTTGCGTGCATACGTGTGTGTGATCCGTTAAAACTCAGGAAACATGAGTGTCAGAGACGGTTAATTGTTTTCAAAACAGAGAAAGAGGAAGCTTGAGGTTACCGCCTGTCATGATTTAGAGAGTTGGAATAAGACAGAGACAAAAATGGATAATGAGAGAGGAGAGAGATGAGGTTTCACTATCTGTGGTGGGTACAGTCAAATCAAGCGTTCAAGTTAGCAAACCTTTACAATGTGTGGTCATGCTAGTAATTTTTGGTAACTTAAAGCTCAAAGTCTTAAAGCTTCTCCATCCTTATTTTCTTGTTTCTTACTCATAACTGTGCCATCTTTTTCTCTCTCTCTTTCTCTCTCACACACTCACACATACACACACACACACACACACACACACACACACACACACACACACACACACAGTAATACACAGTTAGTTTGCCAACCTAGTCTCCTGATTCTTCTTGACCATGTTGTTATTGTTTCACGCACACACAGAGGCGAATGTGATGAGCAGGTTTCACCTCAGGAATGATTGGGCCTCTACACCCTTTGGCCATCTAATGTATATTGTATGTCACATATACAGTGGGGCAAAAAAGTATTTAGTCAGCCACCAATTGTGCAAGAGGCCTGTAATTTTCATCATAGGTATACTTCAGCTATGAGAGACAGAATGGGGGAAAGAATCCAGAAAATCACATTGTAGGTTTTTTAATGAATTAATTGGTAAATTCCTCGGTAAAATAAGTATTTGGTCACCTACAAACAAGCAAGATTTCTGGCTCTCACAGACCTGTAACTTCTTCTTTAAGAGGCTCCTCTGTCCTCCACTCGTTACCTGTATTAATGGCACCTGTTTGAACTCGTTATCAGTATAAAAGACACCTGTCCACAACCTCAAACAGTCACACTCCAAACTCCACTATGGCCAAGACCAAAGAGCTGTCAAAGGACACCAGAAACAAAATTGTAGACCTGCACCAGGCTGGGAAGACTGAATCTGCAATAGGTAAGCAGCTGGGTGTGAAGAAATCAACTGTGGGAGCAATTATTAGAAAATGGAAGACATACAAGACCACTGATAATCTCCCTCGATCTGGGGCTCCACGCAAGATCTCACCCCGTGGCGTCAAAATGATCACAAGAACGGTGAGCAAAAATCACTGAACCACACGGGGGGACCTAGTGAATGACCTGCAGAGAGCTGGGACCAAAGTAACAAAGGCTACCATCAGTAACACACTACGCCGCCAGGGACTCAAATCCTGCAGTGCCAGACGTGTCCTCCTGCTTAAGCCAGTACATGTCCAGGCCCGTCTGAAGTTTGCTAGAGAGCATTTGGATGATCCAGAAGAGGATTGGGAGAATGTCATATGGTCAGATGAAACCAAAATAGAACTTTTTGGTAAAAACTCAACTTGTCATGTTTGGAGGAGAAAGAATGCTGAGTTGCATCCAAAGAACACCATACCTACTGTGAAGCATGGGGGTGGAAACATCATGCTTTGGGGCTGTTTTTCTGCAAAGGGACCAGGACAACTGATCCGTGTAAAGGAAAGAATGAATGGGGCCATGTATCGTGAGATTTTGAGTGAAAACCTCCTTCCATCAGCAAGGGCATTGAAGATGAAACGTGGCTGGGTCTTTCAGCATGACAATGATCCCAAACACACCGCCTGGGCAACGAAGGAGTGGCTTCGTAAGAAGCATTTCAAGTTCCTGGAGTGGCCTAGCCAGTCTCCAGATCTCAACCCCATAGAAAATCTTTGGAGGGAGTTGAAAGTCCGTGTTGCCCAGCGACAGCCCTAAAACATCACTGCTCTAGAGGAGATCTGCATGGAGGAATGGGCCAAAATACCAGCAACAGTGTGTGAAAACCTTGTGAAGACTTACAGAAAACGTTTGACCTCTGTCATTGCCAACAAAGGGTATATAACAAAGTATTGAGATGAACTTTTGTTATTGACCAAATACTTATTTTCCACCATAATTTGCAAATAAATTCTTTAAAAATCAGACAATGTGATTTTCTGGATTTTTTTTTTTCTCATTTTGTCTCTCATAGTTGAGGTATACCTATGATGAAAATTACAGGCCTCTCTCATCTTTTTAAGTGGGAGAACTTGCACAATTGGTGGCTGACTAAATACTTTTTTGCCCCACTGTATTTCTCTTTTGTTGAACAAATACAATCATCCGCCACATTTATGAACTAAAGGCACACTGTTTACTTCATCAGGTTTTTGTTAGGTTTGGAATTACATTATGGCATTGCAGCAATGCCCCTTTTTCTCTCTCACTCCCACTCTATTAGCCACCTTTTTCTTATCTCAAACAAATTGAGCCTCACAAATAGGCTGCAATTCGATTTGCTATTTGATGTCCTCTAAATAAAAAAAGGCTGCAAGTATGAATGCTAATTTTGATTGGCCAGTCAGCCAGCGTTGGGGGTATTTGATTGGTTTATCCCAGGGAACTTTGAAAGGATTTATGGGATTTATTCAAATGCGATTTGAGGTAAATAGCTCTCCTTCCATCTGGAAAAAGGAGAGAGTGAGTGAGTGCACAGCTTTTAAAATAATCTGAATTATTCAAATGTATGAATGTATAATTTTTAACATCAGAGAGGTTCATTAATATATGCTGGTAATGGAGGCTGGGGATGTCATAGGAAATGACAAGGTAGTGTGTGTGTGTGGTGGTGGTGGGGGGGCATGTTTGGTTTTGGGTGTGACAGAAGCATGCTGAGAAACAGTGATTGAGTGTGGGTTGATGTGTGTGTCGGCACAGAAAAGTGTGTCTTTCGGTGTGTGTGAAACAGCCAGAAGTAGAGAAATAATTAACTATATTCCTCTGGGTGAGCAAATCTAGAGAGCCTTCTTCATGAGGTGAGTACAGTAGGTGTATGGTAAAAAGCCTTCATCCACCAGCTGTCTGCCAATAGACCAATGACTGTTCTCCTCCTCCTCACGTTCCTCTTGTCTTCTAAACTTGAACACCTCATTCCTTCATCCATCTCTTTCCCTTGCCCCTCCTGTAACCTGCTGCTGCTTCTTGTTGTTCTTCTGTCTCTACATCTGCATCTCTCATGGCCCTTTTGAGTCCTCACTCCATCTTTGCTCCCGTCAATCCAATGTTTGTATGTCCCTCCCATTCTTGGTGATCAGCCGTAGTGCCAATCACTGGATTTGTATATTTATATGAAACTATACTACATGATATGACAATCTAGTCTATAATGCATTAGCTATTGTAATTGTTGAAAGCTCCGCAAGCAAATCCTTTGGACAAGTTGGATTCCTATTTCACCTATACAGAAATTGTGTACTGTTGTTCTGACCAGCTTGGTGTTTGATTGCAGTTCTTTTTTGACATTGTGTTTAAATCCCCCAAATCCCTTGTCAGTGCATTAGCTGAAATGACAGGGTTGACTCTGTGACATGAGGCCTGTCTCCCATCAAAGCAGTCCCTCTGCTGCAATGGACGGGATGCAAAAAGCTGTAGGGCAACACACAATTTTGTTCATCACTGGAGAGTGACCATTTTAACCTGCAAGAACAGTAACTATGTAAATACATTCTACCAATTGTTGCTCTCAGATGTCACGTGATAGCCTATGATGTGTGACCAGCCCTATAATTCAGCATTGATATGTGTGTGTTTCTGGGGGCTTCTTATGATATAAATATGTTTCCAATGTAATATGAACCCATGTCTTCATGCCTCTTTAGATGATTCTGCTGTCAATCACAGAGCAGCCATAACATCACAGCACCAGGCTTAAATATGATATTCCATAAAACATAATGACCATTTATGTTAATATTTTTCTTTAGAATTGTTTTTCACATTCAAGGCAGCTTTAAAAGCATTTTAGAAAAAACGCTGACCTCTGTAACCTGCAGATACCCAGTCCCTCGAACATGGTGGCTGCCCCTGAGAACTGTGACAGGAGACATGGGAACTCAAGAATTTTTGTTTTGGTCTCTGTACCCCCACTGCAGCTGTCGCCTTGTCATTTTAAACTGTCAGTAACATGTTTTTGAAATGGCCCTGTCTAAAACAGGACGTGATGCTTCATAGATACAGACACGCTGCTATCACTCCCACGACACACTACATTTGTGTGCAACATGCGTCTTAGCAATCACGACACAGCTTGAATTTTGGGCTGTAGTCAGTGTTGGCATAATGACAAAAATACAACTGAAACCTTGTATCACAGTATAGCTTTTTTTCTAGACCTGACAGCTGGTGCTTTTCTTCCTTTATATAATTTTATTGATGCACTACATTCTAGGCAAAACCACTGAAAATGCAATGTAATCCATGGAAATCAACATGGAACATGAGGTATTTTTTACACATGCAACTAAATATAATCACATTTTTGTTATCTTGTTTACTTTTATATCACCTTTTTTTAATCTTGTCTTATGATCACATACATCAAAGACAACCCTATCCACTAATTTTGGTATATAATATTCACACATCTGCTTTTTTCTCTCAGCTCCACATGACTGATGGCATCAGTATCAAACACAGACATTAGCAGAAATGACACTGCTTAGTTTGCTGGCTCCAGCTGGATGACATATGACAGATCACGACAGATATGTGGGCTAGCTTGTTGGCTAGCTCCAACATCTGTGACAGGTGTCAGCTCCTGTTTACCTCTCCTGCTCCAGCTACGTGACACATTGATAGACAAGTCTGCCAGGAATTATCCTTTATGGGTCAGTGGTTCCTCCAGGTTGGGTGTTATAGTTGAGTGGCTACATTTGAATTACACCTTAGATTAGGTAACAAGAAAGGTAAGGTTGAGGACAGTCAGTCACCACAGCAGCAGTAAAAAGGCTGTGGATTATCGAGGCTGTGTCATTTCACAGATATATAGGGTCAAACCATATATGAGAATGTGCCTGTTCAGTAGCTGTCACCATTATCAGAAATTGTTTTCTGCAGGTGGGAGAACACATAAAGGAAGAGATCTGCATGTGCCAGTGTGAATTGTACACTTGGCATTCAATCAAGTAAAAGTGATTGATGTAAGAAGACTAAAACAAAGCTCACCTCTAATTTGTCTCTTATTGACTGAGAGATGAGCAAGAGTGGAAATAGAGACACAGGCAGACGAGCAGAGCAGCTGAAATATTGATAGGAGCACATTGATCATAGTTGAGTCACCATCAAAGTGCCGTCTGTTGGAAAGACCACGCGGAAAACTGCTGAGCATGCAAGCACTAACACAAATTTTCTGTGTGTGTGGAAGCAGTAAAATTTATTATCCTCTGGGAAAGCTCTTATGGAGAAGCTAAAAATGGATTTTCTGAATCTCCTCCAGGCTGATAAGTTGCTGATATTTTTCACGCGGACAGAAGTTTCTCCATGTGTGCTCTTCTGCACTGAGAAATGGTTCAGACTCCGGCAACAGTTTTTCATAATCTGGCTGGTTGTTGTGTAGCCCATAAACTCAAAGCAGACTCCAGTCAGACACACTCATACACACCAGAGTTCATACACATGTCACCACTACGGAAGCATATGCTTCATGAATTAATTCAAGTATCTCTGTGTAGTTTTATGCTTTGAGCATGGCACTAACAGTGCCAAAGATAAGAAAGTCATCAGTTTACAGTGTAGCCCTGTGGATGAAGCAAAACTCTCAAATGGGTAAGAATTTCCTTTCCACTTGCACGACCGTTAAATGAGTTTGCAGAAAGCCTCTAATACAAGTCATATATGTCAGTTTACTTGCTCCAGTTTTAAGGCCCCGTGTTGTGCAGGCTGGTTCATTGTTATAGCTCACTGACACATCAAAATGGAACAGAGCCATTTTTAGTTTTATCAGTTCCACCTTTGCTTTTCTTGCTGTGAAAGACAGTTGTGCTTGATATGAAAATATCTGCCTCGGAAAAGGAAATGGACACCAGAGAGCCAATAAGCTCCCCGCTTGGTATAACGATTTTTCCTCTGTACAACCATTTTAAATTTATCCACCAGTAGCATAACTGCCAGTTTCAATTTTAGGGTTGACATACATTACCGCAACAGGTTAGTAGTGAAAGTGGCAAATTGCTGCAGTGATTAAATACCACTTGTATACAGGTTATGTTTCTCATTCAAAGTAGCAGCAGAGTAGAGTTGTAAATATTCCACTGGTTGTGTCATTATTGTCGCTAGTTTGATAGAGAACAGACTCCTGCCTTTTTCATAATTGTTACTTGTCTGGCTTTAAACATGCTACACACATGGATAGTAAGTGCGCACACACACGTTTCCTCAGACATTCTCTTCAGGCAAGGTTTGGACAACCCAGCTTCAATCTCACCTATAGCACTACTCATTATGCGTGGCTATGATGCTGAGTGTGTGTGTCAGCTCCCTGTTGGGATGACAGACACTAAGGGCTCTATTTAAACTATAAATGCACGTTAGACCATGTGCACCAGATTGAGTGTCCAGTGTCTTTTGCTAGATAAACAACACGTAATCCTGTTGCAAAGTAAGGTGCAAGGTGCAAAATGGCTGAATGTAGTCTCTTAATTAATCATAGCTGTGTTTTGGGCATAAAATAAATCAAACTAGTCGGTGTCATCTCTCATTCCCTTTGAAAGCAAGGTGCCTTCAACACCTGGCACATAAATGGAGGCTTCGGTAAGTTGGAGAAACCAGTGGGTGCTTGTTTAACACACAAAACGATGCACACTCTGCGCCGGGTGTAAGATAGGACCCTGAGACCCTGCAGAGGAGAAAACCGTTATCTTCTAATGTTCTCATCGCCGTTGTTGTAGCATATTAAATACATTTTAATTTCTCAGTTTTGCACCACCGCAATGTAGGTAGTATATGCAAATAAACAACATTTAACCTTCCTTCATAGTGTCTGCACCCAGAGCTTTCTGCTCATTTGCCAGTAAAAGTCCGCTGGATGACACGGCTCTATCACATGTTTTATATGCCCGCCTCCAGGGACAGTCGGAGAAGGGTGGGTCAGCACTGCTCCAAAGTCAGAACGGCCTGTTTGCCATGGTGTCTGCTCAGTTACACTAAAACAAGCCTATCCAATAGGAGCGGCCTGGTGTAATGGCCTTGGAAGGCAACAAGCCCGGTGCATTCTGGTTGTTGTAGGTTTCCTACCTTCTGAGTAAAAGTGAATACAACAACCCTTTTTCTCTCGTCATTTAGCACCAATTTCAAAAATATTTGCCGCTTTTTTTTTACTATATAGACAGCCCAGTTTTATAAAACGATCATCTTTCCAGCAGTGAAATACTTCTTTAATTTGCTCCTTTGCCTCTGTCCTCTTGTTTGACCTCTTTTCATTCTCTCCATAGGCTGGACAAAAAGACAACAGAGGGTGGTGTGTGTGCATGCATGTGTGTGTTTGTGCGCGTGTTCCTTCTTGTCCTGTGATTTAGTGCCAAGCTGGCAGCAGAGACTAGTGAATAGGGGGCCCCTTTCACACAAAGAGAGCATGGGATGCACACAAACACACACACGCACAACTCACAGTCAATGCCAGACTGCAGGCCACCAACTGCACACCTGGCATGCTGCTATTATGTCACCAGTGTGTGTGTATGTGTGTGTATATGTGTGTGTGTGTGTGTGATTGTGTAAGTCCAGCAGACACCATCTGCTCTGTCCTCTGTGAACTTGCGTCCACACCTCTCTCTCTCTCTCCCTACTCCACATATCAAAATATTTTAAAGCCTTTAATAAACCCTATACTTCCCCCTCCTTATTGCTATCTAACTTAGTGCTACTAAATGTTCTATATTCTGTTGTACTGCACAAAGTTGCTTTATACCTATAGCTGTTTACATAGTTTTACTGCTGTTTATTACAAGGTAAGAACTAACAGAGTGCTTCTGCTGCAAAGCATCATTTTACTACCCTGTGCTCTTTACTAGACTGTTCCTGTACTACTTTATATGTAATAGCCCTATACCAAATGTATGACTCTACGGTATACACAAGCTTTACCACAGTAAAGGAGAACTAGTACATCAAGCTATGTACTGAATAGTTACTCTTCAAATCATATTTTTCTATAGAGGTTACTTAATATTGTACCTAATTAATGTTGTGTGTTTTTCTGCTCACTGTAGAATAGGTAGTTTTACTTAGTACTTTCAGTGCACTGGAGTAAACTAAGGAGTTCAGCAAAAGCCACAAATGTATTATGGGAAGGCAATAGCATGGATGCATATGATTTAAATAAATGAAAACATCAGATTGTATTGTATTACAAAGTTTAAGTAGTTTTTTTGGTATACTGAAAGAAAGACAGTTAAGAGTCTTAATTTCAGTTTGTCTCTGTTAAACATCTCTATCCCCTTTTCTCACTTCCTTTCCTAACATACTTTTTTCTTCTTGTGGCCCCTGTTCTCCATCTGCTTTTTTTCCTTCTCTCTCACATGAGGGCTGTGTGTACTGCTAAATTTCCTTGCTGTGCAACCCCGTGTGGGGGAGGGGAGAGCAGCTCCACTTTGAGTCAATAGGTGGCAGTAGGACACTTAGATTCACACACAGACCATGTGCTCGGCTCACTGGCCTTGTTATTGTCTGTATGATTTTACACACACACTCACAGTCTTTCATACACACACCAAGAGTAGGCTTGTGCCTGTTAAAATGTTTAACTGCTGCAAGTCCTCTGACTCACATTTTGGCTTTTAGTTCTTCCTCCCAAAACGCCACTGTGTGTGTACGTGTGCGTGTGTGTTCCCTCTCCCAAGCTGTTTAGCACAAGGCTGCTCTGTTGTTTACATACCAACTTCCTCCTTGTTAGTCCGTGCGAGTCACAAAAGATAAAAAAAAATACATGACACCCTCTTCGTTGTTATTGTAGCCTTGTAAATATTTGTAACGACTGTTCACTTAAAGAAACAACTTAAAAATATTTTTGGGGTTTCCCCTTTCAATTCCCCTGTGACCTCTGTGTGTCTACCCAGATAAAATGCTATTAGATAAATAAGAAACAGAATAAAAATTTTGTACATTGTTACGTTATATTTGGTGAAGAGTGAGAGTCAGATGATGTATCATTCAGGTCAGAATTAATCTGCTCATTAAGGTATAAAGCAACCATTGCTTTCTCCATATGCCATGTTTTTGCCCCTTTTTTCTTTCCCTCATCATTCTTCTCCTCTCTTTCGACTCATCTGTTTCCCTTTCTCCTTTTCCTAACCCTTCCTTGTTCCGTCTTGTTGAGTCCTTGTTCCGGGCCCTTTTTCCTCTGTGTTTCTCTGTGTGAGCTAAAAAAAAATCTTTCATTCTCTCAGGTGGGATTTTGTTGGTGTTTTTATACAGTTTTTGTGACCATGAACAAGGTAGCCTTTGCTCTCAACCCTGACTGGTTCATAACCAGTCACTCTATTGTTGAAGATTGCTACATGACGACAAGCTTTTCTCCATAAGCCCCAATGAGTTATGATTCACACACGCACACGGAAAATAAAATAAAAAAGCTACAAGTGGCTCAAGTCCTTAAGTTTTTCTGCTTTGAAGTCTAGACTTGGAGCTCTGGAGGCAGGAGAAGGAGAGATTAATTGGGCCGTTTAATCTACAGAGTCCCTTGTTTGAACCCTTTCAGCTTTTTGGCAGTGTCACAAAACAAAGGCCCTTTAGATACCTGCAGGGATTAAAGTTTCTGCCATGTGGCATAGTTGTGTCATGTGGATTTCCGCAAAGACTGTTTCAGATCAGTAAATGGTAAAAGAAGGGTTTCAGTGGCCTATTGTAGCACAGTATCATGACGCTCTGAGTGTTTGCCTTGGCACCAAACACATCTAAAGTGCAGAATGCAGTTGTATCATCTCTTTGCAGATGGCTTTCCATCATTCATCCATCCATTCCATCATCTGAGCTGGATACCGAAGGCAAAGATTGCGCCTTTTCAGTCCAGTGACAATTGCTCGTCTGGCGTCCAGAGTTTCTGGCCTACAGGTCATGCAGCCTACTGAATATGCGCAGAAGTGTTCACCACATCATGCCTCTGGCCCAGCTGTGATGGTGATTGGCTTGTAATACATCAGTGACATCATTCAGCAAAAAAATTACTTTTTTCTGGGATTTGGAAAAGTTTTACAAAGATTAAACCCCCATGGTTCAAAAATATACAATACAAAGAGTAATAATTAACCATGTTAACAGCTGGAGGTGTCCCATCAGCAGTTTTACAGACATCTCCTTTATAATGGTGGTGTATGGGGAAAAAGCCTTTTCCCCATAAAGCCACAGCTATTTATTCTTTGCAATAACAAAAGAAATTGGAAGAAATGCTGAGCGACTGTCGGATATCCAGTTCTAAAAATACATCAATGTTTTCCGTTCATCCATGTCTCAGTAGCCCATTTTTCAGGTGTACAGAAGCCTACCTGCCTGCCTACATTTATCACAATCCAAACTAGTAACACTCACCATGTCCATCTTTACAGAACAACTAACCCTTATCAGGAATATGCAATAAAGTTGCATTATAGTTAACTTTATTCTTTATTAAAGCAGCATTTTCTGAAATTTTGGCTGCTTGAGTGCAGCAGAACAAGCTGTAAATACAATATTAACAAATTAACACCATATAAACTTGTTAGGCCAAATGTTTTGGCAAACGGTTGCCTATTTACACACTCAGCAGACACAAAGTAAAATTCACACTCCTTAGGAGTGTGCTTCTGGCCACCCAATGGATTTAAGTCCAATATTTTCTCTCCTTTTAACTCTGTTTTTTGTTTTCACAAACTCCCAAGGGAAATATCTGGCTATTAAGCTGTTAAATGCTTCACTCTGTATATCAGCACCAGTCACTAATGTGTCTGTCTGCTGCTAAGTGATGGGCAGGTGCCATACAAAACTTTTAGTTGAAAACAGCTGCCTGCTGCATCTGGAAAAAACGCTGATTAGATCAGTCAGAGTGACTCAAAAAATCCCCAAGTTGGGGAAAAAACAGAGCTGAAAGATGCTAAAATGCACGGTGTGCTTTCACAGCACACATAATCATTTGATCCATTGTTCATATGACAATATTGATTAGTGAAGCTTGAAGTTGACTGATTTCCACAATGGGCCACTGTTACTTTATGTCAGGTATGCAAGCTGCTTAAAAATTTTGATTGAACACCTTAATTTCTACTTTTTCTTTCTAGCCTCTAAGCATATAAGTATAAAAAGTCTGTCTTTTGAGTCCCCACGATACAAACATATTTAACAAATTTATAATTACATGTACATTTGGTTTAAAGACAGTTCAATGAATCCCTATAATAGTCAGACATGTAATCAAAAGCTGAACTCATTCTTTCTGTTCACAGTTTTCCGAAGTACTGGCCTCGAATCTTTTACCACACACACTCTTATGTACACATGTACACCCACTAAACACACACATCACAATTAATTGGCTATTTTACCTGTAATTAACTTGAACCTCACATCAATGTTGTGATCAACACAACTCATTACCCGTAAAAGAGAGAGGAATCAAAAGAGGGCGACTAATGAAAGCCTGAGGAGTGAAACTGAAAAGTGCCGGAAAGAGAATGAGAAGTAAACAGCAGTTGCACGCGGTTAAAAGATATCCTGATTAAGTCCCAATGTGTGGCCAAATCTTTATTTATTTATTTTACAGAAATGTAGTAACATTATTGAGTAATCTTGTTCCTTTGTTTTTTATGAGGATGGCCCCTTGGGAAGAGTTGAAGACAAAAATGGAAAGTTAAATGGATATTGAGATAATTTGCTCCTACTCAGTCTAAAACATTATGCAACTGTCCCACTTTTGCTGTGGTGTTTGTCTGTTTTCCTGTCTGAATCCATTCCATCACTTCACTCCCACTTGACTCTGCATGATGTTTCCATCCTTCTATCTTTTGCTTTTTCTTTCCCCACTCCGCGCGCTCTGCCTCTTTCATTATGGCTTCCCCTTCTTTGATCTTCTCTCCTTTCCAATCAATTCCATCTCCCTCGCATTCTCATATTTCCATTTGGGTCAAATCAATTTTCGTAGCCCCAACTCTTTCTGTGTACATCTCTCTAACTTAATCACCGTTCTGTCTTATCAGTCTCCTCTTAGTCTCTCACTAACATTTTCTCACATGCTTTCTCTCCCTTTCTGGCAAACTCAGTTTCTATGCATGACTCCTCTGTCCTTTATCAACATCTGTACCTACTTTTTTTTTTATCTTTCTCTCCCTTTGTTTGTTGTTTGATGTTGAGCCACTATTGGCTTATCTGCATTGAGATGGATAGATAAAAAACATTGCTTATGAAAAGGCTAAACCCCAGTTAATTCCTCAAGGCCCAACCCATCAGCACCTCATTTATCTCCCATTCAGCTGAAAGAACCCCAGCAGTAAAATGTTAGCCCTGCAGTTATTTGCATTTATTTATTCTTTACTTGCAAATTATTTTTTAATGATTTATAGTATGGTGAGGCTGTCTCATGATATGTTGAAATTATTCATTAATCATGATCTCTAGCTGTTTTAGTGCTGGTGAACTGACTGTGTGCCAGTCTCCCTATTGTAGGCTTTAGGGCACTAAAACACACAAACATTAAACATGTTTATACAGTTTATTCACTTATTTATTCACATTTTTACCTAATTGCTGCGACTGGCCCATGGGGGTAGTTAAACACAAACACAAAAGGGACGATTTAAAAGTGAGGGTAGACTTCACTTGTTCTGTTTTTGAAGGTATTGGGGCTTTAGCTAAGGAACAAGTTGGCTAGTGGTGCTGATGAGATGACCAAGTTGAGTTTGTGTTTCTCAAGTAAATCATTGTTTTAAAAGGCGTCTTATTTGGTTGGGTTGTTGAGCATCAGGATAGTGCGACAAGGATCAATACACCACATTCAAGCAGGTGAATGTGCCCCACATGGTACAATTTCCAGCCAGTTCTGATCTGGTAAAGAAAATACTTCCTTCTATAGTTGATCGTATTGATCGGATTGACCTGTGTCCAGTGTCCAGTGACCTGGTTATTGTGCTTCAACAGAGAGAGTGATCACCTCAGCTAGAGACACAATATTAACGGTACACGACAAAAAACAAGGAAACCAACTTCTGTTCCTATAAAAGACATTACAGCCAGTGGTGGTGGTTAGTAAGTCGTTTTCATACACACATGTTACAACATGTTCACAAATGATTGCTGTTGCCTTTTTTCAAATAAAAGTGCGACTATGCCTACACATCTATCTGCTTTTTTCTATTCATCAGACATTGACCTTCATCTAGGCCAGTTAGCTTAGTGCCAGCTCTATTCTTTATTGTTATTCTATAGACTAAAGACATGAATGAACAGTTTAGCGCACAGTAAAATGGAGTAAAATTCTGAATAGGGTGCCCATTGTCTATATATTGAGTAAGAAATAATTCTAAACATGACACCATTAATTAGAATCCAATGGTGAGATTCCCATAGATTCCCACCTCTGTATTTTTTTTTCTTTAATTACATGCCTGTCTCTGGATATTTATCCTACCGATTCTAGTCTTGATAACCAACAGGAATTTGAGAAATTATGAAAGAAACTAACATTTTGCGAATATCAGTGTGTAAATCTAGAAAAAGACAACCGTATCCTCGGAGTGTAATTTACAGCACTGTATGGTGTTTGTGCGTGTGTTTGTGCGTACTTTGTTGTGTGTGTTTGTCTCCCTGTGGTATATATTTTGATACCATCAGGGGGTCTCTTCACACCCCCTGCAGGAACCAGTTCTCACATAGTGGACCACCCGTGGCCACAGCCACGAGCCCCTGGTGTTTGGTGACATGAAAGGGCTACAGGGGGGACAGCTGATGCACACGCACATTCTCACACAAACACACACATCCATACACACACAGAGAAATGTTTTGCAAATGCTGGAATCTACTGAGCATGTCCTCTAGTAAATGTTCCCTCCAACTCTTTTAACTAAAACTCTGTCAGTGCTTCAGGTTGTACTTGGCATTGCCCCTGGACCAACAAGCTTTGTTTTGTCCAACTTCAGTCTAAAAATAATAATAATTCCCCATCACACCCGCACAACTAGATAAAACATGCACATTGAAATGCACATTTAATCTTCTTTATGTGTATGCGTATGTATATCTGTGAGTGACATGTTTCGGTTTGGAAATGATCTGTTTTGAAAAGGTTTGTGACTACACGGAAAGAATATAATTACTTTTCTTTGTGCACACAGCGTTATTTGGCAGATGGTAACAGACTGACGAGTTTTTTTTGCAGCCAAAGCCTTGTATCTCCCTCTTTCAAAAGCAATTTAGGAATTGAATGTGCTTTGCTTATCAAGTCTTGATCATATTACTTTTGCAACATCACAGTGTAATGGACAGCCAGCAACACCCAAGAATATTTTATACCTTTGAGTAAAACTTCTGAAATCCACTGATTTATGGCAAAATAATAAGCACACGTTCATCAGTTTATGATTATTGTTTTGCACTACAAGATAGTTGTAAAGTAAAGGACAAAAGTAATTTCCAACAGGTGTATTCTGTTTTGTTAGCATTATATTCTAAGGCAGTTTAGAAATTAATGTAGCAGGAAGTCTTATGTTGATTGAATTCAAGTTGTGAACTAGTAGTTAAAAAGTTTTGGTTTTAGTGTTTGTTTCTTAAGACCTGTGTTATTTGAATCTTACACTACAATCTGATCTGCATCCAGTGTGCCACCCAAATGCTAGTCCATACCCACTCATTGTGTATATTTTGTCTGCATCATCAGATGGCATGTTCCCGCACAATATGCAAATCAAGTAAGTGGGTGGGAACCAAACCAAGCAGGTGTTGCGTTACTGCGTGTGCTACTGCAAAGCCATATTTATTTTACTGTTGATGAAGAGAAAACTACCTTGCCGGGCCTAAGCTCAGGATGAGGAGCTTTATTTTCAATTGAAAAGTACAAATGTAGAATTTTGCAAATAACTTCAGTGTTCAACACTAACCTGACAAATTACACAAACAACTTCAGTGCAAACTTAATTACTATCTATTTTTGTTGTTTGCTGATCTATTGCAGATACTAAACTGTTATCATTTGCTGTAAACTGCAGTGAGCAGTGTCCAACTTTAGCGGGGAATAAACTGATGTACTGATTAGACTTTGGTGCTCAAAGGTCAAAACTCAAGCTCACTTTGATCTCACAAAACACATTTTTGGCCACAACTCAAGGATTTTTTTTTTGACGAATTTTCACACAAATGTCTGATTGAATGAAACGATGAAGGGATGACATTTTGTACACAAAAGGTCAACTTCACTGTGACCATAATTTTCTGGCCATTCAACGCCATCACTCGGAAACAGAGGGAGATTGTGACCATATTTTACATTTGGCTGAATATTGACTTGGTCTGGACAGACATGCATCTAAACTGGTTGGCAGACACACATAACTGTGAGGCAGTGATTGTAATTATTTAATATCTTAGAATATTAGATTGTAGAGTGTCGACTACGACGTGATTTGGAGTCAACAATGTTGTACTACATTAGGAATTTTCATTGACATGATGGATAACACTGAGAGGAGACTTCACAGATGGAGCAAAGCACGAGTAGTCAAACTGAAGGATATAGAGCCTGAAAAGAGAGAATACATGGCTGCAGTAGATGACAGAAAGATCAGACGAACATATGAAGAAAAGTAGTGTTGAGGGAAGTGTAACAGAAGGAAGAGCAACAAATCCATTGAAGTTTATTGAGAAGGAAAATTATAAGGGCATACTGAGGAAAAATAAAAATATGGAGCAAAAATGAATTTACTTTGTTTTGGTCCATATTTAGTCACAGAATAGAGGCGGACCCTCATTTAAGAGGAAATGAATAGTTTCCATCTACAAGGACGACATGTTAATGCACACACAAACTTGCTTCCACAGCTCGATACATGTTGGTACATGCCTGGTACATGTTAGGACATGTCTTGAACATGCCTCTTTCAGTCTGCTTCCCCTAGTATTGTGGCATTTAGCTTCAGTGAGCTCTGCACTGTGATGATCCTTTTAATTTCACTGAGTTTTGGGGCAATATCAATAATTTTTGAATTCTTTTTTCATTTTCTCCAACAAAGTATTGCAGTTTTGCAGTTGGAGCAGTTGTGTCTGTTTATATCCTGTATATTTTGCAAATGTGTGCATGTGTTTCAGTGCGTGCGTGTGACTGTGCCGACACTTTTCTTTCTAGCCGCAGTGAATGTCACTCCAGGTCTTCAGCTGAAGAAGCTGCTGAGTGTTTCTGCCTGACTGGACGGCCTGTCGCCACATCTGTCACTTTGCAGAAATCCCCATGCCTGATTCCCTTCGACCCCCATTGTGTGTGTGTGCGCGCCTGTGTGTGTATGTGTGTGTGTTAGGGGCAGAACTCTGCTTTGCTGTAAAGCACCTTGCCTAGTAGCTAGATATGTGTGTTAAGATGTCAGTGAATTACTTTGGTCTTTGGCTTTCAGCTTTCCTTCAGCAGTAGTAGCCTTAACTGTCATGAGAAACTCATCTGATACCGTCATGCACATACCTGCACTCAGTCAGTGCAAAAAGCTTCTTCATTCCTCTTCAAGGGAGGCTATTGTCCATCACCCTTGTTAATCTGCACACTTTTCTATACTCTTTATGCCACTCTGCCCTGAAGTGGCTATGAAGAATGTGTGAGAGGATGATGGTGCGTTCAAGTGTAGGTATCTGAGAGTGACAAACATTCCATTTATGGTGACCTATGTGTACGTGTATGCTTGCAGCTCACATAAATCAACTTGCTTTTGTAAGCTCTTAGCATTTTCTCTCATGCTGTTGCCCCTCTCTGGCGCTTTGGTAAGGAACTGTGCTGTATGTGTGGGTCTCTGCTCTCTGTGGAGAATTCCTTTGTGGCATAACTTGTGACCAAACCGGGTCCAAACATGAATGTGTATATTTATTCATGAGTGTTGAGGATATACTGTAATTCATCAATAATTGAGCTGCATTTGTAGCACTGTACATGCACTTTACATTCAAAATGAGACAACTTGGACTTAAGAACATCACTCGGGTCAGTGACATGACCAGAATTTATGTGTGTGTGTGTGTGTATATAACATGACCCCTCACCTGTTTTTGTAGCACCTATTTACTAATAAAGACATACTAGACATATGAAACTCTTTTAAAATACGCTAGGAAATTTAAAATATTTTTCAAATTTTGTAAAATGTACTAACTTGGAATAAAAATGCAGTAGTTCAGTCTTTAAAAAAGCTTGTTTAGTCTTTATCATTAAACATATTATTTAAAGTGCTTTATGTGACATTTGTTGATACTGCTTTTTAGTCATCAACCCACATAATTTCCTTTCAAGCTCCTGGAAGCAGAGGGATTTTCTTTCAATGTTTGGATGCCTGTTTGGGCTCCCCACACAGCATTTCATGACACATCTAATTCTTGGCTGCTTGGTTTTTGTTTCTGGTCAATTCCTAAGACAAGCAACACATTCCCTCCTCTTTTGTAGATCAGCTTTAATGACTGCTCTGTGTACTGTATCTAATTAAACAAAATGTGTGGCAGCTCCTCACGCAGTGTGCAGGACTTAATCCTAGTGTTTTGTAACTGATGACAATTGGATCTTTACAAGTGACCAGTGATCTTGTTTGTAACATCAAATGTGGGCTAAACTCCCAGCGGAAAGTGGCCTTGCTATGTGAAGGAGGTGAGGATTAAAACATATGAAAAGAGGAAAAGAGAGGTAGTGAGAGGGAGGATGGGCAGATTAGGATCAGTAGCCCTGAATATGGCCTATCTGTACCTCAGCTTGTTAGCTCGGTAAACAAACCACAGTCATTAGTCTCAAGCTTTAATTTAGAAAATATCCCATATGTTTACATAAAAATACTAATATTTACATAATAAGATAATGTTTACTGATCCACTGACTAAATTAACATGCGCACGCACACACACACACACACACATACTCAATCATATACTCACACATAGGCAGACTGCATTTAAAGTTTGCTTACAGTAACTCATTCCATTCCAAAAGCGTGTACACACACACACACACACACACACACACACACACACACACACACACACACACACACACACACACACACACACACACGCACGCTAAGTGAATTAACAAACACAAACATGATGCCTGCTGGTGGGTCATGAATATATTTGCATAAATACTGACCAGACATATTATTGTTTATCAAATTAGTGCCTGCACAAGCATGCGTGCACTCACACACCCACACACACATACAGCACGTATAGAAATTGGGTCAACAGCCTTGAATTAGAAAGAGTTAAACCTTATTATGTCTGATTAATAACACAACTGCAGTACTGTGTGTGTGTGTCCACTACCTTGACTTCTTTGACAGCTGATATTAACCATTACCACCTCAATGACTTTTTAATAGGATCTCATTTCCATATGTAATCTCAATGTTCAGATGTGTGTGTGTGTGTGTGTGTGTGTGTGTGCGTAAGGCCCTTTGTGCCTTGCAGTTCTTGGGGTCTCTGAAGCAAGCAGAAATGGGATCTGCCCCCTATAGCTTCCTTTGACTCCCCCCCCCCCCCCCCCCCCCCTCACACACTGTGTCTCAGCCTCCCAGTCCTCTAATCCACGCACCCCATCAGCCATTCATCCTCCTCTTGGCTTCAACTCATGTGCTTTTAATGACGTACAGTACATGTTCATTATCTTGATAGACGAACATTGGGTCATATCTCTAGACAGTGGGGGTAATCCCTGTTTGATAGATAACCCCCGCTTCACACAATTGCCTAATTCGCAATAACCCTATGTAAGATTTTTTTGTTTTCAAACATTTCAATAGTATTGAAAACATTTGACTAATGTGTAGATTGACATGTGACAATTTTAACAATCAGTTCATCTTTTAAGCCATTTAGCAAGTAAAATTGCCAAACATTTGCAGGTGACAGCCTTTCAAATGTGATGATTTGTTAGATTTTCTCTTTCAACTTTCAGGGGCCGTTGTTTTGGATAGCATACAATCGACTGATGATTTTGACCTGTTGTGACAGCTGCATCTTTTACTTCACTTTCCTGTTTAATTGCATTCATTGCTTGTTAAGTGACACTAATGAGAGCATTTCTCAATGAGTGCAGATAACAAGGCGTGTTGATTGCTAACAAAATCACTAGTAACATTAGTCTCATTCCTGAAAAAATCCTCCTGTATAAAGAGTTCTTGCTCAGTCCGTTTGTTATTCATTATTGTTTTGTAATGGCTATGCACAGGTAAAGTTGGACACCTCAGCTACTTCAGACTCCCTGACTCACACTATTTTAATAGCAGGCCTGCAATTAAATCTTCTTTAGGGCAAGGCCCTTTGGCCTTTTGATGAGTACCAATTTAAAAACAAATACAAATTGCGGCATTGTGGCTAAAACTTTAGCCACTAAGGCCAAAACCAACGCCATGATGCAATAACCAACAGATATTACATTGTAAGAAGACATAACAGTTTAGAATTATTGTTAAAAACATTGAACATTATGAATAAAGATATACAAACATTCAGCTGAATGTGAAAGACATTTCATATTATTCAAGATTACAATGTGTGAAAATGGCCTCTCTCTCTCTCTCTTGGTCTCTTTTGCTTGGTGTGTCTCATGTTTAGATTTTCTTCTGCCTCCTTTAATGATAATGGTACATAATAGATAATGTAGTTTATTTTCCGTGTTGGATGCTCAGTAATTAGAAGCCCTAGGTAATATCCTGGTACACTTTACACTTCACCCTTATTACGCACCATAAAATGAGAGGTAAATTAAATATTTAAAAAATATCCTTAGATGGTACAAGTGGAATCTGTATCTGTGCTTCAGCCACACAGGCAATTTTTCCTAACATTTGCTTCCAAAAAGGAATTATTAAATGAAAATGATTGTTATTGTTCCTTTTATTGGTATTCAGACTCAGGCTTCCATGAGCAGTTTCCGAGCTTTAGTAAGTTATTGTAGAGTTGTGTACAACACTGTAACTCCTCTGAGTTCACAGAAAGTACCAGTGGCTTTCAGCACTACGGACAGTTAAAGGGTTCTTTTGGGTACCTACTGATCCATTTTTTTCCTTATGTGCAGCAGTCCATCTGCTTTGGAAGCCTCATAAGAGGTTTCCTCTTTGACAGCAAGCACACACACACAGAAAAGATGAAAGAGAGGATGTAACTTCTTTCCCAATTATTCCCTATGCATTCATATACACACGCACCCCCCCATAAACACTCATATGTATATACATACAACACTTGGAGACCCTGTGCCAATTACTTTTGATATATCAATACAATATATCTGACCCATATATGCCTGCATTTTTCTTATGTATCACATAAATTGGATGCGCACATATGTAGACACACACAAGCTTTGATGTATCCAGACGTTCTATCTCATGCACAGGCGTGCACAGAAGGTCATGCCTGTAGTTCAAAACTATGTGAAAGTAGGTCAAAGCTGACATGCTGTTGTTTAAAGGGTTGTGTAGGTTGTTCATTAAAGCCATGCATATACATGCAGATCCACATGTGAGCATCCACGTGTGTATTCACATACACAAATGTGCATGCACATCCACATGTGTGCAGCGTGTAACATGTACCCAATAATGTGCATGCGCACATGCATGCATTTAGTGTAAACATGCCTGAGAGACAATATTTGCATATGCAAGTGTGTGTGTTGGGTTAATCCGCGATGATGCTACCTGCCAAGACAACCACGCGCCACATCAACAGTTGTTGCTCTAAATTAAGCTGTTTAATTACTGCAATTAAACTCTGTGTGTGGTGTTTGTGCATGAGTTATAGTGTCTAAATGTGTGAGAATTTGTGTGGAGGGGATTGAAGGAGGGCTTGTTTCTCTGTGTATATGTGTATTAATATGGACCTGCTTATCTCTTACATATTTATTTTCTGCTTGCCTATGAATCAAAGATTAACAAAGATCAAGAACTACTATTGGTGAGAGCTGTTGAATACAGACCTAAAGAAAAATGGTAAGCGTCTTTGAAGAATTTCTTCATATTGGACAAGCTGTGATTATTCTTTCATGTCAGCTAATGTTAGTCACGCAGGAGTGGATAGTATTCACAGAGTGAAAAGTAAATCTGCATCTGAGAGGCCAAACGCTGTGAGTATCTCACAGCAGTGTGACTTGAGAACTATCAAATGAAGTAAATAAAGTTATATAGGGTTGTTTCCTATTTAAGTTGGGATTAAGGAGGGTTTAATTAAATCAATACAATAATTATTTAGTGTGTATACCTTTTGAATTTTTAAATGCTTTTCCTGTTGACATTTAGAATAAGGACTAGCAGACAATGATTCTTTGCTATATCAAAAAAATGACTACCACATACGGACGCTCACATTTCTCTTTCCTCCAAATTCATTATTTCATTTCTCAAGTCACTGTTGTTGACATCTGCCCCAGAATTTTTTTAGCGTCAAGTGGTGGATGGGAGGCAGACAGCCAGAGGGGATTGGCTAATGGGGGAGGACATGGGCGGGACTTATTTGATTGAAGGTCAGTCAGGCCTTCCAGACACTGTACAAAACTGTTACATGGTTTAGATGGTGTGTGTGTGTGTGTGTGTGTGTGGGGGGGGGGGGGGGGTCTTGAAAAGGCTTTGGTTTAAATTAATGTAGTGTTCATAAAGCCCAGTGTAGACTGTGTGTGTGTGTTGTCTGTTGGGAGGCGGAATACACATCCCTTCAAGAGTGTCTTAATTTGTTGTCTGGTACATATTCATGTTGACCAAATGAGTTGATAATTCTAAGCAACAGATAATTTATGCATGTGTCTATGTTTAGCACATTAGAAGGGTATGTGTTGACACGTGTGAGGTCATGTTTCATGTAGATATATTATTTTTAAGAAAGTACTTTGAAACTGAACACTGGCTTGTAGTAAGCAGTGCAGGCTACACAACAGTTAATGCTGTCTGTTGTAGTATTAAGCATTTTTTTAAGCAAAGTCTTGTTTTCTAGTGACTGATGATTTTCTCATTTACTGAGTTTTTTTTATCATATCCCAAGCTATACATACATATCCAACTGTTGCTGGAATTGTTTATGCCCCCATAACCTGACAACAAATCCATCAGTTATTAAACTTTGTTGTTCTTTTTTCCATGGTATAAATTAGGGTTATGCTGAAGAAAGAATTGGATGATTAGCAATGTAGCGAGTCGACACATAATTCTCCATTAAATGTACTCTGAAGCGAATATGGCTTTTTGGGCAAGCATTTGTGCTACAATGAAGGACACTCATAGATAATAGAAACATGAAGAAATCTATAGATGTCTTGTTTATCTATCAGTAAATGTGACCTCATAAATGACCACATTTAGTTTGTTGGTATGAATCCAATGTGAAAACACTCCATATACGTGGTAATATCATAGATGTGTGTTTGTGTGTGCATAATTATATCGTGCCTAATTATTAGTCTCCATGGGACCCAACAAGGGAAGTATCCCTTTATTATCATCATCAGTGTATGATAGTGTAGAATGTGTGCATATAAATATGTATATATGTTAATGATACAGTGTATGGACAAAGTCAAAAGTAAGTACATTAATGTAAGTGCACAACATATTTAATGTGAATCTCATAAGTCATTGAGTCAAAGTGAATATGATCTAAGCTGTTATTCCTGCACATCAGGTCATGCACATTCTGATTGGTTGCCGGCAGGTAATGTTTAATAGATTACAGATTGTATGCACATAAAGATTATCCTATTAAACTGCATTAAATCCTTATTTTCCACGACATAATGCAACACATAGCTAAGCATGTTGTATATGTTAAGCTTCCATGATGCATAAGGGGGGGTCGTGTGTGTGTGCTTATGTTGTAAGGTATATTAGCCCAAGGGCAGACAAGATAGACATATATCCAGGCTAAGAGACTGTCACATTAGTGACAGTGTATCAAAGTGTATAAAAACATATTTTCTTTTTATTTAGATCTCTCTCACACTCTCTTTCACACCCTCGTATCTGCTGTAACATGCTAAGCCATGTGTTGACTTTCTATGGAAAATATGGGTTTAATGCAGTTTAATAGGATCATCTAATCTATAATCTGTTAAACATTATAGCATGTGGCAGCCAATCAAAATGTAGATCACGCCAAAGAGATTAAGATAAGTAGGAATACTCATATGTGTAGGGCAGAGATAGAGGGGTAACTTGCCCCGCGTGTATTCATGTAAATAATCTGCGTACAGTAAAGACTTAAAAACACATGCGTTTTGTAAACATGCACCTACATATGATAGTGTATTTTTTGGGTGTACACACATACAAGATGGAGTTGTGTGAAGTTGGCCATAAAAAGTGCATAAAACATGGTAGAGCTACTGCCCTTGTCTGTGAAACTGTAAAATGTAAGGGGATGCCACTAATTTACATGAGGGACAAAGCCTGGTTACACAAACAGTCTCAGAACAAGCAGCTTCCAACACAAACACATTAGACATGGGCAAGAGACCAAAATGATCAAATGTGTAGTGTGTCGATGATGATGATGCTTCTTGCTTGTAAAGGAGGCAATGGTGGTAATTTGGTAGAGTATCTGAGCAGACACAAGACTCAGCATGAGTGTATTTCCACCAATAGAAATGTTCTTTTGAAATTGAACGTTGTCATATTAATTCCTGCTGCCGCCGTAATTTTACACTTTGTTTGTAACAATGGAACAAACATCCTGGGTAATACCCAGTCAGCTTGACTGTTTTTATGTATGTGTATGTATGTATGTGCTATTGAAAGAATCAGAGCCAAAATGTACCAACTAATAGAAACAAGCGTGACATGAAAATGGGTGGTCATGTTGTGCCGCTTGTGTGTCTCATTTATGATTTAAGACCCTTTTACCGTTTCCACAGTGGCTTTTACTAAAGCTCCCAATCACCTGAATCAATTGGTTCTGTCACGCTTCTTCAAAGCAACCACTTCAAAGCCCTCATCTCTTTTCTCCTCCCACTCTTCCCATCCTTTTATCCAAAGGCGGAGCAGGGGCACAACAAGGACTTCTATATGTAAACAGTATAATGTTATATAGAGGTATGCTGCAATATGTGCTAGTGTGATTTTAAGCGTGCCTGAACTGTAGATCGACGCAGAATTGACCTCACAAAGCAGACATCCTTTCAAATTTATATTTGAAACCATTCGATTTTAGCTTCCTGTTTGATTGAATTCAGGTCTTAATATGGACACAACTAGGAAATAAACATTTGAAGATGTTTTACTCCTTGATGAGATTTCCTTAATCCCAAATAAATGGATTAGTTGACAAATCGAACATAAGCCAAAGCCACCAGTTTTCTTCAATACTGAATTTGTCCCAGACCAGACATATTCTCCCCCTCTCATCATGTCCTGGGTTTGGGCAGGGTTTGCTTTTGTTTTTTTGTGTATGGTTTTTGTTTGTTTGTTGTTTTACCTGAATTCATTATGTGGACAGGCACAGAAAAGGCCAACAGATCCAATACACTTACAGTTCTGTTTTCGGTTCAGGCTGGTGGGCCTGCTTAGGAAAACCCATGGGCACATACACATATACAGAAGCACACACACACACAGACAGCAAACAAGTATTTGGCAGTGAGTTGGAGTGGTGATTGTTTGATATGTATACAGCATTTGTCAGACATGCTGATGGTGTTTTTGTTGGACAAAGAGAAATGCAGCTTAGACATGCACACAGCTGTTTCCTCTTGTGCGTGTGCTCGCTCTCACTCTGTCTCCCTCTCTAACTGTAGCTCCACCCCTGAAAGCTCAAACCCCAAACAGCGCAGGTCCTGATCTTTATTTTCATCAGTAGTATCTTCCTGTCCTGCCCTCTTTCCATTTGCTGTTTTGTTCACTTCTCCCTGGTTGCACTGCTGTGTCAGAGTTCAGTGAATGTTAATAGCTTTTAGGAAAAGTGTCCTGCTCCCCACCCTTGTTTATAACTGTTCTGACATCATCATCATCATCATGATCACTACATTGCAAGATGACATGGAAAAGGGCTTTGTAATAACATACACAGGCTGAAGCAGAATAGAAATGTGCCAGTTTTATTTCAATAGATATAACTTGAAATTTTCCGATTAATAACAATAACGTTAAAATATCTTGAATATTAACATTATATTGACATGTAAATTCATAGTTAGTTGTGTCCCTTTGACATCAGGTTCAGAGGTCTGGCTCACCTAGAACAGCACATCTTATACTCTGTCTTGCTTGCTCAAGGAAACTTCTGCAGGACACATACTCCCTACGTGTTAGACCACCTTGAACTAAAAATGTTTACAAATTGAAAATGTTTGGTTGTCATATGGTGTCAGTTTCACAATTTGGCTTTCTATGTTGGTTTTAAAGAACTTCATGCTCACAATTGCAGATTGTATTCTAAGTAGCTGTTCATTTTTAAATTTACAGATTTTCTCTCAGCAAAATGGTGAGTTTTTTATAATAATCTCGATATGCCTGACACAGACAAATTTCAGGCCTGCACCACCACGGCCTGTCTCTCCACTACACACATACCAGAAACCAGAGGATGCAGCTGTGTAATGTGTATCAGAGCAGATAGAGAAGGGAGAGCAAGCTAATATTTCCTGACCAAACGGCCACCTTTTCTGTATCTTTGGCCAGCAATAACACCATTGGCACACCTAATACAAAAGGGACTGAGCAGGAGGTCAAAGGGGCAAATTACTGGGCAGGTTATGGAGTCTGTCTGGCGATTTATGTATGAATGTGGCCTTGAGTAAATATCTGGGACTTTTCCAAAGCATTGCCCTGTTCAAAATATGATTAACACCGAAATCAGAAGAGGTATTTAATAGCAAACAATACGAAAGATTACTACCTTCCCAGCATTATGTCCGTGGAATCACAGGAATGTTGTTTTGGAAGGAACCAGTTTAGCTCCTAGGCCAATTTAGTGCAGATCTGGCCCTGTATTAAGAGACCACTTGTCCATTATTATTCTGGGACAGAGCTGTGATGTAAAAGGTGATGCTGCTGGTGTAGTTGGTGTGGGAATACATTCACTCTTGGGATGCAGATGATGCGGGCAAGGGTTAGACATTGGCAGTGGGATTGGTATAACTCAGCCCAAACAAGCTGACAATAGCTGCCCTGGGAATTTGCTCTCAGCACCTTCCCTCAGGCTAAAAGGACGAAAAATGTCACACAGATCATGTTGAAAAAGTAGTGCAGCAAATCAGCCATGGTATTAACATTGCGGAATAGAGATACTCTTTCATTAGTAATCAATTGTAGCTGATGATAACATGTCTTAGGGGCTTGACCTCCAGGTCCTCCATTGAAGCTCTTTGGTGGCCAATATTAAACAGTTGCCTTTCATCTATGTCTGTGAAGGAAGACATTGCTACAACAGTGCCTGCATTCTAAGTATAATAAATTGAATGAGCTAATAAAGGATAAAGGGCATTTAATGAACTAGGCTATTACTGAGTATTGGTCCAAGGTGAACTGTGCCTTTGATTAACTGCATACTGATGCAAACGAGCATCATATCCTGAATGCATTATTGTAATGTGTGTGTATTGTGTATTGTAAAGTGTGTTAGCCTTTAGTTCTGATCATGTGTGATTGATGGATGTTTTTGATGGTATTTTTCGACATGGCTGGCTCCAGAAGTCATTAGTGCCTCTTAATGTCAATGATGATGAGCCTTGGAAACTCTTTCACTCCGGACAATTATACAGTCATCATCTTCAATCTATTTGGCCTATGCATGCCTTTAAACACACAGTTCTCTCTCTCTCTCTCTCTCTCTCTGTCTCTTCTGCTCTCACTCTCTCTGTCTCACACACACACACATACAAACTGTCCAATTAGCAAAACACCATCTTTATTCTCTGAATGACCACATGCATCTTTCTGTCTGTCTCTGCACAGCTAATGATAATGATGTTTGTGTGGTCTTCTGTGTGTCTGTGTGTACTGGAGCCTGTGCCCCAGCAATTGAAAATGCAGTTTTTTGTGCCTGCATGATACGATATGTCTTAACACATAGCTTAAGCAGACACTCAGCCATTGCCAGACCTTCAGCCAAATGACAGATCATTAAGCTCTAGCAGTGAGCATTACTCTAATTTAGCATGAAGCCAGTAGATTGTCCCCTCTTGGTGTATATGACCTTCACATTCCTGGAATGCATGTATAGAAGATGGGTATTTTTAATACTTGTCAGTGATTGTGAGCTGGGTTCTACCAAAGCCTTGAGGCATTTAGGCAATGATAACAAGAGACTCCTTAAGGTAATGAAATAATAATACTTGAGAGAAGCGGCTGTGGTGGTGAGGGCTGGGCAATGTGGGCAAACCATGCCCAAACCGATAATTTTCAAAAAAGTAGACCAGAGGATGTGCTCCAATTATTGATTATACATGTGCTTTGTGGATTTGAAAAAGGCCTATGACTGTGTCTCTCGGCAAAACTTGTGGTGGGTAGTGACTGTGGGAGTATGGGGTACCGGGTTCGTTGCTACGAGCCATTTGGCCCCTGTATAACCAAAGTGAGAGCTGTGTCCGCATTTTTGGCACAAAGTCAAGCACGTTCTCAGTGGGTGTTTGACTCTGCCAAGGCTGTCCCTTGTCACCGATCCCATTTGTGGTATTCATGGGCAGGATCTCAAGGCTCAGCCGAGGTGAGGAGAGCGCCTGGTCTGGAGACCACAGAATTACATTTCTGCTTTTTGCAGACAATGTGGTTCTGTTGGCTTCCTCAGACCGTGACCTTCAGCATACGATTGGGCGGTTTGCAGCTGAGTGTGAAGCGGTCAGGATGAAAGTCAGCACCTCCAAGTCTGAGGCCATGGTTCTCTGCCAGAAAACTGTTGCTACTGTTCACAAGTGAGGGTAAAATGGAACGCAAGACGGACAGACAGATTGGTGTGGTGTCAGCAGTAATGCAAGTGCTGTATCGGTCCATCGTGGTGAAAAGGGAACTGATCCGGGAAGCAAAGCTCTCGATTTACCAGTGGATCTAAGTTCCAACCCTCACCTATGCTCATGAACTCTGGGTAATGACCGAAAGAACGGGATTGTGAATACAAGCGGCTGAAATGAGTTTCCTCCGTAGGGTGTCAGCTCAGCCTCAGAGATAAGGTGAGGAGCTCGGCCATCCGGGAGAGGCTCGGAGTAGAGCCGCTGCTCCCTCATTGAAAGGAGCCAGTTGAGGTGGTTTGGGCATCTAGTCAGGATGCCTCCTGGGTGCCTCCCTATGGAGGTTTACCAGGCACGTCCCACTAGGAGGAGACCCCGGGGAAGACCCAGAACTTGCTGGCAGGATTACATTTCTCATCTGGCCTGGGAATGCCTCGGGAAAGCCTTGGGATCCCCGAGCTCCAGGAGGAGCTGGAAAGCGTTGCTCGGGAGAACGATGTCTGGAGTGCTCTGCTTGACCTGTTGCAACCGTGACCCGACCCCAGATAAGCGGAAGATGATGGATGGATGGATGAAGAAATACCAGTTCATTATCATTTAATTAATTTCTTTCAATATTCCAGTAATTGTAAAAATTGTAAAAAAAAAATGTAATCATCAATCAGTCTTTATACTGTACAAGATACAAGTTAGCTTTTATAGGAGCATAGAGCATTTTACTGTTCACTGTAACCATTTATGTGGTCCAAAGTCAGGGAACTATATAACAGTAAAAGTGCATTCACTGCCGGCAGTAGGTTAGGTTACTTGGCTTAAAGGAATATAAATGTGGGATTCCATCAAATGTAATAATAACTAATGTCTCAATAATTAAGTACTTTTGGGGTATCATCATAAGACATGCAGTATATGTATGTGTATGTACAGTATGTGTGAAGAAGCCCTTTGTGAGCTAGCCTTTGGGCAGCCATTCAAAAGCAGGTTTGAATTATGTGAGTGCTGTATTCTCTAATTAAAATAAGCTGATCACAACAACTACCCAGTGTCATCTCTTCCAAACAAATTACTTGTTACCAGAAACATTGAAAGCATCTATACTGTTAGTCCAGTTACCTATTGATACACTGGATAGTTTGGTGTTTTTGTTCTTTTAAAAACCAATCTGTATGGAAAGTCGTAAAATAATTATTGGACAGCAACATTGATATGTCACATTAACTGATAAACAAGATTGGTGAAACTACAGTGCAGTTACATGAGAATAATCATGTGTGCAAAGTTGAAATTTTGGGAACAAACCAATCTACATTAGTTATTAAGCATGTTTAACCCTTGTTTTTGTCCGTATGTGTCTTTCCAGAGGGAGTCTGTGAAATCTGGCTGACCAGTGAGGACACAGGAGCTTACGGTAGAGACATAGGGACAGATCTACCCACGTTGCTGTGGAGATTGGTGGGGGAGATTCCTGAAGGAGCCATGCTGAGGCTGGGTATGACCAACCCACCATATATCCTGGAGCATCTAGAGGTATGCACAGTACACCGTCACCCATTTCACCCAGAATTCCTATCAAAGATTATTATACATCATTGGCAAATAAAATACTTACACACCTACCTTTTCTTTCTCCGTTTTGTATTTGTCCCTTTTGTCTCCTGTGATATCCCTTTCTCTGAAAAAATAACGCATTGTGAACAGATTTAATAAACTAAATGTCTTTCTGTTTTGCTTACCAAGCAGTTTAGCTGCAGTGCGCTTACTTCATTCATTAGTGCAGTTCATTCTCCTCTCTGCCTAATGAGTCAATTAAGGACCATTGTGTCCTCTTTAGCAACCTCATTTTATCAGTCATTATTGTCTTCCCTAATGGAACAATGGACATTGTTATCCCTTCTCTCTTTCGCTTTCTACCCCTTTCTCTTTTTGCATGTCTGTCTCTGTCTGTGCGTTTTTTATCATTTAAATGAGATTTTTTTTAAATAACAGTTTCTGGAAATGTTAGGTTAACAACGTATTATAACATGTTATCACCATTTTCCACCATCAATGGACAATAGACAGACAACAAGTCAACTTGGAGAGGAAGAGAAAACTGAATAGTAGAAGAGTGCTCTGGATAAAGATGAGATATGTACTGAAAAGTCCCTTCATTTCACCAAATTATTTGGATAGATAAAATAGGAGGCCTAAGAAACTTTAACATTTTGTTTTATAGTAAATCCAGTCGATTGTTGTCGAAATCAAGCAAGTCTAGACAGCAGGACGTGACTAGGCTATCCTCCATGCGTTTTCACCATTTGTGTCACTATCAATGCTGTGCCATTGGTCTATTTATTGGATGTATGTGGATGTGTTTGTGTGCGTTTGAAAAAGAGAATATAATGTTTTAGGTAGCACTTTTAGCACACCATGGTGTTACCTACAAAATGACCTGATTTTCCAGGTGGTCAAAGATTTTGGTGTACTTACAATGTATACACATGACTTGACAATATTTTTTGAATATAAAAACAATACTCCATCCATACGTCCACCCCATTAAAGACTAAAATGCCATATTGATGTCAACTAAGCCAAAATGGCTGTAATTCTTCATTCCACAATTCTTAAAACAAATTAGGAATAACTGTAGGATGAGTAGATGTACATGGAAACAAACTTTGTGGTGATAAAAATACCCAGACTTCAGTGTTCATAGCTGCAAACTGTTTGCCCTTTGGTTAAATTCACTGTTTTGAATTGAAAATACGGCAGCCTTGTGAAGATCTGAATAGCTTTTTATTTGTGAAAGTTGGTCTGAGCTCTGCCAAGGCATACACATAGCACTTATGGCAGGACCCTGCTTAACCTCATGTTTGTAATGACAGTTTTTTATGTTGTTGTAACTTGAAATTTTGTGGTTTAGAGTAATATAACTTTGTCCAACATGAGCTTAAATGGTTACAAATGTACACCCTTAAATACTGCGAGAGCCCTCTGTCCCAGCAGCCATGAGACGCCACTGTCAGATTCTCTGTTTGATTCTCAAACTGGAAGTCTGGCGGAGCTTTACAATAGGAGCACATTTATGGTCACCTAAGAGGCTCAATGTGTGGATACCTGGGCTAGCAGCTCTACTATGAGAGGCTCTCCTGTGTGTGTCTGTAGGGGAGTGTCAGTACATAGTTGCAGCCACTCTGTCCATAAATATCTTTGTGGTAGTGATGTCGTAACTTAAGAGGGTAAAAAGAAGAGAAGTGAATGTGAAATTGAATAGTGAGATGTTGGGTTAAAGTAATGAAGACAGAAGTTTCTGCTTTATTTGTCAACACTCTTTTAAACTCTTTTAAACCATATGTTACCATAGTTTTAACCTCTTTTAGCATTTCCAGCCTCATCCCTGGAGAAATAATAAGAAAAATAGGAGGTCTAAGAAAGAGGGCTGAAATAGGGTGAAGGTAACCTAGAAAACTAAACTGAAACAAAACCTTTGAGCAAAAAAAAAAAACCCAGTGAAGTTCACAACAGATATACTTTTGAACAAATCAAGGGAGACTGGAGATCATAGATGAATGAAATGAGGACAGAAATGAAAAAAATGGGGATGAAGGCCCGGGGATAGAGATGAGGGGTAAAAAGGAGTGGAAAAGTGCTGTGGGAAGCAGCAATGGAGGTTGTAATTAACCAGGGGTTAATGGAGGTGGCTAATTGTCCCCCACATGTATAGGTAGGCTTTCTGCTTGGCTACATTACAATTAAAAAACCACCCTCCTAATGATAGGGAATAACAATTAACTGATAATTAGAAATATACTAGGACGACACACTAGCTTGGCCTGTGTGTGTGTATGTTAGGAATCATTTCATATGCTACCAGCCCTTTTATTGTTAACGTCCATGCATTGAATTGAATTATATCTTTTTTGCTTTAATTCCTCAGTCAATTAACCTACATAAGGAAAGATAAGGGTGCTCTTCTTTAAGTTATCATTGTCTTTTGTTGCTCCTGTCCCCCATTTACCCTTTATCCACTCCCCTCTTCACATCTCCATCCCCCCACCGCAACTTTCCCTTTTCTCTTTCTAGTCCCACTTATAAACTTTTTATATATTGTCAGCGACCGTGAGCCCAACACCTAACAGAGAAACTTGCCAAAAATTTTGAAATTCAGTGAAAAAATTCTTGGTTTTGTTCCCCCTCTTCCAGTCCTTTTTTCCTTTTCAGTTTCTTCCTCTTTGAGCTTTTTCTGACTCCTTTTACTCTGATTTCTCATTCCAGCTCTCTTTGTAATTCTGCATATTTTCCTTCTCATATTCATCACTGTATTAGTGTTTTCATCTTCCCTACTTTCAAACTCTTGTTTTTCTCCTCCTGATCACTCTTCCATCACGACTTCCTGTGTGTCCTTTTCCGATTTCTCTCATGATGTTGGTAATCACAGCAGTAACAAAGGTGTGATGATGATGAAAGCCAAATCTCCGAAGTAGATTTATCCTGCGTCGTCAGTATAGGCCAAATTATAACCCGCTGTCTTTTCTTTTAAAGAACACCAGTGCTTGTATAACAGCTTCATGTCAAGTGGCTGTGATTGAAAATGAAAAGGTCAAGTAACCTCTCCACTTCCCCCTAAAAGATCACCTCCTATCACACATACTCACTCAGATCAACGCTTTTGCACCTTCTCCCTCTATCACAAAAGAACACACAATTTCTTCCTATGTGCAGCCTGTTTTTCCTGACAGATATAGACAGCCTCATAGCACCATTTGCTGATTGGAGCAGTTAAAGGCCCAATCGCCTCTCATGGGCCACTTGTCTCTGGCATTTTAGTTGATTGCATTGTTCCGTTAGTAGACATTTTTACCTGAGTAGTTGCAAGTAAAATTGTCTCTAACAGTGGTATTTTTTTTTCTTCACTTGCCTTTTTTCACTTCAGACTTTTTAGTTTTAAAACTCCATCCATCCATCCGCCTGTCAATAAATTGCTAAGCAGCCATCAAAAGTGCAACATTAAGTCATCTGGTCATAAGGTGTGTGTTTGGGTATGTGTGTGTGCATATAGATACCTGTGCATGTGTGAGCCTGAGTGTGTGACTGAATCCAGCATGCTAGCAGACTCAGTAAATGAGGTGTGAAAGTAGCCTCCTCGTACGTAGCAATCAGACAGGCTGAGATGAATGAAATAGCAGTTGTCCATTAAGCATCCTCGACAGAGCTCATCTCACTTTGACTAGAGATACATCTGATGCGCTGTTCACACTCCCTCTACAGTTGCCTCTGTGAAACAGTAGTGTGATACTGTCATGGTGCAAGTAAAGAGTGCTTTCACCTAACATTTTGCTCAGCTTTATTCCCTTAAAATGCTTAAAATAGGATCTTATAAATACGGACAGAGAAACAAAAAATTACATCACTCCCTGGCTCCTGTTAGTTGGTTCCCATCCAGCTGCAAAGAACATTTTAAGCAAACTTAAAATGTAATTTTGGAAAAACAAATACTCACATATAAAGGCAAATTATTGTTTTGTATCACATATGTATATACAATATGTCTAAATAACAATGTATCTAAATAAATAAACAAATAAATGAATGATAACAGGTCAAGCTTCTTCTCAAGCGTCAGATGGTTTTGGTTTTGACCATGTAGAGTCTTAAACATAGAAGAAGGGGATATGTTCTGACTATATGACGTGGGACGGAGCAGAATCTGTTGTTTGTTTTTATCTTTTAATTTTTTTCATGGAGACATTTGCTTTCAGGAGACTATAAAAGATTTGTTAATGTTCTCAGTTCGATGGAGGGCCTTGGAAGTGAAAATTTGATCCTCGTGCGCTGATATTTTTCATACCCCAGCCACACGATTTCACACACATGAATACACACACACGCCCTGAAACATACCCACATACATCTCTCACCTTCACACTCAGATGTGCACACAGCTGTATGGACACACAGTAAGACACACTCTCTCAAACCATTTTCATTTTAATGAAGCCTTTGGGAGCCACTTCACATTAGAGGCCTAATGTAGCATTGTGTGAGGGACCTGGCACCAAATTAATGCTCGCAGTAAAGCTATTCTGATATGCCTGTAAATTAAGAGTCCTGACTCACTGCAGTGAATTATGTTTTCTGAATTGCTGCGGTGAGAAAGATTTCATCATTTAGATGCTGGCTTCCCATTTAAAACCGATCTTTGTTGTGCCTTTTGTTGTGGCTTCACATACTTATTTTTAAAGGGCAAAAAGAATTAAGGACAGGATTAAACTGATTCTTTTGTAATTTGTTCATGTAATCCACAGCCGCAACAAACTTTTTATTTATCATGCATTTTGGTTTTTGTGCACTTCTGGTTGGCTGTCACGACTTAAGCAATCGGTATGGAAAAAAACCAAACATGCTCAACAAAAATTGGTGTTTTTCTTCCAGCTGACAACAGTCAGATGATACACACAGTACAGTTCAGTGTGACATTCAAACCATACACATGCACTTAAATTCCCTTTTACCGTGGAATACATAGATTGTATAAACACTGTATAAAGTGCTGCAGGGTTGTTATACCCTCTGGGGAAAATCAAGTGCAGCCTGAAATGTTTAATACCATTGGGAGCTCAGTTTCTCTATCTGCTCCTGAGTACAGTTCCCACTAACATGTGTGTTTGTGTATGCTAGTGCACACACATGGGAACCTGTCTTATTATCCTGGGAATGGCTTGTAGAATCATTTTCTGTACAGACTCCCGTGGGTGAACCCCCTGAATTCTCTGTTGTGTGAGGGTTTGTGTATATGTCTGTGAACCCAGTTAGGTGCTACTTATTCTGGGTTTGCTTCAGAACGTTCACTTGAACCAGACTGTAAACCTCTCTGTCTGTGTTGGCACTCTGGGGAATCCCGCTTTATTTGTGTGCATCATTATAATGCAATTATAATCCAATAAATCCTTATTCCATACTATATACAAATATGATAAAGCATACGGTATATACTAATACTGACAATGCACTAATTTAGAAGTTAGTGTAATATTTTATTTTTCTTTTAGCTAATGGGAATTGTTGCATGACATGAAGCTGCAACTCATTACTTTTTGTTTCTTCAACTTCTCTGTTGCTGCGAGGAGCTCCTCCACATCAAGGAGGTTGCTGTTCAGAGACAATAGTGTACATCAGCACTACACACTACACCCTTTCTAGTTGGTGCCAAATTTTACTGTTTCATTTCTCACCAATAGTTCCTCAGTCTCTGAACCTATAGCATTATAAATCTTATACACTTAAATATAGAAATTTCATTTGCTGTGAAGACACATGAAATAATGTATGTTAAATTTTCCATAATGAATGTGTGTTTGAGATGTTTAGATTATTTATTCCTAAATATACACATAAAGAAACACCTCTTACTCTTTCACAGCTGTGTCACTCTTTCTCTCTGGATTGCATCAGCAGGCTTTTATAGATGTTAGATGAATAATAACAAATCCAGTCTCTAAGTAAATATTTTTATGTTATTTCTTTGGGATTTCAGATCAAAATTGTAATACCCTTTTTCTTTTTTCCTTCCTTTCTTTTTTCTTAAGGTTTTTTTTTGGCATCTCTGCCTAATACTTGAATGCAGTTTGTGTTTGTGTTTGCAATACAAACAGATACATTAATCAGAATCAGAATCAGAATTACTTTAATTATCCCCAGGGGGAAATTGCTTTTTGTTGCACACAGCTCCAAAACAATAAGAATAAGAATAAACTTCAAACACAAAGTAAAATATAAATATATAAAAGTATGAATAAAAAAAATATGTATTGAAGATTATTATTACAAATTATTACACAGAGGTAAATTACTGCACCAGGTGAGTCCAGAGTCTTATAATAATAATAATAATAATAATAACAATAATACCACTACTACTACTAATAATAATAATACTAATAAAATATATATCAACATGCACAATCATAGTAAGGCGGTGTACTATATAATACCAATAATACTACTACCACTACTACTACTACCAACAATAACACACAACAACATGTACACTCAGAGTGAGGAGCTGTACCATATTACAATAATAATAATGATACAAATAATACCACTACTAATAATAATAATATATAACAACGTGTACCTTCAGAGTGAGGAGATGTGTTATATAATACTAATACTACTACTACTACCAACAATAATATATAACAATATGTACACTCAGAATGAGATGTATTATATGATTATAATAATAATAACGCTGATAATAATAATAATAATACAATATATACAACAACATGTACACACAGAGTGAGGAGCTGAATCATATAATAATAATAATGATAATAATAATAATAGTAATAACACAACAACATATACACTCAGAGTGAGGAGTCGTATAGATTAATGGCCACAGGCAGGAATGATTTCCTGTGGTGCTCTGTAGTGCATCGTGGTACAATTAGTCTGGCACTGAAAGAACTCCTATATCCAACCAGCACTTCATGGAGTGGGTTGGACACATTGTCCAAAATAGCTCCCACTTTGTGAAGCATTCTCCTCTCTGACACCACTGTCAGAGAGTCGAGCTTCACCCCTACAACGTCACTGGCCCTGCGGATCAGTCTGTTCAGTCTATTGACATCCTCTACCCTCAGCCTGCTGCCCCAGCATACCACAGCATAGAAGATAGCACTGACTACCACAGACACATAGAACATCCTGAGCATAGTCCTGCAGATGTTGAAGGACCTCAACCGCCTCAGAAAATAGAGGCGGCTCTGGCCCTTCCTATAAAGGGCATCAGTGTTCCTCCCCCAGTCCAGTTTGTTATCAATGTGTACCCCCAAGTACTTCTGGTGGCTGGTAGGCGAACTGTAGGGGGTCCAAAAACGATTTGACCATGGGCCGGAGCTGCTCCAAGATGAAGTCTCTCCAGGGTCTTCATGATGTGGGAGGTCAGCGCCACAGGTCTGTAGTCCTTAGAGTTACTGGGGCACAGCGTCTTCGGAACAGGAACTAGGCAGGACGTCTTCCGCATCACCGGGACCCTCCGCAGACTCAAGCTCATGTTGAAGACATGCTGAATAACTCCACAGAGCTGGATGGCACAGGTTTTGAGCACCCTGGGGCTGACACCATCAGGGCCTGCAGCCTTGCCAGAGTGAAGTTTCCCCAGCTGTCTTCTAACATCTTCAGCTGTGATAGTCACTGAAGATGGGGGTGAGGGGAGGGAATAGAGGTGAGAGAGTGGCCTTGAAGATGAGAGGCTGCAAGGAGGATGAGGGGGAGAGAGTGGAGTAGGTGTTGTTGGGGGCAGAACAATCGAGGTGTTGATGGTTGGCTCTTGGTGCAATCCCTGTCGGCCCGACCAGTTTGGAAGCTGTCAATGGAAACATTGTCGTCGGGAATGTCCTGATGCAGCCATGTCTCCGTAAAGCACATTAGACTACACTCCCGGTACTCCATCTGACTCCTGGCTAACACTGTTAGCTCCTCCATCTTGTTTACCAGCGATCTCACGTTGCCCATAGTAACGATGGGGAGACAGGGTTTATATTTATTTTCCTCCATACGCCTCCGTTGACTCCCTCTGGTTTCTCTCCTTTGGTTTCTCTCCTCCGCTGGTTCTTCTTTCCTCTGCAACCTCGGTGTGTTTTCCTCCACAATTCTTCTGGAATTTGTGAAGATCATAACCCAAGTGCGCTTGTGCTCAAGGTCATGAACTGATGGCCGGACATTCTCCTTCAGGATTTTCTGGTAGAGAGCAGAATTCATGGTTCCATCAATTATGGCAAGTTGTCCAGGTCCTGAAGCAGCAAAGCAGCCCCAGACCATCACACTACCACCACCATGTTTGACTGTCGGTATGATGTTCTTTCTCCGAAATTGCCTAGTCTCTTTCTTATTGTTGAATCATGGACACTGACCTTAACTGCGGCAAGTGAGGCCTGCAGTGCTTTAGATGTTGTTTGGAGTTCTTTTGTGACCTCCTGCATGAGACTTTGATGCACTCTTGGAGTCATTTTGGTAGGCCGGTAGTCCTAGGAAGGTTCACCACTGATCCATGTTTTCTCCATTCGGGGATAATGGCTCTCACTGTTGTTCGCTGGAGTCCCAAAGCCTTAGAAATGGCTTTGTAACCCTTTCCAGACTGATAGATGTCAATAACTTTGTTTCTTGTCTGTTCTTGAATTGCTTTAGATCGGGGCATGATGTGTTGCATTTTGAGATCTTTCAGCCTACTTCATGTTGTCTATTTAAGTGATTTCTTGATTCTACAGCTCTGGCAGTAATCAGGCCTGGGTGTAGCAAGTGAAATTGAACTCAGCTTTCAAAAATGTGGTTAATCATAGTTAATTCATGATTTAACAAGGGGGGGCAATTACTTTTTCACATAGGGCCAGGTTGGTTTGGATAGCTTTTTTCCCTTAATAAATGAAATCATCATTTAAAAACTGCTTTTTGTGTTTATTCAGGTCATCTATGTCTGATATTAAAATTGGTTTGATGATCTGAAACATGTAAGTGTGACAATAAAGCAAAAACAGAAGAAATCTGCAAGGGGGCAAATACTTTTTCACACCACTGTACAGGCAGAGACTTCTGTCTTTATAGTTAAATAAAAAGGGGGGATGAAAAAATGACCTTTTATCTCTTTCTCTCTCTCTTTTCTTTCCATATTTGTTCTTTTCAGTCATATCTAATTTGAGGGAGTATATATTAGATCCTTTGAGCTAAGCCAGTTAAGATGAATGTGTGTTTCTGAGCTGATGAATGAAAGATGAAAGGATTGTGTCTTTGTTTGTGCGAATGAGAGAGATAGGCCTAGTGAGGGAGGGGGGTGTCACAGGGAACAAAAACAATATTATACAGCTTTAAACACTATTAAGACTGATTTAAAAAAAAAAAGAAAAAAAGAAAACGGCAACAAAATAGCCTACTTGCATCAATACTTGATTGGTTTGTTTAAGCTTGTTGAATTCTGCTTTGAGCTACATAGCTCAGCCACCCAGGAGTGATGGCATTAAAGCAGCACTTTAAATTTTGCCACCGGGCACTGCTGAACGATATCTTTCTCATCACAGCATCATTTTCACTTCAGACTCACTAAACTGTCTGTCAGCAGCAGTCAAACATTGAAAAGGCCTCAACTCCACGGGGATCAGTAGCCAGAGAGATTCATATCAGTGTACTGTATAATCATTGGAGGATGGGACTCAGTCTGTCAGTTAGATGCACACACATGATAAATGGCTTGTGTGAATGAAAAGTCCTCCCCTCATAGATTAATCCCCAGTTGCCATCAGCAGTGCCCTGCTACTCAAACTAGCATGCCATCTGTTGAAACCCCATTCACCCTTGTAACACACATCCATGTATGCCTGCACGCACGCGCACACACAAACACACACACACACACGCACACGATCAGTGGGATCTATTGCATTCATTGGGGAATGATCATAGATTGGAGCAGCACAGCACTGTACATGGTACTGTACATTGAATTGGCATTTATAATAAAAGCCCTGGCAGACACAGGTAATATGCAATAAGAATGGGGCACCATGCTACCAAACCAGGTCTAATCTATGGACCACGATAAAATATAAATTGTGTTATTAAAGTTTAATGCAGACTTCTGTAGCAGCACCCGAGGTAAAAAAGGTTGTACTTCAAACATGGTTTAAAAAGGCACATCTGGAGAAAAAGACCAGTATTTTCCACAAGTATCTACATAGCTAAAACCACACAGACCATTACCATTTGAAGTACATTTCCCTCGTGTAGCACTAAAGATATAGGATGATAGTGTCTTATTGTTAATTGTCTGATAAACTGCTGACTTGGGATGTTGAAATTCTTTGGTTGTATACTCAGGCATTGCATCACAATTGGTACCAGGAAAGTGCACACAATAAAGCATCTACAGCGAGAAAAGTAGAACATAATTGTCAGAGGAGTAACTTTAAAAACGTAGAATAACACATGGGCACATAATCAATCTGCTATTCTTTTACCTTTTTGAAAGAATTAAAAAACACACATAAAAGCATGTTCCTTAACATGTTTTTCTCTCTCTCGCTCACTCATACACACACATGCAGCAAGCTGATTTCTGTCACCAATCAAGCTCCATTTTCCAACCAAATTAATTCTTCCTAATTTGAAGCTTCTAGTGGTCAACCCCCTGTGGTGCGCTTCAACTTAGCTATGCTTGTGTGTGCTTGTGTGTGTGTGCACGCACACATATGCTTTTCTGTCTGTGTATGAAGTATGGAACATTATACAATAGATCTTAATTGAGAAGACGGACTGCAATCAGCATATTCTTGTAGGAAATCATTAAATCATTTCTTCCTCCCCTCTCTTTTTCTCTCTTCCCTTCTTGTAGTGATTAGCATGGTAATGATAGCATCCTGATTATGTCCATCAGAAAAATCTGACATCTGTGGTCTCCAGTTCTTTTACTGAGGAAATGAATGTAAGAATGAAAAGGAAAGGAAAATACCTTCCAACTATCCCAATTAATGTGGTATATTAAAAACACAGAATGACACGTGTAAGAGCTGAGACAAAAAGATTTGACTCAGTCCTGTGTTGCTAATGGAAAATCCAGTTTTCACGTTTCATTTTTTAGTTCCATAAACATGAAATTAAAGAGATTCATTATCAGTTTATGGTGACCTTGATAGGAACAAATATAAATTATGCAAGTTACAATTTGTAATGTTAAACAGACATTCATAGGAATATAGACTATAATAAGAATTTTGGAGTCTGGACAAACCCTTGTGAGAACTTTTTAATGTCTCTTTATTTCATGGTGCATGTTTGTTCCTTTGCTTTTTGAATTCATCTCAATACACATCTCCTGGAATGCACTGAACATCACAGCCTGGGTATCTGATGGTGGCATTTTCCTTTAAGTTGGTGCGTGTTCATAAGTGAAGCATTTTTTAGCAGAGTTAGAGTTTAGAGTACTTTTCCTTAAAACCTGCCGCCTGGATTATGTATTAGAGAGACTGGAGTCATTATTGCCAGCAAGCACCGTACCCTAAGCATTTTTAATACACGGCTTTTTTGTATACTCGATTCGGCTCCATTCAAAACCTGCATCACCATGTTGTTTTGCAATGATGTCCAGCTCGCTGTGCTTTATCCCTTACACTCTTTTAATGAAAACAGAATGGTACCTCGTGGCCAGACATTCTTACTGAGTTAATTATAGAGCTCATGTATTTTTTTTTCCTCCTCGCCATTTTGATGTGAGATGTGGACCTGCATGCTTCAGTAAAAGCTCTTGACTTTTCAGACATAAAGAACCCCTACTGATGCAGCCTTGACTCTTTGGACTTTGAATCTAGTGGGTACACAATGTATTGTCTGAGATGCTTTTCTTTTATGTTACCAATATAAAAAAAAAACAGAAATGGAAAATAAGAGAGTCTATTGTAGGTCTGGAGCAAAAAGAGTGCAGAACGAGGCAGGAATGTTAATGGAACCTTCTTTTTCAAAGCTAGCAGCTGCCATTCACTTGCGCTATCTGTGAGATTTTGTTTCTTCCTTTAGTATTTTTACAGTCACATACTCTCACATAAAAATACTTCAGTTTACATTTCTGGCTTACAATTCATGCCTCCCATGGCTAATGGACACCACCTGTTAAGAATGTCTTGGGTTTCTCCACCATCATCAGTAGACTAATTACAAGTGAATCATTTAGCCAATAACAGTCGATTAATCGTTTTAATATTAAGTGGCAAATTTTCTGTTCCACATATATATAGATGTACAGCATACAGTAGTTGCATTAAGATAAAACATACTTTTTTAAATTCTTGGTTTATTCAGTTTTCTGTGCACTTCTACATGATTTAGTTATTAGTAGAAAGTCTATACTTTGTAGTGTATTGTATGTATTTCTAGATTTACAAATAGACTAGCCATCAAAATGCCAAAAATTTGTTGACCCCTCCCAAATTTATTTGTGTATAAATGTAAATCTAACAACAGAAAAAAGAGAAACACTATCTGTTATCACTCATTTTGAGCAAAAGGATGAAACCACATTTTAGTTATTTTCACCCCTATTGCCTCTCCTCTTAATGGATATGAAAAATCTAACCCTTTTATTTCTATTTGTCTCCCCCATCTCTTTTTTCTCTTGTCTGTGTCTCATTAGGAGATGGCTAAGATACTGAATCATCCACGTGTCTATGGCTTCCTTCATGTACCAGTACAATCGGCCTCAGACAGCGTCCTGATGGACATGAAGAGAGAATATTGCATTGATGACTTCAAAAGAGTGGTGGATTTCCTCAAAGAGAGGTAAGAAATGATGTGGAGCCCTAATGGACTCATGATGATGCAGTGTTCAGTCTGTTACATTTTAGTGTCCTGTTGACACCAACATAACCTTCACATGTTGGCACCTCTTGTTTTTTTTCATTTAGCATAGCCTGAGGCTGAGTGTCTATACACTAGTGAGCATGCATGTATGATTGATTAAGTGACTACATCTATGAACATATAAACTTCACATTGATAGACACACATACATATGCAGCACTTGAACTCTTATCTTGGCTCAGATAAAAAAAAAAAAAAATAGATAAAACACTTGCTGCTGCATGTGTGTCCAGCTTCCTGCCTGGATGTTTGTTGATCATAATGCACTGATCTAAATTGTGTCAGATGTGTACTGTATAGTGCTGCCCCCAATCAGACATTTTCCTCGTCAAGTAGTAGTTGGTAGTTCAAGCAACTTGTCGACTAGCCAGCTTTATATATACAGTGAAAAGAAGAACTTATATTGCGATTGATTTATCAACAGCTATCAAAAAGAAACAGGGTCTTTGAATGGCAGAAATCAGAGTTCACCTGCATCTGCTATAGCTATCTATCACAAGAAAACCAGAAATGAACCAATCATATCCTCTCTTTACCTTCACTTAGAGACTCACATGGGTGAGACCAGATATGGATGAATGTTTATTCATGTTATCTATGAATGTTTTGCATCATGCAAACTGTGTCTGTCTTATCAGTTTAAGAAGATGAGTTCTCAAGTTCCTTATACTGGTGCTGTCAATAAGGGGTGTCACTCTGACATCCTGGATACATCGAATCAGAACCAAGTAGTAATCACGATGAACGATATTAACTTAATTCTCTAGAATTTTTTTTAAATGTTCTGCTTCAGATAATGTTAAGCAGAGATATTAGACAATGTAGTTATTGTTGCTGTAAAGTGGGTATCATATAAAGCAAATGCAAGCTTTTTACAAACTATGAAAACAAACTTTCCTTTTAGCTGCACAAAAATGCAAGTTCTTGAATGAAGGCAGTGCTATGTTCTTTTATAAATCTCTCACTTTAGCTATAGTCCTGCCCACGTTGTCAGTTCTTATTCAGCATGCCATTATTTTACAAGGTTAAACATTTCAAACGTGGAATTAATAGACAAGTTCAAGGAGAATTGACTGCAGCACTGTTTGAATATGTGAGCCTTGATTCCTGAAACACTTCGTGTTCAAGCTATATTCTTCCAAAAATACACACACACACACACACACGCATGCACATATACATGGAACTTTAAGTTCAACATGTACATTCATGATATGGATTAAATGTAGCCTGCAACCCCCCACAAAATCCACAATTCATCCAACATCCAACGTGCACATAATGCATGGATTTGACCTCTGACATAGAGTAAAAGATAAGAAATAATGCAAACTTTAATTATTTTAATTATGGCAATGCACGTCAGGGTTCTTGAGTAAATATAGAAGTGATGCTAAGATAATACTCTATGAAGGGAGTCATATTAAAATGAGTTTGGGTAAGATTATTCTCTAGATATTATTGTATGATTTAGAATAAAGATGTTGTGTATGCAATGGTGTATTAAGCATGTTATTGCTTTTGCCAGATGGTAACCTCTCATTTTTGATATTTACAACACTTGTCTTAGAAACAAAGTCAAATAATAGGATGGACATTCACTCTCATAGAAAGTTAGCTACCCAATGTGCACTTTTCTCTGATCAGTTGTGTTGGTCTGGTCCCCATGTATAAATCTTAGATACTAATTTGTGTGGTAGCTCACGTGTTGTGCAGCATATTGTCGTTCTACCTGGAATGAAGTGTGCTATATAAATTAAGTCTTACTTGGTTGCATGTGTGTATGTGTGATGTTTCTGTATCAGTCAAAGTATGTCTCTTTAGATCACTCTGACACACTTTCACTCATTCTTTTACATCACCTCTCCCTCCACACACTTTTCCATCCATTGTTTCCCACCTCCCATTTATTTTTCCCTCTGGCATTGTGTGGAAACCCAACCAACCTGAGCACAAATCTGGCTCTGTTCTGCCTTTGATTTGAAGCTTTTCTCTTGTCATTAGTCTACCTTTTCTGTCAAACCCTCATTTCATTGTTGGCTTAAAAGTGCCACTTATGTAATTGCTGTAAAACAGCAGAATGCTTACCCTGCCCAATTAAATGCTGTATTACAGTCCATGTATTGTTGTGACTATCTTACATTGGTGGTCTTGGATTAGCAATGTTGCTTATTAAGAAATAACATTCCCTTATCCAGAAACGCCTTAGCTTTCTATCTGTGGAGGGTTTTTGTCCAGTTTATGTTGTGTTACTTCTGGTTCCAACTCGATGTCTTTGGAAGAACAACAGCCCCCTCCTGTTTTGTGTCATAGATTAATTTAAGTTGTGCTGTAAAACACGAAAAAATGGCGTACAGTACACAGAAGTGAGGAACAAACGTATGAGCTGTGGTCCAGTTTGTTTGTCCAGTTTAGAACGCTAAAGAGTTTGATAATCCTATTTTTCTCTTTGGATTTTGTGTCCACTGGTTGCTTGTTTCTCACTGACTTCTGCTTTTAGTATCCTGGTTTCTCTCTCTCTCTCTCTCTCTGTCTGCCATCTTTTTACCAGTATGTTTTATATTTTCATGTCTTTTCTTTTTCTTTGGACATGTCTGCAAGTGTGGGTCCATAACTTCAAATCTGAAACTTGCCTGTCTGTCTTACTCTCACCACTCAAGTTTTAGCACTGAAAGGTTTTGATTCAGGGCATTGTGCAGTCATTTCTCCCATCAGAGTCGAAGGCTTCACCATTCCTTTAAATCTTCCCTTTTAAGCTTCCTCTGAAGGGACCTTCAGTTGAGGAGTGATACTGCTGTGCTTTCTTCAGCACTGGCTCATATTCTTATCTTGTGCGTGTGTGTTGTCTATCCTGGAGTTCAGGTTCCTGTCCCTGTCTTCGTTTTTTTGTTCAATAGAGGTTCAAGCACTTTTCCGGATCCAGCCACAAAAATACCATACAGAGACACACACACACACACACACACACACGTCTGCCACACGCAGGGTATCGCGCCATAATGTCTTGTTTACTTAAACTGTCTAGCTACCTTTTTGTGTTAGTCATTGTGTGTGTGTGTGTGTGTGTGTGTGTGTGTGTGTGTGCGTGTGCGTGTGTGCGTGTGTGCGTGTGTGTGCGTGTGTCTACTCGGTTCCTGGCTACTGTTACTTAAACACACATTCAAGAACCCACGGGTGATGTCTGTTGTGTGAAATCAACACCAGTACATGTCCAGCGGTGTGACCCATTTGGCTGCAGCAGTAATAGCCGGGGTGAAGTTCAGGGTCTGGGAGAGGGGCCAGGGCTTTGGACAAGCCAAAAAAACAAACCCTCTGCGTGTTTGAGTGTTAGAGAAAGAGTATGAGAGAATGCGTATGTGTGAAACAAAAACAAACTGTCTCAAAGTGGGTTTTTTTTGCTGAGGGAGGCCTTTTTGTTGCACCTAGTCCTGAGACACTGTGTGGCTCTGTCATACATTTTTTAGAGATGTGTCAGAGAGGGAGAGAGAAAGACAAAGAGGCAGTGAGAAACAAGGCATGTTAAACACTATTTTTTTCTTTGTGTGTGTGTTTAATGTAGGGTAAGAAGTCTGGTTTCAAGTGCATTAATGTTGCTCTCCAGTCTTTCGACAAATATTATTTGATATTGAGCAAGGCACCAAAACATCAACCTTTGCAGTGTCGAAAAGCCTGGATGAATGTGATGTTCACAACAATATAATTGTTGATTAAAAATGATTGCCGAATTTGCCAACTGTTACTTGATGGCTTGATTGATAACCAACCGAAAGACTGCCCTGCTGATTTTTATTTGACATATGTCCAGTGCTTTGTTTCCATCCTTGAACCTCTGATTAATCTGTTCCTCTGCTCTCCTCTCTTTATAGATACAGTCAGCCTATATACTTTAATCTTGTTTGACCACAGGCTGCATTGGTCTGTGTCTAACTTTGTGTTTTTTCTTTTCTAAACACTTCAAAGAATGCCCCACACCATGGTCTTTGTGTGTATGTGTGTCATTAAGTGTTTTTACTGGGTTATTCCGCTTTCACAGTGGAACACTCATTCAAACCAAAACAACTCAAGTTGAAAGGCAGTGCAATGTGTGTGTGTCAAACTCACAGGGTGATGCAGATTCTCACAATTAGTGCTTTGTTGAGCCATGTACAGTTCACCTCAAAGAATGTGACCGACAGGAACCTTGTGCAGGTATGTGTGAGGTCAGCACTTATCTGACTGACACACATACAGCAGGAGACAAATGTATTTCTCTTTACAAACAGCTTAATGCCACCAACACTGCTGAGGTCATGAGGGATCAAACACCTCTGGCCTCCCTTATCTGAGAAAAGCTGCACAGACATACACACACACACATATGTAGACACACATCAGACCTCCCTCCTTGACATCCGTCGCGGTTGGGGATCTTCAACTCCCATTATGAACTTGAGACAACCTTGCTTGAGTCATTTTTGAAGGGTAGCTGGTGTTGGTAGCCTGTTCTTTATTTTATTTTCTGCAGGCAGATGCTTAGTGTAATGTTTTTCTTCTCTGCAAAAAATTTGAAAGCCCTTGTCTTCATGCTTCTGTGTAAAAAGACATCACTGCTTAGTGAGTGAAGCCATCTGGTCACAAAAAAGGCTTGGTAGCTCTGCAGCTACTCCTAAAACGGGAAGATATAAACAAATCAGGGTAACGTGGAAATTGAAAGAAATTGTCAATAGCATAATATCAGCCAAGATCAGAATTTATTTATCACCCTTGACAAACATTAAAGTTCAAAGAATCCCCATGAAATTTAAAATGCCTTCAATAAGTAGGAATACAGTGAGACTGCAGCCCCTGCTGCTCCTCAGCAGGTGATCTCTGGGAGTTTATAATGAGCGATGCTTTACTCTGCAGTCTTTCCTAGAAAAATGGTATTTTTCATCACAAACTAAAATCATGAAAGAGTAACTATCACCATCACAAGAATCAAAGCTACAAATGTTCCATCTAACATCATCAACTGGAAAAGATTACAGTCCTAAAACAATGCCACAAATTTCCAGCAGTGGAAAGTAAAACAAATCTAAGTCGCACTAATTAATTATATGCTTGCAATTTCCCCAGAAACGAACCAAACACCGCACTCTGGGGAGAAAAAGCTCATTTTGCACACTGATGACCATACGACAGCATGTTCGAACAATTTGATTTGTTCCACACTTAAACATGTATAGAGTTTAAAGGTTTCTTTAAGGTTGAATGCCCAAATCACCTGTCACTGGAGGTTCATTCACTCTTATCAAATCTAATGGCGAATCAGGGCTTCTCTGAGCCTTATTGAAATGTGTAGATGAACCAGTGGAAGAAAATCAATTGTGTGTTGCCAAAGATTGGAGTCATTATGAAAGACAGGCTGCTTTGTTCAGACTATGGATGTGCTGGAGAACAATGAAAACACCACTGAAACACAAAATGCTGTGGGTATCCTGTGATGGATTAAGTTCATTGCTCAACATGTTTGAGCATTAATGACCCTCCAAATATGATATTAAATAAATATAACATAATATTTTGGAAAATACAGCTTGTCAACTAAATTCATGCATATCAGCAGAGAAAATGTGCATTAAATATGCTCTCCTTTGAATGACATAACTAATTTTCCAAGTTGTTATAACTGAATTGTTTTCTGCCGTGCATAATTCGAACAATCAGTAGAATAATTATTTCATTAAAATGGTTAATTTGTCCTTGTCTGCCAATACAGACCATATTTTTTTATATCCCTTTCTCTCTGCCTCTATCAATTAAAATCACATAATGAAGTACTGTCTTTATGTAATGATGTATGGAGAAAATCCTGTTATGGTGGAATAAGGCTGTTACAGAGCGAGTGAACATGGTCAGAGGATTTTCCACAGTTGCTTCGTAGTTTGCCATAATATCTGGGCTGATTTTCCCTCAACTACTCTCGAGGATTAAGTGTCTTTGATTCAAAAGGGACCAAAGATGAAGCGCCTGGAAAAGAATAGCTATGCGTCTGTGGGTTGGGGATTGGTTGTGCATGTGTGTGTGCGCACAGAGGAGCAGAATCTCGCAGTTTTAATGTTAAACTTTAGAGTGAGTTGGTTGAGCAAAAAGGAGGGGAGGGCTAGGTGGCCCTCAGACCTTCTGAGGTTCCCTCAAGGGCTGGTATGTTAGTTTCTCTGGAGGTTATGTATTCCTGACCACTGAAAAGCCCTTTCAACATCAGGCTGACATACAAGAGGGAATGCAACAACACTGCTGTCAGGCCAAACATGGTGAGCAAAGTAGCAACAGCTTTTCCAGGTGTGGCCTCAAATGAATGAGGCTTTGGATAGGTCAACAGGTGATTAATCTGTGCGATCCCAGCAGCTAACTGACACAGTGACCCTTGCCTTACAACACGACCTACTGGAACTCAGCACTCTCCATTCAATCTCTATTTGAGCATTTGGTTACCACTCTGCTCTTTTTTCTTCAAGGGTTTAAGCCATTAAGATATGAAAAAATATTTGAAGTGCTTTCATGTGTTGGGTTCGTTTCACATACAGCAATAAATAAAATCACTCTGACCTTTAACATAATTCTGCTCTTCTTCTAAGGCATCAAAGCAGTACAGCATTCTGTTGTTTTTTGTCCTCTTCTAAAATCTCAACCTGTTCACCCTTGTCTAGTGTGCAAAAACATTCTTATAGCTGCACCTGATTTCATTTAATGATCTACAATTACTTGACAGCTTTTGTTTTATATTGTCTTGATTATTACAAAAAGACGTCAGAGAAAGAGCTATTATGTTAACATTGTCTCTTTTCTCTTGCCCAGAAGGAATTTAATTCTAACATTATCAGTACAAACAAACAGCAACAGAGACAAGCATGTCTCTGGGTGGTCTCTGGAGTTTTCAGCACGTTATTAGTCTAGCTTTAGAGGCACTAGCTCTTATCTATAAAGTGAAGACAGCATTTTATCACTTCACACATTTTTAAATGTGCAGATGGTCAAAACAACCTGGTGATTCAGAGAACTAATATTCATACCTTAAATTCACAAAACAGTGGGGTCAAATCTGGCTCTTGACCCTATAGTGTTTTGTTACAGGTAACTGGCAAAATGCCAAATGACATCCTCAATCCTATTGCTAATGAGATGACAACGCATTTGGGGATGCAACCAAAATTACCTTCTACATTCCCACATGAAAAGAGTTAAGATTGAAGGTGGTAGACAGCCATATGTCAAGCACAAAGAAATTAAAGGAAAGAGAATGCACACTATTGTATTCAGAGCAAACTCAGTCAGTTGAATATTTCTAGACTCGTATAGATAACTCCTAAAGACTGCAACAGTGAGAACTGTGTTAAAGTAATTGTAATTTCACTTTAGCTTGTTTGATTTTGAAAATAAATCATTTTATACAGAGACTTCATGTAATGTCTGATTGCTCAAGCTTTTCACCATTAAGGGCACTTTCAAGTGTTGGTTGTGTGTTGCAATGTCCAATGTGTTGGCTGAGTGACGCTGTGGCGGCTGATATGTGTTGATGATAAACTTTTTGTCTGTGAGCACGTCTCAGTCACTCTTGAGTGAAGCGACAGTTTCTCTCCAAACAAACGGCTCCAGGACTGTTGCTGTTGTGTGCCGTGTCTGTTGCGTATGTTTATCTGTGTATGTGTGTACATGTGTTAGTCATCCCCATTAGTCACGAGGAGTGACAGGGCTACATCAAACCTCCCTAGGTTACGGCAGGACACATGCATCAGTAGCGTGACAACATCATGTGTCTGAGTGCAGTGTGGAGCCAGTCTCTTGCTCTGTTTGTAGTTGAAGACAAACCTTCATTAGTTAACACACATGCAGTCACACACTTAAAGGTTTAAGATATCAGCCAGGGCTAATGTTTCACTGGTAGGAGGGGCAGCAGCTCCCTGAAGGCTTTGGAAAAAATAACAAAAGAAAAAACAGAAAAAGGGACAACACAAGCGAGGGAAAAAAGAGAGGGAAAGAACAGAGGGCAAGAGAGGCGCGAAAAGTGAGCGGTGAGCGAAACAGGTTTGGCGCGATAACCTGCCACACTGGAGGGACTTGTAAACATTTAACCCCTGCCTACTCTTCTCATTTCTCTCCAGCTGATGATTCAGCAAGTAAAGTAAATGAGGCAGTGAGGGTTTCTGTGTGTGTTTTGACTCTAGTCTTTGATTTGAAACCCTTATTTAACCACACAGCTAGAATAGGAACATGTTGAGCAAACAGCCTGGTTTAGTCATCACCAGCACGGGGAATGTCACAGACATACACACGCACCCATAAGTGTTTCAAACTCGCCAGTCAGCAGCTCCATGGATGTCCACATGATGAACATGTCCTGTCGTGTTTTTTATTCATGCTTAATAGCACATACCACCTCCGCTTATAACTGAAGGCGTTTCTATGTGGAGAAATGTGTCGTCTTTCATGAGCATTGGGATTAAGGAATTCCCCCACAGGCCACTGGATACTGCTTCCAAGAAAAAACAACTGAAGGGATGGAAAGACCCTGTCTTTGCCAAAATTTGAATTTTTTTGGCTTCTGTAGCAGCCACGCTGGACACCAGTAGTAAATCCATATCCATGCATCAAAATACTCCTTCAGAAACCTTTTAATAAAACCACTGATGCTGTTGTTGACAACCTGACATATTTTGAACCAGCAATTCTTGCCACTGTTGTTAATTAGGAAAACTCCTTTGTGTTGACTCTTGGAAGCATTTGGTAAAATTTTCATGGTGTCTGTAGGTTCTGAAAAAGTCTTAATATTCAGTGTCTTTAAGGTGTGGGACTATCGATGTTTTGGCCTATGTGGAAGTGGAAAGAAGCTACCACTTTTATTGTTGTAGTGATGTGACATCATATCTGCTTTGAGAAAAACAAAGGCTACATGAGTAAGTAGACAGTCCCAGGTCTGCAGGGATATGACCTGCAAGTTTACATTTTAAATCCAAAGTATGTGAATGCACACACACAAACTCTGCCCTCCCTTGCAGCGCTCTCAGCCGCTCTGAGCTGTTCGCTCGGTGCGACACGTCAGTGGGGGCATAATGCTGATAAGTCTGTCGTAGCTCATGGTAGCGCCGAAGAGTAGCACACGCTCTCCGGTTTATAGCACAACACTACCAGAGAGGAAGCCACAGTCTCATTGTTAGGCGCACTATGTTACTTCGTTCACTCTTATGAACATTGAATAAATAACCCAGCAGTTCAGAGAAAGCTAAAAGTCAGCAAACCCTATTTATGCCACTAGCTCGAGTTGCCACTTTTCCATGCAGTATAGCAATATTGCTACAGAAAGTCTGACTGACATAGTATGCATTGTTTTTGAAAATGTGCTTCATGATATACAGTCTCTAGAAGTATGTGATTAAAATTTTTCTGATGCTCCAATGTTAAAAAACAAAAAAATCGCAATGAATCAAATCGCAGTACTCAAAAATCACAATACATAGCATGGAAATGCTTTGTTGATATTGCCTATTGATGTGTGTGGGTTTGTGTATCGGTGTGATACGGTGTGATTTTATCCAGGAAGGAGTGAAAGAGGGAGGGGGCCTTCCTGCACACATACCTGACTGTGTGTGTCAATAAGTCTACTGTTGTGAATTGGCTCAGGTTAAACAACAGGAAACCAGCAGAGAACGACTCATTAACTTCACAACAAGCTGAAACTGAGGTGTGTGTGTGTGTGTGTGTGTGTGTGTTCGTGTGCACTTGAGAGAGACAGAAACGACTTGTGGATAATGACTCTTGGCAGTTCCCAACACATACCTGTCTTATTGACACTTCCTTTGGATTATACCATATTTCCTTTCTATAAACCACACACAAACACATACGCACACGCATGCGCACACACACACACACATGCAGGAGACATACAGCTTCACTATAATTACAGAAGTTAAGTTTTCCCTCATTAAGTTGTGTTAATTTAATATTTGGCCTCTCAGACCACATTACCTGTCCTTCCCATCTTTAGAAAGAATAGAACACATACACAAAAGCTGGAGCATGAGGTTAGTGTCTTTGTATGACAGAGGGAAGGAGGAAAACACAGATGGACAGAGAGTACTGACACTTTTATATATGTGAGTGTGTGCACGTTAAAACATGTCAGAGCAGCAGTGAAACTCTATGCCTCCCAGCGGTCACAAAGAGCAGGTGGCAAAACAGTCCAACTCATCAACACAACCTGCCAGAAGATCACAATAAATAACCCAATTTTTTTTGCTTTTGAGGTCAAAAGCACTGTTAACATTTTTGTAAAGCTGATATTATTCACTGTGTTTTCATGCTTCATTATCAGCTTGTCTTTTTTTCATGACGAATTCGAAGTTGGTCAGACATCACACAAGTAGTCAGTCAATATTGTCTCTTACTAACTGACTGACATTTATCATTGTCATTTTGATCAATGAAATGCTTTAATGTGGGTTTGACTCATGAGCTTCAAGGTTATCTGTGTTCCTGAAGGACTGAGGTTATGTTTGAGTTACCACAGTTTCCTCAGTTGTGACACATTTTCTATGTTTGCTTAAAAGATGTACTGGTATTTGTTTTTCTTTTTCCCTCAAACAAATCGTATTTGTGCACTAGTATGGGAAAGTACAAAGACGTGTTTCCCACCAGCAAAATACTCCAAGCACAAACTGAAACTGCTTGAGATCAGATTTACCTGGAAACTCTTGACTGTTTGTTCTCATATTGTTTCACTCAGATTGTTCTACTTCTGATTTCATTCAAACCTCCGTAAGACTTGTTCATGACTTTGTGTTATTATTTTTATCGGTCATATATTTAATTTGGCCTCCTACAACATAGAGAAAAAACATATCTTGTTACATCTAAAAGCAACCCGAGTTAGCCTTCGATTTGATTATATTACTAAATCCTGCATCTTCACAAGCATGCGTGACTGGCAGTGAGGTAGCATGGCAGTGCAATGTGAACACGTAAACAGCCCCTCACATTGTGGAAAGTCAAGTGTTGAAGCAGCAAAGTGTTAACTTTCCATGTGCTTGCACCCTCCTGATGCACATGTACACACGCAACGTCAGCTGATACTTGGGTACATCTAAGAACACAGTCATGTTTCACCGCCTGACTCACCTTTCAGCCTCTCTGTCTCTGTCTCTCTCTCTCGTATCATATTTCTGTTGCTCAGTGTTTGACTCATCGTTCCTCAAAGCTCCTTTTTCAGCCGCACAGTTTCACTCACAGTAGAAGAACTATAATCTGTCTGTGTGTGTTTGAGTGACATTGTTGTGTTTTTTGGCTTAAGCATTGTGCAACAGTTACTCCAGTGTTCATTGTATTTGTGTGTGTTTCTGTATTCCTCTACACTATTCTCTACAATGAGGGAAATCTGCCCCAATATCTTACCCCATACCATTTCAGTTCATCTACTGTTGCATGTCCCTCACATTTCAGTTCTGTAATCCTAGGCAGTTAATGCAAACATTTAGAACAATTTTTAACAATTCTATACAACTAACAGCAAATAACCACAGCAGACAAAACATTTACTGCATTTTAAAACACTATTTACAGTGAACTAACCCACATACTTATCTTTGTGTGTGTGTGTTTTTGTGTGTGGCAAAGTTAAGATTTTCAGAGCTCTTATTTGTAACAACTGAGCATTGCATAACATAGGCAAGCTGTGTGCGTGCATGCGTGTGTGGTGTGGTGTGGTGTGTGTGTGTGTGTGTGTGTGTACACACTTGCATATATTCTTTCCAGAATTATTAGTGACACATAGGAATGGATACATTGACAATGGTTATTTTTTTGTTTATTTTAGAAATTATATGGTGGACTATGATCTTATCATTCCCCTTCTCGACATTATAGTCTTCTCTATGTACGAATTTGTTGCCAGGTTTGAACTGATTGTCCTGTGCACTCTATCATAGCCTTTCTGATGGAGTCCATTCTACTGTAGAAGTCACACAAGAGACACTAATTGATTTTCCCTGACAGGTTCTTCCTCACTCTCACGAAAAGCCTCTATGCTGTTCTTTGGCTCTAGTGACTGGGACCTTAATGATTCATACAATGATTAGTTAGTTAAAAGTAATTCATCAGTTAATTGCCTGTCTGATGGAAAACAATCAACTTAACCAGAAATCAATTATTTTCCATACAACTCTATCTGTTGCTGCTGCTCTCAAAGTTCCATGTGTTTGATTTGATTTTCTTGATCTAAGTGTCTATCTAGCCAGCTAACCTGGAAGCAAACCTAGCCCTCCTGTCCGCTGGAGAAGCAGCTTCAGCATGTGAGCTCAAAGCTTCTCCTCTTGCGGTGTGAGTAAACTAATCTGAACACAGACAAACACCTGTAACTAAGAAACATTTTCTTCATTTTTGGCCAAACAATTACCTTAGTAGTCCTTTTAACCCCCATTAACCTGTTGCGATAGAGAAGTACTTCTTCCTCACATTGAAAATATCAGTATAGAAATAGAATATGAAAGCAGTTACTTGTTTTTAATGTCATTAACGATATTTCTAGCTTGTTGTGAGTGAGCATCACACAAAAAGCCTACACTTAAGGCGAGGCCACCGTCTATTTGATTTAAGTTAGGCTTTTATGTCCAGCATTTATCCCATGCTTTGATGTTACCATATCTGTGCAGAGTCGGGTCAACACAGCGGGATGGAAAGATAAATCACATACTGCGGGTATGTCAATGAAGGTTGGATTAAATTGAAATAAAGTGCAAAGGGACATTCCATTTAACGCCTGGCTAGACAGTCACAAGTATCATGCTTTTGCTCTGTGGCCCTTTTAGGCACACACATATATATATGTGTGTGTGTGTGTGTGTGTGTGTGTGTGTGTGTTTGTGAGCGAGAGAAAGAGGGATAGAAAGTGTGTCTAGATGGATTTGTAAGGTCTGCTCTCCTATTACTCCTCCCTCAGACTAATGAAATGTGTATGTGTGTGTTCTCATTACCCTTCTCCAAGGCTAATGAAGTATGTGTGTGTCTGCATGTGTAAGTGTGTGTGTTAAATTGAACTGCAGTTCTGCTCTGCTGTGTTCAGGCTGTTTCATTAAATGATAAAGTTTACTGATGACTCCAGTGGGATCATTATTTACTTGGCTCTCCATTCATCCCATAGCAGCCACCTCGATCTTTACAAATGACCTGCTACATAGAAAGACAGAGGTTATTTTGCACTGCAGGTTTAGAGACAAATGACTCGGTATTCACTTAGTAGAGTAACCACATAGCCAACGTGTTTACACACTGTATTTGGACAGATTTTATCCAATATCAGTTGTTTACCCATTGAAACAAAAGATACTCTTAGTCTAAATAAGCATAGCAAGACAAATAATTGGAGAATAATCTTCACCCAGGTGAGTAGGTTTTCGCCCGAGTTTAAGTAAAACAAAAATCATTCCACACTCCACTTTCTAAACCTACAGAATAGACTGGGAGAAAGCAAAGATTTAAGGAAAGAATGATCGAGAAAAGCAGGTTGAGGAAGTCTTTCTGACAGTTTGACAGCTCCTCTCAGGTCAGCTGAAGCCATCACCTGTCTCATTCTGTCTCTTAACCAATCATTTGTCTGTCGCTTCCCCACTCTCAAGCAAACAGTCAGCCTTTGCTTTTTTTTTTTTTGTGCATCCTGCCGTCGGTGAATCACTTAAGAGCAAAATGACAGAATACAACTCCCAACTTGTCTTACATACTCACTGCATTACTTTGTGCTTTTTAGCCGTTTCTTTTCATCTTTTCATATCTATTTAGTTTCCATCTATCATCTATCCCAGCTGTATTTGAAGCTGCCATCTCACAGAACATCTGTTTATGAATATTGACCTGTATGTATTTCTATATCCTACCTATCCATATCAAGTATGATCAAATTTTCCACAAACTGGAAACTTTTCCGACACAGCATCGCAAACAAACAGATTAAGCTTGGGCGACATTACTTCCATTCAACTCTGTTGTCAGTCATAATCAGGTTTTTAGGTCATGGTAACTCTCATTTAATAATCCATTCATTTAACAGTCCTTGATTGGAGCCACAGTGAGAGCCATTGTTGGCTGTACAGCTTTAATCTGTCTGAAATCCTCCCGTTATCCGGCCAGTCACCTGGCACCTCCTCAACCATTTCTTACAGTCCCTTCCTTCATCCTGGTGGTGGAAGTGGTTGAGGAAAGTGAGTGATAACCAAGCAGACCTCTTACTCTCTCTCTCTGTCCCTGTAAATTGAGCTGCTACATGACAGTGCCATTACCTCCAGCTGCCACGGCAAAATCAAACACTTAAGTGTCTGAGTGATTACTCACACTCCTCACAAGTGTCCTTATTCTTCCCCCTTTCTTGGGTTCCCTTTGTCTCCCCTTTAGGGAGGATTAATTTTTTTGTTACATATATGATACAGTGTGCATGAGATGTTTTTCATATGGTTAGTTAAGTTACATAATGAAATGCACATAAACATGCACACAAACATATAAGAACCATTAGACAAAGAAGAAAAACAAAAAAACATTTAGGTGAGGACAGAAATCTCTGAACAAACTAAGGAGAAAATAAAGCACCACAAATACAAATCAAGATGGTAAGCCATGAAAAATGTGACCTGGATAACACGATGCAAATGACAACTGTTTATTGAACTTCACTGACCATTTTCCATTAAACGTATTTCAGGCAGCAATAACGATGAGCTTTATGATACATGATGTGTCTGCCTGCACATTCTCAAGGTTTTGATCACATCTTCAAGAGAGGTTTAATCTCAGTATATCACTGTAAAGGAAGATATGGATGACCTTTAAAACTGTGCTGTTGTGTATAATGTGCATAGGAGAGTGTTTGGATGAGGTAAACGACCCAGCTTGATGGCAGATGTTTTTCATTTTAAGAATATTTCACGGACTCTCAAGGGTCAAGTTCAGATTTTTAAAGCCGGCTTCATTTTTCAAACAAGTATTTTAAGTTTGACCGTGTAACAGCTGACGGCTGCCGGCTCATATTAACGAACTATTGAAGACGCCACTTTGTGCTGCTGCACCGTTCAAAGAGGGAATGACTTAGATTATTAACAAAGATTCTTTCTGTCTAACAATGTAACACGGGATTGTCTGGCAATGTAACTCCAAAGTATGACTTTAATACACATATAGACAGTCGTGAGATAAAAGTCCAAAAAAACTAGGAAGGCCAGTGGATTTACAGTTAAGATTATAAGGGCAAAGAAATGATGTAACTTGTTTCACCCTTTTTTTTTTCTATATCAGGAGATGACTGAGTATTGGAGTGGGCAGATGGCTCCATGGTGAAAAAAACCTCACTGCTCATCCTCACATAAGCATTGATTATGTCTGACTTGAACATAATTTTCACACAATATGTTGTGGTTCTGTAATCTTCAAACTTCAGTCCTTGTAGAATTTGTTTTCACTCTCACCCCAGCTGCTGCTCTCTCTCTCTACCGCACATACTCACACATTACAGAAAAGCTGTCAGATTACGTGTTAATGTGATTTTATTTAGGAGTTGAGTTTCCTCAAGACCAACTTTTTACATTTGTCAACAAATTTTCCCATAGCACTCTTTCCTATCTTTATCTCTTTTTGTCTCTCCTCATCGCCAGATCTCTCTCTCTCTCTCCCTCTCTCCCTTCACTGTCCGTCTCCTATGCTACAGCGGCACTAGTGTACCACACATTATCATTTCAGAGAACACACACACATCACGCACCCACTGCAGCACAGATAGGTAGCATGGTATCTTTCAGACAGATGAATAGGTAAATATTTACCTCCCCAGATTGTCTTTCTTCGCTCTCATCCTCACATCCCTCCACCCATATCCTTCCTCTCTACAGCTCCATGCCACACTCATCTTTTTTTCCTTGCTATAATTTTTCAGGGTTCTTCTGTCCCAATGGTCCTGCCTTCATCTTATCACTGGAGCCGCTCACAGGCATCTGTTGTGCAAACACGCTTACATACACATGCACATATTTTGAATATATGATGAAGAGGACGGCTGTATGTATATGAAGAGACTCATACACACATATGCACGTATGAGAGCCTCAGCAAACAAAGAGTTGATAATTGTGCTGAAGACAATGGTGTGTTTTCTGAAGCTTAATTCAGCCTGCTGAGGCAGATGGAGGACTGAATGTGTGCTTATCTTGAGTTTTAATTAAAAGACTTTAGTCTCCTATGAACACATTCTCCCTGTGTAAATGCTAACTCAGACTGGTAGCACACTATGGCTAATGGATGCTGCTGTCTTCAGGGATGTGGTCTCTTTGCCTCTATGGGGCAGGAGGAGAAATGACAGGTACAAAGCACATACACAAGAACACATCTATTTTCCTGCTCCATTATCTCTCTTGATTTAGGGGTTTCAGTGGCTGTAGTGTGTTTTTATTCTAAAGTAGCTACAGGAAGTGCAGCATTAGTCATAAGGTGAGCCACCGACCACTAGTTGTTGATAAAAATTGGTCCACCCCCCTCCCTTCTCTCATCATAAAGATGTGTACATAACATATTCACAGAATACTACTTCAATCTCCATTAAAACATCATTCATAGCCTCAGACATTGTCAAACAGAGAGCCAATTAAATGTAGCCTCTATAAACAGACATTTAAAGATGCTATTTAGAGAGGTAATAAGGATGCTGAGCCCAATTTTATATTGTATATATATTTGTAGTTTTTGATTTAGCTGAAACTTGATGTCCCTCTTTGTTTTTGTTTTTCTTTCTTCTTTTCTTTTTCTTTATTTCCAACATGTCTCTCTCTGTTGGTATTTTCCCGCCTCTATTCCAAGTGCTGGATGTTGCTCTCCACATCATACTCTAAGCATCATACAATATGTAACACCATTTGCTTCCCTTTCTCTTTGCTTGTAGGTGAAGAATATTTTCTCTAATATCATTCTTCAATCAATACTAATCGTTGTTGACTCTTTCTCCAAGCCTGACTTGCCAGATAATGTCTCATTTCACAGACCCTGCTCTGCTCTGTCTGTTTATCTCCTTTCCACACCGAAGAGACTCATTTTGCTCTGTCAGTGTTTTTGTTGCTCTCTGTCCAGTTCTCAGAGTTTACTGTTTAGATAAGTAATTCCTCTTCTTTAAAAACATTTGTTTATTGTTAGATACGTCATGGTTCAATGTGACAATGCTCCATGAACAGTTAGTTTGCTACATTTGAAATGTATATATATATATATATCTTTCTAATTTTCTCTACAGTTAAAAACTCTATTTGAGCTCAGTTTAACACTGGATAAGAACAATGAATATGCTTTAGAACTTTTATGATAAAAATGTGATATTTTTTAAACGTTTTGTGCAAATCTGATCTACTTTTAAAGTGATGTCCAGTACTCGTGACAAAAGTTAGTTCCAGGCAGAACATACAAACCTGTTTTTCAGTTTAAAGTATTCCTCTTCCGGCATCAGTTTAATTGAAAGCCAGTTGAGCTGACTGCTGATTTGTTGTCCTCCTTTATTTTCTCCTTTTCTGTCTCTGTACCTTTGCCTCTATCTGTTTCTTACACACTCTGTTTTTGAAAGGTGAACGGTAACAAGATACTGTACATTTCTCCTCTCTCATTTCAACAAGAGTATCAGTGTGGTTTTTGTTCATTAGTATCACACATCACACCTCCATTACCCTTAGATCTGGGAGAGACAGAGGTGTCAAAATGACAGTGTGTGCGCGCATGTTTTTGTTCCCTCTCAGCCTCCACCTTAGGAAAATTCACAAAAGCCAATTCACACCAGTCTGTCTCCCTGCTCTTCCTCTCAGTATTCTATCTCCATGTGTTACTTTGTACCCCTGGCCTGAATTGTACATCCTTTCCAGCAATGGTGTAAATTTCCGTAGTACTGCTGCAAGAATGAAAAGGACATACTGACTACCTACACTGTATACACTGTCCTCGGCACCACTACTACCAAAGGGCCACACTAAATTGGATATTAAAGCCTTGGGGAAATACAAAAGACTTATCTATTTAGGCCAGAAAAAAACTGTACTTGTTTGTTTGCAATGCTGATTTTATATACCTTCCCTCCCACTGTCATTAATGAAATAGGTTGGGGGAGTATATTTTTTATACTCTTGTAAAGAGATCATTAAATATCAGTACATAATTTGAACTTAATCTAACTTTTCTTTTATGCCTGCAGCAGAAGAATGTTTTTTTGTAATTAGATCTCATATGCACAAATTTCTAATGTGGTTTCTGTACTAAACCTGCATGCCTACAAGTTACCATGGCTCCAAAAAATTAACTATAGCTTTTCCATTTTCAAGACACTTTATTTGATAAATTATTGTAGAAAGCCTACAGGCTGCATATAGTCCTTTGTTTACCTAACAAAATAAGGATTAAAACCATGTATTTTGTGTTAAGTACTCTGGGGGTTTAGAACCACAGCTTGAGGGGGATTCAAGTTAATTTCAATCACAAATAGAGAATTATTCATTTATTCATCCGTTTAACTATTCTATGCTTGGATTTTTGTTTTTTAATTTGTTTAGTTTTAGTTTTCCATAGGGTAGTTGTCAGGCAGATCTTAGAGGTCAAGAAAGACTGTGCCCGCAGGCCATTGGTTAATATTAATGACCGTCAGCCAATTGGAACTTATCAATAGGTCAGAGGTTATCATGGGGTTGCAGATGCAGGAAGTTAATGTAATTAAAGATGCATCATGTTGTCGATTGCAGAGAAAATGTCTTTTCCACTCTTTTCTTAATGTCTTTGTTGAGCGGTCTTTGTCAGGTCTATTACGTATGCTTATGTGTGTTTGTTTCTTGTCTTAATGTCTTACATTTTCAACAAGAGCTAAAATATTGTTTATATTCTTAATAATTATTGCTGTCTTTTATCAGCAGGGCACATATACAGTTATGGAATTACAACATACAACAACGTGATATGCTTGTTTAAAATGAGAGAGGAAAAGAGCTGAGAAATAATGACAAGATAAAATGAAAGGAGCAAGTCCAAATTACTGGTGATTGATAGTTTACTCAGACACCATGGTCTTCTTCTTCCATCCCATCCATTTCTTTTTTAAAGGATATCTATTTGTTACTAATGGCGTCCTGGGTTCTTGTAGCACATTGCTCACCATAGAACACATTACATATTACATTTAGGGGCTCCAGTGTCTGGATATTGCACTGCATTTGGATGTTTGATGCTAGAAAGCTTTTAATTAGTGCCTTAACTTGCTTGTATTGAGAATGATTTTCCGTAGTGAATATCATTCTGTCGGAGATTAATGGGACAAAAGGCCACTTTGGCAAATAGTTACATCCTCAAAAAACAGGCAAAGCCAGCTTCTAACAAGCATTTGAACATATTCTCATATTGCTAATTTACCCCTTTATTGTAATTTACAGCTAGGGCCTACTTTATGAATCAGAGATGATTTTAAATGGCTTTGGGATGAAACCCAATCATTGAAACTGTATACCAACATGTCAAAATAGAATACATTTCACTGGGAATGTCAAGTATGTACACTGGAGATACATGGTTTCTGACAGTGATCACTTAGCCTTGGAGTTCTTTTACAAGCCATCCAACTGCTGTCAATACAAACAACATATATAGAACTAATCAATACATCTATTCCCACACCCTACTGGCCACAATTAATCCAATGTGCCAGTGGGTCAATAATCAATAGCTACTGATTGGCAGCAGAGGTTGCTAATCAGGGTTTGATTGGCTGAATGACTCCATGGGGAAAGGCTATGGGCTTCACATAGTTTTTCAAAGACCTTCATCAGCAGTGGAAAAAAAGTCTGGGAATTGCAAACTTCAGAGTAAATTAGGATAATTGATCAAGTAGTGGCTGGAGGTTAATGAGTGTTACACTGAAATATATTGTGAATGTTGTTTATTTTTTATTTCTTTGTCATTTTTATTTATTTATTTGTTTCCCTGCGCAATAAAGGATGTTGCTTTTCAGTGATGCTCCTTGATTGAATTATGAATAACCAAAGTGAAAATATGTTATGTGGGATTAGCTACTGTACAGAACAATACCATGAGCATTTGGCACTAACAGATTCAACTGGTACACATTCAAATGCTGTAGACTGGCTTCAGGACTGTTCTCCCTGATGTGACAATTTTGTTTTAATGTTAACTTTTGTCCAGAGAATCATGCTTACTTTTCCCTCTAACACCACAAAAGTATGCAGAAGTTATGTGCCATTTCCTCAATACCAGTTGTTTTAGGAAATTATTAGGAAATAACCAAAATGTTTATACATAACCTAAAAGGCTTTCTCTGTCTCCGTTGTAGGGTCCCAGGTGTAACCATAGCTACAGATATAATCTGCGGTTTTCCTGGTGAGACGGAGGACGACTTTCAAGAGACATTAGATCTGGTGAAACGCTACCGATTCCCAAGTCTCTTCATCAACCAGTTCTACCCCAGACCTGGAACGCCTGCCGCTAAGATGGAGCAGGTTCCAGCTCACGTGGTGAGTGTGGACAGAGAAATCGAGACTCCTTTTGGAGACTCCTTTACCAATACCACTGCCAGTTATCTGATATATCTGATTTATTCTCTGAAATTATGAAGTCATAAGTAGGCAAGAAAAAAGATCAGAAATTCTCTGAGATTAAGAGATCAGCCTCATCATGGTGAGTCTTGGCTGAAGTCACTAGTATTTCTAAGTATTACTTATTGCTAATTCTGAATGAAAAGTATAATTTGATCAGGTCATTCTCTGCAGGTTAATACACAGTAAGCGGTGATGTCTGTAGTGTGATGAGGTTGATTCAACCTTGCAAAGTGACCACAAACAAAAATTATTACTGAAAAAGTAGTAATACTGCTGTCACTATTTTTTCCCCAAGTTCTTCCTCGTAGTTTTTTTTACTTCAGTCTCAGTTTTTTTCTCACAAATCCATGACATTATCTCAGAGAATATTTTAGTTTTTTTCTCATAAATTTACAACTTTAATCCTGGAAATTCAATATCACCTCCTCTCCTAGCTCAGTTATTTATTAATTATAATTCTGCTATGGCCTTAATATTCCGTCATAGACCAGCCAGAAAACTTTGTGATTTACCAAATTGCTGTTTGACATACAACAGAAGCTGCATTATGAATCTGTTATTGTAGGTAAAGATATTAGTACTAATACTGTGTGCACGTGTGTATGTGCTGTTTGCATATGTGTGTACCGAGGAAACACATCAGGCCTCCTGTCATCTGAAAATGTACAAGCCGTTCCAGTTCTGTCATGACTTCTGTATTAATTTTAATATAACTGATCCTGAAAGACGTGTGTGTGGGGGGGGTGCTCGAGAGTCTCAATGTCTCACTGTCCTTTTCAGACAGACAGACACATACGGTACATATACTGTATCAAAGCAAACTGTGTTAATGTGTAAATGTTTAAATGTTAAAGCCTGCATTTGAGTTAACCATTTGCTGCTGGCAGTTAACTGGGACCAAGAAATCTAACCAAATTTGTTGTGCGTCAGTCAAGCCAGCATGCCCCTAAACATAGTCATAAAGCTACAAGATTTCCTTTAATGAACATTTTTTTTATCAGAATTGCCATTACATGGCTCATAAGATTGCAACGTTTTGTTGAAAAAAATAAATTAATGTATTCAAGACAGTATTCAAGACAGCAAGAAGCATTTTTCCCCTTGACTTCAACACATCAGAGGTTCAGCCATTAGTAGAAAAAAGTAACACATTGTCTCATGGTGATTACTGCTTCATTTGATGAACCTCTTATTCTGTTCTATGGAAAAGTACTCAACTTCCAATACACTCTCTCTCTCAATCTGCTGCCAAATGAAACAATTAGTAGCTAATGTAACCATAATTGTAAAAGGTGTGTGTAAGAGAGAGAGAGTAAGACTGAGCACATCACCATTATTAGCTCCAGCATTTTCTTGAACTTTTGCCACATAAGTTTGTCAGCTACATCATTCCTTGGCAGAGCCGCAGTCATCAGTGCTATATCTACAAACATAAACTAACAGCGGCGTTGCTTCTGAACATTTACACTCTCTTTAGCCCCAGCAGTTAAACTTGGCATGTATTTTATGCTGATTGATGCGCAATTATACATACATATGTTGGTCAAATGAAGTTGTGCTTCTTGTTTATTTCATTCTGTTAAAATAAGCAGAGAATGCTGCTTATTTAGTACGCAAAGTAGCTCCATTCATCATTGCTTTCTTTCACCATTCACGTTTATTCAAGTTGTATCATTTTATCTAAACACATGTATGAACATCCTATTCCCAAAGATGTTGTAAAACATTTGTATGCAACCAAATGCAACAATTCTCATATTATTTAATCTTGGCCCTGACACACATGCTACTTGTGCCTGTGCTTTTCTTTGACCTTTTTTCTTTCATTTGACTCCTACATTATGCTGTACCCTATACTTTATGTTCTGTCTCTTCTTGCATTTGCACTCTCTCACTCTTTACCATCAAAGTGTTGACACATCTCTTTCAAGTTGAGCGTCTTCATAAGTCATTCTCTTTTTCCCTCCTCCCTCCTATCTTTCTTCATTCTCTGAGGAGAAGCTGAGTGTCTCCTAGAGGGATCAATCCCCAGACAACCACATCACTGCTTCTCGTGTTCTTATCTTTTTTTCCCCTCTCCTTTCTTTCTCCTCCATCTATCTCATCCGACTTTTATTGTCAGCGGTTGGATGTCAGCACGCATCTATCCAAGGCTTCAACAAGCAGGTCTTTGACTGTCTGTGGCACATTGCTGGTTCCTGTGGAAAGCTTTTATTGCCCATTCAGCTTTTTTTTTTTACATATGAAATTATTTTCATAGCTAGTTTTGTACAGGATCACAGATTAATCACTGAAAAGTGCATTGCAAATTGTCCGAAATGCAAGGGTGAAAAATTGTGTATTTCTTTTAAACTGTCTGTGTTCACATTGTTATTCTGCATTTGTAATGGACATTTTAACTGGTCACCTAAGTGTTTAAATTTAATTTAAATGTGAGTATATTTGTGCTTGACATAGAACAGTAAAAGGTGAGAGAGAGTGTCAGAATAATATGTTAGGGTGCCAGTACACCTGCTTCGGTGGTTAAAGCTGCACACAGCATCACATCATCAGTCAGCATGCACCTGTTCCTACACACACTCACAGACATATAGACAGACACACATGCACAGCAAGTGGTGGCAGCTAGGCGTCGTCAAGGCCATGTAGGGTCAGTCATTTATAAAGTGCACCAGATGGTTTGTCTGGGACACAACTGTGTTGAATAGCCACAGGAGGGATGGATGGAGAATTAGATGAAGTAGGATGCAGGGACAGAACGTGGCCTGGGAGACAGGGAAAGAAGGTAAGGAAGGAGGGAGGATAGGAAGAAAAGCTAAAAGAGAGACAAAAGGAAACAGCTACAGGGACAATACCCATTGTGGAGCCTGAAGGGGCACCATGCACTTAGAAATTTAATTGGCTACTACAAGTGCTCACCTACTAAATATCGCAGCTGAGGAAGTCGGTCTCACCATTTGGCTGTGGTGAAGCATTCACCTTTTCTTAACAGTATGAGTTAAGAACGAGACATGACATTTTGCCTTTTCTAACACCACTATTAATGGGAGGCAAAGCAGATTTTCAGACTCACGAAATTTCATTCATTGTGGCTGCAGTACCAACACATTGTTTAGTGTTCATCAATTTACTGTACTTTGCCGGTCAGATTAATCTCAGGTGGTCTTAAAAGCAAGTGTAGGTCGTTGCATCAGTGGAATGTGACTCGTTATGGGCATTTGGCAGGAAATCGTTGGCATTTCCACAGGATCTAGTGTTTTCACTGCAGTCGGCATTCTGTATGATGATATGGTTAATTGAACTGTCAATACACCCCATTCTTCAGAATACAAGGAGTCACACTGCGTCACAAGTCACTTGTGTTAAGAGTGTGTGCGTGCTCAGGGGCAGTTGTAGACAGTTAGAACTGAAGGAAGGTTGGTTTGAGAACCGTTTCCACATACCTTTGATATCCTGAAAATTTGTAGACTAATTTTCTGGTTTTGGAAAATATGTTGAAAATGAGCGAACAAGTACAACACCCCTTTCTTTTTTTTAATTCTTTACATTTTTCCTGCACTCACTTCATTATTTCAAACATAATTTCTCATTGGAGAAAAGAGTACTATCAATCAGTCAATGCTAAAGCCAAAGAATGCAGAAAATTACCTAGAATATAGAAACTGAGGTAGGCCAAAGGACAAATTGTGGTTATGTCAGACTGTCAGAAACACAGCAAAACTGTGTTGTTTTTCCACAATTTTGTTTTGTTATTTGAGAACTTTGTTGGCTGATAGCAACAACACACATAAAAACTTAACATATTAGTACTAATGTTTGATCATATCTATATTTGGTAATACTGACATTTTTACTTTGATGAAGTTACATTAAGAAATATGGTTTTGCTTCTGCTGTCTGATTTCCAGCCATCACAAAACACATATTTAAATAGAAAAAATGAGTGAAGCAGAGAAAACACATAGAGCTGGACAGGGTCCAGCTGCAATGTGGTCCAGGTGTTCTGAGGTATCTGTAGGTCTAACTTATTACCTATTGTAATAGATGATATATGAGAGATTGCAGGATGGAGCAGAGAGCAGAGGCAGATGGAGAGAATAGGAGACCACAGGGATGAAGGGATGGAGGGAGAGAAGGGGGCATGTTGAGAATAAAGGAATGTGAATGCTATTAGCTTGGATCTCCATAATCATCCCCAGGTGACTAGAACTTAGCCTTGATAAATGGACTTGCTGAGTGGAGGGGGTGTGTGTATGTGTGCGTCGGGATGTCTATTGGTATGCAAGGAAGAGTTGCGAATGAGCAGCTGCTACAGAGAAAGAGAGAAAAAAGTGATAGAGAAGGAGATTAGCTATTCTAGTGGGACAGTGTTTTTAATTTCCCCAGGTTGTAATTGGTTAAGAACTCCATTACCCACAAGACACCAGTGTGGCAGCTGTCAGAGTGAAACAGCTGGCCAGCCACTAGTAGCTCAGTCTCCTAACCTCCCTATCATTTATCTACGCCTGGACACAAACACACAAACACTTGCATAGACATACACACAGACACACACACACATGCTTTTTCCCCTCTGTGTCTCAAATAAAGACTCTCTCACGCACATATCAGGGGAGATAATACCACTTGACTAAAGGCAGTCTAACAGGTATTAAGGTTGAGTTAATGGTTAAGTTGCTGTCTGGGGCCAGGTAGGCCTGAACTTGATTAATGAAGTCCTAGTCCACTAATAATGGAAGGCATAACACATAGCATTTTAATGATCACAGTTTTTGCTTGCCATATGGAAATACATATTTTACCTGAATAGGTTGCTGTTTATTCTAGAGTCTTACCTAGCTGAACTGACTGAGAGTAAAAATGTGCTGGAGAATGTAAAAATGTCGCACGAGTGTGGATTTTATAAATAAGGGACTTTACTCAGACTGCAGATAGGTAAAAGTGGTCAACAGAGCATAAATAAATGTAATTGTTGTAATAGATATCTAAAATAACAGTTTTAAAACTTTAAACTTTTTAAGACACCCACTCTTAGCATACAGTATATACAGAGTGTCCAGAATCGATATTTACTTATAGCTTTGCTAACACCATTTGAACACCTACCTACACTTTTGGATAAAAAAAAGATAAATAAAACTACTCTTAATGACAGTAATAATAAACACTTTCCAACACTGAGGCATTTTGCTGGCCATAGGGCTGTTCGATTGGATAGTTGACTTAACTATTACTGTTATTGTACTATTAAGTCAGTTATTCTATTGAACGACAGTGGTGACTCAAATATACATTGATAGATAAATACATATTGCGATGGGTAAATGGCTTATAAACTGTAAATAAATATAAATACTGTGATGAGGAGGAGTAGCTGCCGTATTCATCGTTATCTCTCTTTTATCCAAAGCATGTCTTTCTCTCGCTGGATGAGCAATTTATAATATAAGCCCTGTGTTACACCTTAGTTAACAGAACATGCAACAGATCTGGCAAAAGTCAAAATAGCTGGAACATGTTTTGTGTAGTGACCTCTGTAGAGAGAGAATGGTCTCTGACACACACACACACACACACACACACACACACACACACACACAGAACATCATTGTGACCACTGTCGTTGTGATGCTTCAGGAAGTGTTAATCCTCCGCACACACGGACACAACCACACACACATTATGCCTAGGGTTTTCCTGAAGTAATATAGCATACTCGTGCCGGGGGTGAAGGCTCTGTAGCACTAACATCTGTCTGTCATTAGGGAAAGACAAACGGGAACATACTGACGAGCCAGAAGCTCATACAGCACAGACTAAGGCAAGATCACTGTTACCTTGCCCCATAACACACCCTCATTCAGGCACATTGTCATCCATGTGCTATGTCCATATAGACACACACAAACTCACACTGGCATGCAGACACACACACACACATGAACACACAGTAGCATTAAACCAAGAGCAGGACCTTACGGGATGTCGACATGAACACAAAATACTGGCTTACAAACAGCCTTTTCATACCTTGTGAGAGTGTGTTTGGAGTTGACGTCTCACAAAACTGATAATGAACTTAGAGCATGCAGTTACAACATGCACTGACTTATACATGTTTAAACTATAATTTCAATTACTTTATATTTTATATTTCTTTTTAGTGTTATTGGACTTCAGGTACTGGTGATTTTGACTGAAATATTACTTTTAATAGTTTGCTAGTCTCAACATAATCATTTCCTTACCTTAATATTGTATCTATTCTATTATGTTATTATTCTGGGTAATTTTCACACATTTTTGGCATATTTGCTAAAAAATGCATATCATGCTTCACAGCAAAGCTTTTACATAAAATATTTTTGTTTAGAAAAGCAGCGTTTTTATGAAGAGTACAAGTTATGTCTTTGCGTGTCACTGGCAGCAGAGTGTGTGTTCCTCACTACACCGATCCTGCATGTGTTTGGGATCTTTGTATGAGTACAAGTGTATACAGCCATGTAATGTCACTTCCCGTTAGACACAGCATCCGTCTCTGGCGGCAACAGCAGATGGACGTAATGGTAACAACCATCGTTCATCATCACCATAGTGACAGGTCCATAGACACACACACACACACACACACAGATTTTGGCATTGCATTGCTGGGTTGCCACCAACGCAACCTCAGTAGCAAGCTAGATTAACTTCTCTGGTTGATGGGCCACACATTCATGCACTCGCACACAAACACACACAAACACACACACACACACACACACATACACACACGTACATACCTGTATACAGACACATTAATGTGTAGCACACTAATGAAGCTCTTAGAATTAAAGATGCACTGACTCTCTGTGAGACGGCCTGGCTACCTGACCTATCATTATTCCATGAGGTGGTCTCAGTGAATGCTGCACTGTTTTAATAGAGATTCCAGATCTGTTTTAAAAGTAGATCGCAGTTGTATTTTACACAATATTGTGTTTAATCAAGTAGGATTTTTATGGAAATATTATATGGAAAGAAATAGGTATATTGAGGAATTGGATGTTTTGTCTTGTTAGAGAGATATAAGGAGGCAAAGTCATTATTTGTATAGTTGAAACTACTGTAATCCAGGTTGACACATCCGGGGACAGTGCAAAGTTTAATAGTCTACCTGTCCTTTCATTGATGGTTGTTTACATCAGTTATACTGAAGTCTCAAAATTTATAGCACCCTTAGCGAGAATGTGTGGCCCATTTCACCCTCATCTTGCTTCACATTAACAAACTTTTCATATCTCCACCTCCCCGGTGTAGGCTTCTTCTGGTTACTACTGATTAGTTCCACAGCTACAACTTGAGGTGTAGTTTTTGCTCCAGGGCACCCTGGCAGCAGCTGTTGTGGGATAATGAGAGCATTTCTCATTCACTTCCCCTCAGCCAGCTTTTTCCACATAAGTTGAGGGATTTAAACTGACAATCTCACAATCACAAATAACCCCTAACCTCCATGTAAATAGCAGCATCTCTTCAGAAAACTATGAGACTCGAGGGTAAGTAATTCAATCATTCCTGTTATGATAGGAGATAAGAAATGGATCGCTTCTTCTGTAACCATTTTGTATCTTCAATCTGTTTCACTCTCTGCGCCTGCTTCTGCTTTTCTCCTTCAGTTGACTCCCTTCCTTTTTCATATTGGCTTTTGAATTACCTTGGATTGTTTGTTTTCACACCTTCGTCCATTTTGTACGGAGTACAGTTTACAGCATGTGTTTGTGTGAGCCCATGTGTGTGCTGGGGTGTGTGCGCCTGTGGTGTGTGTTTTTGAAGGCGTGTGTGTGGGTTTCCTATTGAACTGGATAAATTCAGCGGGGAGCTCATTGGGGGTTGAGAAATCCTTACCTGCGGTTACATCTGTCTTACAGTTCCCCACACTCATACACACACACACACACACACACACACACACACACAGAGTTGAGCATCAACGAATACGCAGTGATGGTGATGTGAGAGTGATGAAGGAATAGGAGGAGGAGAAAGAACGTGTTGAAGAGAAATGATGGGAGAATTGCTCTCACCCAAGGTGCTTCAGGCAGAGAGAGAGATTGCGGAGGGACAGACCTATAAGGTGGGAGGAAGGGTGAGAGAGTGGAGACAGAATGATTAGTAAGAGTATTCCTTCACTGGAGAAAACACAGGGAGCCAGGGAGAGGTAGAGCATTGAGGAATATGTGGAAAGGCAAAGAAAGCAAGAGAAAAGAGGATTTGGAGATTCTGGAGAGCCCTTTAGGCAAAGAGAGCAAGAGGGATTCAGGTGAAAACAAGAATGAGAGTATGGGAGGACAGGGCCAATGATTACAGGATTGTATGGATCACAGGAGCCCTGGGTGAACAGAGAACGGGGAAGAGATGGGTAGAAATGGGGCTTGAGGAAGAAAAAGAAGAAAAGGTATACGCAAATGGAAGAAATAGAGTAGGACAAGGAGCAATGAGAGGTGCAGTGATGAAAGGATGGGCCTCACTAGAGTCAGAAAATACCAAAGTAAAAGGATTAGTTGGCTGAGAGCAAGGAGTACAACACTTAAACTCTTCTACTGTAATATCTATTTGTTATAGCTTCCTTCCCTCGTTGCTGCTGCTTTCACTTTTCTTGCCACATTCTGTCTTTTCCACTGCTCCGTTCCCTTTGTTTGCCACTTTTTTTTTCTTACCATGGCCTTTTCGTTCTTCCTGTCTAAGGACAGTAGCGCAGCCTGTCCTGTGATTTCATGCTAACTTTTGAAACTATGGCCACCTTTGTCAACTTGACATGTACTTTTCACATTAATAGATTTTTTTTTTCCTTCTCTACATCAATCCCTCTCTTTCCCACATCCTCAAGCTGCTTGCGCTTATCCCGAGGCTGCATTTGTCTGTCACGCTGTAATGATGCCTGTGTGTGATAGCAGAGCAACTTGTAGCTTGTCTGCTCTGCTCCATATGTACAGATCTGGCCCGAGGACATTGACTCCAGCCCTTCACATACACTGAGAAAGACAGACAGAGGGAAGAGGAGAGAGCATGGCAATGAATGCATACTCCCTTTAGCTACAGTAGCATATACATATATCCTTCCCCCTTAGCCAGACATGGCCTAATCAGCGAGCTAATTAGCACTCTTTGTAACTGCGTCGGCTTCATGTAACTGATTGCATTAACAACTGCCACACATCAAACAGTCATGTCTCACGCTTGTGCATCTCATTACACATTAAGGACATGCAAGGTTAAGGCCGGACTTTAAGTGGGAATAAAATGAGAAATACTTTCTGCCATTGCTGGTGGGCAAACTAATGTATTTTTTTCCCTCTGTTCTTTATTCATATTTTATAGATTTAATGAATTACTGTAGGCGTTGTTCTCAGCCATGGTGGGTTTTTTTCCTTCTGCTTAAGTGACCCAATAAGTTTACATGAGTGAAACTGTACAGTATGTCCATGTTTATACCTAATGCAATTTTTGTGAGACAAGCAAAAGAGGAAGAGGAAACACCAAGGAACGACATTTTAGATCATTAGTGTTGTAGGGAAATGTATGAAAAGTGAGATACAGGAAGTATCTAAATCCTGATAAGTATTACTGACAGATGATTAATTTGTCCCCCGTTCAACAGACAGTGTGACATACTGAGTTTATACATCATATTTTATTATCTTTGATACTAATGAACATGTATTGGCGTCAAGTTTATATGTACAGTATTAAAAATGGGCTTTACAGGTCTATAACAATGCTACAGACAAAACAAATCCAGGAAGACCAGAAAATTCAGAGGGAAGTCACATAGAAAGGGCAAAATGACAAGTGCCTGTGTGCACATAGCCATGAATGGCTTGTATTAAATCATAAATATAAAGCACGTGCTAGACTTTTTTAGCTATATCTGAATGCCTTTTAAAATGTAAATTACTTTTGTATTGTCTACAGAAAAAGCAGAGGACTAAAGAGCTGTCCCAACTCTTCCATTCTTACAACCCCTACGACCACAAGGTAAGACATCTTTCAATGTTTGTCCTTGGGGCACTGCTGTCTTTAATGCTTTCTTTGCAACATTGTACACTGTTGCATCTGCCTTGGAGAGGCTTGAGTATTCAGCCTCATTCACCTATAGACCAAACCCCTTCACTTCACATCAAGAGTAGTTGTAGGTCACCATCACCATATTGTATTTATGGCTGTGATGAGTTTGTTGTCTCTCCAAGATGGATGCCTCTTGTCAGCAATCTAGTGGATGAGGACAGCTCAAGTGCTTGTTCCTGATTGCGTGTGCATGCGTGTGCTTGTGTGTGTGCGAAAGAGAGTGAGTGAGAGACTGATTTCTTAAGTCAGAGATAAATCTAATCAACTGTATGTGTGTGTGCATATTCTTACATTTCTGTGTGTGGGCTCATACATTATGAGGTTAACATCTGACAGCAGACTGAACATGACTCTCTTCAGGCATGCTTATGATGATGAGACCCTTGTGACAGTGGTGTGTAAGTGTGTTTGTGTGCTAAGTTCTTATATAAATATGTCTTCTGAAAGTGACAATCCCATGACAACAGCCATCACCACATTTTTCTGCCATCATGAAAAAAAAAAAGAGAATTGATTTTGACAGAAGACGATCATTGGTCCTTCTGTATGGCTACACCCAGCCTAACGTATTTCACACTTTGTTTTTTTAATGCTGTGATCATGTAAATAACATGATAAAGGAATACTTGTCTATCATGATGAGAAATAAGGAAAGTGTACAAGGAAGGCGACAGCCTGCTACTGCAGAGGGAATATTAACATGTTGGTGATTGAAGCTTGATGTGTAACGAAGCTTTAACTTGGCCAAGTTTTTTTTGCAGAGTTTTCACCTCTAGAGGAGTTTGTGCCTGTGGTGCTGTTGTTATATGTTACACACTAATTAAAAGGATATAAGAGAGATCACGTTTTCACTGTGGCAGGCATGGATCTTTGCCTCCCACACACTGAAACACACACTCGCGCACGCACACGAACACACAAGCAGGCGCATGCACAGGCACACTAATAATAGTACATTTGGAACCCGCATGCTCATAAGTGAGTTCATAAGCGCACACTTACCGCAAACGATGAATGTGAATTCAGCAAAGTTAAGAGAATGTCTTTATAATACATTAACACCTTTGCATCTAAATTAGATACTTGGTGTTTGTTAACATGCTTCCTCCTCATGTACGGCTCCTGGAGGACTTTAGAAACTGTGTGACAGTGTATTGTACTGAGCCTGCTATGCTGAGCATCTCCATCTTTCACACCCCTTTGTGCTCTCAAGTTTGTTCATTGATTCATCAAGGTTTCAGTTTTTCAAGGAGTTAAATTATGCTGCTGCAAATGTCCTGGAATGCACTACAAAACTGAAGAAATAGTGAAAGTTCTGGTCTCTGAATGAATCAATGCAGGTAATAAACCACTGCTGAAACTCATAAAAGACACCAGCAGGCATTCATAAGAAGTTATCATGGTACTCAAATATTATAAGTTTCTTAAATCACTCCTGCAGCAAAATCCTCTTCTTCACTGTTTGTGTATGTTATCTGCATTTTTTAGTAATTTTGTTCTTAAAATACAGAGCATATAAGGGATGAGTGTTTCTTCATTCTCAAAAGACAGATTTTGTCTGAAGCACCACTTTAAAGGTGCCATATTGTCTCGCCAGTTCTTAGACCTTTTAATTCACACCGAGCCAGTGTGCAGCTTGGGATCCTCAGGGACGAAGCCCCTGTCCATTCCAAAGTGAAGGCTAAAGATGAAACATGGCTGCAGTCAGAGACTCTTGCCCTCTGCAAGAAGTCAGTATTACAAATCTAGTCATAAAAATCTGTGAATATATTTTTTCTTTCAAATTTCCATATTCATTTGTGATGATATTATTTTCATTTGTATTTGGCACATTACATTTTGTTTTTTTTAACGCTGTAAGGCACATTATTGTTAACAGCTATGTTTATAATACACATGTAATATAACTTAACTACATTAAGTAGAGAATACTGCACTGATGAAATGATTACTCTGTTCTGATATGCCACATTTATTTCTACTGCATGACATCATATGTTTTTAATCCCCAGCAGAGTAAAATGTCAACTAATTTACTGATAACCTTGCCTATTTCACTATATTTTGTGGAAAAAATATGTCAAAAGTAATCCCATCCTATTATATGATATCTGATAGCCTTCATACATAAATATTTTTAACATGTCAAACAAGTTTTCTCGTAAATCTTCCATGCAGCTCAACACACAGCCATGTTCCTGTAGGTCTTATTCCTTTTCCATAGATTGTGTAGATGTGCAAATAAATCCGCTTGCATTACAAACCCAGATAGCCGTGAGATATGATTTAATGATAATAAATTTAATGTCAAGCATGCTTCCTCTCAGATCAACAACGGTTATGCCTGTCCTTGCCCATGTCCATACACCGTGGAAATGTAGAGGCAAATCAGCTTGTATTAAGCCCATATAGCCGTTAGATAGAAATAAATGAAGTCTGATAATGTCCCTCATTTTATATTTAATTCCCTTGGGTGTCTGGCCTTTCAGCTTACGGTTTATGTAAGGATATTATGTGTTTACTAACACATCCGTGTGTGTGTGTGTGTGTGTGTGTGTGCCCGAGACCGTGAGAGCACACAGATCTAGAGGGAAGGGAGAAATTGGTGTCTTTAAAGCCATTATTGTTAATCCGCATCCTCCTGTAGGTTTGAAAAGGTCATTAATAAAGACTGAGTCAGGGTGGGGTGTGGTGGGTCAGTGAGGCCTTATTGCTTCATAGCTCCAGGCTACCAACCAAATGAAGCAATTTTTTAAATGAACGAATTGGGTTTTTTTTGTTTTTTAGTATCCAGCTTGTTTTTTAATCTCCTGTGGCTAGCTGTGAATAAATGTGGAAAAAAATGGGCTTTCTTTCTTTCTTTCGTTTCCTTGTGCGTTCATTTACATGTAGACAATTGTACTCATCTGGTGTGTGTATGTTTAAGGGACAGAAGTGTGTGTGTGTGTGTGTAAGTGCGTGTGTATGTGTGTGTGTAGCGTGCCTGTGTGCGTGCGTGTTTGTGATGATTAATGTGAAATATCCTATAGCCAGATGGTGCTGAACAAGGCCCATCCATCAGCAATGAAAAGACCAGTGGGCAGAAAGCTGGCGGAGCACTTTGTCGAGGGCCAATGCCCTGCACTGGACACACACACACACACACACACACACACACACACACACACACATAGACTCTCTAACGCCTCGACTGTGTAACCTACTGAGCCATATTGGAGTGTTGTGTTTTCTTTCAGAATTCATGTTCCTGCTTGTTTTTGTTTTTTTTGCTGCCTGGGTCCCACATGAGTGGTGGTGCCTCACCCTTTAAACAACTCCGGTATGGTTTTCACATCTTCCGATCTCCAACCTATTTTGCTCCCAAGACGTAGTTTATGGGTCAAATAGTTGCATTTTAGCAACCAGATGTCTGAAAATTCTACTTGAATCACAGTTAAGAATTAACCAAGGTTTATGAACATGCTTGCGGTTTACCAGGTCTGCCTTTGTTCACGTGCACTCAGACACATTTATATATGGGATCATCCAGTGCAGCCAATATTTTCTACCTTTGATCAGAGCTCTTAAGTAGTTATTGGAGGGCTGTTCACCATTTAATTGGAGGATTTTAGGCTGGCAACTTTATGGTCTAAAGCCTTTTTTCTTTCACCTGTAGGCCTCCGCTGTGCCTGTTTCTGTGTTCACATTAAAAGTAATTATTCCTGTTTTTATTCCTCTGTGAGATTCAATGAGAGTCATAGGTGATACACAATGCTATGGTTTATTCCCCAGTACATACGTGTGTGTGTGTGTGTGGTTAGAAAAAGAGTATGAACACACATATACAGACTTCTCTCCTTTTGCTGCATCATCGTGTCATCTGTTGTAAAGTTTTGCTCCCCAAAGGCTTTTACCTTCCAGGTTGAGACAGTAAAACTCCCATCATGCTTAACTCATTCTCGGCAAACTGAGTGAGTGTGTGTGTTAGTATCCGTGCATTCAGCTGTTTCTGGCAGAGCTAATAAAGCCCCTCTCCCTTCTCACCCCACATTGTCAAAGTCTCTTGAGAGCACACACACACAGACACATACATTCTCCATGCTCTGTTCAGAGGCCTGAATGACAGTGGTGACAGTTTTCCCTGCGGCAAGAGAGGAGGGACAAGCTGTCAACATGGCCCGATGCACCTGCCCACACACACAAGACACAGAAAGAAAGGGAGCAAGATAGAAAACTGGAAGTTGGAAATACAGAGGGGAGGTATAGGTGGATAAATGACTCATGGCTGATAATGAATGGCTGATAATTAAAGACTATCAAGAGAAAAACGGCATTTTCAGAAAATAGAACACATAATTACACTCAATAAACTTTCCCCTTTAGTTATTCTGAAATCACAGTTTGCCTCATAGAAGTTGACATAATTATTTATCATTTGAAGAAAAAAAAAAAATGTTAATTAGTCTAACAATTCTTTCTCTCCCCAACAGATCACTTGTTTTTTCAATTTTTCCGCAAGTTGCTGAGCTAAACAAGTAGTATTCTTCTCTTTTCCCTTTTGGCAATTTTAATTACTTTAATATTGTAGAATGGCTTTTTTAAGCTGCTGTTGTTTTGCATTGTTGTGAAAGGCTAACCTCCTTCTTTGTCAAACTTGACATTTGCTTGCCACAGTTTTTTTCTCCTATTTTGGTAATTAACTGACTATTCAAGGCGAGAAGGAGGGAGTGGAAAGAGGAAAAAAGAAACAAAAATATTGGTTGTTTCTCTTTACTTGTCTTTCCGCTTGTCTGTCTGTTTCTGTTCTATTTCTAGTCTATTCTGTGAAAGCCTTTTTTTTGCCTCATGGTTCATTGCTCTGGAATTGTCTTAAATTATGTAAATGTTAAGCTTTAGAGGCTTCAGTGCTGTTCGTTGAGCTCTTTTGTTGCTGTCGTACAAAGACAGCTGATCATGTTGCCATTATTTTTATGCTGATAACTGCAACTACTATGCAACCTCTAATTTGGTAATTATGATGGACTCAGCAATAAATGAAAATGTTATCATTGTGGTAGTTTTGGAGGTTTATTATTCCCGTCAGACGTAAGCCTGGAGGGCCATGCGTTTGGTCCTGTGTGTGTGTGTGTGTCTACTACTGGGCCGATCATCATCCTAATACTTTTTTAATCGATTTTCCTTTTTTGGACCAGGTATCCTTTAAGCCTGTATAGCGGACAGATTCCTGCTTTTGTCAGACTTTGTCGTAATTTCTCGTGCCACACTGCAGCCACATTGCGTTCTGTTTTTGAAACACTGTGTATAGGCCATTTCAAAGTGTATACAGGATGGCAAGAGGAGGGGTACATCCAAGGGATTGAACCCATGAGGTGCGAAAAGCTCCAGGAAATCTTTGCCTAAATTGCGTTATAAGAAGGATCCAGAAGACTACTTTGTATGAAATAGATAAGACTGAAGCAAGTCCAAATTTATAATAACGTAAAATTTAAGAGATCTGTCGCCTTTGTCAGTTATTAGAAGCACAAACAATCAAAACAACTTTTCCCTTCAAGTTCAGAGACAAAGAGACGCAAGAACAAAGATATGCAATGATAGTAATGATCACTTGAACAATATTCAGCCAAACCTAGAGACAATACTGTTGTCAGCAGCACATAAACTTTAACCAGCTATTTGGGGAAAAATGAAGAATATTTTGGATAGGTCTTCAAAATGTACCACTGCACTGGTTAACATGGAGGGATAGGGTTACTAATGGTTTGATGAATGGTAACAAATGTAGTCGTTGGTCTGTTTTGCAAAATAAACAATATCTGACAAATGCAAAAATGTCCAACCATATGCAACTGGTAAATCTAACCCAAAGTGTGGGGCTTCATTACTTTGGATAGTACTCCAATCTAGAGGAAATGTTGTTTGATTCGAAAACAGATAATAAAGGATCAGGTGAAGTTTGCTATCAAGTTTACAGCATCCTGAAAAGGTAATATTCTGCAGTCACTTTGTTACAATGAGAATACATTTGAACCCAGATTTAAAAAGAAGTATGAGTATTTGATGAATATTGAGAGGAGCTCTCTATGACAAATTGATAGACAAAAAAAGGTTCTACAACTAAGAGGTTCCTTCATGGCATTAAATCGGCTAACATGCATATAATATCTTAGTCTGCTGGGTAATATTGCACCTCCTGTTTGATCAAAGGCAACAGAAATGGAACAAATGGAATGAGACCAGTGTGTGTATGTGTGTGTATACTGATATTCCACCCACACTGCAATGCTGCTTGCCAAGGACATGATTTTCCTCTGCTACTGTACAGTAGAGAACTATAGCCATGTATGCATGCTCTCAATCTGTCAAGGTTATACAACTGGGACTTGCACAACGCATACACATGTATGGTCCCACAAAAGTACAAACAGTCATGTGAGCCTACGTAATTACTTAGTCTATTTGGTGCCAAACAAACATTTGTCTTTGAAATATTCACAGTTTTTTTTTTTGTAATTTATGCAACAACACATTATAGCTACATTGTAATTGTTCTAGAGACCTACAGCACACACAAACATTCTTTTACTGAGGTGGCTTGTTTTTTTTTGTGTGTGTGTCTGAGTTCAGACATGCTAAAGGCTGTTCAGTAAGGATTTTTTGATCACACTCATCCTTAGAGCTGCTCGTCTGCTTTACTTTTTACACACTGTGTCTGCACACAGTCAGCAGCACACTTACAGATATCATCAACATATATCTAAGGCTTGTATAATGCACAAGTAATAACCATTTTGTGATACAGTTATAGCGCCATTAATGCCGAACCTTAAGAAAACAAAACTGCCTGAGCAGAGTTGCTTTTCCAGAGATAAACAATCCCGTCCAAGTCTATGAACTTCTAACCTAAATATATACTATACTAACTACTAACTAAATAGAATTGCAAGTAAAATCAGCTTAGTTTTAGTTTTCCTCCTTCATTTGCAGAGGGGTTGTTATACAACTTTGCTTTGCTCTTTTTGACATCTAAAAACAAGCATCTACAAAAAGATGACACAGTTACAGGCAAGTTCAAGACATTGGCAGCACTGCAACAAAGCAGATGCTGGCTGTCGTAAAACCCCGAAGAAGAAGAAGAAGAAGCTCAATATTCAATCAGGACTTTCTAAAAAGTTTCAGTCACAAAGTGGTTCAGTCCTGTATGGGGATACTTTGACTACAACCTTGTAACAGACAAAAGTAAATGTGTTATGAAGAAGAGCGACGGTGACATTTGTGGGATACAGCTAAAACAGAAAAATCCCACTGATTAGAACTGAGAAGCACCCACAGAGAAGCGCATGAAAAGTTCTGGAAGTCAAGGGAGCAGGTGACTGCTAAAGTTCACTCACAGTTGGACAGCTGCACGACATCAAGGCCTCCACGAACACAGCAAATGATGCTTCGGTGCTTTCTTTCATCCCACGTGTTTCAGCTACTATGAATCGAGGCTTTCCTCATTACATTTGAAAAACTAACCCAACACTAAAACTAAATAAAAACTAATCCAAAACCTGTTCAATTCCTCAAAATGAAATTAAAAGAAACTACTTATTCATTCCTAAAAACAACTAAATATAATAATATAATCACTGCACTCAAATGAATCATTCTATCTATTTTTCAAAGTCCCAATGTTGCGTAGCCAAAAAGGAAAAGAAATAGGTTTTTTTTGTTGTTGCAGTATCTGCTTTGCCAGCTTCAAAAAGTTGGATAAGTTCAGTTAGTAAAACTGAGTTGAATTGGGAAATGGAGATTGAGGTTTAAAAAATCTTAATGGCTCACTTGGCCTGCTTTGTTGAAATATTTTTTCTCCTTTTATAATAAAATCACAAGAAAATATCTGCTCTTTCACTCCCTCCCGCTCTCTCACACTCTTTCTCAAAGTGACACAGTGTGTGCTATAATGGCTTGTTGATTGCTTCCATTTGTTGGGCCAAAGGCGTCAGTCAGCCTGTGTGTTATTCACACACATCAACACAGACAGGTTCACACACTCTCACTCATATACACACTTACATGGGTTTGCAGCTACCTCTTTGTAACAGCATGCTATGTGACTGACATCTGAATGGAGAAGTGGTGGGAGGCAGTCGGTGTGGAGGGGGAGAGAAAAGGGGCCAGAGAAATGAATGAGGAAGGGGTATTAGGGCTTGTATTGCTAAATGGTTTCCTCGTCAGGAGCGTGAATGCTTCCTGATTCAGTCAACAGGCCTCCCATTCAGCCAGGCCCATTTGGAAAGGTATGTGTGTTTGTGATTATTTGTGTGTATTACCCTCTATCTTCTGCAGCTGCTTGGCTGGCTAAGTGAATTCTCTCTTTTTTAGAATAAATCATCCATATATACGGTAGGATAGAATATATACATGTTGTGTTTTCTACTTAGTAGGAGGAGTATGAACAACTAGGAATGACTGAGAAGCGAAAATGGCTGCAATTACTAACATTAGGCAATATTCAACAATAAACATATATGGTACCAGAAGGGAGTTAGCTGTTTTTCTGTTGTTTTGGCATGTTCATGCAAAGAACTCTTAAGAAACAACTTGAAAATGCTACCTCCCTTGTTCTTGTGCATTTCCATCAATTGCCCGGAGCAATTTGGGCCTCTCTCAAGTTATCTATTGGGTGGTGCACACTTAAGCACCAGGTGGTGTCCAGGGACCTAATCGTTTTTCTTCTTGGGACCAGATGTCCTCTAAGCCTGTATAGCCAACACATACCTTATAGCTTTGTTTGTATCAGACTGACAAGCATTTATCAGTAAGATGGATAAGTGGAGACTTAGAACTCACTTCTTGTTTGGGTTTTTTTCTCTCTTCAGTACTTGTTACATTTAGCTGTACAGACAGCTAGTGATTCAGTGGTTAGAGCCTTCTCTGCCCTTTGCTGATGTATGTAATGACTGCTTTTATGGCAATGTATTTCTTGAATCGATGAAAAAGAGGTTGTTTGGATTTTTTTCCGTTGGGCCTATGAACGCATGCCAGGGCCAGGTGCAACTCAGACCTTCTTGTACAACCGTATCAACACTGATGATTGGTTTAGAGTACAATACCTGCTTTTCCCCGATTTGCTGGGCCATCAATATGGGATTGTTGTTAATTTGTCAATCTGTACAGGATGGGATCACTTCATCACAAATCAGCATCATCATGCCTTTGTACATTTGGGTTTTTTTGTATGTTGTGTCTGCGCAGTATTTGTGTTTGCGGTTACTATATTAGTACGTATGCATTTGCCATTACAGTGAGTTGTCTCAATGTCTCAACTATCATTGAACCTTGCAGTGTGTGAGCATGCAAATGTTGTGAATATATGTGTTCTTATGTATGCATGTATGCAGGCTTCTCTGCCCTAGTAATTGTTTGACTGTGCCTGATTTCTTAACATAGTCTGTCATTAGAAATATTAGACGCCTGATTCAACAAAACTCACTACAATCTATATGGAAATTCAGATGCGTGGTTTCAGGCTCCAGGCTAAACCTGTGTTTTTTATTTGTGTTTTTTCTGCTTTCGCTCCTTCTCTCTTTCTGCCTTCCTTCCATGCTGTTTTGGGATCTCAACTTCATCCTGGGTTCATTTCTTGTTCAGTCCAGACAGCCCAACCTAGCTAACTAATGGCCTTTATTTAGCACTCAGACAAACACACAAGGGAAAGAGAGGCAGATCTGGGTTAAGAAAAAAGTTATTTAGTGTGTGAGTGTTATTTGTGTTTTAAGACTGGCCATTGGATTCACCCCACCTATTTAAATCTCAGCTTATCACAGTATCACACATTCACAGTCTCACATACTTTGTCAAGACAGAGGACTAACTCAGCCAATCTCTGTAGAATTAATTCACTGCCTTGATAAATGTAAACTACACATGTTCCTTTGTTGGCTACTTTAGCTTCTCATTTAACACTGTGGAGAGCTTATCATCAGTTGTAAATTACATGTTAACACTGTTTGAGATCTTGCAGTTACTTATTGATTTTAGTTAGTAGTTGCCGAGCTTTTATCTTGAGCAATGTATGTTTACAGGTTATCCATGTGTCCAAAGCAGTTTAAAAGAAAAATACTTTCCATTATTTTGTCAATAACTAAACCTACTAAAATATCACCATGGTGCAAAATGCTAAATTCGTCTTTTCTATCCATGTTGCTATGTTAAACAACTTGAACTTTGAATCTGCTTATTTCCATTGTGTTATCCTGTTGTTCCACTTATTACTCGTATAACTTATTTTTCAAAAGAAAATGAATCAAAATTAATTGAAAATCAAAACTGTTTGTTGTTGAATTTGTAATAATGTTACCAGTCCCAGCATTAAAAAAAAACTTATTTTGTCTTTGTGGGTAACCCAGTGTGTTTGTCATTGGGGATATATATGTTTTTCTCTGTTCCTGGAAAGTGGTCTTTTTACAGAGGCAGGCATTCTTCAGTGTCACTGACATTGCATGAGTTGTTAAACCTGCACTGTTCTTCCCAAGATAAAGAGATTTAGTGCCAGAGTTTGGGAGATCCATCTATTTCTTCATCTCTGAGGACCCCTCCAGGGGCTAATAACATCAGTGTAACATTTCAGTCCACATCTGCCTTCTATCAGTTTAGTCAGCAATCACTAACTAACTGCTCTTGCAGGCGCAGACACAGGAGCTTTAGGACACAGGTTTGAACTGAACCAATAAGCAGAATCTGAATTGCTAAAATCTAAAATACATCCTTGTTTAGATGTATTTAAGAATCCATTATTCTGTGTGCTTTCTGTAAACTGATATCTTAAGCGTCATAAAGACACACACGAAGAAAGTGTGCAAATGACTAGACAAAGGAGGGAAAACAAAAAACTTAAGTCTAGTAAAAAATAAATACTGACCAGTTGTATGCAAACACAAATTTGATGGTAACATTTAATGTAATTCAAACAAATTTTTTTTTATTTCCTGCCTTAAGGTGCCTATTTCTAGTTTTTTGTCTGCATGTGAGCATCGTGCAAGACTGTAGTAACAGTAGTGACTTTACATTCGTGAGACACACACACACACACACACACACACACACACGCACACGCACACTGCACACGTGTCTCTGTAAATGAGCTGTGTGTATAGGGCCAAATGTGGGATCACTACTGTTAAGGCTTTATTCTCATTATAGCTGAGTTGCAAAAACTGGGGCACAGCAGGGGGGGGTGATATATTAACTGACTGCAGGCATTGTGTGTGTTTGTGTGTAAGGAATAAAGAATTTAGAGTTTAAACGAAGGCTGCAAAAAAAATAGTGTGTTTATTGCGCTTTTTAGCCTTGTTATGTTCTTTGTATGTGTTTGTGTGACAGGATTTGTTTTTGAAGTAGTCTCATCCTGACATCTTTGACAAACTTGTAAAGTTTCCTTTTTATCTGTAAATACATCATAGAAAATTCTGTAGATTCTGAGCTATTTATTAGTAATTACTGACAAACTTGTTTTTTGAAATCAGTTTCAAGTTCCAAAGGAATTGCTTTACGGACACTTTCATTCTGAAACAGAGACAGTAAGCCACTTCTGTCACTTACAATGTATAAAAAATAAACGCTTCACTGCCAGAAATCATCTCAATGCACCACCAATAAGACGACCACAGAACTATAAATCTGGTGTTGACATGTAATCAATAATCCATCTCTGTGTATACACAACTGTTACGATCACTGAGTGGGGACCCAAATGCAGAACACGGCCACAGAGAGTTAGGTTAAAAGGAATGGGATTTCTTGTAGAGGTTGGATGATGGAGATCGGGGGGGGGGGGATGTCCAGAGATTTACAGGAGGGGATAAGAGGTAATGGAGGGTGCTAGAGCGAGGCAAGGGTGACGGCGTGGGCCGCTGGAGTGAAAGAGAGGTGAGGGGAAGGTTAGCGAGCAGCCGGAAAGACAGACGGGAATGCTGTGAACCACGGGCGCAGGGGAAAAACAGTGTCGGCATGCAAAAAACAGGGAATCGACAACTTCTCAAGAAATTCACTGGGAGTGAGCTGCCCAAGAAGTTGAGTGTACCACAGTAGCTGAAACAACAATCTGGCACCCATAATGGGTGAAGAAGCAGAGTTGATATACAGCAGGTTGACATGCTGATTGAAGGCAGGTGTGCAGACAGTTTTAAGGAGCCATGAGCTGGGAGAGTAGGGAGGGAGTAGGGGGAAGCCATGTCTAGAGACAGGGAGAGACAGGCAGGGGAGACGAGTGACATTTAGGAAGGACACAGAACATTTAGGTGCAAACATAAAACTGCAGTCAACCATGCTGGAGCTTAATATGACAAAACTGCACGTCTGTTAGATATAAATTAGATATTTACTGAGAGAAAGCTTTGATTTTATTGTCAGACATTTACCATGATTAATTCAAAAAAGTGGTTGTTTGACGATTTCTAGACTCATATTCATGTAATTTTGATTAATGTAAGAGAGAAATGTCCTGAAACTGTGTAAGACAACAGGAAAACCCCAGCCCTTTTTACAAAACCAGCAGAATCGGGACATTTGAAAATACCTACTCCTCTAGCCTTTAATTGTTGAAATTTTTCCCCCCCTTTTGGTACAGTATTTTCATTGTAGCAGCTCGTTTTCTGCACAAGGACGTCTGCTGTTTACTTAGTATCATTTTTGCCACTGAAGCACTGCTGTAAGAGTGATATGAACACACCAAGATCATCACTCACTGCTCTCTCCAAACACCGTGGACAGATTTGGAGAATAAAGAAGAGAATAACTGAAAGATAAAGGGAAGAAAACAACCAGAGCCTCCGCATATTGAAGAGGAGAAAGTGAGACAAAAGAACAAAAACAAACACCTCAGGAAAAAAAAGAACTGAATATTTATGGAATCGAAACAGGAGAAAAGAAAACAAAGACCCTTTTCAAATGTGACACCTATTCACATCAGTGGCCCCTCATTTTCATTTTTCTTCATAATCTTTGGTGGAGTCATCTCTCAATGTGTTGCGTGTAGATTAGTGTGTTTGCTTGTTGTGCTGAAGGCCTGTTAATTGGCTGTTTTGGACTAATAAATTGCTGTAATTAACAGGCATCGTTAGGTGAGGCAACGAAGGAAAAGCCATGGCAACCCAGCTACTGGAAAACAATGAACTACACCGTGGAAACTTTCACCTGGAACTTTTGTTCATCGGTACATTTAAATTAAAAGCATAATCATATCGGGAACAATAAGGGTTTCCTGTTGAACCTGAATTCCCTACCTGCTCACTTGTTGTAAGACACTCTAGCCCCAATTAAAGGTCTTACATATAAAATATAAACTCTTTTATGTTTATTGGTGTAATCAGAGTTAGATGTTGACTTTTTTCTCCAGTAATTCTCAGTTCAGCAACGAGGTGTGTTTTTGCATTTAACATAAGGAAGACGTCAGGCTGACACAAACGTTTGTTTGCGTTATACATCATATAATATAGGTAAAACTGATGGGACTTTAATGCAAATGTTTAAATCTCTCCAATGCTTTTTGAAAGAACAATTGATTAGGTTGTGTAATGTGCCATTGCATGACAGTTGTGGTGTACAATTGCATCACTGTATAGTGGTGCAAAAGCTTTGACCGAGGTGTTCAACACTTAATTCAGCTTGTGTGGAAGATGTATCGGTGGTGTTTTCCAGTAACACATGCTGTGGTGAAAAGAGGCAAGATATATGTGTCAAGCACATTGGGCTATCTGTCGAAAGAGCATTCATATGTCTTTTTAGGTTGAACGTTGCTGTAACCCAGTGAGTGCAGGTCACTGGTCCCTGTGCGTTTTTTTTTCTTTAGTGGTGTCTCTCTTCTCATCACATTATAGCCTCTCTTCTCACCTTAAGAAGTCTGTAAATTTTTGTTGACTGGATGAAAAGACTGTCTGTCTTGACTGAAAACCTAGACTTGCACTGTCAATTTTTTTTCACCCATCTTTACCTGTCTGCTATTTCTTGCTGTCTCATCATGTCTTTTCTGTGCTCATCTCTTTCTTCTTCCCTCCTCCTTCCCGTTTTCACCGCTGCTCATCTGTCTGCGAGTGTTGACGTGTGAGAGCCCAGACTTGTTGAAGCGAGTTATAGTTATTTGTAGTCCTGCCAGTGAAAAAGTGGACCGTAAGCCCATTAAACAGTAAAAAAGAATCAGGGATTTTCTCTTTCTTTTGACTTCAGCAACATGTTTTTTTTTCTTCTGTGGTTGTATTTTTTGCATGCGAAACAGCAAATAAAAAGGTGAATGAGCACAGGTTATTGTTGGTGTGAAGATCAGAAAGGTTATAGAGTGAACCTGCTGCAAAGTGGTGTGTCAGTACAAAGCCTGGTTAGTAGTGGCGGACAACACACTTATTTTGAGGCATTAATAAGGTATTTCTTGTAGGTTATCCTGCTTCCTCGTGGGTTTTAACTATCAGGAAAATAATTTTACCCTTGAAATTAATATTGCATTCAGAACCCCTTAATACCGTAGTTCACGCTGTTAAGCCATAATGTGAATTTCAGTGGCTTGATCAATATTGAAGTAATTGTAGTGAGCCTTTTTCTCACACACAATTGCCTGTATAAAAATAGAGAATCTGTATTTTAATCATTGAGTGAACTTTCTAAAACTTCAGCAGTCACTTTGTGGGGCAGAAGCAGTGGCCTGTCTCTTTCTTTAAGTGAATGAATTTCCTGGTCATTCAGGACTGTAGTTTCTTTACTCAACATTTTCCTCCCTCAGGTTACTCAGTCTACCTAATTAGCATAGTCATTTAACACACATTTACATAATTTGCATAAACCAACTATCAGAAGCGTAGCAGACCCACACACCCATTTTAAATTAAAATGACCCAGACCTGTGTTTCTCTCTCTCTCTCTCTCTCTCCCTCTCTCCCTCTGGTCTCTTTCTCTGTCATCTATTTCTATCAGTCACATCTATTTCTGTCATATTGTTAAAATGAATCCAGCTTTGAAAGGAAAGAGCAGTACCCTGAGGGCTTGTCAGATAACTTGATGACATGGTGCTTGTGTTGAATGAAAGCAGGGAGGATCAAATGCTTAATGGCCACCTGTGTGTGTGCGTGTGTGTGTGTGTGTGTTTCTTTTCCTGAACTTACTCTCTTATTTGAAGTCTTTTGATTTTTCCAGAATGCGTAGATCACTTAATGCAAATCTGCAGTCTACTGTAGTGGTTGAAATCAAACTAGAAATAAAATTTGGAGAAACAGAAAGGGGGGTTTTTGCTGGTGAGCGGGGAAGTCACCATTTTAATCAGTGCAGCCGTTGCATTTACACTGGACAAAAGTTAGTGTGGCCAACTTTGTAGTGCAGATCAAATTAATACGTATCTGCTTTTTTATGCACATGTAGGTATGATGCCAGTGATGTATAATCCTAACCCTTCATCCCCTTAAAAGGACTTGTCTATCTTAAAAAATGGAATAGTCTGATATGTTAAGTGGGGAAATAGGCTGATTTGGCAGTGAGGGAAGGTTTTTGTTTCATCACAAGGCTCAATGGGATTCAGTTCTGCAAAGCTAAGGAGTGGAGTAAAATCAGCACATACATGGCATGCTGTGCATGTGTTTACTAGAAGAGACAGGTGTAGAGAAGGAGGCAGAAAATGACTACGCCCTCCTTTGAACAGCATCCAGTGATAAATAATTAGACAATTATAAAAAGAGAAAAATATAGAGTCAGGTGAAGTCTGTCTTTCCTAACAGTGTTTATTAGAACACACATACATAAAGTATATTTTGCACACTCATAGCAAATTCTATGATGTCTTGCTTTAACAGGTTTTCTCAAACCCACAATCCTGTGGGTCTCGGTGGCTCCTCGTAGTGCTCCAGTGCCCTGATCTTGACCCAGTGTGTGTGTTTGTTGTAGCTGAAAAATTGCTCAGTCTGTCTGTATTCTGGTGATTCTCATGGCATTTGGCCTCAATTCCATTATATAATTCACTTTTATTTATACATACAGTATCTGTACATCTTAAGACATGACTGTGTGTGTGTGGCTCTCATAGACCTTATGCCTCCTCAGAGACTTAATGACTCATTTATCGAGAGGGCCAGAAAGATGTAAAATAAAAGGAAGAAAGATAAACAGAGGCTACAGTTCATGTTGAAAGAAGGCATGCGTGTCTTAAATGGAGAAAGACAAAAGATAAAAACAGAGGAGAGAAGAGACAGACATAAAGAAGAGAGGCAGACCAGTTCCAGTCATCTCCTCTCATGCAGAAGAGATGTGCTGCCTTGAGCACAATCTTTTCCAGGAACTCCAGCATAAACAAATTAAGTCAAAGTATCCCTACAGCTCTTTGTGTGTGTGTGTATCTGGATGTGTATGAGCATCTTTTTGTGTGCATTCTTGAATCTGTGTCGTTTCAATCCCTCTATGTTTTGGGTTTTGCAGGGTGTGTGTGTATATATGCGGTGTCCGTATCACTGATGCGTATGGGTGATATGCCTTTGTCACAAAAGCGTGCCTTTCCATGCGCACATGTGAGTATTTAGTGCGTTTTGACTGCCGTACTCTGAGGCGGTGTGTACAAGTCACTGCAAGGCCACAGTGTAATCACATTGTTTGGAGAGTGTTTTTCATCAGAACAACACATGTAGTGACAACAAGTCCTCAAGCTAAAGTTAAGCAAAGACACAACGAGTACATTTACTTCCCCAACGGCAACAACATTATAGACTATATAGAATAACCACGTCCTCTGTTAAATGTGTAACCTTTTACGCATGTGACACTAGCTGTATGAGAATTCAGAGAAGTGTTCAGGGCACAGGCTATTTATTTACTATCTCTGCGGTGAATTGTCAGTTGAACTTTATTGTTTGTAGAGGTGATAACTGTAGCTTTTGGGCTTCTTATGAGCCCAGTTTGTGTATCCAGTGAATCACATCAAAAAGGAATAATCTGAGTTTGCTTGGATTGCATTGACAACCAGTGGCTTTCGTTGTTCTTAATGTATGTATGCATGTATATCTATCTCTCTCCATAGTTGCTGAACTGCTTTTGTTTGCTGTTGGTATACCTCTGCACTTTGCTTTATAATATACAAAACTGGTTCCATTGTATAATATTTAAAGACATATGTATGTACTGGGCATCTTCCTGGCTTCCCTGGCTCACAACACTGCCTACACTAAAATTGTACCTGATAGGCCTCATACAGCTATGCTGTAGGCTCTTACTGAGTACATTGTGTGTTGCATGTTTTCATTAACTTTTTTTTTTTGGTTTGTTTGTTTTCAGGTCTTGCAAAAAGTCAAAAGTCATTCAGCGGCTGCGCTGGCTTACTTGAAAATTATGTGATGTGATAGCTTATTTCATGAGGAAATAACACTTTTCAGAGTAGTGCATTGAATGCCTCGAGCCTTTATTGAGGACACAAGTTGTTTATGTATCTAATGTACCATACAGTATATGAGTGAATAACCTTTGCCAGCAAGTATGGATCGCATTGATAACTGTGTGGAGGACTTGTGGAGGACATAGGCTAGTTAATTAATCTAATGTAGTATGGAGTAATTTTCACTTGTTTTGACCTGTTTATGGGTAAATGTCTGTTGACATTAGAGCATGACCATGTCTGCCCATTAGCAGACTAGTGTATAGAGTTGGCAAAACTGCCATAGGCTTTTACTGGGTACATATAGTACCCAGTGCTTGTTTATGTATCAGGTTCACCACAGGCCAGTATGCGAGTTAATATGTTATGCAGTGCCCATTAACAGATTGAGGCAAACATGGATTTGTTCAGACAGACAAGGTCACAATATCACCCTCTCAAAGCACTGAAAGGTCATTGATATTGTTTTAAACTGCACTACATGCAGTGAATGTCAGTCTTGTACACAGGTTTCCATATACTTCCATATATTTTATCGAGAAATTTGGTTACATATGTCTTTAATGCATGAACTTTCCTTGCATGTCTTGCTAACCACTGCTAACCACTGCTTTGCCCAACAGTATTACGATATTACCCACAATATTACCCATGTCCTGGTGGTCCTCCTGTCTATGGATCCCTGACAAAATCATGGTGGAATTTGCTTTCCTACATTTTTTTTATTTTTGTTTTACCTGACACCTTGCATATATATATATATATATATATAATGTGTGTGTATATAATGCCCTCACCAAGTTTTCAGCCCTACTTTTAATTACTGTACGTGCAAAATGGGTATTGGCTATTAATTGATATATAATAGTGTAGTGAAATAGCTGCCAGTGTGCAGTAACAAACCACTATTGCTACATTTGTGTATGTTTGTATTCGTGCAAAACTTCTCTAATTTATCTGTGTGAATCTTTGTGTAGTGTTTCTGTTCAGGAAAGTGTGTGTGTGTTTTGTTTTTTTTTTATTATTTTTTGTGTGCTTGTTCATACATCTGTATATTTGTGTGTATGGATTTGTGTTAATTAGTACAGTCGCTCCAAGCATCTGCTCTGTGTACAAATTAGCAGAGCCCTCTGTGCCAAACATAGGTGTGTGTGTGTGTGCGCGCGTGTGTGTGCGCGTGCGTGTGTGTGTGTGTGTGTGTGTGTGTGTGTGTGTGTGTGTGTGTGTGTGTGTGTGTATGTCAAAGGTGATGAATATAGAGGGTCTAATTTTGGATGAATGTTCAAATCCTACTCAAGCCCCAGCCGTTTGGCTTGTCACACACATGGACATACACACACACACAGAGCACTGGCCGTTTGATAGCTCTGCCACTCGGCCATATGCCACCCAAGGGCCTGGCATCTGCTACAACACAAACACACAGTAACAAGAGACACACACTGAAGTAATCACTTTTTCTGTTTTGCACGCAAGTACATTTGCATACATGCGCACACTCATGCAGAAGAACACACATTCTATGAAGCACTCACTCTTTACTGCCATTTGCTTTTTGAAAAGTTCATTTACAGTATTTAAACAGCAAATTTGGAACAGCATGTGTATAGGCCTGTATCCCTGTTGCTTTAGACAGCAGATCGCAGTTTACTATATGCAAAGTCCGCTCATTGAAAATGCACGCACATATATAGGGAGGCAAATTCATGGGCAAAGGCAATAAAGACACACACACACATTTATGAACACATGCAGAGTCACATTGATAATACACACAAAGACGCACAAAGGCTGGTATATTATAGAAACATTCAAATGATGTTGAATCCATTGAGATTGGCTTCTCATTTGCAATTGTGCTATTAGCCCACAGTCAGAGCTGGCTCAGTTCGCGAACATGCCCCGTGCATAATCTTCACATACCTCTTCCTGTTGGATGTGCATTTCTTATACTATACATCTGTGCTGGAAATTCTCACTCATTCAATGACCGCTTTCTTCACATTCAGATATTTGTTTTTTGAACCTATTATATCTGCAGTGTGTACAAAAATACAGAAGGATATTGATTATTTTATAAAGTTGCACTAAAGTATCACATATGCTAGTCACTTTACCTATTTACCATTAAAAGACTGAGCTCACGATTACGCTTTCAACCCATATTGCAAAATACCAAGCATGTTTGTTTGAAGTGTTTTAATAGGAACTGTGAACAAGATTGCTCTTGTGAGTGTATCTTGGGTTTTAACTTCATGCAAGCTTTACTGGTCTTGAGTGAGTGCTGAGGGATTGTGCTTTTTGTCTATCTGTCTGCTTCTGATGACTGCTGGTTTGAATGGCACAGCTGTGCACTAGCAGGCTAGACTCTTAACGCTCTATCTGATTACTACCTGCTCCCTTTGATTAATGTTCAGTTAGTGTGTGTGTGTGTGTGTGTGTGTGTGTGTGTGTGCGTGTGTGTGTGCGTGTCTTCTCAGAGTTGATTCAACCTGACCCCCCCCCCCCTCCCCCCCACACCATAAATCAATCAACACCATTGAAGTGCTAATATTACCCCATTTGTGAGCTACTTGCTCATTCAAGTCTCATCTTGCTGAAGCCAATCTGACTTTTACTGATGAGGATTTTGACGTGTCTGATTTGATTATTTCTTAGACTTTTTGGATTTTTAAGTTATTTTCCTTTTCATGTTTTCATAAGTGTAGAGAAAGATGAATTGACTGAAAGGAAAGGATGAAAAAATATTCAGTACGATAATGCAGTTGATCTCTTTTCTGCTGGTTGATTGGCTATCGCAGGATCTGTTTTTCATGTATCATTCTGATGATTGATGGATGTTTTAATTGGATGGTTAGATGCAAGCCAGAGTGACATACATCATTTTGTCAGATATGGAGTTTTGCTTAAGATTTGGCCAAAGTTGAGAGGACAGTTACTAATATTTCCTTTAATTTTTCTCCCCAGTTGGTTTTCCTTTCTGCTTAAATTTCATTTTTAAATCTCACACCTTTAAACATATTATATCAACAGTGTACACAGCAGATTTGTTGAGACATCCAAACAGTGTTGACATTCTCAAATATTTGTTGTTTATGCTAAATATAAAATGAAACACTAACGCCAACTGCTGGATGATATTAAAGAAAAAGCCATTTAAATTATCATGAGTCCAGTCTAAGCTTCTTTAAAGCTGAAGTTAATTAAGTTAGAATCTGGCGAGTTTGTGTATTGCTGCTTGCAGCATTGTTGGAGGTGTGCCTGCTGTTTGGAACATTTATCTGTTTGGAGTGGGCAGATTTCTTGGCCCTGGGAAGGGCTGCTTGGAGCATTCTTGACAACCGCTCATCCAGTCGACTTCATAGTCGACACTTCTCTCCGATGGATCGATTGGATGAACGGTTCTTGAGAAAATCTAAGGTAAGACAGACGGACAAACATACAGAGATTCCATCCTTTAAAGTTAGATGTGGATGAAACCAATAGGAGACATTCTTTCCAGCTGTTCAGACCCCTTCTTTGTCTCTGTGACACATACATACATTGATATGTAGGCCTACATATCATGCTATAGTCGGCACATTTTCCATACATTGGCCAGTAAACAAGCATACATCATTGTGGGTTTGTGTCAGCTCTCATTGCGCCCGTGGCCAACAGCCATAATGCATTAATCTCCTCTCAACCTAGAAAGAGTGGGATATTTTAGCAAATTATATAATACAATTTTACTGTATTCCATTCGCCACCCTATGAAGACCTTCCTTTTGTGGTGCAAGTTTCCAGTATGCACATGGGTTATGTGCATACATTTTTTTTCTGCCATCCTGTCACATGCTTTGCATCTCTGATACATAAATAGATCCATTCTACAGCTTTAACATCATGCTGTACTCACACATTGTCCATACAATGGCTAATAAGCATACTCACATTAGTGTTGGTTTGTCAACTCTTTCTGACCCTGTGCTCATATGAAGAGGCATACTAAATTTATCATTCATTTATTATGTTCTTTGATTTTTCTGTCCATTCACAGTCTACATGTATATCACTCAAACAAGACATAATTGACATCCCGTATGTATTTATTGTGTATAATGCATGTCCTTTTTGCTTAAAATGACTCATAATGTTGGCATGAAACTGCTTACACATTGCATTTAAATTGTTTTGCCACCTGTATACTTTGATGGCTTTGATTCACTAATAAAAGCACGTATTTAGGTTCTATTCACATTAAAATCAATTCAGTGCATTCAGCACTTTCATTGAAGTGCAGTGCTTGTAAAGTTGAATAAGGAGTTTGTTTCAAGCGAAGGAACACCAGAGTGTATTGAAGTGTGTTCTGTTACCTGTTAGGGTACAGTAAAATTAATCATCCACTTAGCATACGTCTCAAAGCATGTTACTAGTTAAGTTTCAAGTAATTTATTTTTTGATTGAAAAAATTTGAGTGACAATTCTTGTCTAAAGGATATGTCACATTCATCATATGTAAAACAGTACCTCTACTCAACTCTCAAGCGAACTTTATTTATAAAGAACTTTACACACAATACAGTTGAAAGCGATTTACAGCACAGAGATTTATTGCAGAGAGAGAAAAATGGAACAAAAGAAAGCAGATAAAGTAAATAAAGAAGACTGTCAAAGAGGAAATTCAAGCAGGTCTAATGTAATACTGGTATGCATATGATGGGAGCTGGTTTACATATGAAATTGAATGAAGCAGCCCACATGTCCATTTGGTATATGGCACTGACATCCATGCAATCTGTGGCTGTCACTCCTTTATTGCTGAACTTGCCAGAATGGCCAAAATGCCTTTTGGATGGCTTGCCTTTCAGCATACAGTATTTTTGTCACCTCAACTTTGCCGTCTCCCTATAGGGAACTATATTCTGTGGGATTCATGCTTCCCTTGCTGTATGACCTTTTATACATATGATCTGTACTGTCAGCGCTTTCCAACCCAATGTTCTTTCCATGGTGTACTCTGTCTACACCAGTAATAGCCCAAGGCTTTGTAGAATTAACTCTACTACTTTTCTCTCTGCCCACTTCTCCCTATAGGAAGTTAACATTTCATTGGTGTCCTTTTCATTGCATCAAGATCTCCTGTCAGCATTTTCTCATTCGATCTCCTCTTTTTGCCCCATATAGTCAGACCATCCACAGAGTAGCCATGTCCCAGGGTGGGTAGTCTGAATTCCTACTACTTTTCCAACTGTTTTTCTTATTTTCCCCTTGACTAAATACACCTTGACTAATATTTAGGGCCCGAGCACCAAGCGGTGCGAGGACCCTATTGAAACTGCGTGGGGGAAAAATGTGCAAGGGAGGAAACGGGCCAGTACCCAAGAACCAAGAGGTGTACGGACCTCATAGGCCTCGAGCAGGTAGGCCTTGAAAAAATACGTGAAATGAAAAAAACCAGGAGACCAGGGGGCCAAAAACATAGTTGAAATGCAAGGAATTCTTCTTCTTCTTCTTTTTTAGGCAAATGAATTGCATTTTTGGGGGCCTAAACATGCACGAAAAGTCATGAAAGTTTGCAGAAAATTCAGTCGTGGTGAAAAATTACATATTTCATAGGTTTCAATGGCTCTGTAGCGCCACCTAAACTCAGCCCCGGAACTGCGTTTTATGTACATGTACGAAATTCGTAGGGTTCATATATCTCTTCACGGCGAACACAAAAAGTCTCTTGGAGCGATGACCTCAACCCAACAGGAAGTCGGCCATATTGGATTTTTCACGCATTTTTGGCGATTTACAGGGGACGTAAATGAACGAACTAGTCCGAGGGGGTTCCAGCGATCGACTTCAAACTTGGTCAGCTGGTAGAGAAGGCATCAACGATGAAAAGTTATTAAAGGTCTCTACAAAACTTTAACGGTTTGGGCGTGGCGAGCTGTCAAAGTTCAGTGTCTCACCATGACTCGCCATGAAACAGGAAGTTGTTAATAACTTGACTGTACATGATGTGGGTCTGGAGCGAACACCGTGAGTCTCCGTCAAAAGCTGTTGCCGTGACAACCAGGAGATTTCGATAATACATTTTCCTTCGCCATGAGCATTAAAAGTGCTGTAACTCCACTATACAAGGTCCTATCTTCACCAAATTTATACCGTTTGATGACTGTCCGGCTCTGCTATAACTTCAGCGTACATTATCCAATCTCTTTCAAACTTGTCACGCTTAATAAGAGTCCCAACCTGAAGACATCTAGATGCCAATTAGTGACCACAGTCATTGCGCCACCTGGTGGCAACAGGAAGTAACACATCTATGGCAATGATCATTTTCACAGTGTAGTCAACACTTCATATACTGGAATATAGGACGTGATTAGTGGCTGTTCTATGGCACCACAGGAAGTGACGTGTAACTCCTTCACGCACTGTCCGACATACATGAACATTTTGAGCCGTGTGGAAGGGTCAGAGTCCAGCAACAGGACGGAGCCGCCGCACACCACGACGTGCACGGAGGTGCGAGGGCCCTCCAACGCTGCTTGCAGCTTTAATTACTTTTGTATGCGTGTTTTTCACTCAACATTCTTCGAAGTACTATATGGAGTGAATAGCACATTACAGGTGGATTTTCAGTTGTTCTTATAGCAATTCACAGTTATCTCATCTAAACAAGTTTACAATGGCGACTTCCACTGAAAGGACTTGAATGTTCGTGGCCATTTTCTTGCCGTTTTGTGTGTTTTGAATACAGAATACAACATATTGTTCCTTCCCTCACTACAGACCTTGCTGCCTGCGGTTACAGTCTAATAAAGCAGAAGTACAAAAGAAAGAAAGATTATAATGATACTGCAAGAAGAAATCAAATGCATAATCAAAAGCAAATCTTCCTTCTTATTTCTCTTGCTTTTTATATGTCCTTGGTTCATCTGTTGTTTTCTTGTCCTTGGGTACCTGAGTGAGATGAAGAGAGAAAAAAACAACAGATTACGTGACAGTCCATCATTGCACCACTTCAGAGTGTACCATCACTAGGACAGATGAAGAGGACACGGGCATACTGAGCCATGCACGGTTACACACAAATACACACTGACACGGAGTCGTTGTGGAGAGAATGCCCATGAGGAGAATCAAAATGTTGAGTGTCCAAGAGCGAACAGTCTGCAGCACACATCACTTTAACCCCCCTGTCAGTATTCTGTATGCACAAGAGAAAGAAAAGGGAGGAGTAGGTCATAATTGCGGGTAAAACTTGGTATGTGGTATACAATGATAGTTGTTAAGGGTTTCCTTGACATTGGCCGACATGAACTGAAATTGTTTTATTTTGTTCAGATGAGGAGAATGCTACAGTAATGTGAAAGATGACAATGCAACAAACCTGTATAGAAATCCACTTACTGTTTTTTTTTTTTTTTTAATGTGTGTTTTGTCCACTTCAGTACAAGCTTTTAGCTATATTTGGATGCCTTGGTGTAAGCTCAGACACCAATTACCATTACCAAAGAGTGTACAAGAAGTTTTTTTTGTAGGTCCCACAACTCCAACAGTGATACATCTCTCTAGCGGATCATGACATGTCAGTTTCAGGAAAGCCATTCTCCCAGACAAGCTTTCATTTATAGCATATCATGCATCCATCCCCTATCCAAACTCCACCTCCTTAACGGCACAGCAGTGCATGTATTCTCGCTGACTGTGGGCATTGGAGACTGCTCTAGAGACACTGAATTCAAGACCAAAAATTTTAAATATTGTATTGAAGAGGGTTTTTAAATGATGGCTCAGTTCTTTCTTTATATTTGTTTGAAAATCTACAACAAATTTGAAAGGCAGTTTTAGTCTGTTACATCAAGAAAACTGCAGATTTTTTTCCTGCTTCTCCTCTCGGCAGAACACACAATTCTCTAGGTCTTATCAGTTTTTCTACCAAATATCCAATCACGTTTATCGCCATTTTATTTGGATTTGTGCAATTGCCAAAAGTCAGAAAAAAGGAAGCAGGGAGCCAGAGATAGAACATGCATCAAAGGTCATGAGCCAGCTTTTAACCCAATCAGGCATTAGGAGTGCATGATTCTTGCCTTATCCCACAGAGCCACCAGGATGGCCTTGTAGCTCATGTTCTTTCTCCCTTATCAAAACTCATACATACATTTCTCTCATTCTAATAGGACAACTGGAGGGCTAGCCTTGAACAGCAATCAGACGCGTTTGCTAGATAGGTCTTCCTATGCATGTATGATTTGTTGTGTCTTCAGGTGTGGCCTCCAGTGATAATCATAATCATACTGCTATTGCCAAGGCATTAGTTTCAGCTGCAATTATAGATTAATGTGGATGTATAGATGTGTGTGTTACACTTTCACTTTCTTATTCTCTCTTTCTCTCTTTAACACACACATACGCACATGAATTACACACACCAAGGCCTTCAGGCCTCCAGGGACATAACGGACAATCAGCCTGACAATCACAGCTGAGCTCTGATTGATGCTGCCGTTGCTAACGCACACAATTTCAGGCACATAGATGCTGTAATGCCAACGGCTTGGGCCCCCACACCCACCTCAGACACACACACACACACACACACACACAGATACTCTGTCAAAGAAGCCTCTTGGTGAATAAATGAATAACTAAAGGAGTATGGAATGTTTTTCCAATCAGTGTGGCTACGTGAGATATGATATCAATTATTATCATCCTAGCAGAGGAAAGAAAAACATGATCAATGCTTGATAGTATCAACCTGTTTGTCAGAAGGTTGAAAAGTATTAGTTAGACAGTCTGCCAGGGAGTGAAATGTGCTGGGCGGCCTGTGATGAAAGGTGACATACGTGCATACATAAAGCATTTTTCCTATTGCTGTTTGTATTTTTCTTTTGTTGTTTGTATTGTGTCTCGTGGAATGATAATGCATTCAGGGCTTATATATTAACAATATTGAGATTTGGCCAGTTGCTATTTCAACTTATGATTGATGGGAATTAAAAATATTGACAGAAGATTTAAACTAACAAAATTTAGAGGTGACTGGCAAATTCCGCTCTAGCTTTACATAGCAGAAGTCCACCTACAAGTCTTGTACTGCAGAACTCCAGAGGACTTTCTCCATGACACTTTTGGAGTTTTGCCTAAAGGCTTAACGTTGCACACGGCCAAGTATATATGTTTTTGTTGTTTGTGGCGTTATGTTTCTGTGTGTGTGTTTGGATATCATGCATTTTTACAACTGTTTATAACTGTGTTGCAGAGGCTTTGAGGTTTTGACGTGATTCATTCCAGCATCTGAGATACTAAACTGCCTATGGGCTACTGTCACAGGCCTGTGTGTGGATGTGTTTGTGTGTGTTGTGTCGTGTGTGTGTGTGTGTGTGTGAAGGGGACATCTATCTGTCTCCTCTGACAAACTAGATCTGTCACACTGGTGGCAGACTCGACTGTCTTTTCTGTTGGTTAGCTGAAATTGATGAGGCAATCAAGTGTGTATGTCTCTGATTGTGTGTGTGTTTTTTGGGTCTAAGCCAACATACAGTATGTTTTATGTAGGTGCAGCACATTTGTATTGTCAAGGAGGACCAGAGCCCATTGTCACATAGTATTATGATCTTCAAGCACGTGTTGTAAAAATGGAAATACATAAATCACTTTTATGTAACACTTCATCCTCTGCTACAAATTTTTATTTCACTTTATTTGTCCTTTTTCTCTTTGTATTCTTTTTCTTAAATTTAGTATTTTTGCGACATGCTTTTACTGTTAGCTGCAATGGGATCTATTCATTTTATCCAGTCCAGTATGCCTTGTGTGTGCAGTGACACATTTCTGGTTGCTTTGGCTCTGTACCCCAGCACACTGGATCTAAAATGAAATGCTAACTTTCCTAATTTTTCAACTTAGCAGTCTCAACATCCATATTGAATTAACAATGAAGCAATTGCAACCATGACATTAGAAGGTCACTTTATTAACACTTACAGGCTGTAAGTATTTAAGTATTTCACTATTCTCTGAAATTGTTCACAACTAGGTCTGTGGATTGCTGTGAAGTTATTTCATTATTGTATGTTAAATGTTTGGCACTCTTGAGAGCCACAAATCAGATGCAGTCAAATTCACCGTATCCTTCTCTCATTTCCTCAAATATCGCTGCTATTCACTCCCTTTGGCATCTGATACCAATGCATAAGGCACCCTCAGAGCAACTGTTACAGCTGTCCCTTCATTCCAGTTGGTTCTCATTGCCGTCTTGTCAAATGATGACACCCTGCAGCTGTATAAGATGCAGGGTGTACTGGACCTTTGTCATCATCATACAGAAAAAAATAAATGGACTGATACCATGCTTTACATGATGAAGTTGAAGGATGAAGTTTCCCTTTTTGTCAGCATATTTAGCACTATGTACCATGAGAATGTTCTAGAAATGGTTAACAAAGCTGACACTGTGGACCGCAAGCGCAACAACATTGGAAATGCTTATGCCAACAGACGCTGAAGCATCTCTAGTAGCGCATTGGTGCTGCAGTGCGCCCTAAACTAACCTTTGCATGCTTGCCATTCTTTTTTCCACTCTCTGTGAAACTTCTTCAAAATCCTTGCTTGACTGAGTTTGCTTCATGACCTCAGCATTCATCCAACCAAGCACAGTGCTTTGTTGTGTAATTTAAGAATAGTAAGAGTACCATTCTTCATTCCAGGAAAAGCCTGTCTTGTAGGTACAAGCTGTTTTTTCTTCATCTCAGAGTATTTGTAAGGCTAACATTTCAGTGCTTGAGAGACAGTGTTTGTTTACTATATCATAAGTGAGGCTAACAGGTTGATATTTTTTCTGCTTCTCACATCCTATGCATTAGATCTTTTGTATACTTCCCTGCTTGTCTGACCTTGGTATTCTCAATTCTCTCTCATTCCTTTACTTGCTTATCTTCTGTTAAACTTCTCATTCTTGCTTTCTTGGAATCAGCAGTGCACCTTTATTTAAGTGTAACTATCTATGTGTTTTATTTTACTGTGTATGTGAGTGTGTTCTTACTAAGACTAACTGTTGGAACACGGTTCAGTTAATTGAGGGCGGCTTGTATAACTGGGGACAAAAGCGGCTCCTAAATTGCGAAAAAGCTGATTTATAGGTTAGTTGTTAAGGTTTGAGTTAGGGTAAGCAAGTCTACAGGAAGTGAATGTAAGTCAATGTAATGTTCCCAAAAGTGACCAAAGTGGTTTTGGTGTGTGTGTGTGTGAGTGAGAGAGAGAGAGAGAGAGAGAGAGAGAGAGAGAGAGAGCTACAGAGGGCCTGCAGGGGGGTTGTAGATTTGATGCAGGTGCGCTGCATTCTGTTTTGGCAAAAACCTCTCACATTTCACCAGCCCTGTTCAGAGACAGAGAGAGGGCGGGGGTGTACAAGAGCCAAGAAAGCATTAGAGGTCTGGGGTATAGCCTCAAGACACAAACAGGCACACACACATGAACACACGCAGGCACACAGCTAGTGTCACTTCATCTTCGTCTTTTCTAAATCTCCCTACGCAAACTTTATTTTCATGGTGTCTCAGTTGTCTGAAAGAGTCAAAAATCCTCTCTCTATGTGCCCAATTCTTATAACTGTTTTAATATTTCACACTGATTATAGCTGGGTCATTGGTTTATTTATTGGTTTTCACTCAGGGCTTCGAAGTTCCATGAAGCAGAAAACGAGTAAGAAAATGGTTCTCCCTTGAACTCTGATCCCACCACTCTTGCATTGTAAAATCAGCATTCTCATTTTTTCAAAAATCATGAAGAGAAATAAGGAGATACGAAGTGTCAATAATCCTGGACTGTATATGTTGAATTAAAGTACGACAAAACTTTTGGAAGGTCACAAAAATATCGATCATTCTTTTCCTATTGGGTGCAGCGATTGTCTTGGCTGCTGATAAATTCTTTGGGTGTCAAGTTGTAGTTTAAGTATGACAATACAACCGCTGGGATATTTTAAGTTTCTATTCACCAAAATAATGAAAGCCTTACACAATACAGTGGTGGCTACTTCTATATGGTAACGAAGGCCCAAAAAGTGATAAACACAGATTTTTCTTTAAAGTGATTTATACAGAGGAACGTGGCTTTAAAGCGCTGTAGATTTAAGTTGTTGTGTGTCTGTGTGTGTGTGTGTGTGTGTGTTTTCAAAGTACAATGTATATTCACATTTGAAGATACACAGTATGTGTATACGTGTGTACATGAATATGCTCGCCTTCATTTGATTTCAGGTAGGCGTGTGGATTCTCGCTGGTTAACACAGCAAAGTGAACAGCTAACATGTTTTCTCTGTGTGTCAGATCTGTGTATCAAACATCCAAATCCAGGCACACACCCACTGTGCACGATCTGTGGCGTTTGGATAAAGATGCCATTCAAAGAGCACTTCATGATTGTAGTCCACTTGTCCCACTCGCAGGACTGTTTGTGTCTGGGGCTGGTCAGAGCTGAAGGACTCGCAAGCTTTCTTTCCTTCAACTAGCTTTCTGTGCATTTCAAGCCCATTGTTTGTCCAAATGTAGTTCATTTTCAGAACTTAATACCGTTGATTGCAGTGTTTCCTCCTTTTTGAAATGTAACCTTGTGTAATCAACATTTCAAACACTCGAAATGAACCAGACCTCATGAATTGTTCCTAATCATAGTCATTTTCATTTTATCAAAGTTTTAAGTGGTCTGTAATAATTCAAACATCAGTACTAATTTGACATCATAGATTGTTGGAGCCAGTCGTATCAGATTGTAAACTTAGCGGCAGTGGTTAACATGGCTTTCCTTTCTTTAGTGCAGCCAGATAGATAGTGAGTCAGTCTCTTGTCTGCCAAAGTACCTTTTTCCTCTTGCACATTAGAATGTAAACCTTATATTAGACTCCTGAAAGGCTGGAACTATTAGGCAGAAAGATATTTGATCATATTGTAAAAGACAGTTGTGTGCAGTGCATGAACAGACAGATAAGGAGTCAGTTTATCAACTGAGAAAAGCACCTTCAGCTGTTACTGGTGGTTGAGTTTGAGAAAGACAAGACTGGGTGTGTATGTGTGTGAACATGAAATAAGTGGTCTTGACTGCTTTGTAGAGGCTTTATAGAGAAGCCATTTAAAAAAAAATCCCTGAGACTTTAATTTAATTTAGAATTATTAGTTTTCACAAAATGTTCTCCATTTTATTTGCTTCAACATCTTATTTTTCTGTTGATTTTTCCTTTAACTTCCTCACTCACCACACCATCATTCTGTATATTGGATTTGCTCTGTCTAAGTTAGTGTGTTACTTTGTGTGAAGTATTTATGTTCAAGCCTTGTTCCAAACAGTTCGTAGAACTTTGATCTGTGTTGATTTTACATTTGTCCCCAGAAACATTTAACCAAAGCCGCCCTTAATCCGCTCAGTCTTTGTGGCAAACACTGCAAAGTTTGAGTCTTTTTTACTTTGGTTTTGACTTTGAGGGTAAAACAAAATGTCCAGACCAACAGGAGTGTTTTTTTTTTTCTTCCCCTTTCAAGCAGCTTATTCAAAGGGAACCAAAAGATCAGAGCATCTCTCTTTAGCCCTGTTAAATCCCTCCCCGCAACGATTGTTTTGCAGGCAACAAAACAAAATGTCTTTCTACAAGGGGCTACAGAAGGCTGTGTGTTTGTAGGTTTGTTTGTAATAGCTGATCTGTGTGTGTGTGTGTGTGTGTGTGTGTGTGTGTGTGTGTGTGTGTGTGTGTGTGTGTGTGTGTGTGTGTGTGTGTGTGTGTGTGTGTGTGTGTGTGTGTGTGTGTGTGTGTGTGTGTGTGTGTGTGATAATTTGGCAAGATTTGTGAGCAACTAGGCATGTCTTATTCCACCATTCCTCTATGTATGTGTGTGTATGTCTTTCCAGTAGAGTGCAAGTGTGTGGAACGACATGGTTGGATAATGAGTTGAAGAGTGAGATGAAATTAAAATAGGTGGGTCAGAGGATGAGGGAGTGGTGCATAAATGAATGGGGGAGGGTCAAAAACAGTCAGGATGCAAAGTCAAATTAAATTTCAGACTCATGGTCAGTTTAACTTACATGAGAGCTGAACCCTCACTTACTCATTGGTACCCGACACTCAAACTAAATAAAACCATTTATCTATGTTTATGTAATGCTTATAAATGCTAAACGGGCACGTAAAGAGCTGCCACTGACAGTTTGTTTTATGTAGTTATGGCACAGGATATTTAGGTGTGTGGCGATTACATCTTTATAGCAAGATCTGAGAAAACCAAAGGCCAGTGAGAGCCAAGTTTAATCCACGTGAGGCAGAAGTAGACGAGGCGTCCGACCATCATTGCTGCTTTGATTGATGTGGCATGTTGCATCCGTGGTTGCTAGACATTGACTTGATTCACTGACTGTTTTATCTGGAGTCAAATGGATAACATTTTATATCACTGGGCAGAATATCCCATCCTTATGTGATAATTAAGTGTGAGCTTTAAAGGGACTTAGCACTTAGCGGAATAGATTTTCAAAATAGGTTAAGATAATTTAGTGTGTCCTCGTTGACGACACATGCTGTGCGCTTGGCTGCCGTCGTAAAGGATAACTGAGGCATTTTTAAACCTGGGCCCTATTTTTACATTTTTTGTGTTCAAAAGGTACACAAAGTTTGGGATTTGGTCCAATAGATCACCTCCACTGACTGTTGAGAGAGGGTGGCGAACAAGCTTAAGTGGCTGTTAAGGTAACTGCCAGAGGCGATCTACTGCACCATTTTCAAAAAGATGTTTCCTACCAGTCATTTTGAATCCAAACATATGGAAGAACAGGGCCCATGTTTAAGCATATCAGAGTTTTCCTTAAAGACCACAGTCATCCCAAAGACAATCAAAGAGAATGTGGCTTTTCTGTAAATTATATAATACTTCTCCTGTATAATTAATCCCATGCAAAATTATGGCTGCTTTTCAGTCTAGTTAGAGACATAATCCAGTCACATCGTAAAAAGACCACAGATGCAGCGAGAGATTTTGGATAATGTTCTAGTGAATTGCTCCTTTATTTGTGACGCAGATGAAAATGCTGATTACAATTCAAAGCCACAGTTCTCTCATTATCCTTGTTATGATGTGGATTAATTATCAATTAAACTCATGATCCCACAAATCTGTAGTGAATCTGCTGTGTATCACGGGATGTTATTCTCTGGATGGTGAACTAAATACACATCTCACTGTGCGAAGACATGCACATAGATGCCTTGTTTGGTATTCTGTGATGTTTTTCAGCAGATGGAGTAAATACAAATCTAAATGCAGACTCTCACATATGCATATATGCAAGGAAAGACCAGCAAATGCACAGCATACAAATACATACCCGCAGCTCCTGGTGTGGTGCACAGAGGTGTGTGCTCATCAACTTTTCATTTACTGAAGTCACTGCATTCTCGTAGATGTGTTAATGCATGATCATCCTTTTATTCACAGTTCAATCAACATATTAGGATATACCTTAGGCAGGCAGAGCCGTACAAACTCACATTATACACATCTAGCAGTCCTTCCAGTGCATCTCTCCTCTGGTCCACAATGTAAGGTAGACAACTGAATGAAAAGAGGCTTTGGTAAGGTGGGCTTCTATCTTGCATGGAGTTAAATGACTCTAAAGTGATGCACCTATAATCTTTGGAAAATGACAACAACCTATAAAAAAAAAAACGATAGTACATAGGTACGAAAAATTATGGTCATTAGTCAGCAGTTAATGGTTAACAAAATGATAAAATGTTAATGGATGACTTTTGTATATTTTAAGTGTTCTGAAAAGACAAATATATACATATATTTTCATAAATATATATGTACAACACTGAGAAAATAGATTTTAGATATTTTTCTTCGATTCAAAGAAACAAACAAAAGGCCCAAATCAAATGCTCACCACCCAGTATTAATGTTCAAAGGATATTTTCCACCTTCTTTTTCTGAAAATTGCTCTGTTTGCAGGAAACAGTGATTTATTTAGTCTCTTTTTAAGTCTGTCAGCATGCCTGTGCAGGTGTTGTCTGTGTTGGAACACACACACACACACACACACTCACAGTAAAATCAGTAAAAAAGAAAGGGAAAAAGGATGAGAGGCAGTTATAGTTGAATGAATAGAGGTATGAACAACAAAGAAAATGCCCTGAGATAGGAGAGAGGGATGGAAGCAAAAGGATAAGGGAAGGAGGGAAGAAAAGCGCACAGAAGACGAGTGTCTGCAAAAATGGAAACACCCTGAGCAATGTGTCAGAGCAATGACTTCTAAGGCTCTGACATATAACTAAGGAAATGATCAGTCAGCACAGTTTTACAGTACAAGGCTCATCACCGACACAGTTCAAATGCAAATACTGCCCATTGAGCCTTCAGGACACACTGCTCCCAACATTTTCAACTATATGTTGCTGATTTTTAAAACCCAGGTGGTTTATGCTCTGCAGCACTATTTCCTGAATCGCTGGCTGGGATTTAAACTTTTTGCACTGGTTCTTTACATGACAAGATCATTGGTATGTTTTTATAAGACAGGATGCCGTGGCAAAATAAATGTGATGTTGTCTCATCTAGGTCACTGTTTTCAGCTGGCAAATGATGTGCTAAATGCACCCGAGATTAATTCTACATCCATCAGGACACTTCAGGAAATGCATTAGGCCACAGTGTAAAATAGAATGAGTATGGATCCAACCATGAAGCACAGTCATAGATATTTGTATTGGTTGTCAAGATACTCATCCATGGGGGACAAGTGAGAAAAGACATCTCCATTTCTGAGTCAGTCGTTAGGTGGTTTTATTCACGCCTGCATTACTTTCAACAAAGTTGTCATTCTCGTCTCTTCTTTGTACTCTTTTGAATCAACAACATTTTTCAACAAAAAATTACTTTGTCATTATGCCCCATACTAAATTTCTTTTTTGGGAGGCCTTGTTGTAGTATTTGATTTTCTCATGTCCTGAATAGACTATTTTCTGTTTGCATTTGGATTGTATCGTGTATAGCCTTGTGTTTTTCCCCTTTTATTCAGTTTTTTTTTTTTGTAAGGACCTGAGTTTAATAGTACTCACTATATTCTCAGCCCAAGTGCTAAAACTGAAGTGGAAAGGAAACCTTGAGATTGTAATTAAATGGTGAACTGTAGTAACAGAAAACATGAAAAAAACATTAAAGTGTAAAACTTTGATTGAATTGGGATCTTGATGAATAGAAGCATATTGTATGACCAAGGCAGCTTGCTTGTGACTGAGGAACTGAGGAAGATACTGTGCTGTGCACACAGCCTGTGCAACAAAAGTGGTAAATTAATAGCTTGTGTTTGTGTATTTATAGTTGATATTCATGATTATTTATTGCACATAAACTATGATAAGCATTTTAAGAATATTTTATGTTGTCAAATCATATCAGTAGATGTGTGTCAGCAAATTAAATCAGTGTATCTGTTTTGAGATGCAATAAAAACAGGCACCAACATGGTTTGGTTCTGTCAGCTCAGTTAATGCAAATAAGCCAAATTTCTAACAATTGTCTAGTTAAGTAATTTGTCTTTTTGTACAGTCTGTTATCTTTGAAATCCTTCAGATGACATGAAAATACAAATAACATACCACTATCAGTTTTTTAAGTGAGCATGTACCCTTTCTGACTCAAAGGTACATCAATGGCAAGAACACAAAAAGACCAAAGTCACTTTTGACCCGGCTGGATCCAACCAGAAAGAGATCCAGAGATAGAAAACAGTAGAGACAGTGTTGATTGCCAGGGATTAATCCTTTTATTTTCATTTTTCCATGGTTATGGTCAGCATATAGCTGAGGACATGCATGTGCACACACACACAGATGGGCATGTCTACACTGAAAATACAGCTACACAAATACTGCATGAAAGGTGGATGTTTCATTAGTAAATAAACTTGCATATGGTTGATATTTGTTGTCTGAGCAAATACAGTTCCCTAATGTTTGTCTCTACATCTCTCACTCTCTCTGTAGGTGGGGGAGCGGCAGCATGTGTTGGTGACAGAAGAGTCATTTGATGCCCAATACTTTGTGGCTCACAACAAGTTCTACGAACAGGTAAGATAATTTAAGTTAAAATACATCAATAAATGACTCAAGCACAAACTCCATAGTATAGTATGGTTAAGACAGGGCTCCAGACTATCTTTCCCACTGGTAACACTGGTGCCACCAACTTGGTTGCACCAGCACGTGATTTGGTTGCATGCTTTTTTTTTTTTATTGGTAAATTTGTTTTTAGATTCTGAATACTGTGCCACTGTGGTGTTTTTTCTTCTTCTCTGACTCAGAACATCATGCACCAGCATGAATCACAACATGAAATTTTAAGTTGCACACTCACAAAGCCCTGTTAAGAGTACATTCAAGGAAAACCACGTTTTTAAATCATACTAAAAATGTATTCAATATATTTGAAATACTAATAGTGTTTCAGTTATATTTTCTTGGCATGTTTAGCTTTAGAGATAATAATAACTAGTATTTTTATTATTTGTTATCCTATATTTGGTGATTAGCTTTATAATCAAGCCATTTGTCAGTGGCTGGTATGGATATCAGTGCCTGGCGAGGGACGATTTAGCGCGCTGAATGTTTGCTGACTTGTTTGCATTGGATGAATCCCAGGATAATTTATTTGGCCTACACAGTCTATCAACCATCGAAAACACACAGTGAAAAAGCTGTAAATGAATCTGCATTTGATGAAAACTTTACCGTATGTGAAGCTAATCCAACCCTTCCTCATTTTCACACTTAGTAAATCAGATCAGAAGCTTTGCTTTGCATGTCGCAGGAGTACTCACAGCAGGTGTCAGAAGCTTAAGCTTGTATTGACTAAAGTAGGTTAACTATAATATCACACATACTCACAAATACACACACACACACACCCTGCGGTGGTCATGAGAGCATTTGGCGGCTGATAGCGGCAGTAGTTTTGCTTTTTTTTACTGTACTAACATTAAGGTCAGCCCTAAAGACATGAACATTCCATCCTACACACACAGCTGTTCACATACACACACATACGCATGGCTTCAAAGACCCTCTCTCAACCTGTGAAAAATTCACTTTAAAACATCTTCAAATAAATCAATTTCCTCCTGCTTTAACCATCATCAGAAACATGTTTGAAGTTATGCTTTTTATTAGCGGGGAGGGCAGGGGGTGGTAATAATTTTTCCTCCCTTCCACTTTCCTCTCCTCCCCTCCTCTCCTCCTCTTTGCACCTCCTTCTGCAGGCAATAAACTTAAGTTACAAGTGTCACTCGGTTCATGTGTATGTTGTAAGGGTGCACACTCCTTCATGCACGTGTGCAATTGTACAGATGCAAGCATGTATATCATGTGTGTCAGCTGAGCACACTGACATGTTTGATGTTTTCTCTCCATGTTTTTTTCACATTAAGTATTTGGCATGTGTAAATCACTCCCTGACTTGAAAACACTATGTACTAAGATGATCCTGAATCTGTCCCCCTGAGGGATACATCCCCATATCATGTGTACTGTATGTCTGTATCCACGGGACACACAGACACATGCAGTACATACACATGGGGTTTGATACACGCTACAGAGGTCTGACTCACAGTGCAAGTTGTATTTTGAGAACCATCTGTCAATCTGTCTTGGTTCTATATATATGTGTGTGTGTGTGTGTGTGTGTGTGTGTGTATATATATATATATATATATATATATATAGATTGTTCTAAGAATTCAATATTTATTTTGCTGCTATAATGTAATCACACTTAAAGGTTAAACTTTCCTGTACATCACTCTGGAGAATATCATCCCAAAGATTTAATAAAGAAGGAAGAATGTAGAGAGAGTAGAGAAAGAGAGAAGTAAAACATAGAGCAGTTACATTGTGGGAGAAAAAAATGGACAGTCAGGAAAGAAGTGAAAAGAGTAGTGGTAGAAAAGAAAAGGACAGAATGAGGTGGAGAGGGGGCTGATGTGTGGGTGGAGAGAAGTGGGGAATAAGATAGAGAGAGGTGTGAGTGTGAACAAATGGCCTAGTTTCACTTTTACACCATCAGATGGATATGTATCCTGACGGGTATAATAGGCACCCAACCCGTGTGTGTGTGTGTGTGGGCGGGGGTGGGTGGGAGCAGGGGGGTGGAGGGGGGTTCCAATGAAATTGGACAAGCTCTTTCATCATTTAATCACCTGTAATGGGCCTCCAATGACCCTCACCCATACACACACACACACACGCACACATACACACACACACACACACACACACACACACACGCACACACACACACACCTATCTCCCCCACAGCCCTGCTGTTTTACCTCTCTGCTCCCAGCCTGTTTTTTGGCTACATACACGCACACACACCCTCACAGTGGTCAGAGTGTTGAGCAGCAGGTGTGTTGATTAGGCAGGTGTAGCACTGGCTGTGTGTCTGTCTGGCCCGTTCTCCATCGCCTATCATATTCCACCAGCTGGATAAAGACTGACAGATTAACACTGAGCCAGGCTTACTCCTGCCATCACAGCAGTAACCCTCCCTCCACCAGTTCACATGCTTTTCTCTGCCCAGTCAGTAGCTTAGCCCTGCAGAGTCCTGTAATGGTTAGACAGACCACCAGATGATCTGAGTCAGCACGCAACCACCCTGCTGAAGTGTACTTGTGCAAGACATTGAATCCCCAGCAGGTCCAAGGTTGCTGTTCTCCTGCTGATCCTAGCCTCTGATCGGCCTGTTGAAAGAGGCAAGCAAAAAGACATCACAACAGCAATCAATATATTATTATCAATCAATCAATCAATCTTTATTTATATAGCGCCAGTTCACAACAGCGTTATCTCAAGACGCTTTACATAAAGAGCAGGTCTAGACCAAACTCTTTAATTAGAGAGAGACCCAACGATTATTATTATTATTATAAATTTCAGTGGGAAAATAACCCCTTACTTAAGTTGTGATTCTAATTTACACAGGCTCTTACTGTATGACTACAGTTCTAACTTCCACCAGTAATCACAACACCATTGTCAATCCGTCAGCTTTGTCCTAAGTCTGAAAATTGCTTTGAAAGGAAAAGCATTTCCATATGATCTTTATTTACAGAGGCAAGTCATTAAGAACAAATTCCATTTCACACTAAGCCATAATTATAACTCTTTGTTTTCTGTTCCTTCCTGCTGTGATCAGCCAAGATCTATAGTTGCTATGGTGAAATAAAAAGACAAACCAGCAAATCCCACTGGTTTATCTCACAGCTGTTGCCGTAGTTTTGACCTTGGGAGCTTCCATGAATGGAACTAAAACTCTCGTGTTTTTTTTTCGTGAGCAGGCTGGGACTAGCTAAGTAACAATGTGGGGGAGCATTTTGGAAAACAGTTTTGAGCAGCAGTTAATTGAGAATGTAATTGACCGGTATGGAGAAACATGCAGAGAGTTGATTATTTTAGTGGATTAGATTGCTATATAGGTTTGCCTTTTTAGATGAGTGGCAGCAATTTGCTGGATCCATCTCGCCGGTGAATAAATTCCATTCTCTAAAAAAATGTTTGTCCAAAAATGTTGTGACTTATCTGGTATCCTTTTCAGTGTATGGACATTTCCATATTCATTGCTACAATTAATGAAATCACAAATGTTAAATAACGGTTCACTTTTTTTTTACATCAGTCATGATGTGTCATTTCTGGTTTTCAGGTGCTGGTACCTAAGAAGGCAGAGTTCAAAGGGAAGATGGTTGAGGTGGACATCTACGAGGCAGGAAAACATTTCCTGAAAGGCCGACCAGTAGAAGATAGTACGCCGTTCTCTCCCTCCATTGCTGTACCCCTTCAAAAAGGAGCCGTGTCTGGTCTGACACAGGTAAACTCACAAATACATGCGCCCCTGCATACAAATCTGGAATTCTGGAAAATTGCATTAGAATCATATTTTTTCCCAATGCATTGCTTCAGTTCAGTAAAGTGACATTAAAACAAATGCACAGTGGGTCACAGTGGGCCTGTATGTAGCACAGTCATCATTTCATGGCTGTACTGAAAAACAATACAATTCAATGGAAGTAATATTAATATTAGTAAACTGTACTTATGTGGCACAATCAGCACAAAAGGAATTGCCAAACATGTGGAATTGAAATACATAAAGCAGGATTACACTTATTATCAGGAATAAATAAAAGTACATGCAAATATTGAAATAAATATAAAAGTATATGTGGTGGAGACTATACAGGAGAGGAATCTTGAGTAATGCAGATACTCAGATTAAAACACTTTTCACTGCTTTTTTACACAGCGCTACATATTTATTCTGTAGAGATGAGTATTTATCCCTGTCTGGCGAGCCGATAGGTTGGTGAATATAATGTCAGTGACCCAATACAGAGTTGACAGAAAATCACCAATCACACCAATGAAGGTTAGCATGAGTAGTGACATACAGAGCATGACATACTTTTTGCCCAGTCACCAACAGTGTCATCCATTTACATTTTGTGTTTGAAGCATCACTATATGGATGCATATTGTTGTAAATAAAACTAAACAGCAATAGTCTTCATTATGAGGTATGTAGGAGCCAAGATGCTTTGGAAGTAGTCACCACCGGTTGGTTGTTATTCTCTGTAACTTTACAGTGAGTGCGTTTGAGTTTTCTTTTTTTTCTTTTTTTTTTTTGCATCTGTGGTTGCGTATTGATGTGCCATATGTTTGACTCTTGTATCAGTTTGGTACCCTTGCTAATACTTATTTTGTCTTGATAAAATTAGTAAAGCGTACAGAGCAGGCTATGTTTCACAACTTTGAACCAGTTGCCTATGAAGTGTGTGTGCAGTATATGAGTGTACATCTGTCCGCCAGATGTAAAAGTATCCAAGTGAATGCGTCCTCTTGTCTTTTTCAGGTGAGAGGACTTATCCTACATCTGTCAAGCTCTCACTGTGTGTTCTTTCCTCATCAAAACTATAAAAGTTGTGTTTACAACAGGCTATTCAAATTTTGTTCCGTCAGCAAATGAATAAGGGATTGGTGTGTGTGTGTGTGTGTGTGTGTCCACATTTTTAATCCATGCTCACTTCTGGAGTTTGTGGAAAAAGCACCAGTGTAGCAGGCGTGAGATAAGTAATTTAAGATAAGCTGTGGCTGGCTAAACTGTCCTCTGTCTTCCTTTCTACCACATACACACAGACATACACACGCACATAGGCACACACAAACACCATGTTAATGTATCTGTTTCACTGCATGTTATTTTTCACTCTGACTAGCTGTAGCTTATAGCTCAGGACATGGAGCCACAGAGCAGAATATGATACACTTTCTAATTTCACACTCCATCAGCCTTTACTGCCAGACAGAGAGGGAGGGCACGAAAGGAACAGACAGAGACATGAGAGAGAGAGAGAGAGAGAGGAGGGCACTGATGAAGAGGAAAGCAAGCAGAGAGAGGGAGAAGTAGAAATGGATGGCAGAGAATGAGATAAAAAAAAAAAAGAGAGAGGTTTCACAGCAAGCCAAGCGACACGTCACTTGGCAATGAAAAGTTCAGCATTGGGGGCTAGACCTTGTAAAACTAGTTGCCTCATAAAGTCTGCAGCCCATCCAACACACACGCTTGCATTTATTTCCCCAACACTCACAGCCTGTCAGCACTCTTCAACATTCTTACAGAACACACCCAGGCCTTTGTTTTTGTTTTTTATTGCACCCCTTTGCACATAGATTCATACACACACCCCAATTATTGCCAGGAGGTAAATGGAGGCAAAGTCATCATCTTCACTCTCAACTTGCTCCATAGAGGTTGACAGGGAGGGAGATGAGTCTGTGGTCACTTTTTCTTTGAATGACAATAGGAGAGTTTGTGTCTGTTTTTATACCCAGTGCGAGCACACCTTGTGTTTTGTGGCTTTGGGGGGGTGTTTAAAATTTACTATGGCTATTTGTGCATATGGGTGAAGTCAGTGCTGTGCTGGGTTTAGACTTCCACAAGACTGGCAACCACAGCAAAAGGATGCCATAGCAACAGCAAAAAAAGGATGGTGAAAATAAGTGTGCACTTTCTAATGTATAGTTTAACATATGAGAGTATTAGAGGAAGTGATAGTGCAGTAATAGCACAGACAGACAGACTTGGAAAAATTAAGCCAAGGTACAGGGAGATATAAAGGTTCAGTGTAATGTCATTGCATGTTGTCATACAGTGGTGCATCTAGATTAGATCTGTTCAAGTGACATCTATTGCATGTCTGTTCATCCTCTGTTGGGATCCCTCCTCCCCTCTTCCATTTTTTCCCAGTTTAAAGGGGTTTTTAGGGGACTTTTTCCTCATCCAAATCGAGGGTTTAAGGACAGATTGCACCCCCCCACCAAAGAAAATTGTGATTTGTGATTTTGGGCTGTATAAATAAAGTCTGCCCTGACTTAAGTGATGCTGATCTGTAATCTATAGTCCTCGTGATGAGCAGTGTCGGCCTTTAATGACAGCCAAGTGCCACTGGAGCACAGTGCTAATAGATAAGTGACCTAATGGCTTGGAAACACAGCGATATCTGCAAGCTACACACATAGCCACACTTCAAGTACAGCCCTCCGGTATATGTGATACCCTTCACTGCCATGTGTTCCGTATGTGTATTCACAATTACTATCATAAGTGAACAGGTCTGATTGAACCTACGTATGCACAAACATGCATTCAGTACAATCTGACACTAGCATACCCATGTATACACACATATCTAAGGATATGCACTTGTGCACACAGTATATGGCCTATACATATTTGAAGACCATCTATTTTCTATGAGTCTCTGCATGAGTCCACCACACACTGAGCTGAATGTGTGTGTGTGAGATGAATGACTGATTGGGGGAAGGCAGATAGATACTCACCCCCAGGTCTTCCAGCAGAGTCTGTAATTACAGGCTTTTGGTACCGAGCGAGAGGAAAAACAGAAGAATAAAGGACCAAGAGGAGAAAGATTGTGTGATGAGGTCCATGATAGCTGGGTAGCAGATAAACGGACGGAGTCTGAGCTTTGTCGTTTCATCTAAGATGCAGAGGAGCGTTGTAAGAGAAATTGAAAAAAAGAGAGAGTGGTAGATAAGTGGGTGATTGGATAGGCAAAGGAACCGACTAAGGTCTCTAATGTCCATTTCTGGAACAAAGTGAGAAATCTATCATTTCAGAGATGAAGAGAGAGAGAGAGATGATTGCACACAAGCCAGCATCCATACTGATGGGGCAATATGGCTGGATGGATGGATTTACAGAGGAGTGGCATGTGAAAGCTTGTTTGGATTACTGTGGATGGATGGACCTGAAAGTGGACAGATAGATATGGATGCATGGATGTGAGACATGTTGGCTTAGATGCACACAACTGATTGATGAGAGAGCTGATGAATAGATGCATGGATGTGGATATATAGACAGGTATAGGAATTACAGATGGCTGGAGCAGTGAGGATTGATTCATAGTGATCCAGTGGCACACTGCTCTTTGTCCATGTGCAGCCCAAGAATGCTGAGGTTGTAGAGAATATGTGTCCTTACAGGCAAATGAGCCAAACCCAACATCTGATTAGACATCAGTTGGAAGTTTATTTCAGCTTTATTCTCTAAACCAATGTCAAGCTCCAGCACCATTTTTAGGTGAAGTGTTTTCTTGTTATGAATGAACGTAACTACCAACAAGGGTAACATTACCTCTGATTAGCCGATTTTACACACTTCACTTGATTACATCCCATATTTTTTCTACAAAAACTAAGCATAAGCATCTCTGTTAATGTTTTTCCCATGTTCACTTAGGATAGGTTTTAGGTTCCTCAGGTATTCTCTTTCTTTTATCTCCCGTCTTCCCCTTTCTTCTTCTTTTGTTTTCAGTTTTTCATCCTCACATTCCCTCTCTCCTTGATTTTATTGTTGTCCTTCTTTCACCCTCGTTCTTTTGTGCAACGTGGCGCATTCATTAAAAGGCCTTGGTGTTTTTGCCATCTCATCCCATAAAACAAGATCAAAGTTTTGGAGAAATTTGTTTTTATTGACACGGATGCCATCTCTTCCTCTGTTCTCTCTTTCTCTTTCTTCCCCCTCTCTCACTGTATATATATATATATATATATATATCCATCTGTCCGCCCTTCATTCACAGAAACAGCACTTTCCGCAGAAAGGGAAGGACAGTAATGAGTCTTTTAGTGGGACATAATAGCAGAGAAAGCACTCAACAGCATGGTGAAGGAAAGAAAAAGAGAAAGTATTTTCACCAGTCCTCATCCTCAGATGAAATTAAATGATAGAAGGGAGGGGGTTAGAGAAAGGCCAGAAATGAAGCAAGAATGAAAGCGAGAGAGCGAGGTAGACGGAGAGATCAGGAGACAGAAAAGCAGCTTGAGTGCCATCCAATAATCAGCTCCTCTTTTCACAGCATACTTTCTCAAGGAGACCAAGAGAATAGGGGCGAGCGAAAGAGAAGAAAACGGCTCTGCTCCTTCCACAGGACAGCAAATTGACAGTTCGCATGAAAGACAGAATAGAAAAAGGAGAGACATGGAAGGGAGATAAAAATGGAGGAATATGTGTAGTGAAACAATGTCCCTCCATGACTACAAATTGACAGAATAACACAAAATGGAGGTGAATGGAGGAATCTCTCCTGGAGTATGAAATTTGCCAGCCTTTCACTTTCCTTTTCTCTGGGGCTGGTTTTCTTAGCCATTCTCGTGTTTTTCTTTCTTTATATCTCTATTTGCTTCTTTCTTTCATTTTGTTGTTTCATTGTTTTTCTTTCAATCTGTGTCTTGTTTCATCATTTCTTTCACTACAGTTCTTCCTTTTCCCTCTGGCTCATTTGTCCCCGCAATTCAGTTATAATCAATTTGCCCATCACCTATTTGTTAGGCATGAATGGGTGACCAGTGAGACATTTAGGAGAAACACCCAACTGTGTGGATGTGGTCAATTTCTAATTGCATCTGTGTATATTCTAGTACAGCCTGAGTGGGTGGGATTGCTGGTCCTTTGCATCATAATGCTTACAGTACATTAACACAGACACACACTAAGATACACTACAGGTTCACTGGTAAAACAAAGCTTATACACACATACACACACACACACACACACACAGATCTTTGTACACACACACATTTATATACACACGTACACTGATGCACGAGCCCCCCTGGTGTGGCTGGCAGACTCCTACTAGCCGTAGGCTGAATGATACACTGGATGCACACACACAATCATGTAGACAAAACACACATGTGGCAAAACACACGCAGGCATAACACTCACACAAAAATCCGTATTTCACCCCAAACAATTGAACCGCTTTGTGCTGACATGCAACTGTTATGGATTGTTGCTTTGATGTTGCGTTATGCACACATGTTGTCATCTGTATTGTCAGGAAAATAACAAAAATCAAAGATTAGGCTGTCTTTTCTGGTCAGGATGCAGTTAATCCTCTCAAATCTATTTTTAAACTTTGTATTTAAAATGTCAAAAGGTTTTGCTTGGCTTTTGCTTGACTTTGTTTACTCTAGTAGCAAATAATTTGTTTTGCCTTCAAAACAGCACAGGCGCAGCTATTTTAAGCTTTTCATTTAGCATGTCAAATTGTATTACATGGCCTGTGCTTTGTGTATACTTGAAGAGCCAAAGTCACAGCAACAAAAGACTGACTGTTAAGCCATCAAAATATGACTCGCATCTATTTTCACTATAGTTACCTAACATGTCAAATGGCATTACACAGCCTCATTCTGTTTTGTTTATTTAAAATGTCAGGGTTTTAAATGCCCCTTGCTCTGAATTTGCTTTTGAACCACAGGCGGAAGACTTAGATAACAAAGCAATAAGACAATAAATGATAAGGGGAAAAAGTTTAGTTATTGAGCAATCACGTTTTTTGTCATTGTAAAAATAGACTTTCCCCATTATGGGTCAAACCGACTTTGTAAACAAATGTTCTACAGCAGAAGAGTCACCCATCACTTGATATTTTACTATTATTATTTTCTATTTCTACTATTCTCTTTAATTACAGCTATGATTGTCTTGATTTAAGTCTCACCAGTTGCTTGTTCTTGTTATTGGAATGATATGTTAGAGAGAAGATGGCCTTTATTTACGACCCATTTCCCCAAGAAAGTTTCAGAGTTCATGCCATAAATAAATAAATAAAATAAACAAGCACTTGAGTACCACTAGGGTATGGTCCTCTCAAAAGTTATCTTTTAACAACAGATGATAAATGATAAAAGCAGTTCTGCTGAATTCTCACCCATACTATAACTCTTTAGTTTCCTATCAGCTTTGGTATTTGGGTTAGCAACAATATAAAAATTGGATGTGCAAAGAGTTAGATGAGAGAATATTATTTTCTCCCATAACCTCCACATCCAGTCAATGGTGTAAGACTATAGGCACTCAACAGTTAAATGTAGACCTTAACTTTCACTTTTTTGTGCAATTTCTAGCCAGTCTTTAATTGTACTAATGGTATCCACAATAGGCTACAGATGTGACTGTTTGCTCACTTAAAAATGTTTGAATATTGGGATTGGGATTAATGATGACAAAATTCCACACAAATGTCTAATTGGATAAAATTTCAATGGCCAACTTCACTGTGACATCATCACACAACAGAAAGTGTGATTGAGACTGAATTGGCAACACTAATCTTGGGTGTTCACCTTGAAACTGATTTTGTGATTTTGTAGATCTTCTGTGCTAACAGGTTGAAGATGCGTGTGAAGCATCCACTTTTTAGAAATTGTTGCTATTTTGCAGCAACATTCATCTTTTGTCATTGTCGACTGTCGTGGCTCTAACTTTGTGTTCTAGCAGAATCATGTGAACATATCCAAGGAATTTTACTATGGTTTTTGTTTCTCTTAATGAACGTACCACACTAATAGACACACGGCAGACCAAGAACAGCAAAGCTTAAGAAAAGTCAAGTCAAACTGATGTTATTCACAAATCACTGTATCACAAATAAAAAGACGCTTCATAATCTATACAGCCGACAACATTGTCTATCCTTAGTGAGGAACAATTCCTTCAAGTCTTCACTGTATACACAATGAGTTTGGACAGACATGGATTGTGTTTGCAGAGGCTTACAACTGTGAGGCGGTAATTTGAGTTTTTGTTGTGATAACCGATTGTGCCCCCACTTGTGTCACATAACTTCTTTGACGCCAGACTTACTTGACTTGGCTGTAATTTCGCACTTTCTGGTGCATAGTGGGAGAAAATGGAGCCTGCACAAACATAAATCTACTGTTACACTCTAAGCTTATTGAATATTCAGGGCATCCTTTTAAACAAATAGCACCTAAGATAAAAAATATTACTTGCTGCAACATATAGTGATGTTTGCCTATATGTGTTGTGACTGTTTGTCAACTCGCACATGTATATACAATCAAAGTGTATGCATACACACGTGTTGTGTCAAAGTGTAACTTGACAGTATGTTTGGTATAGGATGTTGTGTTCTTGTGTGCTTTGAGAGCGTATAAAGTGACAACATGTACCTGTGCATCGTTGTGTCAGTTTTACCATTGCAGTGATGGAGGCAATGACATGACAGATGAAAAACAGGAAGACAGAAAGAGAACATGAGTCAAGTTCCCCACTGAGCCTCTACTCCTTTTTTTTTTTTTTTTTGCTTTACAGCTGCAACCTCTGTCTTTCTACTAATCAACCAAACAAATGTCATATTTTACATTGTAAATCTGCCGGTGATAGAGTTCCAGCAGACATTTATTTGTATCAGAAATATTACTCTGTCCAGTTTTAAATACAGCTGCGGCTTATTGTGAGTGTCAATATGGCTTTGTCTAATCGCCCGTGACTAAGGAGCCTGTTACAGTATCTGTTTACGTAAAATACACACACACACACACTCAAATGACTTCCATGGTGTCTGTGTGTCTAGAGTGACACTGACAGCTGGTGAGGATCATGTGAGAAATGTGACCACTGTGTATTGTGCTTTCTGGCTTTTGTGATGGGGCGTGCGGGTCACTGTGTGCATCTTTGTGTGAATATGCTGGTGTGTTTGGCAGAGGCTGCACCATACACCACGGTAGTTTTTTTTTTTTTTTTTCCAAAAAAGGCGCTTCGTGGAATTGGAGCAAGAGTTATTAAGACACAGGGAGACATTTGAGCTTGAGGGAAAAGTATCTAGCTGTGAAAGCCAGTCCGTACCCCTGGTGTACAGTTAGATGATTTTTAAGGAGGATTACTTTGCTCTGTTCTACTACTATGAGCAGAGAGACAGACTCCACAGGCCCACGTGTACACACACTCTTACTCACAAATACCAATGTTCTTACTCTCTCTCACAGACGTGCACAAACTCAGCATGCCAGCTAGCAGGCGGTGAACTATCACTGAAAGCCACATCTCTCATCTTTTCCTGCCCCTTTTCTTACTCTCCTTCCTTTCCTCGTTCCTGCTCAGCTTTTCACTTCTTTCCACCCCCCTCCTCCCCACTCTCCCACTGTGCTGACATGCACCCACTGGCACTTGGATTTTCACTTATCCTCCCTAATAGTAATAGATTTTAGACTGTACTACTCAGTCTCTCTCCTGGCACCCTGTTGTTAAAAGACACCTGCAGAGAGACAGATAAATAGATGGATAGAGAGGAAGGCAGTACACTTGGCTGGGCAATGTAGAGAAAGATAATGGTTTTGGTGCTCAACTTTTTTTTTTCAAATTTATCAGTGCTTTGCTCTTAGTCTGCTTCTCTTTTTGTCTCAGTTTCTATTAAATATTCATCTGGGTCCTTCTCTTCCTCAAGTAAGCAGGAAATTAAATTTCCCATATTCTTTCTGCCTTTCTGTTTACAGGTAGTTTTTCTCATTAGGTCTTTCAAAACTTATGAATGGTGAAAAACTAATTGTTGTCTCTCTTTTTTCTCATTGTCTGTTCACTCATCTTTGAACTAATGAGCCAGTGTGTAGAACCTGCTAAAAGGCATGTAGTGTAACCTCACCGAAGAGTACTTTTCGAATATATTATTGCTGAATGGGTTGGATTAGTCACTTGAACCCCCGACAGAAGTAGCTATATTTGTCATCATCACACTTTTACAGTTTAGAGGCTCACATGCACTATGACAGGGACTTGACATGGCCACCGGCATATACCCTAGCAAATAGCACCCTTATTGTTTTTCAAGCATCAGTACAGCAAGAAAACAGCTATCAGTTACACCATTAGGGAGTCCAATGACGATCCTAACATTAAGCAAATGTGGATAGGTCAGCCAGACCTACGTTAGTGATTCTCCCTCCACCTATTGTCTGTAGTTACTGTAAGTGACTTATGGATGTGTCACGTAGGCGTTGTCGGTCATAGTATCCATCCTCCATTGTGTGCGGTAACAGATGAAACCATTCAGCGACAACGGTGAGGAGAAGAGTGGGTGGCGAGGCAGCATTCACAACCATCAGAGAGGACAGGGGAGCGGGAGAAATGTGGAGGATAGAGAGGCAGAGGACAGACGCTATGCAGCTGCTCACAGGCGCAGCCATGTGCATGCAACACGTGTAGGCGTGCGCTAACTCACAGTTACATACAAACACATACTGTAATTACTGGCAGGTGTTTGTGCTTCACAAAATCTTACTTTTAGTTCATAGGTCACAGGTGTAGAAGGTATGCATACAAATTCTCTACAATGTCTCTGCATATAGGTGAATGTAGGTATATAGGTAAATAGGTAAATGTGTAAGATCGTAAACTAATAGCTAACATGCACAGCCAGACATTGGTAATCGTAAAGGTAATTATTTAAGTTGGCCAAGCATCGCATATAAAAAAGATGGAAAGACATGTCAGGAGGAGTAAAGGCAGTTCAGACAGAGCAGAGGATTGATCGAAGAAGATATGATGTAGATATTAGTGGGTGAAGCTGTGAATGTAAGGCAGAGAGGGGGGGGGGCTCTACCTATGGTACACATCAAAGCCAAACCTCTAACAGTTATCCCTAGTGAACTTGATTAAAGGTTACTGTAGAAAGCCACTGATCAATCGCTCAATATCGCCCTGCATAATCTATCTTCTTGGTGATAAGGCATTTCACCAACTGTCATGCGGGAGGAGACATACAGGAACCACCACAAGGTCATCCAGATCGATCTCCAGCCCACTCAGAGATGTTGACAAGTGTTAGTTCTCTCATCTACTTTGTTTTATGCTCGATTTTTAAAAGAAGAAGCCATGTCTTGTGCAGGATTTCTTTATTTAGCAGTCAATTGACTTTGTCTGAACTCACATCTCAGGACTCCACTCTCAGATACTAAGGTAAAACTAAATAAATGCGTAATCAAAAGGAATGATGATCAACAGCGAGGGCAGAGGCCAGGGAGGAATCGGGCTGGTTATTGGTATTCAGCGTTAGCAACTGAATTATATTAACACCCCAGTGACCATAACCAATATTTGATGTTGCTCTCATCACAGCTGCTTTTGGTGCTGTTTGAGTAAGCAGCATCATGTGCTCACGGGCATTGTTTGAATTAGTATGTTTGACTGGTGGTGAAATACTGAACACACCAACCCCTCAAACTGAGCCCATAGCAGTCATCGCTTCAGGAGTCCCTTAAAGACACTTTTTTTTTTTTTTTTAACATTGCAGTAGGAAGCAGTTGTGTGTGAAGTTATACATGGTGAAGAAACATTGTTGTACAGGAATGTGAAAATGATGTGCTACTGAGAGATGAAACTCAAACACAACCACTATCAGTCTTTCCTTGGCTGTGCTAACATTGTAAGCTAACTCGAATGTTCTCACATCTCTCCAGGCCCCCCTGCATAACTACATCATATTACACCTTCCTCAACATCAGCTTGATTCAATAGACAGCACTCTGTAATAAATGGATCACTACAGAACTGCATTAACTGCTTTGCACAGAGATAATGGCATCCTAATTGAAACGCACTCATTTGCATAAGCAAATCGCTGGTTTTATGAGCGCTTTCATGCACAAAATATCGAAATAATCAGTGAATTTAACATTCTGATTATTATTGTGTCTGTAATTTCCAAATGAAACTGAGGAGAGACGCATAAGGTGAGAGGACGAGAGAGAAGGGAAAGTGGAGGAAATGATAAAGCCCCGAAATTCCCCCTTGGTCCCCTAAATGATAGCACCACTGAAGTATCTATGGCTCCTAATATCAGGTGGCATCAATAGATGTTTTACTAAATGTACATAATGATCAGCAGCAATGATCCATGAAGGGTAGTTATATACCACCTCATATAAATGACCATTTTATGAAGGACTAAGGGCAGAGTAAATTATAATTTGGCTGATCGATGTGGCAAAATAAACTCCAGATATTTGTTTAAAAAAACAGTCCCCCTCTTCTTCCTCCCCAGGCCTCCTGACAATTTATCTTTTTCTCCTGCTCTGCTGTTCTCAGGACTGCTCCTTCCCATCTCTCACTGTCATATCCCTTCAGCGGTGGATGTCTTTTTAATGGTCCAACACATTAAGACTAAACAGAACTCTCTGATTACAGACATTTGATGTGTTGGATCACTGACCACTGGGCTGTCAAGCCTCGCTGTTTGATTTGTGGCTGTAGCCAGTTGATTTAATCTGAAGATGATTCCCCTAATTATGAATTACGGAAATGACTTTGTCCACAAGCGTGTGGCAGAAAGCAAGAAAGTCTATGTGTGAGTGTTTGCACACATCTGAGAGATATTCACACAATATCATCAAATATTTTAAAACTATTTAGACCCCAGTTGAGTCAGTGTGAGAGAGAGGTCTGACAGGGATGCTCAGCCCAGTGCTCCAGCACCAGCTGGTTCACTACGTAAGTTCCTGTTTTTGAACATGGCGGCCTTCATGACAGGACAGGCCTTCACGGTGAATTGAAATAACCAATTTTTTTAACCACCAAAACATTTTCAATCACGATCTAAGTGCACATTATTTGAAACACATTTAAATATTGTATTATTGTAGAGCTCAAAAATCTCCTTGATCTCAGCTTTGGTCTCCGTCTAATGTGGTTGTTTTTCTGCCCCCCCCCCCCCCCCCCCCCCCCCCCACAGGAACAGATGGCCAATGGAGTCCAAGTTCCTGTTTCTGTGCCTTCTTCGTCTGTTTTGTTGATTGGCTCTTACAGTCTGGACACAGAAGTGCTGAAGAAGCTGGGAATCGGAATCGCCCTGGCAGCAGCCATCTTAGCCTTCATTGTAGAGAAACTGTACTGATGGAGCTACTGAACAGAGGAGGGAACAGTGACACCACGGGAGCCCAAACGGTGCGTTTGAAGCAGCTGAATGCAGTGAACAGTAAACTGTCCCCCGTAACATGCTCCTCGTGCTCTCATTCAATTTTAAATGAACCCAAAGAAAAGTGACAAAGTAACTGACACCTACATACACAGTTAAGGATATTTTAATGTTATTTTGTTTGTACAGTTAGATTTTTACTTTTTAATTAAAGAGCATAGTTCACCACTTAGCATTTTACTCGTATTGCTCCAAATAAAGTGATGTCGGTGTCTTCTCCATCTTAAAGTAGGATTAACCTTATGGGCAATGACAGGTCAGACCTTCACAGACCTTAACAAACTCTTTTTTGCATTACATCCTACATAGTCATAGATTTTAATTAGACTCTATTTTATATACAGATTCTGTTTCAAATTTTTGTTTCATTATGATAGTTGAACATTTTTTCGGGTAAATACAAGACTGTTTTTATTCACTGAAGCCGCAGCCTAGCATTGTCCATTAACTGGTAAATCAGTATTTTGAAATATGTTTTTGGGTTTATTGGGTTTCAAAATAAATGAAGTACAACTCAACTAGTTTAAAATATCCTGGTCATCTGTGCCAGAGCAAAGTCTGAGGATGAGGTCACTTTTCAGCTCGCTGAGTTACAATAATTCTTTGGTGTTAATGAATTATCCAACATATCATTTAGATGAACTGAGCATGTAGGTTTCCAAATATTGTCTGTTATAGAGTTGCCCATCCTGGTTTTGATGGATTGACTTGTGCTTATTTTACAGTATGCGTTATTTTGTGATGAAACATAATTTGTAACCATCAATTCAAAGTATTTATTTTTTGAGACAAGGACATTATATTTTCAGATCTTCATAAAGAATGTCTTTGAAAAGTTGTTTCAACATGTTATTCTTTCATTAAAGTGGTTGTTCAAAAATGGTTTTGTTTGTTAGAATACATTTGTAATGTACTTGCTTAGTTGTAACAGACTTGACCAAGTGGACAATTTAGACCTTTGATCGATGGTCGTTAGTGAACCATCATTTTGTCCCATGGAACCACTTTATTGTATGTGATGCCCTGCTCTGGTGCCTACTTAAGGGGTTATTTCATATTTTTTCACTTATCCACCTCTGAGATTTCTGCTGCCACCCCAATACAGTGGAGGTGAATGGAATATCAGTTTTGGCGCTCACAGCATTAGTAAACAGTACCTCTGTCACTCTATCATCTGCCTTCATGGCGACTATGACTTCAGTAGAAATGTTGTCATGAAAACTGTCCAAAACACCTCAAATGAAATTCATCTACCTTGTATTGGGGTTTTGTTTGATTGGCTTTACTCTCAGGGGCAGATATTTCAAAATGTGAGCAAATAAAACTGTCAGCATTGGTAGACATTGACAATTTTTTTCTAATTCAGGCAAGACAGACTGTGTTGTGTTTTTGTTTGTTTTTTCTTGATCAGCATTGTTCCAACCATCCAGAACAATTTAATAAATGACAAAATCCATTTGTGAAATGACTGAAGTGTTGATTAATTGACTGATTCATTTTCTTATGAACTGCTGGAATTTTTACATTGAATCAGTCCTAAAGATTTACTTTGGGAAAGTCCTGTGTGTCTTTACAGCACTTGTGCTCTGAAATTTCCGACAGCTAATAATGCATGCCCCAATTTATGTGTTGCATTGCGGTGGAACATGTGTCTCTGTCACCATGTCTGCATTTTTATCTGTGCGTGTGCGTGTACACATGCCCTGCGTATATTCCAAATATACTTCAGATTGTTTGTGAGCTTGTTTCTGTGTCAGAAGTTGTGTGCGTGCGTGTGTGTGTGTGTGTGTGTGTGCGTGTGTGTGTGTGTGTGTGTGTGCACATGCCTGCGCTGTCTGATGTAGTGCCTGTCGTTTCCTCCAATGCTTAATTTAGCAGAAAGCCAGCATGCGTGCATCTGTGTGTGTACGTGTGGTTCAGGAGTGACAGGACTCATCACTCTCTCATTCAGAAAGCCCTGTTATTAGATATACCACTGTTTATAGCCTACACACACACACACACACACACACACACACACACACACACACACACACATAAGCTTTGTATTGTCTAAGTATATGATGCGTGTTACACATTGTGTTGACATACAGATACATGTGTGTAACCTGGCTTTTTGTAACCTAGCTGGTACATGTCTTACACAGACACACGGACTACCGGCACACTGCAGTTTTGTAAAATATGGGCGAGTGATGCACGTCAAGCAAACTTGCACACAAACACAGGCACCAAAGCTTTATATTACCCGATCAAATGATGCGTGTCTCACACATAGACACACACACTAGCTTTGTATTATGTGATCAAATGATGCGTGTAGCTATGAAGCTTGTTACATCCATCCAGCAGTGCCCTATATTATTCTGCAGCCATCCATACTGTGTGACACTTCTTTTGATGCTTTGTAAGCACATTTCCTCTCCGTGTATGTCAGTTACACTGCATTGTTTCCCAATGAAATATGGATGCAACGACACCCTTTATGTTTGGGAGATCATCACTTAGTATGAAATATTGAAGCAGGAACCATAGAAGGGAGATCATTATTCACTTTGCATCATTCCCTTCACTTGTTTCTAATAAAAGCAAGAGTTTCTGAATTCTTGTCTTAGTTGCAGCTGTTGTCAATTTGTCATCTAAACCGTGACGTCCTTTTGATGCAAAACTTTGGACACAAGACAACACAAGGGAGGTCAGTTTCACTGATTCAAGTGTTTTTAAGTTCCAAGTGGTTTGGCTTGCATAAGAACACATGTTGTTGTTGTCACTCAAAGAGTGTTTATGTCTTGAGCCAGTGTATTTTGCAGAGGCTGGGATGCCACATTCCTACAAGTGCACTGTATTAAATTGTGATTTGTTTACTAGAAATCCCAATTTTCTTTTGAAAATTAGATGTGGTCATCTGATCCTGCCCGATGTCAGCAGTAGATCAAACTACAGTCTTGCCGAACTGCATTAACTGAAGAAAATGTAGACTTAAAGTCTACAAGTGTAAAGCTAAAGAAAAGATGAACAAGGAGCATGTTTTGGAGCTATATAGGTTTTGCTTTACAGAAGTCTGATTGGAGCAATAGTTATTTATCAGCATATGGATTATAGGAGACATACGAATTAAGATACCTAATGCATTTTCAGATGTAGGAGTTCTAGCATGTTAGAGAAAGTCATCTACAGAATGTTTTCATGCTGCTATATGTCATCCTTGTACATTACAACTGTTATCCTCCATGTAGGGTATGTGCTAGGGGGGAATTCTCATATCATATCAAACGATTAGAAAAATGTACATTATGGATTTTATTCGATATTTTGAATATTTCAAACCTTGTTTTATGGTTTTAAAAAGAGAGCATGTTTGACCAATCCACAGTCCATTAAGCCAATGAAAGAAATGGTTGGCCCACTTACACAAGTATCAGATCTGACCCCCCCCCCCCCCCCCCCCCCCCCCCCCCCAGGACCCAGTGCTTGCACCACCAGTGGCGTTAACTACTGTATGTGTGGCATCCAAAAGCGTGCAAAACCTGCTGGTCTTCTAGCTTGGTGATCATTGTTCATAGTGAGCAATGATTTATGATGATGATTTATTGGTAGACCACTGACTTAATGGCAACAACATTTCATTGGAATTAAGTGAATGTTGTTTGCATTAAATGAAATCTCGACTATCAGAATTCAGACCTACACAGAATATGACTTAAACAAAACATCCATAAAACACAGAGAAAAAAATATATAAAGAAAAGAAATGGAGACGGCAGGGATTTTTGTAGGCTTGGTTGATACCTTTCTTGTTGTGGTTTGTTATCTGTGTGCAACACTTTTTTTTCTCAGGCAAGCAATCATTAAAGTATGGAGAGAAAAACCTGACATAATTACAATGCTGATGTTTGTCAGGTTAAGCCCAATTTAGCTCAGGCAATTTACCATGCTGTCATTCAGCATGCTACAAAACTGTTCCATTAAAAATGTTTTCTCTCTCATTTTTAGCTCAAAAATGTTCCAACTTCTAGCTACGCGTCTGTCTACACTGTCTGTCAAAGTGGCAGCAGCTTCTTCTGAGATAACAGACACAATAATGTTGATGGTGCAATTAAAATATTTTCAGGATCAGAGCATTCACATGGCATTTATTTTAGCACTGAAGTTAATTGACAAAAGATGTAGACAGTGACAGTTACTGACCTAAAAAATGAAAATACTGTGCTGTCTGTGTGTGTGTGTGTGTGTGTGTGTGTGGCTGGAGGGGAGGAGCTCTACTTTGCCCCAGGGCAGACTCACAGTAACGGCAGTGACTGACACTACCTTACAGCCAAGGCCTGGCTGAAACAATGTCTTTTAACAATATGTGTGTGTGTGTGTGTGTGTGTGTGTGTGTGTGTGTGTGTGTGTGTGTGTGTGTGCGCGTGTGCTCATTAGCAGCCACCCCTCTAACCTTGCTTTATTTTAAAGAAAAAGAGAAAGACATTAAAACCTCCTTCTCCTCATGTCCTTCCATTACCAGTTGCCAGTCCCTCTTCACTGAGCCTTACTTTACAGTGTACAAAGGATATTGAACATGTTTATTTAGTCTATTTTAGTATACACTTTGTGTATGCTGAGATCTAAATGCTGCTTCGTCCTACAAGTGAACTCACAGTGAAACGAAAGAATGATTCACTGATAATGAATCAATGTTTCTGGTGCATTAAACTCTTCTCTGCTGTATCGTGCTGCATCTTTCCTTTTGTCATCTATTTTCAAATCTATTCCTGTTTAAACTTCTCATATGTTAGAAAACCTTTCCCATTACTTCAGCTGCTGTCCCTTATCAGAAGGATATCTCCCTTATGTCATGCTTAGCTCGGTTTTGGCACCTTGTAAATTGAATCAGAGCTGTTTTTTGTGGCAGTTAAAATGATTTTTAAATAATAAAGAAATCATTTTATTACATAAAAATCCTTTTTGTGCCATTTCAATCAAACTGATAACAATAAATTGAACTCTCAGTGAACACGTTACTAGAAACGCCAGAACATTCCTGCTGTAAATTGAGAAGGCAGCAGGATATATTGTGATAATGAGTTGAAATATTTTCGCTCATATATTCGCCTAAATTTGTGAAAAGCAAAGCCTTATAATTTCCTGCAACAAGGCTCAAGTGCAATTGGTGGATGCAAATGCAGGACCACATGGGTGTGACCAATTAATTTTTGCAATTTTGGTGACCAGCATGCTTTGTTGCTTTCTGTCTCCACCTCCCACCTTTCCCTCTTTTTTTTCTGTCTCACACTGCCTTTCCATTTCTATAGGCTGAGGTCTGTTCACTATGCACTAAGCACTTCAGTGCCTTCTGGAACAGAGGGGAAAATGACTTGGCAAGCATATCCATTCCTAATCATATGTGTGTGTGTGTGTGTGTGTGTGTGTGTGTGTGTGTGTGTGTGAGAGTATTCATGCCAGCTTCGTCCAAGCATTTAGTTTGGTGGCCCTTGTGCCTGCATCCAGTGATTGCTGTGTTTTATCTACTCACACAAACACATACACACACACACACACACACACACACACACACACACAAATGCAGACGCACATACACCCCGTTGTCACTGCAAAGCAAACTGGGAATTCACAGCCTGCCGTGCGAGGGAGAGATTGGCTCTATTGAGTGTCTTGGTGGCTTGCCAGTTCTGTTTTAGTGTGTATGTCTTTGTGTGTCTGTGGTTTTGTGTTTTTTTTGGTGTGTGTGTGTGTGTGTTTGATGGGCTTATGCATCTTTGACTTTGAGCGGTTAAGGGTGTTTGTATTCACCAGTGGGACGGGGGACCAAAGTCAATATTTTAGCTCTACAGCAGCATTGTTCTTGAAAGCTCTTTAATAATCACACAGAGACATGGCAGCACTGCGGCAGCACTTGGTGTTAAAAGTTATTAGCTTGAAGACAATTTTATATACAGTACTATCACCTTAGCTTTGGAAAAAATGTTTGCTTTAATGTCACACACTTCACACTCTCTTCACACTTTAATGTCTCAGTTGTGTATTGTTAGCGAGTGAATTAAAACTTTAAATTTATGTGTCTGGAAAATAGAAATGTGTTGTGTTATAGTAATCCTGAAATGATGAGATTCACTGCAAAATGTTGTGGATAATGATCATTCTTCCAAAATCCAACCAAAAAGCACTTCAACATTACTAAAAAGTGATTTCTGATGCGTAGTCTTGAAGTCCAACATGTTAGAAGTTCATGGAGGAACTGTCAGGATTTGTGGGCACTTAATGAAAAGCTTTTAATGAAACATATGAACTACTCAAACTTCCCTTCTTCCTTTCATGGGGTCGTTCGCTCAGACAGCAGACGCAGGTGATGGCAGGCATTTAAGCCACATCCAACAAGGGTCAAAAAAGTGACTGGGAAAAGGAACTTTGGTCACCACCGCAATGAAAGACATTTAGCAGGTTCTAACTTAATGAACCATCTGAGTAATTCTATCTCAGTGGTTTTCATCAAACAGAAGGAATCTGCTTTGCATCTATTTAAACAAGAAGCTCTAAAAAGTGAGAAGTCACCTTGAAGTCTCCTGGATGTTTTCCTCTTGCGAATGTTTGATTAGAGTTCGTCAGAAGAAAGCAATGAAACTTTTAATGATGTTGTCATGGTAATAACTGTACATTGCACCTGACTCCTGAGGGCTGGTTTGTTTCCATGGCGAATTGTTCCTGTAGTGTTGTTCACATGTGAAACAATGCTCAATTATAGCACACTGGTAATGTTTAATGGAAACCTCTGATGTATGAAAGAAGAGCATTATTGTCTAAGTCTGGGTGACGTTCTTGTGTTTCAAAAGTACTTTTAAAAGATAATATTTATGTACTACTATGCACTATAGTACTATGTAGCACTGATATATCTGTAGAAGTATGCCTGTGGGCAGCCTGAGGTAACCACTGTCCCTGCCTCTCTGCTTGGACCAGAGAACCGGCTGCTCCCCAGAGTTAGCCTGAGAGGCGATCATCAATCACGATTAAGTAACTTCATTAACATTGATTTTTTATTTTGTTTTAACCATGTCAGCAGAATGGCTCTAAGCTTGGCAATGTCTGTCTGTCGTTTGGTCTTTATGTCAGACTGAAATATTTGAACAACAATAAAATGGATTGCCATGACATTTTGTACAGACATTCATGATCTCCAGAGGATGAATCCTACTGACTTTGGTGATTTCCTAACTTTTTCTCAAGGACCACTGAGAGTTTGACAAATTTAGGATTTTTTTTTGTTTATGTGCCATAACTACCATACAGTCTGATACAGACGTTCATGACCCCCAGAGGATGTATCCTAATAACTTTCCCGTTCCCCTGATGTTTCTTGTAGTGCCACCATAAGGTTGACATTTGTGGTTTCAGGTGAAAAATCTTGACAACTTATTGGATGGATTGCCATGAAATTTGGTACACGCATTCATGCTCCCTTAAGGATTAACTATTGTAATTTTAGTGATCACCTTCTGCCTCATCTAGTGTCATCATCAGATGAAAATCCGCAGCTTCAGTTGTGCTTTGTGTTTCGTACTAATGTGCAAACGTTAGCATGTTAACATGTAAACTAAGAGAATTACAATGGTGAAATTAATACGTACTAAACATCAGCATATTACCATTGTCTTTGCAAGTATTTTAGCATGCTGACATTTGCATTTAATGCAAAACATAGTTGCAGAGAGCCAATACCAGGCCTGTAGACTCTTAGTCTTGTTAAACCTGACAAAACACACCCTTAAACAATCATATCAACACACCTTATATATTCAAAAGTGCATTGTTCGTACTCTGTGTAAGTATGCTTCCTATTACTTTGACACAACCTACTTAGAATTACAGGCACCATTCATTCACTCTGCTGTCTGACAGTCAATTACATCCACCTCTGATACTGTGATATGACCTTGTCATAAAATCTTTATAAAGAAGGAAGAAATCAATGGAAAGTCATGTGTGGACTTCAGTGGCTGTCAACTGATGTTTTGATGGAATTATAAAGACAGGACGAGACACACACACACACTCAGGGTGAACACATCCTGCAAAGGATGGTGGAACTAATCTATTGCTGCTAATTAGAAATGAGCGATAGGGAAGGAAGAACAGAGATCTGTATGTGAGGGGGGAGGGCCTTATTATGTAAGAGCCATAAAAGTACATGTAAGAGAGAAAACAAGAGTCAAGACTGTCCCGCCAAGGCCAACAAATGACAACCAGCACTAACTGAGGACAGGTCACACTGTTTGAACCACATCCTGGCCAAACATTATGGACTGAATGGGCTTTTTCAGGGCTGGATAAGTCAGACGTTGATAACCTGCATCATGTGTTATATTTAACTTTTGAGAGCTTTAACCCAACATATAGTGAATGAATCATTTCCTTCTCAAGATCCACTTCACACTCTAAACCAATCTCTCTGAACTGCGGTGCAGCTTTGTCTTACAATCCAAAAAAAAAAAGAAAAAGTATAGCTACGACTTAATGTGAAAATCATTCAATCATTAGCCACCTCATACATCATCGAAATTAGTCTTTTTTTTATTGTTGTTTATTGTTCAAGTATTAAAATGATCTTCAAATAAAACAAACTGAAGTATACAGTTTAAAAAATCAAAATAAATACAGGACAAAACTATACACACAGGGGTATCATATATCTATTACCAGACATTAAAGAAAAATATTCTGAAGCTTTACAAATTTCTACTGTTTTCATTGCTTTAGTGTTCCTCAGTCCAAATAATATACCTCTGCTGTTTGATTTCTATTTTAAATACTTCAATTTGGCAATGCATTTGCCATTAGTCCATTGGTATTTGTGAATGTAGTATTTTCCACATTAAATAACGAGATTCAAGATAAAGTCTTTTTTCACCATCAATTTTATTATCAAAAAATGTTTATTTCTTTTAAATAAATAATCAAACTAGTCAATATCTTAATATTGCATATCTGACCGAAATTTGCATTCATAAAATAAATGACAAACTGCTTTACTTTATGTCTCACGTGCCCCTTTCCTCCTGTCGCAACGTCAACGTCAGGGTCAACGCTGTACGTCACAGCGTAAGGGTCAGAGGTCACATGCTAGCGGCTAGCTACGTAAGTAATATACAGCATGTTTGTCATCACTGCGCGATACATGCATACATGCAAGTTTATGAAGGGTCGAGTGAAGGTCGGTGCACATAAAATAGTATTTTTGTTTTTCATGCACCAGAATTAGGTAACTGAAACGGAGCCACCAACGTCGTCATCCGGAGCCGGTCATAACGGGAGCCCAGCGGGGATGATGTCTGCGGCCAGCAAGGCCAAGAAAAGAGAGCACAGTAACAGCTACGTGTCGTATGGATTCACCTCTACTCATCATCAGTCGTCTCTTCTTCCTCTGTGCCTGGTATGTGGAATTAAATTGTCGTGTCAAACAATGGTTCCGAGCAAACTTAAACGTAAACACAACGTAAGAGATGGTGAAGTGTCAATTTCGCCCATCCCTGCCAGAAAATGGCGCTTGTCTCAGGTTTAGTCACCCGCCAGGTCCAGTATACATTAGTCTTGTAGAGATTAACAACACATTTTGATCTCAGTAAATGCTCGACTAAGCAATGTTGAGGCATTGACACTCACGAACAAGGTAACCAAAAGCTTAAAGTGAGTACAAAGAACTTCTCCTGCAGTCTAATGTGGTCGTGTTTCCCAGAAAGAGCACATGTAACGTGGATCTGTTGATCTGACTTGCTTTGTTAAACAAATGCAATTAAAGCTAAGCTAGCTACATTCAGCTAACGCTAGTCATAGCTTTAGCAGGTGTTGTTTTAGCTACCAAGGTAGATTTATAGATCTAAGTAAAACCATGTCGCTCAATGTATTTCATAAATCAAATGAACATATACTGGTCAAGGAGGAAGGCGGCCAATTCAGGATCGATTTTGAATCTTTTAAAATCCTGAGATTCTCTTCAACTGTTGAATGACCAAGATTGACTTTTGCCCATAGTCTAAGCCTCTTTGTGATTTTTTTATTCTTCAGTCAATTCTTTGCTTTTTCTCTTTGCTGATCCTGCCTCAGTATCATCTGTAACCTGGAAACATTACATAGAAAATAAAACTGTTTCATAACCAGTTAAAAACACTTTGTAGCTGCTCTAAAAAAAAAAAATCCTCAGCATTGTTTTAAGTGAATAGCTTGTTGCTTTGATTTCATTGTTAATTGTGGAGAAACTTTAAATGTCCATAACACCAGTCGTGCCGTTTTCCAGTGAATAGTGTGATTGTCCAGTCAGGTGTGGGGGAAAAAGTTTGTGTTCATGTCTGAGTGAAAGAGATTCATCAATCACTTACTGTGCAGCCTTCTTGAAATTAGGTCTTGCTCAAGAAAATTTACCTGTAATGGTGCCAGACCTCAATGAGTGAGATAAACTTGTAAGCTGGCTATGTTTTTAAGACCTTTTCCAATTATGTTCCACGAACACAATCATTATATTTTGAGACATTAAGACTGACCGACGTAACCAATGAAATTAACATTACATGAGCATGAAGAACTTAACTCTATAATTAAAAAATGAGACTGAAACAATTAATATTTAGGTGCTAACCTCAAAAACATTACAATAAGTACCATATTGACACATATTCACCATCACTATGTGCTTTTTTTTGCTGGGTTGAATCAATACCAGTAAATCTTCATACTAAAGACCAATATGCTGTAGCCAGCCAGGGCAGGTTTCTCCATCCAGGTATGAACATCTCCACCAGGCCACTATAGAGCAAACAGTGAGTCTTCACCATTAATGGACACCCCCTCATTGTATCTCATCAACTCAACACATTTATACCATAAAACGTGACTGTGTCTACCCTGCACAACACCACGATCACTCAGACTTTCTCCTCCAGCCTGATGATCGTCTGTATCTTGTTCATCATATGTGAAGGAGGCACAGCCCATTAGGTTTGTCCCATGACAGTGACATCATGACAAAAAGTCAATGACTGATACATTGAGGCATCTGTAGCTTATTGGGAGAAAAAACGCATGTTGCATAACAGCTCTCCAGCAGGTCATCGTTTTTCTCTATCTATCTTCCTCTTTCCTCTCTCGTCAGTCTATCTCTCAGTCATCTCTCCCTTCCTCATTTATTATCAAACCGTGTTAGTATGCTTTAGTATTAATGTTGTATACATTAAGATCAAATTTCCATGTGTGAAAATGTTATGTGTCCACGTTAAGAGTTTCCAGGTCGTTTGTGCAGAGACCTTTTCTCCACAAACACCTGAACAGTGTGAATGTGGCTAAATCATCTTCTTCATCCTCTTTTCACTCTGCAAATAACTGAACCGCTCCACACAGCGGTGGATGTTTGATAATAGGCACAAAGTCATCTTCGTAACTTGGCTGCCACACGGGCTTGACCTGTGACACAGACAGCTGGTTACTCTCTTTGTGGAAAAACTCGCTGTTTTTGTCTGGATGGAGGGCTGAAACTGAGAGAAAACGATCCAAATGTAAGCTTTTTGTAGGCCGTACTGAGCTTACGTGCCTCCCTTTCCCCCGTGGAGATCCAGCCAGTACCCTTCCAACATAGATTTCACACACACAAACATGTGCCTATACATATTTTTATACCTACTTTTAATACTTTTTACTGTAAAGCCCTGATAAGAGGGAGCTGTTATTTAATAGGCACCTCCTCACCTCAGAGTGTGTGTGTGTCTGAATGAGAGAGTAGAGCTGTGACAGGTTAGAAACGACTTAATATCACAACTAATTACGCACACATGCAAGCCTTTCATGCCTGTTTTGCTTTGGGAGGTGTTTTTTGATGTTTTCAATGAGTTGAATGCAGCGTTTGCTGACAGTTTCCGTAGCAGGCGGTCTCTCCGACACGATGCAAAACAACAATCACATGTACAGAGTTGAGAAGTCATTCACAGGGCAGACTCGCAGCGAGAGGAGTCAGAAATAAAAAATGAACAAAAGAAGAAAAATAATAATGGCATCCAAATGCCCTTAAGACATTTTCATCAAAATTTTGTGTCATGGGGGTTTTCACCTCATGGTATGTTTTTTCTCTCTCTCTCTCTCCTGATTCTCTCTTCCTTGTTCATTTCCTCTTTACTGTCTTCCTCTTTCCCCTGTTCTTTCGTTTCTCTCTTCTCCTGGCCGCGCTCTCTTGTCTTGACAGCTCCACAGTTAATTTAATGTGAGCTCTGCCTGCTCGCCTCATCACTGTGAGACAGAAACAGATCAGAGCACAGAAGTGTGCGAGAGCGACAGAGTGCAGGAAGAGAAGAGCAAAGGCGCAGACAGAAAGCAGAAAAGAAAGATAAAGGCAAGAATGAAAAACAAGTAAAAAAAAAAAAAGAATTAATCAATAAACAGATAACAAAGGTAAAAGCAAAGCTGCAGACTGATAAAACTGACAGAACTGATACACAAGAGTTTGCACTCAGCTTTCCCACAATCCTTTGCCTCTTACAGAACAGGCAATTACAATTTCACAGGTTGAAATTAAAATCCCCCGTGGTGTGTGTGTGTCTGTATCTATTTGTGTGTGTGCGTGTGTGTGTGTACTCCATGAGATAGAGCAGGCTGTCAAAGTGATTTCAAGCTGTTTATAGCCTAAGCTCACAAAATGGATCCTCGTGCAGCAAAAGGGGGAAAAGAATCTAAATCTCCTCTCCCCCCCCCTTTTTTTAAGAAAGAAAACTAATTCCTTGAATATTAATTGCCTGGCTTGACGATCGGCTTATTTGTTTGTGATGAGGCTGCAAAAGAAAAGTACCCATAATCCCTGTCTCCCTCTCTCTCTCTCATGCTGTCTACTGTCTGCATTAATCTCTCTTTCTGCCCTTTTCCTTCGCTCTCTATAAAATCTTTTTCTCTCTATCTTCCTTTTCTTGGGGCATGTTAGTCATTTGTAGATTTTTTTTTTCTTAGGTAAAAAAAAAGGAGAGAGGATCATCTTTGAGTTGGTGTAGCACTGTCATCTAATATCAAAGATCTAATATTTAATTTCTGGTCCTGCTTTATTTACATCCCTGAAGATTTATGGCCCACGTCAGGTTTCATTTTCAAGCCCCAGAGTGTAGCTTGATTTATTCCCATTATAATAGTATCTCCACTTTCCAGTCCCTCTCTCAGATTCCTCGCGGCGTACTGTGTAGGCTACAAGCGCTATATAATCTCTCTGAGTATTTGTATCAGTCATCAGCGTTTATAGGGTATCAACCTTTATTCACCCAGAGAGTCAACTGAACACACTTTTATTACTGCAGCTCTCTGCTTCACATTCACGGTGAGGAACTGCAGAGTGTGACCGTATCGTCCTGTTGTCCACTGAGCTGCTCCACTGCAGCAGCTGGAGGCCAAACATCTTGTTCAAGGGCACTTGAGCCGTGACTAGTGAAGGACAGAATAGCACAGAGTTGTGAACGAGGCCTAAAGTCACATTTGACTTGACAAATTGATATATTTGAGACTTCACTTATGCATAAAGAAAACGGACTTTGGTTGCAGTGACTTGAAAAGGGCCCTCTGCTACCTGTGGATATGCTTCAGGATCAGAGAAAGTTGAAACCTGATTAGATACACTGTGTGAGGATTTTTGGCTCTGTCTTTGAATAATCTTTTAATAGTTCACAGTGAATCAAATAGCATTTTTGCTTGAAGTGCACATCCTTACTCAAGGCCAGAGTTCGGGGCATGTGAGTGCATCACAGTGGAGAGTAGAGCAGCATGATTTTGCCTTGAGTGTAGTCTGAGGCACATTGTAATACTACCAACATGATTTTTTTGTCTTGCTTTGTTTGTGTGAATAGGACCCTTGGTTTGCTTTTGCAGCTTGCATCTTTAAAGGTCCCGTTTTCAAGTTCATGCTTGTATTTGCAGGTTCTACTAGAACAACTTTACATGGTTTAATGTTCAAGAAACACATTACTTTTCACCTACCAGATGTGGCTGCTGCAGCTGTTTTCAGCCTCTGTCGAAATGCTCTGTTTTAGCAGAACAGAACAATCTGCTGCTTCGGCATCTTTTTGCTACCAGGAGCTGGTGTCAGAGAGGAAAAAACAATGGCAGATAGGGAGGTTCTCAGTGGGCGGGAAGAGTCAGCCTGCTGATGGGCAGAAGGTCACATGATCAACAAATCCCCTTATGACATCATATGGGGAGCCAAATCTAAACAGTGTTTTCACACACATTTACTGACAGATGGAGTTGGAGAAAAACAGAGGATTGGCTTTACTCTAAGTTTGGCAGTCTGTATGCACACTAAGGACACATTTATGTTGAGAAATAATTAATTTTTTACTTAATTAATTAAGTGGATTTTTCACAATATGGGACCTTTAAACACATCGATAGCCTTAAACAGCCCATAGACGTGTTCTCTGACTAACAATGCAGACGTCTTCTGTAACAACATCTCCTCCTCCATGTGTATGGAGTGTGTGTGTGACAGATGTGTGTGCACCTGGCCTTCAAGGGAGTGGAGGCAACTTGGGATAACAGCAAATTGTGACTGAAGTTGAAACATTTCCACACGAGCACGTGTCCTCTCTGTCCAAGGTGAAAGTACATTTTAACATGACTTTGTATAAATTCATGCTTTCTCTAAATCCCTCTTCGCTTTGCACCTGAATGTAAAGAATACATCCTAACCCTGGGAACGCCACGCGCAGGTAGAGGTAGGCAGTGTGGCCCGGGCACAGCAGCCCACAGTGCAACTGCAGGGCAGCACTCACACTTTGTTACTGTAATGGTGATAAGACAAACAACCTGTTTCAAGCCGTGCTACAGGACAAACAGGGTTTTTTTTTTTCTCCGCATGGGCAGAAATAAAGAAAAAAGAGGGGGAAAAAAAAAGCCCAGAGTGTTGAACGGCAGATCTTACAGCACCTGGGAGCAGAGCGATTACAGAGTGCTTCAGGCACGCACCGGAAATTGCTGCCACTTCTCTCCACTCACTCTCTCTTTCTGCTTTGCAGTGACTTAGAACTTGAGCAAAGTTGATTAGGTCACACCTCTGGCATCGCTCTACTCATTGACTTTTCTCTGCATTTAGGAACTGGTATAATCCCTCTTCTCTAACCTGTAGGACTCTTAAGCAGAGTGGATGTCACACCACTGGAATCCTGTTGAAGGACGTCCTCTCTCAGGCTGACTGCTGCTACAGCACAGACAGATGAGTATTTTCAAAAGCCCCTTTTCTAATAAGTCTATGGGCAGCCACAGAATGTGTGGAGAAAACTTTGACATTTTGGAAAATACGGCAATGGCGTCTTCTATGAGTCTTGCCTCCTGTGGCAGTGTGGTGTTCAGGCTCTATGAGTCTTGCCTCCTGTGGCAGTGTGGTGTTCAGGCTTTGCAGTGAGGTTTCTCTGACAATCCTGACGCACTTTCATAAGTGAGCAGCACTGTGGGAAATCATCGTCTCCTGCCTGGTCATTTAGTTTGATTTTCACCATCTGCTGCACTAGTCTCACCCATGGGACTTGTAATTTAGTAATTACTACTCAATGCATTGGTAAGCAAACGTGATTATTTTTTGCACTTCTTGGTGCAAACTCTCACAGTTACAACAGTTTTTAGAGCCTACATTCCCTGCAGAAAAGTAATCTAAACACTCCCAGAAGATTTGGTTGCTTTCAGAGGAAACCCAGACTGTTTCAAGTAATATAACATCTCCAAATGTTGTGTTAAGTGAGATTGCAGTGCTTGTGGCAAATGAGTTTTTGCAGGGTGTTAATGTATAAACCCAGCTGAGCAGTGCTCACACTTTGCAGAGGACAGGCTTATGGAAAACATATTTTACTCAGCGTGGGATGGTGTAAAAAAAAAAAAAAAGAAACAGGCTTCAGTCTCTCTCTCTCTCTCTCTCTCTCTCTCTCTGTAGTTGAGCGATATTGTTAAATATTAATCTAATATTAGATGCTGTACGATTAGTAACAGCACATCTTGCTGACCTGTGCTTTCTGCTTTTATGCTCCCTGCAGTACGTGTCTGTGTGTGTGTGTGTGTGTGTGTGTGTGTCTGTGTATGCTCAGTGGTGTTAAGGGCATTAAAGTGTGAAAGCGTTTCTAAATTGCTCTTAAATTGCTCTAGGGAGGGGTTAGGTGGATATATGCCCTGCAGGGCTAATGGAAGGAGCATCAGTCTTTCATGAAGAAGAAGAAACTGCAGTCATAGGTGTATACAAAATACCATCTGTATCGTGTCACCCTGACTGATCATCCTCCTCTGATTATCCTCCTCTTTTTGCCTTCCTCCTCCTCTTGCCCAACTCTTTTTGATACTCATAACGTCACTCTTTTTCTCCTTCTCTGTTCCTCTCATTGCTAAGAAAGAGGAAAACTTCATTTCTCCCGCTCTCTCTCTCCCTGTCTCTCTCTCTCTCTCCCTCTCAACCCCCCCACCCACCCCCTTTTTTTTATCTGTCTCCCTACCCAGTCAGGTTTAATCCTGTTAGTCACGGTAGATATATGGGGTCCTGCTCACTCTGTTTGACTCTCTTCCAGAGAGACATTCCCCAGAGAGACCCTATGGATTCAGTTGCACACACACACACACAGTACACATAAGCACACACTTCTGCAGGGAAAGACGCGTTTACATGAATACGCATATGCATACATTTAATATACCCACTTTCACAACTGTTCATGTCTGGATCAAAATAAGTTTAAAATGAGGATTTTCTGAACTACCGGGAAAAAAATCTGGTTGCTCCACTTGGAATACATTATACAGTAGATTATGCAGTGTATATGCTGCCTTTAAACAACATATCCATATACTTTGGCTAATGTCTTTGATGCATGAAATGAAACACTTAGCCAGTAACCACCAATATGACCACACATAGTTATGAAATCGTTTCAAGTGTATTCAATTCCATCTGTTTGTCTTCTCAATTGTTTCTTTTGAAATATGCTCTGGTCAATTATTCTTTTCCATCCTGCCACATAAAGTACACATCAAGTTTCTTTATTTTTACAATATGTGTCTACTAGTGTCTACCATATGAAGGCGTTAATGCTTTTCTGTGTGATTCCGTAAGTGGTGATATTGTGCAGCATTGTAAAGTACACACTCTATGAGGAAACTTCTCTTTGTGTGAAACAGATCTAATCAAGGGGAAGACGGAGACCAAAAGGGAAAACACTGAGATAGCTGAAGCGGTCCCGCAGTAGATTGCTGTTTTCATGGCTCACTGAAAAGATTACCCCCTTATTCCCTGAGATGACCTCACCATAGCAGATCATTAAACCCAGATTTCTATACTGTGTTGATGTTCTGCCATGAGATGTTTCAAATATGAGGAAGTACGGTATGTGTTTGCAGTTCCTGTCTTTTACATGCAAGGGATGAAAGATGTGATTAAACATTCAACCGCTCAACTTGCTGATGATGATGCTTGTGGTGAGTTCTGACCCAATCTATTGATTGTGACATTATTGTAAAGGTTGACAGGAAAAGTTCAGTATTTCTGGTTCATTGTACGATTGGAGGAGGTACAAAGTGCCTTGCCTTTATGTGTTAAATATATTTGTACTACTGATTTCTGTTTCTTTCATTCTGCCCCTCTTTTTCTGTCTTTTGTGTATTTCTTTCTAAATATCTGTCCTTCCTTCCTTCCTTCCCACCTGGGTATCTCTCCAGTTTGCAGCAGGGGGCAGTTGTCTGCCTCATTGACCAACAACAGAGGTCTGTGTTTGTGCGCGTGTGTGTGTGTGCACATGGGCCCCATCCTGATTCAGGCCTTATCTGTGGGCCCCCCTCTCGTTTTAATTAAAGAGCAGATGCACTACCCCTTTCCCGTCTGCCATCCCCTTTTGTATGTGTGTGTGCACGTTTGTGCGTTGGTCTTGTTTCCACCCAGCGTGCCCTCGCCATGTGCCAGTTTTAAGCCATATTGTATCCGCGACTGTTCGTGTGTTCCGTATGGAAGATGAATTAGTAGGCAGGAGGGAGAAAGGGAGATCGTTTAAACAGCCAGGTCTTCAAATGGGTCAAAAGCTGTCAATTGTATCATAAGCGGTATGGTTAAATCATTTTTTTTTTTAAAAAGCAGATAGGAATAGAAAGGGAATCACACACACATATTCACTTGCACACACACAAACATCAGGTTATATACTGTGTTTGTATCAGGATATAGATTAAAACTACCTGCACGATGCTGACCTAGAATACAGATGGATTTGTTTGTTGTCATTATAACAGGCTCTTGGGGGAAATCTTCAAGTTGTTCACTGGAAGCACAAAACTGAAGTTCTGCAGGCTAAAACTATTTATATATATATATATATATTTATATATGTATGCGTGTGTGTGTGTGTGTTTCAGAGAGAGCTGGATAGTGAGAGGCCAGTCTGTGTATAAATATAGACAGTCTGAGAGCTACAGTAATTCTCAGGAATTGCCTTGTATTGCATCAGTTGACAGTCAACAGATGGAGTCAGCTAAAGACCAGCTAATAACTTTAGTGATGAATGTGTTGGACACGAATACACAAAACAGATTTTTACAAGGAGCTAAAGAAAAGTTTAAGGGGAATTTATATCCAACCATACAAATTACATGTCATGTATTACCACTGTAATACATCATGTGTCACGGTGTCTTTCTGTCTGCCAGTCATTTGTTTTTTAGGTAAAATTGTCAAACACATACTGGTGAAAGTAAAACTTTGATCTCATGATGGTGGTTAAAGATAGCAAGGGGTTTCGAGAAAAAAATGACCATAAACACCCTTACCAAATTTTAGGAAAATTTGTCCAGTACAGACATCTTGCTGTTGGCCAAATTACTAGATGATCGGACAGGGAGCAACTTTAATTCCCCAATAGGCTGCATTGGTATCAAGGCAAAAGACAATGGGTTGCATAACACGTTGAGCTATTCTGTAGCGGATGACGAAAATACAGACAAAACTACAGCTTTAAAGGAGTATTTTTGTCAGTCTGTGGTACGTTTGTTTTCTCTGTTTTTGAAACTAATCAAATGTTCGGTCCAGGCACCATATAAAAGTTTGACATTTATAACCAACTGCATGCCAGACTGGTTAAATGCACACATGCAGTGACGGACCACATTCACACTTTAACTGGCTTGGATGAGACTTCCCCACAGAACAAGCATTTCTCTACATCACCTTCATTTTCTTCCCTTCTTGCAGTAATTGTAAGGTCTTGTTGTCTATTTGTTGCTGTGTCTTGTCACTTTCTGACATGTCGACAAGTCGAATTCCTGTCCTTTTATTGTACTTTGTTCCTAAACAACGGACATTGTCACTGTGACTGTGATGATTATAATACATTGCCTTACAAAGGCTCTTAATGGAGCATTTCGGCCAACAAACTAACTTCATAAGTGTAACAGCTCCCTGCAAGCACATTAAGTCAAGGTTCTCTCTGCTGTCTGCTTCTATTCATCCTGTCTCACAATGTGTAATTTATCTCTTGCCATGAACATAATGGTGAACATTTTCTTCTTGTGTGTTGTGTCACAAACAAGGGATGGATGGCATAAGTGGCTGCTGTCGTGTGTGTGTGTGTGTGTGTGATTACGTGTTTATGTGCATTAGTTGACGGAGAGATTGAAACCTTACTGGTTGATGTAACAGAATGGTTGGTGAAATGTTGTTTTGGTACATGAAGCTTTTTTCTTAATGTGCTGTATTATGCCTCCAGTCTCTCTCCATCTCTGATTCTCTCTCTTCCTCGCATACACACACACACACACACACAAACAAGCACACAGGCACAGACTTTTAGGCACAGGGCCCATGTTGTTACCCAGAGATTTGGCAAGTCACACAACTCAGGATCTGCATGTATGTGTGTGTGTTTCTAGGGCATTACAACATCCTTAATTCCCTCAGCCAAATCACAATAATGAATGTTGCTGTGGTTGTCTTTTCCTGCAGCTTTTAACACACTGAGGATATATAACATAGAAAATAAATTGTGATATTTGTGAAGAAAAGAGAGAAGAAAAAACTGAAATGAATGTCGTCTTGGAAAATGTGGAAAATATTCTATTCCATTCTTTTATGTGCTCCAGTGTAGAGAAAAAAATATTGCTTAATAGAAATTTAATCACACACACACACTCAAATGTACATACTCTTAGCCCTCTCTGCTCCTTTCAGCTCTCTCTCCTATGGATCTTTTGATGTCTCCCGTGCTTTGGATCAATAGACTGACTTTCTTCCCTGTTGTATTGCGCACACATCTGTTGTCGGAACAGGGCCTGTGGCAGGTCTGCTGGGAACACACACATATACACACACACATACCAGATGCTGACTGGAAACTACGCTGTGATATATTGACAAGATAGGATTCTGCTGAATGAACCCTGACCTCCTGAAAACCAATATGACTGGCAGATTGACCTGGGGGGAAGTGATCTGATTGGCAGATTCAATTTGAATTTTGATTTATCGACATTCTTTCTTCAGGATCCCTCTGTGTGTAAAATATTATTAGAATAGTATATGTCAAGTGTGTACGTATCTGTGTTTAGAAAAAATCAGATAATTAACCCATTGCTTCTCTTAATTATGGGCTAGGCAGTTTTCTTTTTTTTTTCTTTTTTTTTTTTAGTTTTTGAGGTTTTTGTATCATTCTGCAGGATTACGTCAGTGTTCCTCATATATTCGAATCCGAAAATGTTAATCTAAGTATAAATGTTGCAGCGTCAAGCATCGTACCATTTTCCCAAGCCCTGTCTTAAGTCTGCTGGAGATACCGGGAGGCGGAAACACTGCAAAATGCTGTGATTCTCTTTGTACATTCATGGGATTCTTGCAGCTGTTGACAAGCTACTGCTTCCTCGAAAAATGGCAATAGACGGCGCTTCCACCTCCTGTGTGTCCCCACTGTGTGTTTTTAGTAGGGATGTGCATTTTAAGCAAAAATACTGTACAGTAGTCACTGTGAACTCTACTAGTTGCTGGTAAAAACAAGGGAAAACATATTTTTTAAAACAAGATAATGGTTGCATAGACTATATAATTTCATGACTATTCAAGTATTCGAAAATGATGACACATCCCTAGTTTTTAGTTAAAAGCCTACGTTGACTTTGATGTTGGTGTAATGTCCTAAAAAGTGACTCTTTTTAGAATGCTAGTGTTGCTACTCCTACAGGCATGTGTGTTGTGTTACCAATGTATGTAACACCATTCTACGTGAACGTTCATGCCTCACAGTTGTCTTTCCAATCCACTTTGCATAGCGAGGCTCCGTGGTATTATCTGTTAGCTGTATTTATTGGAGGGCAAGAAGCACGGCCTAATGCACAGCATGATACCTCTGATGAATAATTACAATCCTAACAGGATTTAGGAAAGTAGACGGAATAAATGGCTATTTTAGATGACCTTCTATCCATCTACATTCACACACAGTCACAAACATCCACATATAACCATCAATTACTATTCATTTGTTCTGTTATCCAATGAGTGGGTGATGGTGTTTATTGTTTAGGGTAAGTATTAATGCGTGTGTCTCATTAAGAGAAAATATCACCGGTTAATATATTGTGCCCTGAACGTGAGTTAATTCTTCATATCGCTGAGTGCTGTTTAACCCACACTGTTCACATCTAACATTCCATTTCATTGACAGAATTAGCAGCATTTGTAATGATTTTGTGAATGAAATCTCAACATCCACTTCTACACATGACAAAAATACACTAACACATGGGGGGGTAAATTATACATACAGTGGCATTTAAATCTTTCAATAAATATCTGTGAAGCACATAGAGCGTGTGATAAGAATTAATATACATAGATTTTTATCCTTACACGGCTGTCTCTAGATATAATTGTTGCATGTGTAAAGGTGATGCTTTTCTACTATGTTATTTTGACAGTGAAATGACAGCTGTGTCTTGCATTTATTTTCTGTATTTCGGAGGTTGCATAACAACATTTTTCAACAGCTATGCAACCATTACAGAATCCTGTGCTTTGAGTGCCCTGCCTGCAGGCTGCCAGAGTGCACAGTCCAAGAAAATTGGATGTAAAATGTGCTTTTGGACCCACTAACCACGTTACTGGGCAGAGACTCCCCCTGATATCCAGAAGTATATTTGACAATATTGTTACAGGGTGTATAATTCAGCGGAGCGAATAATAGAGCTGTGTTTGGGAACATTTGAAAACTAAAGCAGGTTGGTCTTTGGCAAAGGAAGGTATTCATTATTGCACCACTGGCAGCCAGTCACACCTTGGACATGAATGCTTGCTTTTTATTTCATGATACACACATTATATTATGTGTCAAAAGAGATGCAATTGAGACACAATATTGTCTGAACAAGTCCGCTCATCCTTTGCTGCATGTCCTGATTTGTTCAGCAGGAAAGTGTTAAACTCTTCTTTCAAAGGGACTCAAAATGAGTCCAGAGTTTAACACGATATGTCTGTGATATAGGTGAGAGCCGATTTCATAAACAAAATTTGCTCCTCCTGGTGCTCCTTTTTGAGGAAGTACTTTGTGAGTGGAACAGCTGACACCAAATTGCCTGCCAAACACTTTTTTTTTGTGCATCAAATGAATCTTAATCCAATGGCAAATGGTGGCCAGGCAGATGTTAGGTTCTGGAGATGATAAGAAGTTTTAAAGGAGTGTTTACACTCTCAAATCTGCATTCAGATGCACACAGGTGAGACCATTTGAATTAGAAAACACTGGAAGGGAAGGGAATGGGAATGGAAGTGAGAGATAAACCTTTCCATATTTGAAGATCCACTTGCTTATTTGACAGCTCCTGCACAGTAGATTGCACACTACACTGGGTTTTCGTGATTGACTACCAGTTGGCAAACAACATGACTTTATAGAAGAAGTGATGGAGGGAACTTCGGTTTCCGGCGCATTGGTGCTTGTGCTGCTTATGTAATTCTGTACAAGTTTAACATGGCAAAGATATGATCATTTTTTTCTATTATTTTACATTTCTTCTAGTCTTGGTAGCTTTGTGTGGTTTTACTGTATCCCTGCTTTACAGATAACACTGCTGTACAGTCTGCCTCTTTACCCTCTGTACATTCAGAGATCTTGATCAGGTTAACATATTTGATAAAGCATTAAATACCATCTGTTAGATGCTTCAAATATGAAAACTCTACGTTAACCATAGCATAGATATACTGCTGAGATATACAATCTTAATGTGATCTTAAATGTCAAAAATTGACATTATTCAGCTGGTAGCAATCAATAGGTGATGTTAGTCTAAATGTGTAACTTTGAATGACAAGAGCAAGTGCACACTGTGAGCTACACTTGAGCCTCTTACAATAGAAAATCCCTTTGGTGGAGAGAAGAGTGCCTTTTGTATCTGTATTTCTACATTAATTTCTCCTCATCTCCCCTCCTGCTCCACATATTTCTGTATGGAGAATTTATATCAAGCTGCTTCAGCTGCATTCTTTTCAAACAGTGAGATTCAACACTTTTACCCTCACTGAGACAGTGAGATGTTTGCCTTTCCCTTTTCTGCACCGTGCTTTTATTCTCCAAATACAATTTGGAACAATACTGTGGCCTTCGTTATCTCTCTTATACCCTGATTAAATGTGCTAAATGACATTCAATAAATTCTCTAAAAACATAGTTGCATTTGATCAGAGCCATAACAACCCAAGAGACGGAGCAGAGCAATTAGAAGGGAGGAACAGGGGAACTGAGCTCCATTTTACTAGGAAGATATAAATATGAGGATTTTGGGACCTCTAACAATCTTGCTTAGTTGCAGAACTAATCTATGCTCTCTGACCACTGACTGTCAAAACCTCGAAAGCCATTTTGCTTGATTAAAGCAAGTAAACGAGAAAACATTACTTCAAAGTGTTTCGGTTGTCAGATTTGTTGAAGACTTGAAAGTCCTGCATATGAAAGATATTGTGTCCTGCTAATGCCAAAAACACTCACACATTTACATAGAGGTAGGTGATCAAATTTGATCTTCTGCCCGAGAAGCCTCAAAGCAGTTGTTTTGCAAAATGATATTCATGAAAAGCAGTGAAAAACAGAGTTGCACTTGATCAGAGTAATGATGACCCTGCAGGCAGAGCAGAGCAATTAAAGGAGAGTCCAGGGGAGAGATGAGAACTATTAACAGCCACAGAGGACCCTCTCTCTCCCCCCGTTTCACTCTTTCTTGTCTCTCTCTCAGCCGAGGCTAGCGAAGATATACACTGATGAAAACATTGCTGGAAATACTGAAAAAGCACTAATTACAGAGGGGGGTTATGGGGGAGGGAAGGAAGGAAAAGAGATGAAGATCCCCTGTGCTTCAGAGACATTTCCTGTCCAATTTAATACGTTGCATCAGTTATTTTTGATCTGCTGTTTCTTGCATAAAATTGTAAATTTTTACATCAAGTCACAATTCCACAGGGTGAGTCGCTGATTGAACCCAGTCCAAGTCAAGTAGACTACAGTGAAGCGGAAAACTTGACAAAGATGTGACTGTGTAGGATGCTCTCAGCATGCCTCATTGTCACGGAGATAATGACCATGGGTGCTATGTCTTCTGCGAGCTAATGTCTAATTATTGATAATCATTGAATTTCTTGCTGTGAAAAAAATAATTGATAATTTTACATGGCATGAACTGATCTTTTCTTGTTTTCTGAAAAAAGACAGAAGGGAGGAAACACAAGACTAATTTCATAATGGGGAATCTCTTTGGTGCTTTTCAACAAACTTCAGCTGGTAAGTCCATAAATGACTGCACTGCAACTGCCTGAAAAGTTGGTCTCAGCTGCAAAGTGGACCAACAGCAATAATATGTGACTTGAAAAACTGCCTATGATTTCTTGACTGACTGAGAAATGGTTCCATTAACGTTACATGACATGACGAATGGCCTGGCAGAAAAAAATCATTATTAATATCTTCTCTCAAAAACCAGGACCTTAGCTCATGTCTTTTGTAGTTGTAGTTGTTTTTGCAAATTTCAGGTGAGGTGGAACGGCTTTAGATCATAATGCGAAAACATTATTACTGATTATATACTGATTATAATTATAAGGACGTTCAAAGTTGCTTGTAAGCCGGTTTCAGCCTTGTGGCATTGCAGAAATATACAGTCCTTCCTGTCCCAGCTGAGTTTGAGCAGGGCTGCTTACAGGTTGAGTGACCATTTCCTATAACGCACTGAGGTCCAACCTTGGTTCCACAGGTCACTGCAGTTAGTTCAGAAAGCCATAGAGACTAATTCTAAATTGCCTGTGTAAGAAAGGTTACCTCAACAGGGTCAAGGATCAGCATTACTTAAAATGTCACTGATGCGATGAGGACACATTTCTAGGGTGTCCGTGTGTGTGTGTGTGTGTGTGTGTGTGTGTGAGTGTGCGTTGGCTTATGAACGACCATGGCAGTCTTGGAGAAGAGCTATCATGGCCTGGCCTTAACGTCACATTTAATTGGTGTATTCCCTCAAGTAAATAAAAAAGGTGACATTTTCTCTTTGGTGCCTGGACTGGAATGCTAAAAACTGATGGGCAGAGGTCCCTGAAATGTCAAGGAGGAATAATTTCCACCACGTACTCTGCCAGCTTTTGTACCTTGCCTCTGCTCTGCTCTGGGAGACTCAGAAAGGTCATCTGCACGTTTGACTCATTTTATGTCAACATTTGGCTGAGGATCAATGGCCGCTTTTCGTGATCAAAGATAAGTAGGCCACTCCTAAATTTTGTCCCGTGCTTTGCGTGAGTACTTCTGTACTTGATATTGTGATACACTAAGGCTTGGATGTCAAATTTTTACCTCCTTCTTGCATCATCCATGGTTAGGTGTTTCACTCACACACACGCTCACAAATACGCACAGAGAGACTGAAAGGCCCCCTGGCACAGTAAACAACTTTAAGCACCCTGGAAAACAAACAGATAAAAGCACGCCTTTGACATGAAAACATGACAATTTCCCTCTAAGAGCCTCTCAGAAAAATAAAATCCTGAGAGAGAGAAAAAGGCTTTACTGACAAGAACAGACATCATTGACTAAATCCATGTTATTTATCATCTGGCATAGCTCTGTGGCCGGCTTTAGGCCAATATGCCATGAATTACCTGCTGCAACATCAAAACATTCTCATGTAACCATTCAGCCATTCTAGGCCTCAAAGCATCTTAACAGAGGCAACATTTTTGGCCATTGGCTCATAATGAAATGACTTCACAAACTAAGACTAGAAATGTTCAGAGTATTCCATTTTCCCCCTCTCCGTTTCGTCTCTTTCGCTCTCTGTGTTTAATGGCATATGAGATAATGCTAATCAAATCCCGACTGATCAGTTTGATGCATTCATCGACAAGGATTTGTCAGCTCTGTTTTATCTCTAAAAGAGCTTTAAAATCATAATAGAATAGAGACACCTCTCCCCCTAAACCCTTCCTTGTTTTAGGATTTGTGACTTATGGTTATGTACGCTGAGGCATAAAGTGGAGGCTTTCTCAACCTTTGATGTCAGCTGTGGAGGTTGATAATCTGTGTGGATTGCAGTACACTTTAGTAATACTGTCTATATGCAGCACACTCAATCCCCCAATGATGTTACAGACTGCAATTTGGACTCCATGTTTAAAGGTACTTCACAATAAAATTCGGAGAGGCAGATTAAAACGTAAGTGGCAATGGAAACATGAGAGGAATAAACAAGAGATTAAGGAGAAAAAAAGAGCAGAAGAGGGTGATCATCAAATTCCAATACTGGAATTGTCTCACTGTAAACACCTTGCAGCAGGTTTAAATGTTCAGTTTTATTGTGAACACAGCCAAACACTGTAAAAACAACGCAGAAAACAGTTGTCGAGGATTTTTTCGGAAACAGACAAAAACAAGAACAGACTTAATTTGAAAGTGCAACCAACTCCTGACTGAGTCAAACTCCATCAGTGCTGCAAGGCAAGGCAAACAAACCAATTAGAGAAGCCTTTGCAGCAGAGCCTGAAATTTAAAAGCAATAAACAATCAGGCAGATAGACAGCCCCCAAAATTAGACACACACACTAGAGGTCTATTATCTCATCTCCCAGTTAACAAGCAAGTGCTTGATTAACAAACAAGGGGCTTAACAAGCTCTGATTGTTTAACGATGGGTTGCATTAGGGAGATGATTTTTAGACTGATGATTTATTCCAAACTTGAGGGGACGATTTGGATGCCATCAACGAATCACTGTGAAATTTGCAGTAATGACAATTCTAGCAGGTGCATTTTTGATGATGATATTCTGGTCATAACACTCTTAGAAATATTGATATTCAAATTCAATTATGACCTATGAGTCACCATGTGTGATCCAAAAAGTTTGCGGGCTCTCAACCTAAATTCAAAACTCAATAGTGGAATTTTCTATTTGAACCAAGTTTGTGCTGCAGATGCTTTAGTGTACACTATATACACTCCTTCACACACACAGCACAACATTACTCATTCAATTTTAGGGTGTGTTTTCCCTTCACACAGTTTTAAAGTACACTATGTTCACGTGCCAACACGAAGAGACTTGTCATTCACATGCACTTGCACACCAAAGTTGTGCTGCAGGAGCAATTTCAGGTTTCAGTGTCTTGCTCAAGGACACTTGGACTGAAGGAGCCGGGGATCCGTTCTGATTGGTGGACACACACACACACACACACACACTTGTAACTCTCTGATCATCATAACTGTGCTCTCTCCACAAAACAAAGTGCTGCAACTAACATCAAATGACTGTAAAGACACCAATCATTGCAGAAGCCTGTCCTGCAGAGTAGCTTCTAAAGCTCTTCTCTGTTCTTTTCTTCTTTTGTTCTACTGTTTACCATCAAACAGACCTTTGACCATATAGGAGACCACTAGGATGAGAGAGAGACAGAGAGGGATGCCTTAAGGTATTTTAACCTTCATCTTTTCCATGGATGTCAGTCATTTTGAGATGGCCAAGCTAAACATTGTATATGCCGACTTAAAGATCTCTGCAAACCTGGAGACGACCCAGGCATTTGTTTAGCCATTTGCCCCTCTGCATTATAACAATTAACTGTCATTCTGAAGTATGGAACATGTCTTAAATGCTGCTTTGACGTTCGAGGTCTCGACTAAGGCATGCTGCACAACACTTCACACTAAAAGATGAATTCCAAGTTTTAAGAAAGAAAAGAAATAGACATATTTTGAACATGGATCTTTACAGCTGTCTACATTGAGACGATTGTTCTAAAGGAGTTTACCATTTTCAGCTCATTTGATCTCAACTTGGTTTGAGTGGTTGATTGAGTTGACAAGTGATTGCTTGATTTACTGTCATAATAAGAGTCAAGTGTTCACTGTGTCTTCAAAATGCAATGTCCTTTTTAATTAAGCAGCTCATTTGCACACGTAGCTGTCTCTAGAGGTAGAGGAAAATCTAAATATTCTTGCCTTTCCAACATCAAGAGACTCCATATTATGTGAGTAGTCTAATAATGTCCATTGAGGACATCCAGAGGAAACGCTGTCTGCGTCGAGCTCGCAGCATCCTCAAGGACTCCTCCCACCCTGCCCATAAACTGTTTGTCCTCTTACCCTCCGGCAGGCGCTTCAGGAGCCTCCGAACCAGGACCAGCAGACTGAGGAACAGCCTTTTCCCCAGAGCTGTCTCCCTACTGAACTCTGCCCCCCACTGACCCCCCTGCCCCTACACATCACCATACTGTCCTCTCTGTAAATATAGTATTTAAATCTAGGTAGTATGTATATCACCTCAACCTGTATACACCTGTATTATATGTACATTCATTCTCAGTCTAATCCGTATATTATATTTATATTTATACCTGTAGTTACTAGCACACATGTTCATAGCACTAATCTGTATATAGCATCTGTAAACACCCTTCTGTATATTCTGTATATTCTGTACATACCTTTTATATATTTCTGCACTTGCTACAAATTGCACTTCTGGTTAGATGCCAAACTGCATTTCATTGCCTTGTGCTGTACAGGTGTAATGACAATAAAGTTGAATCTAATCTAATCTAATCTAATTTAATAAGTGTGGGCCAGTTGGTGCTATCACTTCATCTCTTTTTCCCTGTCAACAAGAAAGCAAAAACAACCTTGTCAAGATAAAAAAATAAGGTGATTTTGTAATTTTGGTGATGAGATCATGTCACAGAAAAGCACTGGAAGAGGAGAAAAAAGTGACATCGTTGGTTGTAAAAGTTATGCCTTACTGCTCTGGTGGTACAAATTCATCATGTTTGTGACAACTGGAGGATGATGTTTTTAATTGCTACAACCTTCAGTGGTACCGCAGCCCGGCCTTAAGGGAGCAGACAGAGTATGTGTGTATGTAAGAATATGTGAATGTGTTCATATGCATGTATGTGTTTGAACGCATAGTGGCTTTACTGTAATAAGGATAATTGCAGAAGAGGTGTAATGCGAGTCTTCAGCCTCTTAGTGAAGCAGGGTAAAGGGATATTACGATGCTTATTAAATAGCTACACATAGGTCTCAAACTGCAACAATGTCATGCGCAAACCTTGCATACCATGAAAAATGTGTTCATAACCTCAAGCTACAAAGTATATAGGCTTATGACTGATGAGGTTCACTTCGAGTTCTATTTATTATAAAAGGTAGCCTAATTTTAGTGAGAACGACAAAACGAAATGCATGGGAAAAAAATCTGAACTGCTGCACTGTGTGAATTCACTGTCCCTCTCTCCTTTACTGCATAGCTTTCCTCTCCACACACATTAGGGCCCCTCACTAATGAACCCCACCCTCTCTCTCTCCCTCTCTCACACACAAACACACACAGTTACACACATGTGCTGGCCCCCTTTGCTAATGAACTCAACCTCATACACATTTGCATCTTTCTAAATTAGTTTGATTATTTCAGGGTAATTAGCATAAGCGTATGGAAATTAAATTGGCTATAGTGGCGTGGTGGCTTCAAGGTGTTTTTCCATGTGATGTGTGGGTAATGGGCTACATCTGATGATTTCTTACAAGATTTGTGTTCATCTCATGTAGTGTATGGCTGAGGTGCTTTTAGATCCCAACAGCTTAAAAGGGATTGCATATCTGATAGAAACTTTATTGAATAACATCAGATATGTATTAAAATTCAAGCTATAGTCAAAACAAATTGATTATTAGGGTAGAAATTTCAGGATTTCACATTTTGAAGAGCTGGGGATTCAGTTTTGTCCTTGACTAGAAAAGAGCTTTAGTTAAACTTAAATAAAACAACTTAGCTGTATTTTTAATGGTTTTATGCCAGCAAACAGAGTTTTAGCCAACAGTCAATGAGCTCATAAGAAAAAGTTTGACCACAGACTTACTGAATGAAATAAATGTGTTTTTGTTATGAAGCAGTGTGTCATCTTCCTTCATCCTTACCCATGATGCCCTCTAGTTCTGCTCATCAACAGTAATAGGGGCCTGAAATCCCTCATACTCTAATAACCCAGCCATGGATTATTAATTAATATGTTCAAAGTAGTCTCTCTAATTCTAACCCCCGGACCACCACCACGGCTAATGTGAACCCTGTGAACTTCTATTCTTTAATGTTCACAAAAGGCAGAGGGTGATGAAAGGGAAATAATGATATTTTTAAGTTTCTTCTTTAAAAAAAAAAATAATTTAGAGTGCTCACTGGTCATGCTAAGTGGCCATGTAATTAGAGGTGTGTTTCTGAGATGTGCATACATGTACATGTTATAACAGGGTGAAGAAAATTTAATTAAGTTAATGCTGCCATCCCAGAGGTAGGGCATTCAATGTCTTGCTCAAGGACACATTAAAAAGAATGAGGGTTTGAGTTTTCCCCCTCTTAGTGTGTTGACAATGATATTGAATGAAACAAAGTATTTTCATAAAATCAGTCATTTGGCAAAACAGAAGCGGCAAACTTGAATGTTTTATGTGGTCTACTATTGTTATGGCATAGTTTTAGGTGTGGGGAAACTAAAACAACTTGGAAGCAGGAAAGATTGCCTAAACGACAGGAAGTTTTCCAAACTAAACAATATGATAGATTGTGTATCATTACCTTCCATATTAAAACATATGAGCATTCTCTTATCTGATTTGATTGTTTTAACATTGCTATAATTAAGGTTTGATTTATTTTAGTAGAAAAAGTATATATTAATGTGTTTGCAGACCTGGTTTAAAGAAAACTAGGTTGATTGGCTGTCCAAGGCTACAGCCTGTCCGTCCTTGGGAGCTGGATCTCTCCTTCACTGTGGTGCTCCCGGAGGTTTCTCTTTTCCCACTGGGTTTTTTGAGTTTTTCCTTCCCGAAGAAGGAGGGTCATAAAGGGCAGGTGATGCCTCGGACTGATCCACCGGACTGATCCATTGGCCTCATCGACTGCTGGACTCTTTATTAGATTGTTTGTTCGCTTACACTTGTTTATTTCAGTGAACTTTGTAAAGCACTATGAGACACTCTGTTGTGATATTGGGCTATACAAATAAATTGAATTGAATTGAATTGAATTGAATTGTTGGTAGGAAACATGAAATAGCACTTTGTTGACCGGCCTCCAACTTTACTGTATTGGTTCACTCAAACAGAAGACAGAAAGTAAATGAATATAGCTGGTTTTAGTAGTAGAGCATTTAGAAGTTAAAGAGATAGATATTTCCCTCAGAAGGTGGTAGAGACCAAAACGGACATAAAAGACAGTAAATATTGAAATTTAATTTGCCAGCTGGACACAGACATGACTCCAAATTAATGGTAATGTTACTCCATAACTGCGTGGATGTTTTCTGGCCCCTAAATGGCCAAATAAATCAGTTATTACATATTTAAGTGTTGTAACAAATAACCAATGTCACTTTTCTGGTCCCGGTAATCAGCATAGCTGTCCACATACGTAAACATGCTGAATGCCATAAAAAGTGACAGACAGTAAAGAGCCAATTTGCACCAATAAAACACACTAAGTTTATGGCTGAACTAAATCTGTGAGTATAAGTTTCGTGGCCAGTATAATAATCTGATTTAATGAATCAAAACATGCTCAGTAGCAAATGTCACACTGACATAGTTTTATTAAGGATATGTGGTCAAGGAGGTGAAAAAGCCCTGGGACACAGCAGGTATGATTTTACACTCCAATTAACAAAAAAACCCTACAAAAACCACCAGATTACTCTTGGGAATGTATACATTTACAGTTAAATATATATGAGAGTAACTTCATGCATGGCTCATTGACTCTCCCTCTTCCCTTCTCTTCCTCTGGCTCTCTCAACACAAGCACAAACATGCGTGCCTGCACACAGATATCACTGATATATGATACAGTCTACAGCTATACGTTGAGGGTAATCATAACATTTATGAGCATGATACTTTTTCACAGAGGAGTGCTGTAGGTTATTGATGAGTCTCGCTGTGTACCATTATTTATGAATGAAAAGAAGGCGCAAGAGAAGAGAAGAGAGAGATAGAGATGAGAAGAAGGTATGGATGTTATGGCCTCATCCCTTGAACTATATTTCATCAAAGCTACTGGCTGGAGACTCTGGTTGTCATAGACAGGGCTCATAGGGCTTCCTTAGCTCAATGTATACTTTTTTTTCTTTTCTTTTTTAACTCCATGGTTACTTTCATGAGCTTTCTGATTGATTTGATAGTCTACAGTAGTGAGAGAAAAAATGAGCAAAGGGGAAAACCTGGCATGTGACAAAACTTTGGAACCGGACAACACGCACTTACAAATATTCAGTCTTTCTCAATTAATTGAATGACAAACATGTCAAGCTGTCACATCTATTCACCTGTTGGGATTCCCAAGTGGTGGCACTCTTGTACTTGTTAAAAGACGCATACATTTAACATCTGAATAAAATCCATGTATTAGAAGAAGAAAATGCTCAACAGTTCCGCTGTTTCATCTTGAGGCTTCATAAATCACTGTTGGACAGATAAGTGGAATATATCTCCACTTAGAAGTCTTGTTCTATCTGGCTTTTGAACCAAGTGAAATGTAATTAACCACAGCAAAGTCACAGCTAATTGGGAAAAAAAGGGAATTATTATTATGTATTTCATGTCAGTGTGGCTGCATATTACATGTGAAGTTAATCAGTATGACTACTTGTTAATTCACTTTGATAAAAGCAGGAGGGGGAGAGATACAGTACCGTATATGGACAAGATAGCCCAAGAAAGGAGGGATATAAAAAAAGAACCAGAAGCAGGAGGCAAAAGGGAGGAAAGCAGATAGCATATACAGCATGTGAACAACAACGAAAAAGATTTTACACACATCTTGCTGCCTTTTTAACCAGCAAAGTCATGTCTGCCTAATATTAGTTGAAGAAGAAGAAGAAAGAAGAAGAAAAGATTATTTCATTATTGGTTGTTATGCCGATCTCTGATCGGTGGAATCTCATTAAATCTTAACAATTTTGTTGTAATTCACAAATAAGTCACTGAGACACAAATGAGACACTTTTCCATAAATTGAAATGCTACAAAAACATTTTCAAATCAAATTGATAGCTGCTACAGAAAGAGTGAAACATCATAATCACTGCACAGCCTGATTATACCTTAAATATGTAAATATCAGCCTCATAATGTTTGTATGCAAAATGGTGCATTATTGTATAAAGTAATGATGACTCTAATATTGTAGCAGATTTATGTTCCAAATGTATTCCCAGTTATTTATCTAAAGGTTTTTGTGTTTCCTGCTGCGAGAAGTCACTGATCACAGCACTTTACTGTAAATTAGATTGCCACGCAATGATGTCAGCTCTGAGTATACCTTTGGTAATAGAAAGTGAGGAGAAAATTAGCTGTCGATTATGTACCAGCATCCCTCCGTCAAGTAAAAACAGAAACATAGAAAATCCATCAAAAACAGTCAAACTAAAGTGTTTGCACCGCCAATGGTATTACTAGAATGTAATTATTTGTGTAATTGATTTTGATTTGATGTGATGATAACCCATTTAAGGCAAAAAAATAAATAAATTTGAAGTGAGCCCTAATTATTGGTAATTCTAACGTTCCCAAATAAATGAGTAGAGGGAGACAAAGTGAGAGAAGCAGCATTCAAGTACAGACGTGCTAAATCTAACCTTCAGCCTTCCAATTTGTAAAAGGAATACCAAAGCTGTGCTGAACAGACAAGACACCTCGTACACAAGCGAGAAAGTGAGAAGAACAATTTTACACATGAATATGTAAAGCGTAAAGATGACAGAACAAAATCAGACAGGCATGTATCAACTTTTATCTTTAAAGCAATTTCATTAAAGGTGAGAAACAAATTGTTATTGAAACCCGTGTATTCACACCTAAATGGAGCCTTCTTTTGATCAAATATACCAGATGTAATAACATCCACATTTACATTTCTGAAATTTTGCAATCAAAAACAAACACAGCTTGGTTTGACAAATTTCACAAACGTCAAATCTTAAATGCTGGCTTCACAAAATCCAAAGTGTGCAAACAGTGTGAATGTATTCATTGAAAGAGTTATTTGTTGCATCTGTTTGCAGTGGCTCTATGTTGTTTTATGGCAATGGTTGTGTTTTTGAATAGCAGTAAGAAAGACAGCTTACTGTTAGTTTGCCTTCAGTGCATTTTTCTCAAACAAGATTGTTATTCCTTTTTGACACTCAAGCAATGTTGATTGCATCTGAGACTATTCTTCGTTTCTTCTTTACATACTCATGCAGTCTAATTGAAAGACCCTGCCAATATAACCCATGCTACTGCACCTTATGAAGAAAGCCAGTAAATGCTCTACTTTGAATAGCTGTGGTATTTAATCACTTTTTTTTTTTCTATGGACACATCTCACAGCATTCTTTAAGCCAGATGCTTTTAGCTTCCAAAAACCTCTCAGTGCGACAGACTGCGCAGTGTGATGGCAAAAATAGGATTCTGGTTTGTTCATTTTCACAAGAGATTCAAAGAAAAGCAGCTTCCTTTGAGTGGGCAAATCAAATGCACCCTGGTTTTGTTTACTTGTATGATAAGAGGAAAGTAGAAACATTAGCAAAATGAATCTCCTGCCAAACTAATCCCCTTCTTTCCATTAACACCAATTAAAAACCCCTTTGATAAACTTAGACGAATTTTGGAAAACATCTAATTCAACATATTTTCTGTACTGTATATCTATCTCATCCCATTACCAAATCCTCCGTTTGCAACAAGGAGCCATACTACCCATTCTATTGAGTTAAGGCCTCCAAACATGGACTTCAAACTGTACGCCTGGTTTCAAAAGTTCAAAAATATGAAAGGAGAAAAAAAAAAAGCCCTCTTAGCGTAATTGCTCTCAGTGGGAAGTAAATAGTTATTAACGTATGGCAAGCAGCAAGCAGGGATTTCAAACTGGGAGGGAGGTGGGAGGAGGAAGTTGGAGAAACAGGCAGGAATGTGTCACGAGAGAATGAGAGAGATGAAGGGTGAAAGAAAGGAGAAATAAGAATGGGAGAAAAACAGATAAGTGGCGTAAGCGAGAAAGCGGGCATCACTCCTGAGTGACAAAGCTGCTTGCATTTTAGGATTTTCGGCGTTAAAACAATTCTTTCATGCTCTCCCTCTTCTCCCTGCATTCTTATTTATCTGTCTCTCCCATCCAATGCACCTCCCTCCCTCAGAGGAGCCACTAGTAACCCCCCCCCCACCCCACCCTCTCAGTTTCTCTCTTTTTTTCTCTTTCCTTTAATTTTTTTTCTTCTTTGAATAATTTACTGCAGCAGGGGAGAGTGGAAGTGCGTTTATTTTGAGTGTGTTTGCGCTTTAAACAGAATGCTTAATGATTGCCGATGGGAGAGAGACTGCATTAATCCCATTTATGTTGAGACCTTTTAGATGTACTGACACCCGTGGCAGACAGGCAGGGCCCGGTGTGTGTGTGTGTGTGTGTGTGTGTGTGTGTGTGTGTGTGTGTGTGTGTGTGTGTGTGTGTGTGTGTGGCATGGAGGCTTCACCACATGCACACAAATGATCCCCCATCACATCTGTGGGAGGAACCCCCATATGAACTGACTGTGTGTGAGTGTGTGTGTGTGTGAGAGAGAGAGAGGACCAAATGCCAGCTCTGTGCATATACCTCCATCCTCGATCAAGGCGAGGCCTTTGGGGCATCCCCCTACTCACTACAGTTGATTTGAAAAACCTCCTGATGAAATTCACATTTTTTTCAAAGTACATGTATTTCATACTATTTCTGCATTTCCACAAATGTGGAAAGCAGCTTTGAAAACTCTTTTTTTCATTTTTTGTTTGTTTGAAGGAGACTCATATCATTGAATATAAGAGCGTCAGAAACATTTAAATTGTTTTTCTCAAAGCAGTGTTTTGCTCTGGGCTCAGGCGAAAGATAGAAGTCAAAGATGGCTCAAGAGCATTATTAATATTGAGAAAAAAAGAATAATTTTTGTTTCAATGACTTCTTGATTTTTGAATTTCCTTAATATATAAAATCGTGGTCTTTAGATTGCTTTATATCAATAATACATGTGCACTAGACAAATCTGAGAGGGTTAATTCCAGACTAGATGGTTTTAGCGATAGCTGTTAATGATACAGCAATACAGTGAATGACTTTGAAGGAGAAAAATGTAGAGGAGTCTGTGTGCAGTTAAGTGTAGATTAGTCATTTTGTCTTTTCCACTATAATGTTTTACAGAAGTTTGATATGTTTGATTTCCAATGACAACAAAATTTTAATGGACTCATCTTGGATTTCACATGGTGTCATCAGTTAACCTTTGCATAAACTGCCTTTGCGTCAAAGTAGTTTTGCTAACTTGACAACACTGCACTGCATAACCCCTGCCTGAATGAGAAAGAAATAAGGAAATTATACCATTCAATGCTGACACAAATGTGACGAGAGAAAAATAACTCCTTTCAAGCCCAGGGTGTCTTGTTATGACATTGAAGGTAGAACATATGGCTTGACATCATCTGTTAGAGCCACTGACAGAATCACTTAGTTCATTTATGTAGCTCATTTATTGGTGCATTTAAAGGCCTTACTAGTTTTTTATATTTCACACATTCACCTTGACAGTTATGTACAAGGCCATATTCGAAGTTTAATCTCACCTATTAATTCTCTTCTGCCTGCTGCAGCACTTTACAAAACTACTTTCCAGCTCTGTAGCCGTGCTCGCCAGCTGTGCTATAGCACGAAGGTCTCTGGCAGTGCTCTTTGAATTTACTTAATATTTAGTCTCATTCAGTGTTTGCCTCCGGTATTGCTTGATGAATTTCTGAGCATATGGCACATTCCTCTGCAGGTCAGCATATGGCAGCACAGAATTTAGATTTAGTTTAGATTCAAAAAGGAAAGAAGAAAAAAAAAAAAAAAAAAAAAAGGAGAAAGAAGAAAACACCGTTAGTTCTCTTTTCCACCCTCCCTCCCTCTCCTGCTCTCCCCTCCACTCCATCCATCTGTCGTTTCCCAGAGATGCTGGGAAAAGTGAAAACAGAGGGACAGAAAAAAATAAGTGAAACATCTGATGAATCCCACGATGGTGTGCTGGAGCTGATAGCCCTGCAGCGTGGCCACTTTGTGTGTGCGTGTGTGACCATGCGCATGTGTTCACACTGCTGTTGATGCGAGCCTGGATGTTTCGTGAATACGGACACATGTATGGGAAAGAATATAATTCACTGACTTGTGATTTAGGTAAAGGCAAAACTATAATGCCATTTCCTCTAGGTGGTGACATAATGTCCAATTCAGCATTCTTCACCACAGACTGTTGTGTTGTGTTTGTTGATAAGATTTCAAGCGTTTGTCTATGTAGATTTTCATTGGGGTAAAATTATTTAATGCATAACTTAATTGGGAATTATATTATGCATCATTGCACAATGTAATGCAGACAGATTGGCCTTCCACAGCGCACTGCACAAAAAGTGTTATGGTTGATAAGATGGAGAGGATACTGGTACTGGATACTGTCCTTACTGACAGGCTGCTGACATTTTAACAGACTGTGTTGTGATTTTATTGATTACACGTATATTTTATATATATATATATATTTTTTTTTTAAATGTCGTATGCAGTGTTTATAAAAGAGAGCATGGTAGATATGTTTCATACTCAGTATTATATACTGTAGTTACACAGAATTTTCTTTCTTTTGTTTCTGATTCTCAGCATTGATAACTAGATGTTTCATTCGATGTGTCATGTATCAATGACCAATTAAGCAAGATTCATGTTCTGTGTCCATATCAAGCTCAAAAATACTTTAAATATAAGTACATTTATAGTCTGTTGACTGATCAAACAACACTTCTTAGTTGGAACACAGTTATGTGTTAGATATTGTATGCTTGACCCTGTACCATGTAACACACAGTGGGCGGCTGTGGCTCAGTGGTAGAGTGGGTCGTCCCTCAATCAGAAGGTCGGGGGTTCGATGGGTCAACATGTCGAAGTGTCCTTGGGCAAGACACTGAACCCCAACTTGCTCCTGAAGCATGGCTTCAGTGTGTGAATGAGTATGAAAGAATAGTCTCCTCCAAATTACATTCCTCCTGTGTGAATGGGTGAATGAGGATGTCATGTAAAGTGCTTTGAGTAGTTGAAATAACTAGAAAGGTGCTATACAAATACAGACCATTTACAGACCATTTACACTGTTTAACAATTATATGCTGCATAAAAGGTAAAGCTCCATGGGTTGTGCATCTCTATCCTGAGATGATTTGTTTTGGAAAATAAGAAATATCTGTCAACTGTCAGCTGATATCTGGTTACCTGCCGTTGATTTTCAGATAAACGTTTTCACATGTGAGCTTCAAGTGTAATGTAAACATTTGTCAGAGAGTTTCTACGTTTTTGTTCTAATCCAATAATAACACTTCTGGCCTCAGACCCCTGTTTCAGAAAAATTGCAAATTATTTTAAGATTGCTGTTATGCAGATTAAGTCAGGCTCATAATGTCACGATTGCAGACATTGTTTTTACATACACATCATATATGTTCTTTTCTTTTAACGCCTGACGCCCTACGCTGATTACTCATACTCAGTCTGAAGAGTGATTATTTTAAATAGCCTAGATGCTGATGTGCGTGCGTGTGTGTGTGCGTGCGTGCGTGTGCTTTGAAATCAACTTTATGCTAATCCTGTTCCACGCCTTGACAGTCTTAGTGAGGAGATACATTAGCATAACTAGCTAGTGCCGTGAACAACAGGGGGTCTGTGAGGTTCACATAAAGTACGTAGGGGTGTGTGTGTGTGTGTGTGTGTGTGTGTGTGTTGTTCTGCTTGAGGTGTGTACGTAACAGAAAGGAGCTTTAAAAAGACAGAATGTCAGTCTTCTCCCTCGTTTGCTTTTCCGTACTGTCTTAGCTAGAAGTAGGCCTCTGCCTGCTGCCTGAGCCTCATTTACACCTACAGAGGTGTGGGATGTGGGAGACTGCTACACATACGCACATACTGTACACACACAAGAGACCTTTTCCCAACCACAAAGCATATGGCTGAGAGAAGGTTCTTCAGTTGAAATGACATCAAGTCGCAGCAAAAGGTTCATATTTCATTATCTCTCATCTATCTTTTGTGTGTGTTGCACTCATTCAGGTCAGAGATAAACCGGAAAGTGGAATAAGAGAAAGGTAGACTGATTGAAAGGTCAAAAGCTGAAATGGATATTTATTTCTTTGTTTTTTTCTGTCTTTATCCCTCTCTCTTCCTGTTTCTCCCATTTCCCTATTTGCTCTTGCTTGTTTGTTTATAGCATAGAGCCAAGCTCCCAGCAGGACACTTTAGGCGGGCAGAGCTCACAAACACACACACACACACACACGCTCACACATATACACACAAACACATCACATGCACTCACAAATACACACACACACATAAACACACAGACCGCATAGCTGCTGCTGGCACCATGCCATGCTGTCTGGGCCTGTCTATGTGTAAGGGACGAGCTGTCTGCCCTCATCAGTGCCAACATGTCGCCTATATGTACACTGCTCCAGGGGGACCTGTGTCTGTGTGTGTTTGTCCGTCTGTTCAGCCCTTTACCAATAGGATACCCAGTGACCATGTGGGGAAAACAAAGCTCATTACACTGGTGACCCCAATCCCATTTGATATGTCTATCCACATTTTATGGGTGTGCATGCACACACAAATACACACACAGATAAATGTATAAGCACGGAGATGATTTTACACATGCAGGTGGATGTGGGAGGATGCACAAACATTAGCACACATTTATACACTGAGAAAAAAAAAAGCTTCTATATTGTGTAATATGTTTATACACTTACAATGCTGGATGAACTGTGCATTTAAAATGCGTGTGTTAGACCTCATTTGAATTGCTCAAAAATCTCTGCATATGTTCCTTTGTTCATGCTGAGAGAAAAACATAAATAAAAAATTTCACATACAGTAACCAACATGTTACAATACGTTTCAAACAGAATGATAGATGTTCCTGTTACAAGCCTACAAGCGACGCATATGCGCATGAATAAGCTTCACAAATCATGATATCCAAAGGTAAACATCAAGTTTCAACTTTGTAAGTAAATGACCATTAAAGATGTACTCACTGCATATATGGGATTTTCTTAACGATTCTTTTAGCTTTGGTGCAGAGTGAAACACTGATGCACCTTGTATGCACACAGTTTTAACTGTATGTCAGTGGGCTGAGACCATAAGCATAAAGAGTCTTTCATGACTTCGACCTTCGTGATGTTTGGCTTTTCATACTGTTATTAAAACAGAAATTAAAATGAGACTTGAATTGGATGTCCCTGTGGTAATATAAATTCAAAGGTCCACTCACATTTCTGACTGGAGAAATTTGATCTTACATACTTGCAAATGAAAGCAAATCTTTTACACAGCTGGATTAAAACTAGAAGTAGACAGGAGTCATTGAAATGCTTTTTGAGCTTTTAAACCTAAATATATTGACATGTTTAACTTACATTTACAATCACAGCACCAACAAACCTGATTTCCCATTCTCCCTGAATGTTCTAGTCCGATCAGTTTTGACTTTTCTGGCTCCAACTTTAGAAGAATGGTAATAATGTAGATAAATCCTTTTCTCAGGGCACTGGTGTATCAAGCTTACGTACCGAAGAGTGACCTGAAACTGGTAGAGATCCAGTGTTGTGCTCAATGACTCTCAGTTATGTGAACACTTGCCTGAATGCTGCTTCTCCACCTAACAGGTGGTGTCTGTTTCACCCAATAGCCACACCTAGGTTAAGTTTTTATTTGTTTAAGCCAGTTTTTTTCTTCTGGACTGAGGATCTGGGATTAATGTTTCTTTTAATGTGTTCAAGGGTTTTTCAAGTCTTTTTTTTTCAAAAGCCAAGAGCTGTCTAACTCCAAAGCCCTGTAGTGGTAATTGCCCTTCTCCCTTATCATGACTGGCATTTGCACATAATACTGACACATTGGTCCTTGCTGGCATTTGCAGATGAGGCAGAAGGGCAGTGTCACACACACTCATGCGCCTGAGCAGAGACGGACGCACACATACTTAAGCTTGAGTTTTCAAGTGTGCGCACTCATACACAGGTGCACTCACACAAAGGTAGAAATGCAGCACACATACACGCAAATGTCTTTTTTGTTTCTATGTCAGTGTGTGTGTCTGTGTGTGTGAGTATGAGAGACAGGGTCTTCTTGTCCCTGAGGCAGCAGTGTTGGGAAGTGTCGGAGTCGACAGTGAGCGCGCTCAGTAGGCCCCTTGGGCCAAGGAACACTGATCTTTATGTCAGCTCAGGGAAATAGAATCACCCTTTTGACTGTCAGCCATTGTGTGTGTGTGTGAATGGCAAAAGCAATGAGGAGACAAGAGGACTCGGCCTTGCTTTGAACTCTGTCACTTTGTTATAAGTCACTGCTTTATGCTGTCTGTATTCTCTCTCCATTTGAGCTTTTGCCATCTCTGCTTCACCCTGCAGTTTTCCCTTTATCTGTTTCTAAGGTTTCCTCTTTCCAACTGTCTTCCTTCTCCTCTAATATATTCCAGTTTTCCTCGTGCAAGAAAACGACTTGGTGGATAAAACAATACACCAAAAGGCAGATTTAATATTCTTTAATTATAGCAATAGGCAGCAGATGTTCGTACAGACATACATATCTCCCTGCAGGTCTACGCATGTGGTCTTGTTACAACCTGAAACTCTAATCACCCCTAAAAGGTGTTTGATCTCAAGAACACATGGGAAGGATTCAAACATTGCAGCTCCTTCCACTTCTTAGACATCAGCTCCTTGTGATCCTGACTCTGGCTGGGGTTGCAGCACACATACTGCCTTCAATGCTGCCAGTCAATTGACTGCAACATTAAAAGAAAGTGGAAAAGTATTGGATCTGTTTATTCTATTAAGAAAAAAACACCCATCCATCCATTCATCCATCCAATCTACTTTCTTACCAAATAATGGTTGTCTTTCCTACAGCCTTTTACCCTCTGGTCATTTTAGTGGGAATGGTTTAGTGTTCCTCCAGTGAATACAGTGACCGTTGTCTTTCACTATTCAGCAAAGTGTGGTCACATGCAACTAAGGTGTGAAATCTGACTCCATGGACCTGACCTTAAACCCACCTACTCCAACATGTCGCTGATGTAAGGGACGTCAATTTTCAGCCTTCACTCAGACAGTCAATAGTCAACAATCAGCCACCAACAGAACAATTTAAGCATAGTTTTAACTCAGACAGATGCTTTTTTTTTTTAAACCATGAGTAATTTCTACCATAGTGTACTGTGCAGGTGAACATGATAAACAGTGCATGCAGGTGACCTCTGTTAGCCACAACTACATCTGCAAGTGACTACACACTTCCCATATTTGTCAGCATACAGTCACCACTGTTTTTCTGCTTATTTTTATCCTGTTTTTGTTGTCATGTGTTTTTTTTTTTCCTCCCTTGTTCAACAAGATTTTATAGCATTTCATGTTGGATTTTAAATTGTTAAAAATGTGAATGTGGAAGAAATGCTGGTTCGGTTCAAGGTGAGGTCTTGACTGCATGTGTGGTGATCAAAATTTGTCAGAATTGCCTTGTGCACTCACGAAATGTTGCTTTTTTAAAACTGTGTGTAAAAGCAGATTTCCCTTTAGCTATATGTATTTATAATTTGATGATACAGTGATAGAAATGACTACACAAGTTAAGCAATAGATTCAATTTAAGATGAAGAGAAATTACACATTTTTTTAATGTGATTTCACTTTTGTAACGCACCTCCTTTTAAGCCAACATTGTTAACCCCGCATAAAAAAAACGACTCTGTCCTTCCCAACACATCCAGAAATGTCAATTAACAGCACTGTCCTTCATTTGAATATTTCTGATTATTATGCAGCTCCTGCTCTTACATATTCAAAACGGGGTTCTCAATCCAATTAAATGGGCAATGTGCTGTAAAGGCATGGGCAAACATGATTGAAGGCAGAGCTTAGGATGACAAACAAGAGCAATCTGAGGGAGATGGAAAACCGCTTGCTGCGAAGTTAATGGAAGACTGTGTGATGATCACTGATGGAGCAAGGTGTGTGTGTGTGTCTGTGTGTGTGTCTGTGTGTGTGAGACAGAGGGAGATAAAAGAGACTAAAAGGTAAGAGAGAGTATAGAGGAATAAGAGAGAAATATGGAATTCTGGGTATATGTTAAGAAAAGAAAATGAGTTGTCGATCATGTTTGTGCAAATGCATATGCTTGCAGTGGCACGTCCATGTGGTTTTGTGTGCTTGTCAGTCTGCCCTTTGCTTGTACAACATTTGATACCGCTGTATGTGGGGGAAAGAGACTCAGACAGACCACATTTAGTTTAAAATTTAAATACGCAAGAGGCAGGCAGTAATTAAAGTAATAACATTTTGTTTAGAACTCACTTAACAAATAATTTAAAATCAGGGACCAAAAAGCAATTAAGGTAAGGTTATATTATCCAGAGCGAATTCTATTTGAAGAGAATGTTTAATTGGCTTGTTTGAAAAAGCCAAGAGTCAGAGGTGCCCTTTACACGTGCAGTCAACTCATTGTGTATGTAAGAATGGGTAAGAAAATGATCTGTATCCTGTGGAAATATATTTCACATAAGGAGATATGCAATGATCTTTTGTGTCTGTAATCGCGTGTGTGTGCCTTCATCTTCCCTTGGTTCAAAACCCAATCAGTGTCGTTAAAATCCGTGCTGAGGAGAGGCCTGATGCTGTTCTGTCAGACTATCCTTCTGATGAATGCCTCGGCGTCCCACCGGCTCGCTAAATATGCGCAGTGAAATGAGCTGAAACACGGGCCTTAATTAAAAAGTGGAGACCCACGAAGATGTGATTAAAGCAACGCTCAGCGGATTATAGTGACTAAAGCATCTCCGAAGGCATACAGAAAGAGAAAGAGAGAGGGGGAATGAGAGAGGGGAATGAGTGAGTGATTAAGGCGCCACTTTCTGTCTTTTTCATTTCATATTTTCTCTTCCTTTATACCATAATGCCGCATACAGAGCAAGCACTTGTCTTTCACTGACATTATCAGTTAAGGTTTCAGGAATCATGTAAAGAAATATTCTGCAATACTATAAATGAGATGTTGAATTTCTATCTCCATCTCTCTAACTGTATCTTATTCACATGTAACTATTGATATTAGTACCAGATACACTGTGGGTCAGATACCGTTTATAATTTCTTAGTGTTCACTGTTATGAATGCCATAATAATATAACAATGAAGTATGAATTTTGTTACAGGATAACTGTTACAGTTACACAAGCTGCCTGAGGCAGTAAAATAATTTTTGCAATATTGTGAGCTCTACTGTACAGAGATTAACAATGCAACAATGCACTATGTCCTTTTCATGGGAGTCAGCACTCAGACAATAATGAGTCAGGCCCTTTTATGGATGCTGCATTGTTAAGCAGCTATATTAATGCTCTTATTAAAAATGTAAGCTTTATTATGAATGGATTCTCTCTTCTCTTCGCTATGTTGACTGTTTTTTGTTCTGACCTACTGCAGTGTATTAATGTACATCAGAAAGGATATAATAGTCAGCAGAACAAATACTTTTTTTTTCATTTGATTTTGGTTGAATCTTTCATACGCTTGAACTTATATACGATTTGAGGACTGCTTCCTTTATGTAATCATGAAGACACAAAGGGAATGGAGCTGCATTAGTAGTAAGAGTGCTGTATGAAACCATTATCCAGCTATCGTGGCTCACAACTTGAGCAGACACAGCGATGAGTCACAGATTGTCCAATTTCAGGCAAAGAAGAAAAACTCAACATTTCTGAGGGGAAAGCATCCACAGCATACACAACTTTTACCATCTCAAAATAGCACTTAATGTTTATTTTTCTAAACAATCGATGTTTCAGTCTCTCATCCGGTGTCTCCTTTCATTTACTTCTTTTCTCTTCTTTCTCTGCCCACATTCTCCATGTTGACCTGTATGCTAACACCCTCTGTTTGTTCCAACAGCAGGTTTCTTAGTGTAAGGATGTCAGTTCCAATATTAATCAAATCCTTTTGCATGGCATCAGCATACTAAGTGGGATAGTGTTAGATAACACGGAGATAGCTCGACACTTCTTTCTGTAGATAATCTCTTTAGCATCAGTGTGATTAAAGGCTGCATCTCATATCCATAAGATCCGTGATCCAGTTGCTGTTTTATCAAATCTCTCCTGAATGAAATGGGTGTAGGATGAAAAGTAGGTGGAAAGGATGATAGTATAGATTAAAAGAGAGGGAAGGAAGAAAATGAATGAATTCTGGTTACGATAACAACTACGGCATGTTTTCTTCTCTTTCTTTCTTTTTAGATAGGGGGGGTGTAGGCGTAAATGTGGGAGAGAGGAGAAGGATGAAGGAAGTAAAGTGGGAACATGAGGTCAGAGGGAGCAAGGGCAAAGGGGAAAGTGTAAATGAAGGAGGAAAGAGACAGAAGGAGGGACGAAAGGGGGGGGGGAAAGGTGTAAAAGAGAGTGTGAGAAAGAAGACATAGTAGAGGAAAGGAAATAGGAAGGATAGGATGGACAAAGTGATGCCAGAAGCTGTAGAGAAAAAGAGTGAATTGAGAAAAACAAAGCAGGAAAAGAGGAAGGGAGGTTAAGACCGTAAGTAAGATAAAATAGAGGAAAGGAAATAAGGAGCCACAAACGTTTGGATAAATAGATGTGCAAAAAGGAGAGGGCTACAGATCTATCGATCTGTCAGAGTCTAAAGAAGGCAAGTAAGGGTGGTTACATACTACTCTGTGATGATGTAGCACGGCCTGATGACACACCATGATAAACTTTTGTACTAATGGTGTATCAGCACAGTATGTACCAGTACATATATGTAAGTACTGGGGAACAAGGTGTGAAGTTATGGATAAAGATTCTGGGTCTTACTAAGAATTTATTCTGTAGTTGCTTTTTAACTGCTGTTGTAGTATGCAGTGCCCTATTGAGCAATAATCTGGAACTTTGATGGGAACTTCGACAGAATTATACTCTTACTGTTGTATGTCAATTGTTTTATTCTGCACTTGTACGCAATAAGTACAAAAGATTAAACCGCAACTCCGAAGTAATTATGCTGTACGCCGCAGGCTGTAATTTAAAGCGTTACCAGACAGGACACACGTATGTGCATCTGCCTTTCTTACTCATACGCACTCACATCACTAATGCCATTCCTCACACGTGCACATTACCTGCTTCCCAACCCCCATATCTCCCACTGACACTAACTGATTAACAACCTCTGCAGGCCTTCCTCACCCTGTCTTACCACCTCCACCCCCCTCCACCCTATCATACAACACCCTGTCCATCTCTCTTTAATACTTACACATTAATTCTGTTGCTCATGTGTGTATATATCCCACTTAAACAGACAGACCAAGATGGTATGAAACAAACTCGTGGCTTGTTTGCATGGGGGATACTTTAATGCTGGGGATAAACTACGTGAGTACCAGTTGGATCGTTAAGTTGAAGTCAGCTGTAGTTTTGATTGTTTGCACTGAGAGGCCAGAACAGATTATCTTGTACTATGTCAGGGTTAAGAACTGAAATCACCTCGGCTCACAAACTAGATTGAGACAAGTCTAAAGGTTATGTATCAAATAGCCATTGACACAAAGCTAAAATAAGGTGACCAATTGCCAAATTGAATTCAGTGAGAGAATAGAGAGAAAAAAAAAACAGAAAATGAGACAAGAAATGGGTTTCACCCGCAGGTGAACTCAGGTTTGTTCTAGCTTTGTTTTGGCTGGCTCTGTGAGCTACCAGTAAATGAATGGAAAATATTTTCCATGCCAGATGTGATTTGGACAATTCCATCTCCAGTAATTATTGATATCATCCATCTCTCGATGATCATATACTTAGGTATTTTTAATTCACGCATTATCTCTGTAAGGATTGTATGTTTTCTGTTTGTCTGTTAGTTAGCAGGATTTCTCCATTTAACATTAACATTATAACGTTAATCACTGTGTAGTTCGATGGCACCTATCCAATAGTAGTGTACGCAAGTTCATCAACAAAGTCAAAGGAGCTAATTAGAAATAACATCACCTTTTCTCAGCATGTGCTCGTCGTCTTTTCATTTGCTGCCAGCTCTGCAGCACTGTAGCTCACCTTAATAAAGCCTTCATTAATTCCATCATTAGAGCTATACAGTGTGCTGCTTGCCTGACTTGTCTCCTGACTTGTGCTGTCACCTGCACTGCTGTGGGAACATCCTACGTTGAAAAGGTCAAGGTGTCATTGCTACCGAGGAAGTGAGAGTTTGCAGCTGCAATGCACAGACGTAACTGTCACTGTCTGTTCTGCAGGCTGTCAGTCTGACATAAACGCTTTAACTCTTTACTTGTTCCCTCTCTGTGACAGTGCAACTGCAAGCACTGTCACTGCAGATCTGACAGTGACAGTGGCTGATCACACCAGTTGATAAATGATCAGGCCTTGCACATTGGTAGATACCAAACAATTGATAATTGTAAAAAATATCAGTGTCCGCTTTATGCTCCATCTGACAGACGTGGTATGCAAATCAGAGATCCTTTGGCGCCCCTAATACTGTCTTTGGTCTGTATAAACTGCTGCATCTTCTTGCTGGCTGTTTGTCAACCCCTGACCTTTTGTAGGAAAGTGTTTTCCCCCAGTGCGCAGGGAGTTTTATCTAGGTTTTTTTTAAATGTCTTATCTTGATTCTGGTGCATATACAATCACCACTGTTAGACAAAAGCAGCACATCTTAAAGGCAGACTTTTCTGCTATTCAGGAATCCAGGAAAACATCTGCATTTCACATACTCAGTCCCTCTGTCCCAGTTTAATAAACCTTTCTCTGCACATAATGGACCACAATAAAGTTTAAAGCAGCACACAACTCAACAAGCTGGATTTTCACTCAGGATAAAGGCATGTTATGTTAACATAACAGCTTATACCCACGCACGCAATGCACAAAATCTCAACTACTGTCCTCTTGCTGATTACCTCTGAAGTCAGCCTGGAGGTGGAAGAATAATAATCATAAAAATGTCATCATGCATTCGCTGCTGAAAGACAGAATAACAGAGTGCAAGGCTTTCCATTTGGTAAATGCCTTTTTCAAGGGTCATGTAAAGAAAGTGAAAGACAGAGAAAATTAAGTTCATGGATTTGAGTGGCCTGAGATGCTTGAAAAGGTAAAGAGGTGTTGTTTTGTCTGTATCTGTAAGACGCTATGATGTGTGTTCATGAGATTGAGACAGTGGAGGTGAGAGAGCGAGACTAAAAATACTAAGAAGCAGGAAGTTAGCAGGGGCATCAACGGAGAGCACTGTGTGAGAACCACCGCTCAGTGAAACCACCTGATGAGGTGTCACTCCTACACACGCACACACACACACACACACACACACACACTCACACAGCTGTGTGACATGTCAGTTTTTTTCTTTCATAATGGAAGCCTGTTTCCTCTCTTGCTGAGACTGTGACCTTGTTAAAACACAGTGGATCAGAGAAGACGAGGTTATTTTTTTCCCTGAAACTAAAAGTATTAGGACAGGTAAGTGTTTCAACAAAGTGCATTTTGGGGAAAAAAAGGAATGAATAGTGATACTGGCTAAAATAAATACGTTTTATCCAGATGCTTGCATGATAATACTGCAGATACCATCAGAGAGCTGTACTATTTTTTGATGGTGTTCTTATAAACCATGAGATAAGACCTGTTGATTCCACTGAGGGAAGTCCCTGCACTCACTCAGCTGTCGCTGCCGGGTTGTTATTTACACGTTCTAAGCAATTACAACATGATATGTAACATGATGCAGCCACAATGTGCCACAAACTTTGTTAACTAACAATGCAATATTTAACTTGCATGAGAGTTCATTTACCATTTGCAAGGCTGTGAACTCGATCCACAGTTATTTCATTTAGATTTTGGTGTGAATGGTGTGTGATCAACCTGCAAGACCAATCTGACGCAGCAAGTTGTACTATAGAGATTTTATTTTTTTTTTTACCTGGGGAAGTAGCATGCGGTGTTATGACTGTTATGACTTGATGATGAAGGGAGGTGAGAGTGCAGAATGACCAGGAGGAAAAGTAGGATTGGTGAGAAGAGGAACGTAGAGAGCTTTCATGTGTAAAACTACTCCTCTTTCCTTCACACATCTCTCTCTCCATCTCTCTTATTTTACCTCAGCTGTCCCTTCTACCCTCCTTCATCCTCGCTTCCTGCCTGGCTGGATGGTGGCACTATAAATAAATTGAGCTAGATGTATGATCAGAAATGAATTTATCTGCCTGACGCGCTCCCCGCGACAATTTCCAGGGCAATATGTAACTGTTTGAAGTCTGAGGCGGTGCAAGGTGGTGGCTAACACAATCTTATCAAACCAGAGAGGGCTGGCTGGAGAATCTATGCAGGCTTCCCCGGTCTGTTGGATATTATTCACTCTGATGGCTTCAAGAGCTTTATCAGCATGCCAGAAATACTGAGTAACTGAGCAAAGCCTGTTTCCGTATCTGTCTCTGCCTTTGCGCACAGACGTTCTTACACTTCAACACATAAATACACATGTTTGCATGTGTTGCACTGTTTAAACACACACGCTTATATGGACTCAAAATGACGCACACTCCCATACATACACTTTTTATGTACTCGCTTAAGCTTCCTACCAGAGGCAGCCATGGACAGAATTGGACTGGACATACACACAGACACACTGCCTGTCAACCTCCTACAGCCACAGTCACACACACACACTCAAACACACACACACACACACACACACACATTGGATTGGTCCCAGCGCCTGCCATCTGCGTGTGTTTGTATGTTGGCCTATTGTACCAAGGAATGTGTTATATTAATGTGTGAAAGTGAATGAATGGGTGTTGAAATGAGTCTTTTGATATTTGGAAAGTACAGAAGGTCAGGCTGTTACATGCTGTCAGGGCCAACGTTGTTTCTTTGAAGAAAGTTTAGACTGAAGTTTGTACTCAAAGTGCAATTTGGACTTAAATCACTGAGAGGTTTGAAAGCCAAATTTTTTTTTTTCAAAGTTTATTTTGATGTGAATTGTACATGGTTTGATTCAAACAGGAAAGACCGAAAAAGACCTTACCTGTAGAATCTATTCTTTTTGCCATGATTTGTTGTTGCTACTCTGACAACACTTGGATGGAATGTATTGGCAAAGAGAGGATGACATATTCTTGTGTGGTTTTGTTGTATATTTGGTGGCTTTCAATTGCAAGGTACTTTGTACACATTTTTAGTTCAATTAAGGTTTAAAACATTGACTATCTTCAAGGAAGTTGCCAACTTGGTGTTCACAAACTGATTTTCTCGATAGATATTACACTAATACACTCAATTTTATCTTTATCAACATAAAACTAACGTTTAAGTGTTTGAATTTAACAAAGTATGTAGCTTTAATGATGATAACATTTAAAGTCAGTAGGTAGTGACCTTGTTACAATGACATTGGTATCTTACGCATTTGCTGTCTTGTACTTTCAGTACCGGTATGTTAAACTTGTGTCCTCCAGTCTAGGTCAACAGAATTGAAATATATTTGCTATGATTAAAAGGTGTCGGATATACTGTGGAGGAAAAGTGGGCATGGCTTTTGTAACTATTATGTTAAATCAGATGTTTTCTCCTCTTAAGAAAGTTTGTTTGAAAGAATGTTTCAAATGCAGTTATGCTTTAGTGTGACAGTTTCAGATTTCATGTCAGAATAGATAGTTAAAGTCAGTTTTGGTTGACGATGATGGGAAAAGGCATGCTCTATGATATGCTCTTGAGGCCGCTTGTGATTTAAAGTGTAGAAATTACTAAATTTAGCTAAAACTCCTTAAATGATCATTTTATATATTCTCCCTCAGCTGTGCCTTCTCTGTATTTTCTATATGTGACAGTGAACTCTGCTCTTGGTAGCAGTGTTGTCAAAGCAGTCTTTTGAATGCATATCTGCCTGTATAAAGACGTTTTATATGTTTAAATCGTATAAAAGCAGAACATTAAAATACATCTTATTTTGCTGGAAAATGTTCTGTGAAAAAATTTCAAAGACTCATACAAGTATTGTGCACTCTTTCCCTTTTTTTTCACTGAAGAAGAAATATAGGACTTGCAGTGGACAAATATAGTATTAATCCACAATACGCATACAGAATGAAGGAATAAAGGTTTCTTGTAAACCCCAACATGTCTTTGACCTACTCTTTGGGTTCATTTATTTCTGCAGGGAAGATTGAACAGGTTTATATGCCTATCTATCATGGCCATGTGTTTAAATGTGATTTCACACATAAGAATCCATACATGTGGCTGCAGCAGGACACAACATGTGGAACGTGAAAAATGAACATTATTGTGCAAACGCTTTTCATGCAGGGGAATTATTTTGATCACTTGATGCTTTCTAAAATACATACAAGCTTTTGAATGCCAGGCTTTCACATTCATTCTTCTATGAATTTGAGTGGTTGACTTAGAGTAAAAAATAGGTCACAAGCATTATGTATATATTTAAAGGGAGGTTCAATGAGAGAAATGTGCCTGACAATATACTACAAAAATACAGACCAACATCAGAAAATATACCCACATTCAAGCAACACCTCTCAAAATATTCTTGTTAAAACTGGACGTAACAATTATTGTTATTGCAGGGCATTTGGACTTGATTATGTTCAATGTGTATGGTTGCTAATCGTTGCTTAAATCGATACATTTGGTAGTCACAGTTGTGTTGTACACATTTCCAAACGTGTGGGAGCTGCTCTGCTCAATCACAGTTAATTCTTGTGTGTCTAGCAGTACTTTAACAAGCACAATCAAAGGGCTTGTTCTAGGGCACTGAAGAAGTGGCTTTAGGGGGAAAGGTGAAGTTGTCATTCATTCCCCTGTTAAGTTTTCTAATATCTTAAGGGTATTTGAAATGACCTTCATTCTTAAGTTCACCTCACCACCCCGTTTTATGGAGTGGATGGCACCAGCACCAGCTATCATCCTGCAAATGGCACACATGCAACAACTTGTCACTGCACTCAACACTTTGTGATAAATCTCAGCGAGGCCACAGAGCTGCAGATCCTGCCGGCCCGCCCACACGGGTGTCATGGTGTCTTCATGCTCAGTGAAGTATTAGCAGCTCCCAGATCAGTTGACACAAAAGTCATAGTGTCATTGTCATTGTTGATTGGTGTCATTGTTCCTGTCTGTCCTACTTTGCTCTTTTCCTCACAGTAAGGCATCATGCTGCAAACTAACATTTACTATATCTTGGACATTGGCATGGTTGCAATTCAGTCATGTTCTACCAATAGGCAATAATAATGAGATAACTTTTTTTTAAATATTTTTGCACTCCATATTCCAGAGATCACCAAGGAAACACTTTTTCCACTAACAGGGATTTTTCTTCTCCTTCTGAGTTCATTAAAACTGTAATATTCATTTGAAAAGGGTCAGGTCAGTACTTTATAATAATAAATATACTCATTTAAAAAGTAGTTCAGCAGTATATAATACCAAAAACATCAGTTCTTCTCGGTTCATCCCCTTTGATTTCCTATTGGAGCGACAGCCTCAAGGTAATCCACAAGACAGACACACAGGCAGACAGGCAGCCATATCCACAGACATGCAGAATGCACCCAAGTACAACATTCACGTAGACAGACATACAGACACTGTCTCTCATTTTCTCTCTCTATCACTTACACACACACACACACACAAACGCACACACACACACACACACACACAGGAGTAGAGGGCTTATTTGAGGTTATTATGGGATATTAGTTTGGCTTGGGAAATGACAGGGCTTTGCACGGACGCTGCCGTTGCATAGCAACCGAGGTAATTTTCAGCTAGCTAGCGCTGCTTCACTTTAGGTGATAGAAATGTTTTTTTTAATAAAACTGGAGGAGTGGAGATATTTTTGTCTCCTTGGCGTGCAAGAAAGAAATAAGGAAAGCAAAAGAAAAAGCGTGTAAGATAACTTAACAATAGTATGTTGATTTTAAATTGCCTAGTATAATTACCCAACCTTAATTAGTTAAATAGATATTCATAATACAGCATTAAGATATAATACAGTATCATTACTGTGGATGAAATGAATTATTACAAGTAGAATATATTTCTTGTCACAGGTCCAGTATGTACATCAATAAACTCTCGTGTTAGTGATCGATAATATCATTAAATAATAGAATCTCTGCACACTGAAATGTCTAATTCATTTGAAAATGTATCTTTTATTTTCCGTCAAGGCTAATGAAGTGGAAAAACAGAGTGATAAGTGGTGTTCCCAATCCTAGAATCCCAATAACAAAAACAGCCAATTCCCCCCTTGCTAAAACAAAAATAATCCTGAAATACTGGAGTGTCATAAATCTACCTCAGGGGCTAAACATTTTAGAGGAGATCGTAGGCTGGTGCAATGACATCCTAAATCTTGCAAGGCAAATGATGCACTGCATGTAATATTTTGGTGATTTAAAAACAAGAAGAAGACAGTACGAATTAACATCCCAACTGTCATACATGATACAACCTACTTCTTGGATGGAGAGAGAAAGAGAGATAGGGAATAAGCAAAAGAAGTGGAGAGGGAAAACAGATATAGAAGGAAAATGAGTCTAAGGAGAGAGGGAGCTACTGTAAAACATGGTGCTGCAGTGGCAGATAAGTGTTTTTCTGGTGGGGCAGATTAAAAGACTACAATTTCCCGATGAATATATTAACATTTTATGAGGTGAATCGGGGACTGGCAATCTTTCCCCTTGCATAAATAATGAGCTGGTTTAATATGACTGCCTGGTTGGGAGTCTCCCCTGACATGTGTGAAATTGAATGGGATGTTGTGTGTGTGTGTGTGTGTGTGTGCGTATTTGCAGGATGTGTGTGAGAGTAACACAGTGTGTGTTTCGTGGAAGGAGCATGAGGAGGGTGTGTTGGTAGTACACGTGTGTGTGTGTGTGTGTCTGTATTTGGATGTGTGTTTGGTATTGGCTGTTGGTGTGTGTGCGTAGGCAGGATGCTAATGACTGAGTTACTGGCAATGCACCAGGACATTACACACATGTACATACACATGTACGCAGGGGCACACAAGCACCTTGTTGATACGAGCAATTAAAAGCTTTTCAGCTGCAAATTAGACTGTACAAAGCTTTCCAGTTTGTATTTGCATGAATGTTTAAAGGAGTGCACCGGCATTACACCAACATTTAGACTTTCTCATTACCCATCGGTGCAATCTATAATGTTACAACCAACCCTTGAAAAATGTATGTAAACCATTGATTTATGGCCTCACAGAGTCATATCTAGGCTCTATACTTTTGCGTATGATTCTTCCTCGTATCTTTTTTTTATCATAAGCCTTTTTTTCCTTCATGCCTCATTTTGATAAATAACCTTGCACAAAAAAAGTGTGTAGCCAAAATTTTAAAAATTACAGTAGCATCCCATCGCCACACATATAAGGAGCATCAGTTTGGCCTTTTTTTTACCAAATTAATTGAAATTACTGATGTGAACCCTGCCATAAACACAGGGGGTTACAAACCAGAACTTTAAAGTTAAACATGAGCTTGTTTCTGAAGCTGCAAGAAGCAAGCAGTTGTAAACTGTTATTAAGAAAACTTACTAATGTTGCTTTTCATAATGCAATACATCGTTAGTCTTTGCAGTGTTGTCATCCACTGCAAAAAAAAAAACCCTGATATGATCACATGATCTTTGTTTCTGTATCATACTTTCGTACATTCAGATCAAGTCATCAATACAAATGGACAAATGAAATAGGGTATGTTATTGAGAATAAGAGTTGTTATCACCAGATATGAATATACTGACATTACACATTGATGATGTATTCTGCCACTGAAAAGTGTATTTACTGCATCTTTGAGACACACGGTTTGTTTGTGTGTCTGGTTGTGTTTAGAGTTTACTCTATTTCACAGCTCTCTCCTTGACATGCAGTTCTTTGGTACAGCTTATTGCTGCTGCTGAGTAACTTGTCATATTTAGGACAATACAAGCATAGCTTTTAATGACACTGAAGCAGTGATGGATGAAGATATACAGTGAAAGCGAAAGGAGGCAACAAAACCGACACTGACAACCAACATGCTGCAAATGGATGTTTTTAACTGTGCCCATTGAAAGGAGTCTATGAGTTCAAGGATAGCAACAATATGATGTTTGGGGTTGCATACAAGTAGTGCAAAACAAACACAACAATACCTTAAAGTGGATGGTAGTACTTGATGAAAATGGAAGGAAACTCGAAAAGCTTAGCATCTGTCTAAAAGGGCTGAAAAGGAAGAAAGGTTTTGTAAGGATTTTTCACATGGACACAACTCTCAAAGAGGCATCTGCTTTCTTCATGGAAAGGCCAAAAGGTGAAACCATTCTGAATTATATACAAACTTATTAAACAGTCTATGAAGAGGAACCTGCTTTAAAACGTTCTGTATCTTGTCTATTAACTGACTTCTACCTCCTTATAATATTCTGAAATAAAAATGTAACTCAATAGAAGGCAACTCTCCAGACCTTGTGAATCATATAGGTGCAGTCACAGTATTTGTTATTAATTAATTTATTTCTCTGATGAATATAATGATAGAGATGTCCAAAGCAGCATACCAATAGATGTGGGAGAGAAGCCTCTTAAACATCATGATTTGTGCCAAATGTATGATATATTTATAACTAAATATGCTTTTCAGTTGAAAAAAAAAAAAAGGATTTGAAAAGCTTGTGACTGAAGTGAGTTTTCATGTCTGTACAGTGCTGTTTAACTGAACCAACAAAAAATTGGAAGCAGCTTTGTCTGAGTACTCCTGTCCCTGGCCATGTCTTTACAGCTCTCCATCTTTATCCCTCCTGTCTCTCTTTTTCTCCTCCATCTCTCCTCCTCACTCTCCTAGTGGGGGCCTATTGCAAGGATGGTGGCACAGAGTGTGTGAGGATGAGGAGAGGTCACAGACACTGAAATGTGTAACCTTCGGCAAGTGGAAAAATGTCTATGGCAAAGTTGTGGAAGTTTGAGTGGAACCCCGCTGATTATTTAAAACAACCACAGCTAAAACATGGAAAATGTGCCAGCTAGCAAAGTGTGAAAGTACCGGGTTTAAATTGATTTTGATGCGTTAAAATACAAACATGGTGTGAACTGCATTGCGTCCAGTCCAGGAGCCTGTTTAGAATGGACTTTGTTGGCACAGGTGCAAGTCGCCAACCATGGTAAATGTGTGATTTTTTGCATTTTACAATACTGTTTTAACAAATTCTACATGGCAACAAACTAGACCAAAGTAATGAGCAACACTGAAAGAGACAATGACTGACTGTGACTAATTGTGTTGAAAATGACGAGGTCTCTTTCACCTTGAGAAAGCTGATGAAAGATGGCAGAGCCCTTTCAGAATTTCACAGAGCCTGGCATTAGCCATGCTATGAGCAGCCATCTCTTATTCCCTTTACTCTGTGTTACTTTAGCCCTTAGCTCCCAGACTCTATTAAAGCTCTGCATTTTGACGCTGGCTTCCCTAGAGCATGTCAGATTAGCTAGAGAGGGTCAAGCTAAGTTCACAGATAAAGGCCAGTTTGGGGTGGGGATGGAGGGGGAGACAGGGGAGGGAGAGAGACACAGAGAGAGAGCTGAAGCAAAAGAGGGAGAAAAGTTGGAAATGAGAGAACGAGACCTTTCACTGTGCTTCAACATGATGAAATATCCCAAGACATCAGTAACTGATCCAGTATAAAGGTTAGGCTATTATTAGGTTAGGTGTGTGTGTGTGTGTGTGTGTGTGTGTACACCAGCATGCATATGTGAATGGTTAAAGTTTTTACCTTGACAGGGATAGGAAGGTGTAACCCTGTACAATACAGAGGGGAGCAGTGTGGCTGTGACCTACTGTGATGAAGTATGAATGCTGTGCCCCCTGAGTAGAAGCACAGAGAAACCACTCAAAGTAGAACATGACCTTGACAGGTCATTAACAACATGGAACTCTGCATTCACGCTGTGAGCAACTCAGTTGAAGGGTCACTCTATTCTGATTGGTGGTGCAGTGCCAGAGAGTCTGTGTGTTGTACTAGAAGTCTGACTAACCATGCATATTTCTCTGTTGCTTAGACAACAAGTGAAAATCAGGTATCTCTAATTTAAACCACACTAGAATAATTTAGATTTTATCAATTTGAACCACACTAAATATATTTCCACACGTATCATCAACTAATGGATACCATGGATAATAATGGTTACCATTTTTATATTTTAGTTTTTTTAAATTGGATGTAAAGATCTGAGAATGTCTTCCACGTCGATGTTGCTAGGCAGAACTATTGTTCATGAGACATAAACGTCAAATTAGTGCAGAAAAACTGGAAAGTTTGAAATTCAACTAGATGACGGAGAGCAGTTCATCCGTGGCAGATGTTAGTCATCTGACAGGCTATTACTTTGTCTTGACATTTTCCAAGCTTGTCACATACTTCACTACCAAATGAATTGATTCCTGGGGACATTTTTATATTTTTGTAACACAGTGTAAATTATTTCCCGTATGACAAAATATTTTCACATACAAGCTCTTTTTGGGGCTTTCGGCTGAACTGACACCACTCTACACTGAATGAAGCTGGCCTAGGTGTTATCGAAGTTACCGGCTGTCCGCTGACTTTGATCCCTGTCCAGTGGGAAGATTGTACGAGTGTGAAAATTACATTCCTGAAATCCAGAGCAGAGTCATATCATCGTTTTAATATTTGTCAAATGTATGAGGGCTGTACAGTCAGTGTGAGACAACAAAATGAGCCTCACATTTTAGAATGATACTGTCTTCTACTCAGATAAGACATGTAGCAAAGAATACATATTGGCAGGCCGGTTGACAATATATACATCAACACTACTTAAAGCTAATTACATTAGTCTTAGCTTGTTTGTTTATATTTTCCTCAACATTTTTCGTTGCATTGGAAGTACAGTGTGGATATAGAACGTGATTCCATTAGAGCCACTTGTGTCAGAAAAAATGCTGTAGGACCATTTATTTCTTAAATGGCTGAACACTTTTATGTGGTGCAATAGGCTCTGCTCCTTGGGGTGCCTGTGAGTGTATGTAACAATGCAGGATTCAGCAGGAGGCACAGTAATCCCCCCTAGAGCTATACAGAACAGAGCCCAATAGACACATATCACTGAGATGAGGGAATCACATAATGCACAAGACAAGACATCTCTTGTAAAATAAAGTATGATAATAAACCACTACAGAAGGAGCTGGGGTGTTAAATTGACACGTAACACTTGTTACTTCTGTAATCATCTTTGACATCTCTGTAAATTATTTTCAGCTCTTAGTTGCTCAAAGTAAGTACTGTATGTTGATACAAGCACTTTTTCAATATTATAAAGTGACAGAAGTTTTTTTACATTTTACTGACTGTAGCTGTGGATGTGTCTCACTTTGGTTTGACTGGAGTGTGATTGACATGTAGCAGAACATCTCTGCAAAAAAAGTCACTTTTGGTTGAAACATTTATTTTAGATGAAGACATGAAAAGCACGAACCATAATCAAGACTGTATCAATCCAGCCATCCATCCATCCATTTTCTACACCGCTATTGTCTATACCTCCTTAAGGAATCAATCCCAGCTGACATTGGACAACTTGTCGCCAGTCAATTACATCACATGGCCGACACATAGAGACAGACAACCCCTCACACTCACACCTACAGGCAATTTAGAGTCACCAATTAACCTAACCTGCATATCTTTGAAATGTGGGAGGAAGCCGGAGTACCTGGAGAGAACCCACACAAGCACGGAGAGAACACACAAACTCCACACAGACAGGTTCAAGGTTCAAATTACAAACCAGCCGGCTAGTGCTACCCACAGCACCACCACTCTGCCCCAAGACTGTATCTCATGTTTTAAAAATCTGCCTTAATCTGACGCAGAGAAAGAGTTCGATCACCAAACGCTTAGCACATGAGGAGGAGGAGGGTGGGGTGGTGGAATGAGCTGCAGCAGAAAACGGCATAGGTGTGAGCGTCACTAGTCGACGCATGATGCAGCCCATGAATGTGCCAATGATGGTGAAACAAACACAGATTACCTGATGCAAGCACAACTTCGCTGCTCTGTCTGAGCGAGTTCCACGCTCAGTTTGTGGCGGTTAGAAGTTTTCACTGAAGGAAGGCTGGAAAATGTAGAAAAGATACAGCAGCTCCAGCAAAACTGGAACAGGCATTTCGGATGTGACAGAGATAATTACTCAAGTGGCTACTATAAAGTGGCGGGTTTACAACACCACATGTATCGTGGTTAAAATGGTCAAACACCTTGATCCAAATCTAGTGTGGCACAAGTTTCCTTAACCTCAGTCATAATTCAGCATTCAGGCTGATAAGCCGCACGCTATGTTAACAAGACCATCTGTTTCCAGAGGGGCCCTGTCTCTTCTGATATACAGTACACATACACATACATTCACCCCGCTCACCTTAATTCCCCCGACCTTGTCACTCTCTCTCTCACACACCCCTTAATGCAGGTAGATCAAGAGGCACCCTGGGAATTCCTTTTGACGCTAGATAGTGTGCCGATGGGAGTATTCTCACACACACACACACTCACACACACACACACACACACACACCTTCCTTCCCCTTTTTCTAGAGGTGTGATTGTGTAGATCCTGGGCAGCACGCACACACAAACGTCTACCCTCTGTGCAGGTCGATCATGTCCCCTGCAAAGAAGTCTAAGTCTGTGACTGTCAAGGCTTATACACGCGCACACACACACACACACACAGTCGCCCACTTGTTTCACATATATGATAGTCAAGATTGCGGTTTCCCCAGAGCTAGCAATCCTAGGGGATCACTGACACAACTGATTGTCTGCTATTCGTCATGTAATGACAGGAACAGCAGTGAACCAAAGAAAGCACTGAAACAGAATGTTCTTCTTTGCATCTGCTCTCTTCTCCTTTGTTGAATTCTGTATGGATCCATCCTGCTGTGCTTTATCATTTTATTATCTTCCATTGATTCTATTCTATTCTTTTTGTTCTTGTCTTCTACACTCTCATCATTATCTTCTTCAACTCTCATCTGTCTTATATTTTTACTTACATTATTTGATGCAGTTCCAGACAGACATGGACAAGATTTTAAGTATATATACTTAAGTCTGATGTCTCATTTGCATTTTGCTTCTAAATTAGATAATCACACATAACCAAGACTAAGAAAAGACAGTGAATGAAAGAGTTAACAAGTCCCCACCAGCCGTTAACTTGAGGCATTATCTTCAGTAGTCCAGTTAAACGTAGCTTAGGGCAAAGTTTAAGGTGCGTGAGTTAGTGCATGTTCATAATAAATCATGTGACATAATTTGTCCATCTATTTGTTTTTGTCTTCCCATAGTGTGCATGATGATGTAGATGTTTGAATTAAGACATTAAAGTCCAAGTCTACATAAAGTTAGGATGTAGGCAAGAGAAGTCAGTCCTGAGAGGGAGTGAACCTCACACCTTCACAACCATTTTAAGGCCCCTCCATCTAAATGTAGGTGGATGGGACACTGGCTCAAACGTTAGTTTTCTTGTTATGATACCAGCTATTGTAAAAATATTGATTGTTTTATGTTTTGATTTAAATTTTTTCTTAATTAATTGTGCTATTAAGATGTCATCTGCATAGATTCCAGTGTCTATAAAGGGGTCTGTCTTCATTAAATTCAAATTAAACAGGTATAAAGTCAGTGGGGGAAGTGTAGTTACTCTCTCTATTGTTAGTTTCAACCTAGTGCACACAGTGTCCCTCAGTTGTCCCTGCTTGCCGCCAAGAATGGGTGTGTATATGTCTTATATGTGTATACATGCTTGTGTGTGTCCATATGCGTGCATGATAGCCTACACCTGTGTGTGTGTGTGTGTGTGTGTGTGTGTGTGTGTGTGTGTGTGTGTGTGTGTGTGTGTGTGTGTGTGTGTGTGTGTGTGTGTGTGTGTGTGTGTGTGTGTGTGTGTGTGTGTGCGTGTGTGTGTGTATTCCCTGCACAGCTCCTGTCCGTTGTCAGTGTCAAAGCCGGTCCATTGGGCCTTTCAGTGCACAGGTGGCGATAGACTGGCCCCTAATGAGTCCATATGGGACTGTCTGGGAGAGGTGTGTGCTTGTGTGTGTGTGTGTGTGTGTGTGTGTGTGTGTTCTTCTGTGTCTGTGTAAGTGTGTGTTTGGCCATGAAAGTCAGTGTGCACTCTATATATTGACGTTCTCATCGTGTGCGTGTGTGTTTAAGAGGTAAAACCCTGCTGTATGTGAGAAAGAACAACCCACCTTGTGAGTGTAGTTAAGATGAACTCAGTGAACCTGCCAACTACTCGGGTAGAAGATCATGTTGTTTTTCAGGCTGTTTGTGTGATTTTAATCTGTGTTTGTACTTTGCTGCAGTGTACTCACAAACATACAGATTTGTATTCCATCTCACCTGTCTTCTCACAGGGATGTGCCATGGGCATGCTAAACTGACTGTATACCCTGCCTTTGTGTGTATGTGTCTTTAAGTCAGATTCCATATCATTAAGGCATGTTATTTTGAATGTGTGCATGCTGTTTGCGTGCTGATTCTCTGCCAGTAGCCCGAGTACACAACGTGTCAGTGTGTAGATATATTCACACTCATTCCGCACATAAGAAGCCTGAGAAGGACACAGCCTCAGTCTGGGCATGTTTACAGGCAAACACAGACACCCTAAGAGAAAAAAGAACTGAATTCATCTACCTTTTACCTATCTGAATGCTCAGATAACAGTATATACACAAAGAAGCACTCACTCACTAGTTTTGTGATTGTAAAATGATTAAAACATGGATTCTGTAACCAGTACTGTCTTATTACAGCTTAATTGTCTAGCTTTGTTTCAAGTTACCATTGTTGTCATAGAAATTAACTAATGATTTAATAAATTAGGTTATTACAAATATTTTGTAAGTCTTGCATTTGTCTCTATTGGGCCCAAAATGTTTAAATAAAACAAAACAATAAATTATTGGAATATATCGCCGTAAATGAATTCAAAACTTAAAGTATCACGTGAATTATCTTACTTTCTATCAAATTTTTACACATCAAAACATTTATAAAACCAATCAAAAAACCAAAAAGAGCTTTAATCACATTAAGCTTTGTAGTAGAATGCAGGTTAAATGTTCTCCACGCATGAATGCACACATGGATGCAGCAGTTAGATCAGTTAAACTGAACTTCAGTAAATAAACGGATCTGTCTCACACAGTTGACAATGTGTTCACTCGACTAAAAAAATGAGGGGTGTGTGTGTGTGTGTGTCTGCATACTTTTCCATGTGAGCTCAGTTCTCTTTATCTGTTGACACAACATAATGTGTGTGAGTCACTGAGTTGAGTCAGTGGTTTAAAGCTGGTTTGACCTGTCTGTTACATGACACCAGCTTCTCATCTTCTGGAATAGAGAGATGTCTGCAAATAACAAAGAGGGCTTTATGTCTGTAGAATATTAAAACTTTCAAGTGACACTTTAAATAATGTATGGCCTAGAGGAGCTTCAGTAAACATTTTTATTCAGTTTCATTCAAAATTGCTTCTGCATTAGTAGCAGACTACGTTAAAATGTGAAACTTTTTATTTGTAATTGCAACAATAACATAATAAACAGAATAATTCTGTGGGAAAAAAAACCCCAAATCAAAATCAGTCAAGGAAGTGTGATGCTTTCAGTAGTTTCATAATTACAGCTGTTAGGAGGCATTCATGATGTGTGATTATGAAGAGTTGTTTTAATCTCGTCAGAACAAGTTAAATGCTTTAATTTCACAATGACATTAATTTCTTTGATGTCACATTGCATTTATTCTTGTCTCATGTGCAGCAGAAGAAGGACAAAAACATCACTGACTAAATCAGCATGTTGTCAAATCATTTTAATTGATTACATTTCTCACAGACCTGATGACAGATACTTGGTACAGTTCTTTGCATTTTATCCATCTATAATTGTCACAAATTGATCAAATTGTATGACAAGCAAGGGATTACAGTTGGATGTGCCTGGTTGTCTGCAAAATGGAGCAAGCAACCACTTACCTTGTACATTATGATTCATCTCTTGCCTCATTGGAGACATTGGCTGTTAATTGAAGACGAATTGTATGAAAATCTAAATTGCTGAATATAACAACCTGAGAGATTTCCTTCTTGTGCTTTGTTAAAGTCACTGAATAAAGGAAATTCAGTGACAGGACCTTAGTAACAAACTGAAATGATTTTGATATGTCAGACGTCACCTCATAGCTAAGGACCAAAGTGACTTCATTGTATTACTAATCCATCACAGTTTTTTAATAGAACAGTCCTCCCCTTTCACACAGCAGATGTAGATCTTTCACAAATATAATTGGGAAGAATCAGAAGACAGCAGGAGGAGATCTGTGAACAACTGATTAAAAAAAAAATCCCACTTTGTCGTCAGTCTAAATAGTTAAAGAATAACTCCTCTTATTTAGTGTGAAGAGCCTTCACTGTCACTGTTTCACTAATAAAACAATCTCCTCTCACACGCCTGAGTAGGAAGAATGAATTAAGAGGGAAATTTGGTATATTACAAGCAGATGAGTGAGACAGAAAAGAATATTATGAAGATTTAATTTGGCTCTTGACCACCTACTGAGAATAGAGCTGTATCAAATACAGGGAGGAAAGCTTAATGTGAAAGACGTGACTTATGAAAGAGAAGAAAATTGTTGCTTTATTGATATAATGTTCAACAGTCAATTCACCATAGATTATATGATTATTATTGATTCATGAACATTGCTGTGCCAAAGTTAACTCCCCTGGGTGCCAGTTATTCCTAGAAAATCAGACAAGATGTGACATTATGAATAACACATAAGGAAGACATGACTCCTTTTGTCAATTTTTCTCACTGATGACAAAACTGAGATGAATTTAGCATCTCTCTCTGGACTTTCAGAATGCGTGTTTGACCTTTTGTAGGAATGAAGAATTAATGAAAAATGTTAAATGAAATGCAAATTTTACAGTAACTAGTGACGACATGGTGCCTCTTAAAGGTCTATTCAAATAGAAATGTGGCATATTGACCTAACGCATGCACAACACATTTCTAATGGGTTAAAATGGTACGCATGTATTAAACCACATTACACTGATACATTTAGGATTCATAACCTTAAATCTTGGGGCATGGACATGTCTACCAATGTACCTACCTTTGAACCAACCTTTTGAATGTGCTTAATAGATCCAACACGGAGTCACACTAAAAAGAAACAGACAGTCGACAGTTTGAGTAGTGACATACCACACAAAAGATTCCACTTTGAATGTCTTTACTAGTAGTTTTTATTTGCTCTGGAAGATTGTTTTCTATTTTTTGAGGCTCAAATTATTCAAAATATACAAAGTGGTCCGAGACCGAAAACAGATTAATCCAGCATACGGTATGGAGCATGTTTGAAGGAAAGCACTGCTGCCAGGTGGACACCTTATCATTTAAGAATGTCAGCTTTTCAGAAATGGAAAAAATAAGAATATAAATAAAGCTTTTACTAGCATGCATTTTTGAAATTACAGTGCAGATTTTGAAAAGGCTGTAAAGGGGTAGATAAAAGGTGGATCCACCATTCACTGAGAAAATGTCATATAGAAAATTACTTAGCAAGGAACCCTGTAGAGCTATAAGGTGAGGATACTAAAAAAACAAACAAAAAAGAAGAAGGCTGGAGCACCTCGCTCATGCCATTCCACAAATAGATGCCTTTTTCTTGAAGAGGCACAAAGCAGAGTGCATTTGCCATCTTCTACAAAGTCCTGCAGAAAATCTCCAATTTTGCAGTTTGGGACTGTAATTGACAGCTGCACTCCTTACAATGGGAACAAGCCCCGCCACAGATAATGCACTATATAGTGTTGAAGTAACTCAAATCATGAAGGTTTTCTTCAATTTCCCCATGATTTTAGAGACATCTACAACCAGGCTTCAACAGGACACAAGATAAAAGTGAGAACAAAGGAGGGAAAATTGTAATTACATCCAATAGCGGGGAATTTTGACTCACAGAAAGACAGCAAACACCATACACAAATAGATGAGATTCACTGTCAGTGGCAAGGGATGTGCTGTGTAGTTGCCATTTAAAAATAATGGACCTGTCATATGCCGTGGGAAGACGGCAGTATGGAAAGTGGGGGATGCTGCTTGTTCATTGGATGCATGTTTATGTAAAGGTCAACCTTATTATGTTGATATAGAAGAGCACAGTGGCCTAAACAAGCTTGTCGAACAAGGCAAGCAAGTATCTGTCAGGGTTACAGTGAGCGGAGGCAGAGTTTGTGATCATTTAGACCACCACAGTGCAACAACAAGGGGAAATAGCACTCCCTTTAAAAAAAAAAAAAAAAAAAAAATCACACCATTTCTTGTTCAAAGATGTGAGATGAGACATGTGGACTCGGGGCAAAGTGTGCAGTGTCCTGACCACAGAGAGCAGCGGTGAATACTAGTGAATAGTATAATGTATTTCACAGATGTGTCGTTAATAGCTTATATTCTAATAGACCACGTATAACACTGAGACACCAGGAGTTTTCGAGAGGTGCTATTAGCTGTTAACTTGTACTAATTATAAGTTCATATCACCCTCTGAAAAAAGTATGAAAAGTATGAAATTGATGTATGAAAATTAAACTAGCAATACTATTTCAATGATTTTAAAATAATGTTGCTTCACTGAAAGCTATTCATGTGAATGCTGCTTTAAGTCAGGAGTAAATGGTACAACAAAGACACAAATTTAGGATTTTAAGGAAACATGGGGTCCTGATCAAGCGTATTCAAGAAGGTGAAAGCAGTGTAATTCTGTCTCATGAATAATTCATGCCCTCCCCCTCTACACCCTTGATTTTCCCTGACAGGTGCCTGTGTGTCCTCTCCCATTACCCATGTCATTTCCTCTCCTTCAACTGCAATCCCCTCTCATGTCCTTAACACTGATCCCTGAGGACTGACATAAGTGAGGGAAGGGAAGAGTGGGAAGGCGGCAGTGAGGGAGAAGGAAAATGTGAGAAAGAGAGGTGAAAACTAGAAAAACACAAGGTGGAGGAGAAAGGATGCTTACAAGAGGCAATAATATTCTTGATATTTGGGCTCGAAAAGCTCCATAAGAAGATATGTAGACAAGATAGTCTGGAAGATAAGTCAAAAAGTCAGTTTGTAACCTTGCAGTATACAACCCATACAACCAGATGGACAAATGCTCAGCCAGGCAGGCAGCCACACTTGAATTTACCACCTTACCAAGCATATGTTCAGCTACAAAAAGCTGTGAGGACCAGCTTGTAAGCCACCAGCTTTCAGACAGACAGCTTTCCATCCAAAAGGCAATCAGATAGATATGAAGCCTAACTTACCAGTTAGGCTCACAGACAGATAGACAGATAGAGCTGCTGCTGCCTTGGTGCTGTTCTTCCCCTCCAGTGACGCTAGATAACAGCATGCAGTTAGACAAAGTAATCCACCATAAAAATACTGTTAGAGCTATCCGGAGATAGATAAACGCCGATAGAGGAGGAGGAGGAGAGAGATAAATGTGGATGGGGAGGCATTGTAGGGTGGTTAGACATGGAGCAAAGAGGGTTAAAAGTGGGATGCAGAAAGAGAGAAGGGGGGGAGACAAGTGGAGGAGAGAGGAAGCACTAGCAAATGAAGAGACAAAGGAAAAAGAGCCTGTAGACGAGGGTTAACATGGGCAAAAAAGAAAAAAAAACAAACAAAAGTGTGAAAAGTGACCGTTCTAAATGATTGTTTCTCTGCCTGTTCGTTTGCCACAAACTCAGTCTACACTACAGGCAGCTGCATTCCCCCAGACATCTCAGACAATGGTTGATTAATGGTAAGAGATGGAAAGAAAGCAGCAGAACAGCAGGTAGAGAGAAAGAGGATATGGGAAGAGAACAGAGCAAAAGGGGCATGAGTTAGTGTACAAAAGGGAATAGGCAGGACAGAGTGAGATATGGATGATCTCGGCTGAGGATCAGCTTTCTCTTTCAGCCCTTACTCTTTTCTGTTTCTCTTTGTGTCTGCATCTCCTTCTCCCTTTTTTATCTTTCTTTCCTGCCATCTCATCCTCTCGCTTTCTGCTTGCTGTTTCTGCTGGCTCTCTTCATCCCCCTCTCCCTCTCTCCCTCTCTCTCTCTCTCTCTCTCTCTCACTTTGTCTTTGACTCCAGACAGTGTTGAATGTAGGTCACCCTGTCTGGAAGCTCTTCTCTCTCTCTCTCTCTCTCTCTCTCTCGCTCTCCCCCGCTCTCTCCATTCATTCATTCCTCCGTTCTCTGCCTCTCTTCCTCCTCCACAGGGGCTGCGATTTCTCCGGGCTGGGTGCCGGTTGCTGGACAGCTCGCCTAGCTGGATACCGCTGCGCTGGATATGATTTATATTGCGTAAGGAGAGTGCAGAATCTGCACAATCACAAGGCCCGACCGCATCTATATCCTGGAAAGAGAGCAAGAGATTTCCATTGCTTTATCAGCAATAGCACGCAAGTGGAGACTGAGCATAGCCAGAGCCCAAGGGGTCAGCTGCTGCAAGAGTGTTTTCAAAGAAGAGCAGGGAGAAACCTTTGGCATTGCGGCCACATTTTCACTCCCATCCAAAAAAAGACCCTTGGAACATTGCATGTTTGCTCACTTCCAAAATCCACCACATAGGTCCAAATTTCCTTTTCTTTCCTCCCACTTTTTCTCTGTCTCTTTTTTTGGCTTGCAGGTTGAGTTGTGCATATTCCTTTGGTAATAACGATACTCCGAATCTCTTTGAAACAACTTTCAGCACTAGACAAGAAAACCAAAATCCCTGAAATGTCTGCTGGATTTTACAGCAGTTCTCCATTTAAAAAATACGAAAAATGCCGTGCTGTCTTGCCTTTGCTTGCTCCTCTTCTCTTCCCTTCCAAAAATATGGGAGTGGAGCAGAGAAGAGTGTGTGTGTGAGAGTGTGTGCCTGCTTCCCCTGCCTGCCGCAGTGCAGAGCGACTGGCTTGGAGAAGTGAGGGAGGCAAAACGCAGACTGTTGCTAACTCTGTGGTGGCAGACTGGCAGAACTCTGTGTGTGTGTGTGTGTGTGTGTGTGTGTGTGTGTGTGTGTAGCTAGCTGGCTGCAGTGTTATAGCACAGCAATCAGCTGAGGCCATCAATCAACCATCACTCAATGTCACCAGCAGTCTTTTGTGATTACAAATAGCTGTGTGTATTTGTGGGAGGGTGTGTGGGTGTAAAAGTGGGTGTGGACACAGCAGTCATCAACTCAACGACCACACAGACATGTGACACATACACACGCACACAGTATATATGCACATACACAACCATAAAAATATAGAGACGCAAATACTAATCGCAACCATCAGTATTTCACATCCGTCATTCTTTCTAATACTGTTTAAATACCTTCCAAATGTGAAAACTCTGAATTTTTTCATCTGTCCCAAGACATTTAACTCCTCACTACCTTAATGTGTCTTAAATTCATGACTGGAGGATAATAGTAGGGCAACCTGTTTATTCTATAGAGAAAAACAGATGTTCATAGTGCGCCTTACCCTACAGACCCACGTTTACCTGATTCACCAATATCTCAAAAGCAGATGTTACTTTATGTCAGCAGATGCTTCTTCATTCCTGCTCACTGATAAGTACTTAATTATTCTATAGATGAGCACGTAAACACAGAGCCTGAATGATGGAAGTGTTTGAACTTGACCACCTGAGAACAAAAGTATGTGTAACTTTCTTCAGTGAAGTGGTGTTGTTAATTAATTAAGTGTTAATAGATGACATAGATGAAGTAGATCACAGCTGACAAACTTCCGTTGCCAACCATTAGGGAAACAAGAGGAACGCTGATGACATATTGCCTCATCTTGGTAGCATTTCTGTGATTTTCTTGTCAGTATTTGGAGGATTTGAAGGACACAGAGCCTCTGAAAAACTCTTTTGAAGAGACACTACTATATCTGCCTGCTTGCCTGTGTGAAATAACAGGAATTTGCTTTGCCCTTGACTCTGAAGTGTCCAGCATAGGAAGGCGGACAGAAACAAAGACAGTGAGGATGAAGAGTACACCTGCCATAGAGAAAAAGCCTGTTATTTTCCCCTCATCTCCTCTCTCTGTGTCTCTCCTCCTCTGCCACTGCGTTCATCTGCTTCTCTGAGAGAAGAGTGCTTCCTCACTTCCTCCTCATCTCTCAGCTCAGCACTAGTATGACAAGTATATGCTGCAACAGATAAAGTCTTGGTCGCTTTTGGATGGAATTTATGTTTGTGTTAGTGCTGATTAGTAATTATAATATTATATCCAGGGCATATAGAAGTCATTTTTACTAATCTCAAAAAAACTCCAAAACAAAATGATCAGGTGAAGCTGATTTTTCTGCTCTAAGTGAATTTGAACTCCTCCTCAGTCTCACTTGTCCTCTGTATCCATTCCTCCTATTTCATGAGCCACATCTCCTCTAGCTCCCTCTTTTTTTTTTTTCCAACTTCTGGGCTCTCCTCTCCCAGCTCTCCTTCACTACCAGCTCCTCTGTGAAGCTCTCCTTCGGACCTTCACATTTGTTTATCCACTGCTCCTCACTCTGATTCAGCTCTTCCTCCTTCACACTCAGCAATAACAGGGTCCGCAGATGTGCCTTTGAGTGAGCTTCCCTCTTTCATGACCTTGGTGGTTTCTGTCTCATTTTCCTTCACTATCTGTTAAGCTGCCTTCCACTTCCTGTAGCTTGGTGCTCCACTCAACTTGACCTCTTCAAGGTCTTTTTCAAGGGCTGTTCTCATCCTATCTTTTCCCTCCTTCCTGGCAGCACTGATCTTGTCATTTTCATCAAAATGCGGGGTCTGTCTCTTTTTTCATGCCCTCTTCTCTGTTCTTGTTTTCTGTGTCAAAATCTCTCAAGCCAGCCTTAGCCTGCTATTGACAGTGATTCACGGTTGGAGATGATTTCTTCTTTGCTTTGTGACTTTTTCCGGTCAAATTTTCTCTGTCAGATTGTCCTGTCCTCCTCCCTGCTGAGATCCTATCTAGCAAAGGTGCTGTTTTGTGCCTTCAGGGCTGTGGCCAGACTCGAGTCTTGTTCACATAAGGGAAGCCTTGTCCAAGTGTGTACACAGGCGTTGTTGTTGTGGGACAACATCTTATTTTAATAGCAAGTTATTACTCATCAAAGACTCACTTGCACATTTTGACAACTAACGCCTTGATGGGATGTGAATTTACACATATCACACAATTAACACATATCTTTACCCGAACTGAAAAGTAGACTAAAATGAAAGCAATTATCTTTCCCTTTATAATAAGTATTTGATTATAAAATACCTAACCGCCTATAAACGTTTGTTAAAAAAAACAACATGAACATGAAAAATTACTCTGATCCATAGATAAATACAACATTTCTCCTCACCTCAATGCTTTGTTCATCTTAGACAGAATGGCCAGATAGAAATGAGCATGACATCACGCCAAATGTTTGATATCAATAAATGAAACAGTGCCCTCTAGTTTGGCTGTAATAAGCAGTGTGACGAACAACCTGTGAGACAATCAACCCCGTTCTCCCCTGCATGTAATGTTTAGCTGAAAATACAAACACTCATTACACATAGAAAACTGAAATGTATTAGAACAGGTTCACACTACTGTCATCATTTACAGTCAGTAATGGCTTCATCCAGAGGCAATAAGCATACAGATGCATCCTGGTAACATGAGAAAGAAGGTAACTGCATTCTTCTGATGTGGAAAGTCATCAATAGGTTGTTACAAACTGTATGTGTGATTAACATTGGCTTTTCTATTTGTACATGTCATGATTCATGAGAAACTGTGTGTATTACATGTAAGTACTCGAGTATATTCGTGTGTGTTCAAGTATTTTTAGAAGATCAGCAGTCAGATGGATGGTGCTTCACAGGTCTAAACAGCTGGTGGTTACTGAGCTAGTATTGCCAATAGACTAAGGCTGAGTCCGCCCACAGGTAACACATGGCCTTTAGATTTTAGACCAGCATAACAAAAACACACGGAGGTCACACATTTTCAGCATTTCAGTTTTCAAGCACTTAAGGCTTTTATATGTACAACTTCTATTAATTTTCATTATTAGAACTGTTGTGATCATATTTCTGTGCTAAAAATTTAACATTTGTTGAGACTATAAATTATATATGCAAATGTACAGGTGGGTCTTGGCTTTGTATCTACCTTTACAAGTCTTGTTTTGAGTGATTGTGACAACATCTGAAATGCTGTAGTTTGTTTACCAGACATCACCTGTTGATCAGTGTGGGTAATCCTGCCTTTTCCTCCTACTGTTTCCTATTGATGAAGGTTGGGTTTCTGAATATTGTGCTCTGATCACTATCACTGCTTGACTTAACAGCCATGGTCCACCTACAGTTTGTTGAATGTGTTCAATCTAATTATAATTTCTATATAAATATATTCTATCCATCTAAACTTGTCTGTTAGTACAGGACACTACCGAACTTAAAACACATCACTTCCTCTGTGTCAAAGTAGTGTTTGGAAGAGAAAATCATGACGTTTTATAAATAAGTCAGAGTCACTATGTAATATTATATTGCAAAGCAAAGACTAGTATATGAGGGCACCAATATGAAAGAAATATTTCATGTCAATCGTTGCTGATTCTTCTGTAGAACAACATGGTTGTGGAGAATGAGAATATGAGCGGAAATAGAGGGTTAGCAGCAGTGTGGTATCACAGGGATGAAGATATGCCATTCACCTGATGAAGACTGAAGAAAAGTAAACACAAGTGACAGCCTCCTCTGTCTCTGGCTTAATCTGCCTGTCCCCCACCGTCACACACACACACACACACACACACACACACACACACATACATGTTGTCAGTCACATCCTCTACCTGCCAGGTGTGAAGAGGGAGATGGCAGTCAGTAATTGGTGAGAAAGCACTTTGTCACTTTGCTGGATGGAGGATAGATTACATCCAATATGTTTCTAATATGGTGGAAGACAGAATAGAAATCACATCCATCCTTGTTATAGAAACTCAAAACGTGGAAAAAATGCAGTGCTCTTTCTGACATTCTCAAAACTGCTCATTTATAGATAATGGCAAATAACCAAAAAAATTGTGTGGCACCGAAAGAACCCCTTTCTACAAACTACAAAGGATATTCAAACATTGTTTTTATACATATTGCATCATATTTGATATTTAGTGTGTTAGGAGATGCACAGGTTCAGGTAGCACTAATTAATAAAATCACAACAACAGGAAACACCATTCGTTCACATACATCCAGCCCTGGGGCCGTATTCAGAGCGTCTTATCTTACCATTAACAGCCTTCTGCTAAATCCGCTAATGGCGCTAAAAGTTCTGAGCAACGAGTGTCCTCTTAAGAGCTGTTCACAAAGCTGCTGAGAGCAACTTTTACTGAGGGAGTGAGATAACTCCTAAACCAAGAGAAGGGTCAGGGTTGGCCTGGTTGGCATGAATGAAATTGTGTTTCTCAATTAATTTACTCATGAGGTCAGTGACTTGTTGGCAGGTGACTGGTATGTGTCAGTAAATGAAACAAAATATTCTATACTCAGGAGTGTGAAATGCCATAAACTGGATTACATTGAATCAGATTAGATGACTAATTTGCAACTTGAATGAAAGAAAATTTAAGATATAAAAATAAATCTTTCTGTTCTCTATTCTTTCTTTCTGCACCCCCCATCAAACCCCTTAAAGAGCAGAACTCAACTTTCGTTATGTTAAAAACATGACTGTGTGTGTGTGTGTGTGTTTGTCATTCATTCTCTGAAGGACGAAGTAATTCTCAAGAGAAGTGAACCACACACATGCTGCCGCCTCATCACCTGAGGTTCACTCCTGGGACCTTTCCATGTGTTTCATCCATGCAGTCTGCCTGGAGTGGGTTAGGAGGTCTCTCAAGAGAGGTATGACGTTCACGCACACACACACACACACGCAACACACACACACACAAACACACACAAACACACATACACACACGGCCTCCCAGGAGTAAGGGGTGAGGGCGACAAGGTGACACCATGTCTCTCTGATACCTGGTTTCTGTCAGAGCTTGGTGACAACTGGTCACCTCTGACTGGACACACACACACACACACACACACACACACACACACACACAAACATATATTTATATTTAAATACACACCGATGAGCGTGGACAAACATGCAAACTTGGCACATCTGCCCACCCACAGACACAAAAACAAAAATGTGCAGATGAACTCAGGTATATCCACACAAATACATAAATGTAGGAATATGCACACAGAGGTACACACGTCCAGGCACACACATCCCACCGTTCACACATTCATTTCTGATTTGAGTCTTTCTGCAACCTTGCATGGCAGTTTGAAGTTTTGAAGTCTCTGTGGTGACCAGTCACCTAGTGCAGTGACAGAGAACATGATGTCCCACACTGTGGCACTTTCCACATGGAGGTCAGATGCCAACTGTCATAAGTATTTTAATATGCATGTGTCACATGAAGTGTGTAGGGCTGTTAACTCTAAGAATGACAGCGAGAGTATTATTCCTTTGTCAGCAGCCTGAGCCTTTAACACCCTGCTTCAGCCTGTTCATTTTGTCTCAGTGTCACTCTTTCAGGATCAAACGTTAAATAACATAATTCTCAGTTATACATATATTGAATTACATGACGCTGTAATTAGAAGTAATTGTGCTGAAAACGTTTCCATCCAAAATGACTCACATATGCTGGAGTGGGGCACATTAACACTCACAAACTAATCTAATATAATATGACAAACCTGCAATAAATTATAAACCATTATACATCTAATATTGTTTATTTTTTATGACACAATGTTGGATAAAATTAAGGTAAGTTCCTCTTCTTTGGAGTAGACTATTATTCAAGTATCTTAAAAAGTACAGTATATGTATGTACATAGCGGTTGACATGCTGAATTGTGCCAGCCAGGTTCCATCTCTATAAAGAAAGACATATAGATTTTATATCTATGAAGTTACTCATGCCTCTGAAGTTGACAGTGTTGCTATGCAACAAGTACATTTTGGGCAATAAAAATATGCTAATAAAGAAATAAAAACTAATTAACTAAACACTTAAGTAATAATGAACAGACACCATGAGGCTGACACTTTGTTTTGGGCTTTAAGAAAGATATAATCATGAAGTATTCTGCGGTGCCTTTGCACATCTTAAAGTAAATAATCAATTCAACTAATATCATATGACCTCATAACAATGTGCAAATACAATAAATATTTGCAAATGCAGTGATCTTACATATTGGTTTGTCCCACCTGCTGAATATGTGTGTGTGTGTGTGTGTGTAATCCACTTAATCACTACCTTGGTAGTTTAGCCCTGCCTGTATTTGCTCTCACCTACAGAAACAACCTTGAAATGCGACAGATGTTCAAATTCACCTTGCTGAACTTCACAAATCAAAGCTAGACCACTAATAATGAGCTTGTGTCAGTTGAGAAAGAGGAGAGATTGTGGGGGTAAAATAAGTACACACACACACACACACACACACACACACACCGCTAATCATTAACAGCTAAGCTAGGGTCATACTTTGCAGCTGCTCTTTCTGGATAAGATAAGACTTTGACTACTGACTGTGTGTGTGTGTGTGCTCTTGTGTGTGTGTATTTATGTCTGCATCTTTGTCTGTATCTTTGCCTGAAAGCACCTGTTCAAACAAAGCTTTAGAAATAAGAGTGAATAAATACATTTCATATATACAGTAACCAACCATCTGTCTGTTATAGGGTTGTAAAAGACTGTGTTGTGAACATTGACTCTGATGACAGCAAAAATGTAATAAATCAAAGAGCTTCATTGTATGTCCTGTAGTTTAGTGATGCATGCTGTGGGTCCTATTGTGATGCAGCGGCATAATGTTTTCATGAATGGAGTGTTTTTTTTCCCTTCGCCTTTGCTTACTTGGAGTAGGTGATTCACTGCTTGCCACAGTGGGAGAAGAGACACAATAGGGGGGTCATCAAATGGTCCATTGCAATTTATGTGCCAGTGTTTTGCATCCACCTGGTCAACAGTACTTCATACAGTAGACCTGTGGCTCACACGAGCCCCTTTTATTCTTTTTTGCCCATGCTTTGCTTTCATTATACTGTCTTCAACCAGTAGATACCTCTAATTTAAGCCATACTTTAAAAATTCTTATGATGACCATCACGTCATGAGGGCATTTTCATCAGTATCTTCAATCCACCGCTGCCGTCATATACAAATGTCGTCTCTTTCCGATGATTAAATCCCTTTACAGCCACTGAAGGAGGCAGGTATGTGGTCCATCTGCAGTATCTCATTTGAGTGGCATGCAATGTCAGAGTGCGAGTACAGACATCAGAACCACTGCTTATCTTGATTAACTCTTGCACAACCAACATGCAACACTGTTACAAAATAACCATCCAGAGTGTATGTGCATGTCAAACTGGTAGGTTGCTGGATATATTGGTATTATACACAACCTGACGGTTTATGCAGTGAAAATAATCAAGAGTGTTAGAGATGGTGACATATTTGAAAGGCGTGTGGACACTAACTTCATTCAGTTTGAACAAGTCCAACTTTTCTCATTTCTTTATAACATTGACACCCATTAGGACAGGCTGACAACATTGCCAAACGTCTCCCATTTGATATTTCATCTTATTCTCAAAGCAGGTTTTACCAGTGTCTTTCAATGGGTTGACTTGTTCTGGTAAACATCTTTTGAAATGGATCAGTAGTTATGATTCAAAGTTATGATTCAAAGCAAGCTACACTCTAAACAGGTTTTGTGACAGCCAGTCAATATACAGCTCGATCAATATTTAATATGGGAAGATTTTAAGTTTTCATGAAACTGAGTGGATGTATTCTGAGTGGGTGGCTGACCATATGGTGTCAGTGTTCTGAATAACAGATGACCTCAGATCAGATTTATCTTGAGAGTGAGACGGGTAGAGAAAGGAAAGAGAGATGGGAGTACTTTGGCAACACTGTTCATCTAACATTAATGCCAATAAAACAAACTGAGCTAAACTGAAGAACGAGGGAGAGAGAGCTGAAAGGCTGAGACAGAGCAGAGACAGAGGAGGGAATGAGAGATGGGTGAGAGGAGAGAGAGTATGGAAGAAATGAGGGGAAGATAGTGAGTGAGAGAGAGAGGGAGCAGAGAGGGAGCAAGACTTCCTGCTACACTGCAACCTGTATAAAGACAGAGGCAAACTCTTTACTAAAATAAAACTCATATACCAAGAGTTTGACTGACTCTCAGACCAAAGCAATATCTGCTGTTTACTTGAGGAAAAATTGACATCGCTATGGAAGCAGTAAAACATATCAAAGCATGTCACAGCCTGAAGGAAAACCAGTCAATCCACACATTAAACTGTACTGAGCTACTTCCAAAAAAGATTATTCTTTAATGAGTTGTTTGAACTCACTCTTCGTATGTACGATAGTAATTAACTCGTGCTGTGTAGTAGTGTATGTGTAGTTTAATGTGTAAACTATTTGTGCACTTACATATGCTGTGGCAGAAATTGACTCAATTAATCTGTAAAGCAAGTTCCAATTTGGGAGGGCAAGAGCATGAAACATAGTTAGCAAAGTGAAGTATGGGGGAGGGGAAATGGAGAGAGAGAGAGAGAGAGAGAAACAGACAAAGACGGGGGGGGGGGGGCAGTGAGAGAGAGACACCCAAAAGAACACCTGTTGAGATTAGGGTTGGCACGCGACCCACTCCAACTCGCGTGGCAGCTGCACCTCACTGGAACAATGGCAGTAAAAGAGAGAGACAGAGAAAGCGAGAGGAAAGTTTGAATGCACTACTTATCCTTTCAGGTCGTGTGTGTGTGCGCCTGTGTGTGTGTGGCATACTAATGTGAACAGAAAGAGAGAGAGAGACAGAGAGAGAGAGAGAAGTGTGGGCAGCCAAGAAAAAGACATGGGTATTCAAGTTAACTATGAAGCCAAAACTAGGTAAAAGGTCTTATTTATCTTTGGCTTGCAGAATAAAGTAGAATAAGTAGAACAGAATAGAATAAAATAGAATAGAATAGAGGACACCTGCCCAGAATAAGGCCACCAGCTGTCAGCACAGATGCACTGAGTTACCAAGGGTTTGTTAGGGAAGAGAAAAAGAAAAAGAAAAAGATATACCATGCTTAAAGTTTCAGGGTGATTTAAATCACCAGGGACTTACAGTGTCTGTGGTCGTTATTACTGAGCTTAACACATTCCCATTTGGCTGTTTTTGCTTCAAGTTTGGAATTTGCACAGTTTGACTCAAAGCACTCTTTGCTGAAGGCAAAAATCCTGTTCCATCAAGGCATGGCCACTTCTATAGAATAGACTCATATGCGATAACCGCAGCTCCTTATTAAAATGGCATTGAGGAGTTTATGAGTTAACATTCTTATTTCCATTGCAGTTCTGCTCCATGAACACACAAATTGGAGCCCAATTACCCATTGCTTTACTTGGATGCGCTGCAGATATGAGGCCATATTGAATATAATTGTACCCAGTGAAATGCATCCAGTAATGTTGGTGACGATACTTTCATACTAATTTCCCAGTGGTGATCCAAGTCACCTCTGATTCTCCTTTCATTTGGATACAGAACATCTGACCATCTCTGTGTCTTTACACACACACACACACACACACACACACACACACACACACACACACACACACACATTTCATTTTCATTTCCAGTTCATTTCAGATGTTGATAACATTTTCATGTGCACAAACGTGCTCTCTTGGAAGCTAAAATAATTACAGTAGTGACTGATTTCAAACCAAGCTGATTTCTACCAACTCCAGGTGCTTTTATTTTCCTTTATTTCACTGCCTATTCTACCTTACCAGTCATGGTATTCATACTTTACGGCACACACAGACACACAGACACACACACACACACACACACACACACACCGCTTGGATGCCTCCCTATCGCACAGAGACATTATGTAATTCACCTCTGGTAACTGTTCTGGATGCTGGGTCTGATCTCTGTTACCCTCCCTAAATTCTCTGCAACACTGCCGGGCTGAGTCCTTTCCAGCGCTGCGACGCCATCTAGCGCCCATCCTTCACCGCACTGTAGCTTGTGCCTATTGAGCGTCTGCTTGTATCCCTCCTTTCATATTTTTGTGTCATTACTAATTTAAAAGTTAAATAAATTAGTCATTTTTGCTGAGGATACTGGATGCGCCCAGGGGAAATTAAAAAATAGTAACAACTGGAGCCTGGTAGCCTATATAAAGGTGTGTTATTATTACCAAAGGCAACAGTAGAAAAAAAAAAGAGAAAACAATGTGTATTTCAAAGATTATAACCGATGTCTTAAAGCTGAGCCCTGAGCCTGAGTTATGAGAAAAACTGAAACAATGTCTCGTATGTAATACAAGCATGATTGCATTCATTCATGGCCACTATTTATTGTATACACAACTTCTATCGTGTTTTGTAGTGCTTTGGATATATTCTCTTCCGTGCGTAAAAGTGGAAGCGTGAGCGTAAAAGCGCAGAGCATTTTCTGTCACCAGCTCTTGTGTGTGTCACTCCTCGGAAAACTGCACTCGATGTCAGCTTAAAGGTGTGCGGGATGTGTATGTTCGCGCAGGCAGATTGCACACACCGCCGCCGCCTGCTTGCTTCTCTGCCTCTCTTGCTTTTCTCTGTCTGGTGTGTAGGAGAGGGTTGGTTCGATGTGTGGTATGTGACAAAAGACCGCCCAACCCCGCCTCAGAGAGAGAGGGGGAGAGAGAGAGAGAGAGAGAGAGAGAAGGGGGTGAAAACGCAGAGCACATCCACCTTGGCTTGGACTCTTTTCTCACACCAGCTTAACGATCATGATGTGTCCAAGTGACATTTCCCTGTCTGTGAAACGCTCAGTGCGAGATGCGCAACTGTTGAACATGATCTTGTTTAACAACGTGTCGATGATATGGGACCCTAGGTCAGCGACCACCTGTAGGCAAACAACCGCCACTTAATACAATCAGCTGTTTGTAAAAGTCTCCTCTTTTCTACAAGTCATTAAATTCCAACATACAGCACATGAGATAAACAACATATTGTAGGTGGACCTTTCAAGGCTTTACTCTCCAAAACATCTGCGCTACAGTGTAAACATTAGGTAATGTAGAACTACATCAGCTGCATTGCGTTGGCAAGTGGTCGAGCTTCAGGTTCTCTATTTCCCGTATTATAGGTGAGCACCATTCATAACACCAACACAATCTGTGCCAGTGGGCAGAAAAGGAGGTTAGTATCACAGGGGTATGTTTCTTTTATTCACCATTACCCAGGCAGCACACTGGTACAAATTGTACTCAGTGTTAAAGTTTCCATCTGGTAAAGTATACCCAGCTTCTCACGTAGCTATATGTTAATGGTATACACATGGGCTGGCTGGTAAGAGAGTAGGAAAGGGGGCTCCATAACATAAGCCAGTGTCTCTTTAAAAAAAATTAAGTTTCTTGTTGTATACTGGAATGAGGTCAGACACGAGGCTCCTCATTGCACGCGCTGATTATTATTAGATTCCATTTTTGGCCAATCAGAGCCGATGGGGGCGTGAGTTTGGCACAGAGGCAGGGTAGCGACAGCGTCCGATTGGTGGATTTTTATCGCCGTTGTATCTCCGGGAAGGGATAAATGCAAGCAAGGGGGGCCGGGACTGGAGGGCTGCTTGAAACTCGACTGCAGATCTGCAGATGGAAGGCGGACTGTGTAACTCGCTCTAGGTTTCTTTTTTTTTTCCTTCCTCCCCAGCATGCATGGCTTTTGTTTGTAGGAGAGGGGATAGAGCTGATGCAGAGAAAAGCACTTACCTTGCACACTGTACTTGGGAGCCCTTCGTAAGTGCCCGAGTGCACAGTTGTGGCACTCAGTCTGCGCTCTGCAGCTGCATCTATGTTCAGTCACCACACGGCTGAATCGATTCTATAACACAGAAGGAAGAGACTAAGAGGCAGATAACAGGGTGCTCAGTGGAGAGTGGGCTGTACTGTCCGACACCTACAGAACCTGGAAATTAAACTTTTTTTCTACACCTTTAGCCTTTTTAAGGCTACACTGGACTGAACTGTTGCCGAGTTTATCTCAGGAGTGAATTATTCCTTGCGCTTTCTCCCCCCCCCCCCTTCTATTACTCCGCTCAAACTGCAAAGAGGTGGCGAAAAGAGCTGAGTTTGCTTTAAAGTGAATCCGAGGACCAAGGAGAGAGGGAGAGAGAAAGAGCAAGTACACTGCTCTCACTCTGTGTGTATAACCGGACAGCATGGTGCAGAAAATGAGCCACACAGAGAGCACCGCCGAGGCGCTGTCTTTTTTCGCCGGGGATTCGAGCTCCGACTCCGGGGCGTGCATGGATCTGGACCCGGCCGCCTCGCCTCTCTCCCCGGGCTCTACGGCGTCTTCGACCGCCGGGGACAAGCTGGGAGAAAACCCGGCGTGGTGTAAAACTCCCAGCGGCCACATCAAGAGACCCATGAATGCGTTCATGGTGTGGTCACAGATAGAGAGGAGAAAGATCATGGAGCAGTCTCCGGACATGCACAACGCTGAGATCTCCAAGAGGCTGGGGAAGCGGTGGAAGCTGCTCAGAGACAGCGACAAGATCCCCTTCATCAGAGAGGCGGAGCGGCTCAGGCTCAAGCACATGGCGGACTATCCCGACTACAAGTACCGGCCGAGGAAGAAGGTAAAATCAAGCGCCTCCAAGCCTGGCAGTAGTGGAGACAAGGGAGAGAAACTCAACAGTAGCTCTAACAACACCAGCACTAAGACGTCCTCATCTTCGAGGAAGAATGGATCCAAATCACCCAGCAGCAGCAAACCCCACAAATCACTTTTCGGGAGCAGCAGCAGTAGCACCAAAGCATCACCGTTTGCCTCCGAGCACTCATCAGAGCACCATCACAACTCTCTCTACAAGTCTAAATCCGTCTCCTCAGCAGCCAAGCAGATACCGGATGGCAAGAAGCCCAAGCGGGTGTACGTCTTCGGGAACGGCGGGGCCAGCCTGAGCGTCAGCCCCGCGTCCTCCGTGGTGGTCCCGGCCAGCCCGACGCTCAGCAGCTCGGCGGACTCCAGCGACCCCCTCAGCCTGTACGAGGACGCGGCCAGCGGCAGGGAGGAGGGAGCGGAGTCCCCCGGCAGCAGCGGCAGCCTGGGCGGCTCCTCGGAGCGCCACGGCGGCCACACATACAGCAGTCGGCGGGCTTCCTCGCCCACTCCCTCCGGCTCCCATTCCTCCGCCTCGTCCCACTCGTCCTCCTCCTCCTCTTCCTCGGAGGACGAGGAGTTCGAGGACGACTTGCTCGACATTAACCCGAGCCCCAGCTTCGACAGCATGTCGCTGGGGAGCTTTGGCTCCTCGGTGCTGGACAGGGACTTGGATTTGAACTTTGAGTCCGGCTCCGGGGGCTCCCACTTCGAGTTCCCCGACTACTGCACGCCCGAGGTCAGCGAGATGATCTCCGGAGACTGGCTGGAGTCCACCATCTCCAACCTGGTGTTCACCTACTGAGCGAGCATGAAAAGGAGCAGACGTCCTGCGCGTGAAAACATGACCACAGACAGGAGCTCCTGGTACAGTGGGCGTAATAGTTTGTGTTATAACTACACCAGACTAGTAGCCTAACGACCCACTGAAACTAGCCCCCGTCCCTTCTCGTCCTTTAAGGCAAGAGCTGCAAATCCTTGGAAAGCCAAACTTTGATGCGAATAACTCGCTTTTTGTACTTTTCTTTGGATGCGTGGTCTGGGGACTCGGTTCAGCCACACAAGTGGAGGGAGTGCAAAGAGGAGAGGGAGAGAGAAAAGGAGAGACGGACTGGATTTCCTGGTCGTGAAAAGCTCAGTCCTGAACTGTTTCTGAACTGAACAACTTAACTGTGATTGATTTGCACGTTACGCGGTCCGCCGTTCACTTAATCAATGTTGTTGCCGATTTAAAAAAAAAAAAAAAAAAAAGGGACATTTCACAACTTTTTACCAATCGCCAAGTGAACTTCACCACTAAAAAGGTACAGAAATAGGACTGTCGTGCGACATTTTTTTTTTTTTAATGTGGTGTGTCACCGAGAGGGATTTTTAATGAAACCGAGGTGGGTTGATGTTTTTTAAAAGTCGAATATTTTCTCAAAAGCAAAAAACATGTTAAGCATGATAGCCTACTTTGTTCCTATCTTGTGCTGAGATTTTCTGTGAGACTGTCGAACAGTTTAAAAACTAGTATTAGGGTTATTTAAATGAATAGGTGGCGCTCGCTTTCGGTTCTTCTCTTTAATAAAAAAAAAAAGGAAAAAAAAAAAAGGACATTGAAATAATCACCAGCTGTTATAATCTTTCAAACTTCAGGATTCAAACGCAACTTCAAATCTGTGCTGAACTTTATACACATGTTCTCTTCGATTCAGGACCAAAATTCTTTAATTTCAGATGATAGCTATAGAGAAATCCTCACCGATTTTTTTTTTTTTTTTTTTTTTTTTTTTTCATCCTCTGAGCTTTGTTTTGTACATGTATTCAGATGCCATTTTATATGGGATGTTGTATTTATATACTGGGCCAAGCATTTTTGACTTGATCATTTTTTTAATTTCTTGTATACATGATCTAGTCCTGTTTTTGTTTTGTTTTTTCCTTACACGGTTGTTTGTCAGTATGTCTGTGTCTGTCACATTTCCTTCTCAGGCGAAGGGCTAGAGTTTTAAAAACACAAGTTTTGATTTCATTTTATATTTAAATGTACACACTTTTTGGACACTTAAAAGAGAGGAAACAGTTTGATTATTTTCTCAGTGTATTTTTGTACAAATCTATATAGAAAATGGGGGAGTCAACAATCGGTGTGTATAGCCTACTAATACAGCTGTATTGGATTTCCTAATTTTTAGTACCCCGGCAGGCTGGTTTTTATGCTGCCTTCAAGTGCTCATGGTAAGCTCGTACTTATGACTTTTTATTGCCTGTTAAAATGCTTTTGTAAGGACAGCCAGCAAAACAGACCTTATACCACTGTGGTGCCTATTATTTAATTTTAGAAATGAAAGGCACCGAGCAACTTTTTATTTAAGTGACCGAGCAGAAGAGATTATATTAATCAAGTGTGTAGGTTAATTTGTGTGCTAATTCACTAATTTGGCAGACTTGCTTCAACTTTTACCAGCAAATAGTGACACAACTTCCCTGAACATCCCGTATTGTCAGCACAGGCATGAGATAGGCCTACTTAGCCATCCAGTTATAGGGATGCAATTGCGATTTTTCCAGCAGCACTTGAAAGCAGCACCAGTCTTTGTATCAGCCTACCTTCTACGTTTACAGTGCCAGTCTGCAGGCTCCTTAAAGACACAGGAATGCATTATTTCTAGAGGCTATTCCTGTGGACCACGTGGGTTTAACAGTGTCACTATCTTAAGCAGCCACTTTGTTTTGCATTTCACGTCAGATATCTTGCCTATGACAACAAATGAGGAGATTGTAGCTTTAAATTTGACTTATTTCTTGATGTTTTCATTAATTGATGTCAAATTTGCCAATCAACCACTGGATTGAACAGGCTATCAATACAGCAAACAAACAACAAGGATGATAACATCAAGCATATTCAAATTTCTGACTTGAGTTCCGCAACACCTACTTGTACTGCGTTTCTCATTGTATTTGAATATATAATCTTTTCTACTTGTCGGCTAACTATTAGCTAATAATTGTTTTAGTATCTTTATGGCATGGTGAATAGCATTTGTATTTCAGATTCAGGTTATTAGCTGTTGTGTTTTTCAGAAAAAATGAAAAAATGAGGAAAAACGATGAAACGTGAACTCGATCTTTGTATATTTGACTGTATCATAAAGCAAAAAGATTGTGTGTTTATGTACGTTGTTGCTATCGAGGACAGGCACTGTCTAGAACTGCTATCTTTTATACATCCTTACTTACATTTAAGGTGGTCAGTTCAGGACTCTTTTTTTATATATATATGAAAGCATTTTTAAATATATTGACTTTATTTTTCATCCATCCTGTGCAATATGCTGTGTAGAATTATCATTTATTGTCTCTAATCATGCCATAAACAAAGGAACCACCCTTTTTTTGAGACTCAGAGAAAGGGGGGGGAAACTCATGCCAGCTAAATTGTGTCCATTCACTGCCTGTCAGATTGTTGATATAAACTTGTGTACAGAACTTTTTCAAGGAAGGAAATAAATATCAGCTGGAACTGAAACTCTTTTCTTGATTCATGAACTTCTTATCACTTTGACTGTTGTGTACACAGCATTAGATACCACAAATACAAAAGAAATGACAAATATGAGCTCCTACTTATCATTACCAACTCAGGGGTCCATCAAGGCACCTGCTCTTTAGTAGCACTTGTATCTTCGCTGTTTAACACATTGTTCAACTGGGTGCAAAAAAAATCACAATTGATAGCAGACATCACTATATGGATTGGATCCCAAAAGTGGCAAGCATGGAATAACCAATAAACATAGGCGGAGAAATGACAATAAATATCTTTCTGAAACCATTCATACATACAACACACTGCTTCCCAACTAATCACCACCTATGTTGTTTACACTCATTAGTTCATTTGTTAGCTACTGATATAGTAAACTAAAAAAACAAACACATTTCTTTTCCTATATTTTCATCTATGGAAAAGGGCTCAGTCTCTCAAAGTTTCACATAAATTAATTATTGTCCATGTCGGCTTATCCTTCTTTTTTGTAAAACACAGTGTCTAGTGTAAAGGGACCTCAAACGTTCTACTAATATTTTGGACAGCTCATCACTGAGCTATAAAAATACACTTTTATTCCCAGTTACAGCACAATAAGCAGGATTTACTTTGAAAGAGTCTTATAGCAGGCTGCCTACTCTGTAGACTTGGGACAGTCTGGGTTCTGTAAAGCCTTCGGAAAGCTTACAATGCCACTGTGGAGCCATGAAATGCTTATAGACTCAGACAGAGCAAATCAATAAGATTATTTTAACCCTATGGTGACACACATTTGATATGTTTTCATGTTAAGCCCTCATAAGGCTTAAGTCTACATCTACATGCATTCCAAATGTATCTTAGTACCTTACCTTAGGGGAGTGTTGATCTGAGATCTGCATGTCTCTCACTGATGACTATATGATTAAATGTTACATGACATAGCAAAGTGTATGAAGCCAAAATAGATGTGTCTTTGCACTATGCTGAACATCAGGAAGAAAGAACACGAAAAGCTAAATATATCTGTTTAAACAGCCATGCAGCATTGATTTGTAGCTTCAATAAAAAACAGTTTTGTTCCTGTATGAAAACAGCAAACATGACAAATGACAAATATGTCACTTCCAGCAAAGAGATCACACAAAGTGTGATCCCAACAACCCAGAAAGACATTAACTGACCTGTACCTCAGACTGTCTTTTGGTTTGAGAATATGTTTCTTGAGAAATCCCAAAACATGAATCTTTCCAAACATAAAATGCATAATGAATAACAATGGATGCACGAACAAATAGATGCTTCTACCATGATATTTCCCCAAACAATCACTGTTAAAAAAAGGTGACATACTAGAAGACTTCTGCTGATGGAATAAATATGTTCCTTTGTCACACCCTCCCCTGGATAGCCAGTACTCATAGACTCCCAACATGAAAAGCGAAACCTATGATGACCAGATGAAGGTTCACAGCAGGAGGCTATAATTAACACATTTATACATTGCACAGGTATAGTAACCATTCACCTAGAGTTCTTATTACACAGACTATGAAGTGAGAGAGTGAAGGAGGTGAGCAGTTTACCACCATCTCATGACTAACAGCACTGTTTCCTTACTAATGTGCTTCTTGAGTGGCCAATTATGTTGCCTGCTCAGGTTTTTTCTAATTTCCAAAAATGTATTCCTGATGAAGGATAAAATGCAGTCGATTTACATCATTGATAAAAGCTGCACACATGTAAGGGTCACCTTAATTGGCTGAATGATAAGGGATAGTTGTAATAAATGCTGTTACTTAGAGAATATACAATTATTATCAATTATATTATCAAATGTTCTTTATCCAAGGCAAACTGATGCTCTATTCTATTGTATTCTATTCTATCCTAGCCTGTTGTGCTGTATGCTGGCTGTCTGGTGTTCAGACAGTCATGATTTCCCTTCCCCCTCTCCCAGACAGACCCTTATTGTGGGGGAGGGGCTGGTTTAGCAGCAGTCAGCCAAGGGCCCTCCAGCATAGCTGACAAGCATGTCTGTCTGTCTACAGTATGTGTGTGTTTGCATGTGTTTATGTGTTTGCATACATACGGTTGTAATTTTATGCATAAAATTAAACCACATGACATGGGTATTCTTGCAGTAAGACCTGACGCTGTCTATCTACCTCCAACATCAACGAATATGGATATTTTTGTGGACTGTTCCTTGGCTCCCATCAGGCCCAGTAGTTTACAAGACTTAACAAAGTAGCGATGTGACGTCCTCATGTATGTCACCCCCTTGATTTTGATTCTTACAAGGAATCAGTACGAACATTTCAGTATGCATCTGTTGTGTGTGACTTCCTTGAAGCACTGCTTAAGCACTATTCTGTTCTGTTCTATTGCATAATAGCTTAATTAGTTGTGTGAAATTACTGCAAAGCTAGCATAGTGGTTAGTGACTATGTGGAGCCATTATCTATGACATAAAAACCAGCGGTTATTTCAGTTCATAGTGCTATGCATTTTTAATCATTGTAATTGGATAGAAAATGAATTTAAGGTAGCAAGACTTTAAGCGTGGGCTTTTATACATTTCTAATTATTTCTCCTATACTATGTAATGTATGTAGCAAGCCATATCAGAGAGTTCATTATTTTGTGTCTGTTGCACGTTGTACAGCGCAGCCAAATGCATCGTCAGTGTCGTTTAAATGAGCACTCTTGCACGTGTCAAATTAGTTTAATTGTCTGTGTGTAATGAGTAGGTGAGTAGCAAGTTTAGCATGTGTTTCATAAAAATGTAATGTTAAAATCACGTTCACTTTACGCACCATATACAATGTTATGTATGGGAATTAGTCCTCTGATGAGAACAAGATGCAAAACAGACAACACATATAATTGTCTGTATTTCACACAGTACGTTCAGCATTCGGCAGCTGCATGTAAAAAAGCAGCACTGCTGTTGAGGGAATACAGTGAGCGTGCACTAGTGCATTAATCCATAACTGATTTTATGAAGCTGCTATAACTACGCCCTTGAAGCGTCACACCAATATGCAGATATATGCATTTTATCAGGGCTTAATTGGCTGTGTGTAACTACAGACTTTACACTGAGTGTAAACACTGTCTTCTTTTCAGCTGGCAGTCATATGCATTTTGTAATACCCACTGCATATTACTTTATTTCTTAACAGTCTGATGATAAATATGTATCATGTGGGGAGATAATATCTTCAGTGTGTGGTATAATCTTGCAAATTTCCAAGCAGCTCCAGCACTTCTGTGTGTGTGTCTGTGCTGTTAAGCTCCTCTAAGCTGTATGTAGCCTGTTCAGTGTGCAGTCTCATGCCTGGCTCAGCTGACTCCTCAGTGGGAGATATGCAGGCAGCAGCCAGGGCAGAGCAGAGCGGAGCAGAACAGGCTGACTGCTGGAGTCACTGGCCCAGTAAAACCACAGCAGGGAGGATAAGAGCTCTGCCGGAGGGGGGTGAGAGTGGTATGACTGTATTTCGATGTCTGCCTGTCTGTATATGTAGCTGTTCTGCGCTCAGCCCAGAGGGGGTTGATGGTGTTGTGGTGGTGTGACTATGACTATATCTCCCCTCTCTCTATTTTATGCATTTTTTTTTTAAAACTTCATTTCTATGCCTCGCTTTGTACTAACACCATGTGATTCTGTTGTTTTCGATTCACACAGGCTTCCCTATGAGCAGTAGCATTCCTTTTTCATTATTTATCTCTACCTGTCTGGCATATGAATGGAGAACGCAGTGGTATCTGTTGTCTTTAGCTTTCTACTCTCCACCTGACTGGATCTGTCTGTGCATCTGAGATGTTCCCGTAGGCTTGCATTGATGCAAACAGAAGCATCACGCACACTGGAACACACAGACAAGTTCCTGTTTGTTTGTCTGGTTTGTTTTCAGGACCCAGGTAGCTGTGGGGGAGAGTGGTACTTCCTGCGTGTCTGCCAAGAACTACCTGTTCGTCTGTTGGAAACAAGTGCAGCATAACAGACAGGGCCTCGCAGACTGTAAATGTGTCTCAAGACTGTCACTGCATGCACGTCCATACACATCTGCTTCATTTCGTCTGTCTCTGGGGCATGAAAACATTACAATCAGGACAAAGAGGTACACCTATAACTGGCAGAGAGGAGACACGTTTATGCCCCCTTCCCTGCCTTGTCTCTCGTGTCTACTGTACTCACTCACTGCCGCACCTCCCCTCCCAACACACACATGCAAAAAAAACACCAACACCAACAGCATCTTGTGTTACTTTCACCTCTCGGGTTACCGTGTAGCTGGAAATGATCTTGCTAAAAGCCGAGGCACATTGCTTTGTCCAGAAAACACTGATGCAAATGTCAGGAGTTTGACCACCTGTGCACAGAATACTGGCAGACGTTCTGTCTCACTTTTTGATAAAAAAAAGCCAAAGATGTTTTTACATTGTCTCCGGTTTAACCAAATTTTAGCACATGATCAGGTTTATGTATGTAATCCCCAGCAGGTGTTAATAATGGACTAGACTGATAATTAAAACTGAGTAATGATGCAAGTCTAGTTTGTAGAAGCACCACATTTGTTTACACATGGATTTTACCTTATTATGTTTATATATAATAAGATTAAGGGAGTATAATTGAGTAGTTAAATAATGATAGTGTTTATTATCGCAAAAAAACATTAACGAGTATAAGCTGAGAATCAGAAAGATAATTTTTCGCAGAACCTCGCAGGCCCACAGTGACTCCAAATGATGCTTTTCAGTTTAAGAGGTTTCACCCTGTGGGAGCAGGGCTGCTCCTTGTCGTTATTTATGTTTACGTGCTACTCTGTGCATTAGAAAACAATGAGAGCCTTTTTTCTTTTGTCTCTTTCTTTGTTCCCCTGCTGCCGCTACTGCCCAGACACAATGGTAGTCTCCAGGCGACGCATCCAGGAAAGTTTTTGTCACCCGGCTCGTGCTATGTGTACACAAGCATTAAGGAAAAAAGACAAGACAAGAAAGAAAGAAATGATTAAGAGAGTGAATGAATTTTAAGTGTCACTTTCAGTGGCCACTAGAACAAGAGAGGAAGACAGAGGGAAGAGGGGGAAACCTGCAAGATACTGGACGGCGGCAAACAAAGACTGTTGATTGAGTAAACAAATAGATGGCAGAGGAACAAATGAATTCAATAAAATGAATTAAAATGAAGTGAATACCCTTTTCTGATTAATGGATTCATTAATTGGTTGATTGGAGGAAAACTGAATAAACTGATGAAGTGAAGTTGGTGAGTTTAAACACATAAACAGATCAAACCCTAAAACAAATAATAAACCCCCTGTTAGAGATCAGACATATCTACAGTCCGTCTATACTGTTGTACGCATAGTTGTTTGACTTTGAGAGGGCGGGACTCTTTGGAGAGCGAAATGAACTAGGCGCGGCCAAAAGGAGCCCCATCCATCTATCACACGTGTAGACAAAGGGGGACTCTACAACACAAAGCTAGATGTGCCCTCTCAAACTTTTTCCACGACGCACGGCGACGCGCGCAGAGCAATCCACCCACAGGTGAGCTGTCTACTGCCTTTGCTTGCACCCCTGCAACGATTTTCGTATTTATTTCCAGTTAAAAGTTGCTGCTGTAGTTGGTGCGTCAGCGCTCAAACTTGAGCACAAAGCAGGAGAGCGAGGGAGAGAGACATAGAGAGACAGAGGCGGCGAGGAGAGAGAGAGGGAGAGAGAGCGAGAGGAGCGGTCCCCTTTTCCTTTGTCTGATGCGGGGCGCTTTGAGGAGACAACTTGAGGGGATGCTCAGGCACGCATCTTCATAACGCTCAGTAATACTCAGCATATGATAATTAGAATTCATTAACAATGAGCTCTAGTGGAGCTGAGATGGAGTTTGTAATGCTGCCGATTTTTTTTTTGTCTCTTGGGGATGTTGCGACGCACAAGACAAAGCAACTGCCTGTCAGAAGTTTGCGGAGAAAAGGACCTTTTACGCACGCTGGAAAAGAGACAAAGTGACAGGATTAGTTTATATGTAGTTCGTAAATAGTTTTTTCCTAGTTTTATGACAGAGGTGTTCGTGGTGTTGCGAAGTTGCTAGTGCACTGTGGGAATTCAGAACAATGAAATCAGGTGTAAAGTCTCTCAGAAACAAAACAGTGACCCAAAATTAAACTTGTTGCACTCATAAGAGATAATGTTTGGAGGCGGAAAGATGCGTACAAAATAGATTCTTCCCGAAAATCACTAAGAAACTTGTTATAGTTTATTGGAGACAGAGCAACAGGTATAAGTCGCTGCAGCTTCTTTGTTACAGTAAAGGCTCCTTTGTTCTCAGTCCATACAAAGAAAAGCAGCAGAAAGGAGCACAAATCCACAAGGAAGCAACTTTTTTTGAACGCTTAAAATGATTTTTACGGGATAGAAACTATTTTTAATTTAGATGTGTAATCTCCAAAGTGTTGAACAAGCCTTTATTTAGCCTTTTCTTTTAAATATGTGAAACCCACCGGATCAAATCAAGATAAATACTTAATAACTTGAGGTTTATTGGAGAGTTTCATCTTTATTTTTATTAGATGCCTAAATGTAGTTAACAGGGTTTTTAAAAAACTTTCTTCATCATGTGAAGGTGTGGCCAAACAAACAACTTGTTTGAATTTGCTGCATTCCACTGTACAGTAGCCCTACCCTTAAACTTTTCATTGAGTAAAATGGGAGACAAATTTCACCGACAGGATTTATCTGTTAGATGAATCAAAATGAGTTTTGCATTTTGTAAAATGTTTGGTTTTGGATACATTTGCATTTCAAACTTTTTCAACTAATTTCCAACTCATACAGCTCGTACCAACTTTTAGAGAGCGTAGCATATTAACACCTAAACTGTTTGCTAGATATCATTTATCATATGATATATCATTTAATTTTCTTCGTTTTTTTAGCCAGGTTTAAGCAATGAGCCGAATTTGCTGCCTTGACATAAAGTTTTAACTACACTGCTTTCAATCTTTTTTTCTTGATTCCTCTGGGATCTGTCCTTAGGTGGATTTTAACACCAGATTAACCAGCAAAGCGTTTTCTCCTGTGGGAGGTTAAGGAAATACAAACATGTGGAAATCACATGGAAGATGTACAGAGTCACCTATCAAGCGGCTTTTGAGACGCAGTGGAGGATTAAGAGACTGTGCAGTTTTCTTTTGGAGAAGAGGACTCATCTCAGAAGGATTTAAACTTCAGCTGCAGCAGTGCCAGGCGAGATGCATTTTATGCACACTTGGAAATCTAAAACTCATGGAGACACTTTGAGGATTATAAAAATGTGTAGTATGTCTCTCTGCAAGACACGTCCCAGCCCAAAGTCACTGGGATAGCACGATGTTGCATTCATGATCCTCACCGGCCCTCCGTATGGGTAGGTAATATTACTTTGTACTGGGATGTGGGCGGCCTTGCTCACTTTGAAGCAGAACTGACCAATAGACCCCCCCCCCCCCCCCCCCCCCTCGCCTGCCCCAAACACACACACACACCACCCCATTTATTTTCCAACATCACATGAATTTTGGGAGAGACTATGTTTCCCCCTATACTGTAACATTTGAGCATGACATTTAAAGGTGCACTTGCTGTACCTTATATGGGATGAAAGTTGATTTAGATAAAAGCCAAAATCAAGATAATTTATTTAGTTTATTGTGAGACGCACCTTAAAAGAAATGAGGTATCACCAAATGTTTTTACCTCTAACTTGTTGTAGTTTGGAGGTGATCATAATGCGATTATGTTATTCACCAGCATTGGGATTTCAAAAATGATACAGAAAGAAGATACAAAAACTTCGCCATAACCTGGGGTTCTGTCAGCAGACGTCACAACTTGCAGGGCTGACTTCTCACACACTGTTCACACAGTTTTGATAAACATATTTGGCCAGTAAAGGGCCTAAAGTGCCAAATAGTCACGGACAAGTTTGCGCCACTGCATGAGTAACCCATTCACAAGTAATGATGAAGTCAGGTGCATTTTTCTTGATAATACTGCTGTACACCACTACTTCATAAACCTTCATCTTTTAATGAATGATAATTAATGACAAGTTTGCATACGTATTCCTGACTTCACTGTGCAAAATGCAAAGTTTTCTAATTCATTTGTTCATAACCAGTTCTCCTATGCTGCATTTTCTTTGAGATGCTCTGTGATGTCAGTGCTTTGTTTTACAAATGCACTACAGTTGCGTGACTTGGTAGCTGATCGGTGGTAAAGCTGCTGCTGACTGAGTGGACCGCAGTCAGAGAAATGTTTCATCAAACGCTTTAGTTCACTGAGGGGACAGAACAGGAGAGAGGGAGCTTTAAAATGAAGAACGTGCATTTTTATTATGCCTGTTTTTATTCAGCACTTATTTTAGGTAAGCCTGCTAAGTCTTGGGGAGATGCAAGCAGCCCCCCTCAACCTGCGCTTACACTATATGCGAGTGCGAGGGAAGGAGACAGAGTAAGGCTCACTCCTTATCAGTGATGTCATTGAGAGCCAATGAGAGCATGCAGTGGCACTTATCAGCATCCAAGCTCCACCTCCAGTCTGTGCATGGCAGCCCACATGGTCCTGCAGCATCACATTTTCACCATGCATTACTCTGCTACGGAGAGAGGCAGAAATACAGAGATGTTGCTCTTGGCTGTGTGCTGTGATCTTAATCTACCATGTCTGCTCAGAAATAGCTTGTTTATCACTATAAGCATATGCAAGGAATGCAAGGATCCACTTGGGGAGTGAGGAGAGATCACTTTTCTTTATTTACTTCAACAATTAGCCAAAAATACATCAGCCCACGAAACATTAGATTTATATGAGAATGTGAGGAAACAACATCCAGGCTGATGAAGACAAATGATCTCAATGGTAAGCTCAGCCAGCTGATACAGATGCTCTCTTTAATGGGGCAGTAAATTAATTTATGCTTTTATAGGCTCAATTATAGAACGTAAATTATAAAAGATTACCTTAATTCCTCTTGCTCCAAAAATCTGATTTTTAGTGAAAACAACGTAAGGGTACCTGACAGACATGTCAGCTTAACAACAAATGACCTGCACTTGTTAACAGCTGAGCCTTAAGACTCAGGGAAAATGGCATTTACCTGCCTCCTGCTGCTCTTATGGAACAGGCTCAGGTCACAGCCTGTAAATGACTGGATCAGTGGGAATGTGGGTCAGTCAACACTGTGACACACAGGTGGGACAGATATAGGTCAGTGGTAAAGTGTGGGTGCTGATGAGTCATGTGTCTACAGTAAGTATGAACAGAGGATGCAAGAGAGAGAAAAAGGCCGTTCAGTTGTTGAAATGTGAATTTCTAATGAGAGTGTATGCAGTGCATCTCATCTTGAGCATCCACCAGACATGCGGGGATTCTTACCTTCATTTCTGCTTGAACACTTGAATTGCACCATTTTTGTCCTATTGTTGGACATGTGATCGTGCATCTAACATCGAATATGGAGTTCAGTGATGCTACACATGTTTTACCAATATCCATTGCAAGCAGGGCAGCTTCCTTTAAGAATAACATCATGTAACTTTCATTTAACGGAGCATTTGAGTGGGTCTGATGCTCTGCAGATTAAATCCTGCCTAGAACATTTGAAGCTCCACAACTACACAGCCCCATTATTTACCTATGATACTGTGTGCCGATTCAATCCAGTACCCAGTTAATGAACTTGCGGGTAAAACAGAAACATCAGGTTTAGCATAACTAATCATTGTGACAGGCCCAGCACTGAGCTCTTAATAGGCATTGCACAGGCATGGTTCTTGCTACAATACAGTATGCTCCACTGTGTGTAGCTTAATTACATTGCTTAACTGTAATACCATTATCAAGCACAGTGCAGTTTTCATAACATTTGCCATTTGGAGGATGCTTTATAAGTGCATACATTTTTGTTTTGTGTAGACATCCCTGTGGGAGTTGAATGTCTAAACCTAATCCACTGAGTTACATGGGACAACATTAGGACGGCAATCTGTGGCATCTTCTGGCTCTGAAGTCCCAATATCCCTCTAAGCTGGAATGCTCATTAAAACGGGCAATGATTTCACACCATCTCTTTTTCTGCAGCATATGCACAACTAAATCTGTGTCACCATAATCTCTCATCCATCTGTATTTGCTATTACACTAATATAAAGTACTTCATTCTGTTCCTGGTGAAGTCTGATTAGGACCACAAAGCATAATGCTGTGCTGGAGCAATGCAGTACATTGACACCAATCCTTCAGACATCAACACGTTTTAGTCTGTGTTATTCTTTTCTAGTTATATTTCTATAATGCCTTGCATGCCCGTGAGCTGGTCTGATGTTATGCAAAGTGCATCAGACTGGAATACAACATTAGACCTAGAATAACTAATCACTAGCATAAGCCTAATTCTCTCAGACATTCTTTGGTCAGCCTCAGGAAAGCTATCAGGTTTAGTTTTACCATTCATTGCACGTAGCTCAGGGGCATCGCAGCTTGTAGTACCTCATAGAAATCACTATAATACATTTATGAGTACACTAGGTATATTTTTCTGGTTCATCAAACAACAAAATGGCATCAAATACAAGTTAAGGTCCAATCTGTTTTTGCAGCATCTGATACTTACACATGAAACATGGTTGACCCACTACTGTGCATGTTTACACTTTATTGAATTCATACTATTTTTCCACTCTGAAATGTAATGTTAGATGCGCTGATACAAACACTGACAGATGGACAAATAAATTTTGAGTTGGATCTTCACAGTGGAACAGCCGCTCAAACAGATTTTGCATGTGTTATGTACGATGTGCCTTGAAAAAAAATAAAAGAGGCTAAATTGACAAAGACGAACTAGCTCTCAAAACAGCTGCAAAAAAACAATTTGTTTAATTTCCCGACCATCTGAATTTGGGTTGAGGATCCCTGTGTGCGTATCAATGAGTCATACAGGACACTACACAGTGGGTACAGTACAGTCAATTACAGTGCAGTAAAACATTAGGCCCACCATTACTAATCGTGACGACAGTTCTAATTCTCCAAGCTACAGGCATTCTGTGGTCATCCTGTTGCAAACTATCAGAGCTTAGTTTTACCACTCAGTGCCTGTAGCTGTGAGATAAGTTAACGTGCTCTGCTGGCATGCTAATACATACCCGCACTGGGGGACAGGAATAAATTATTTCTTTATGACTGCGCACAAGGCTGAGCGTTTGAAGAAGGGGAGGGAGAGATAGAGAGGGAACACAGGGAGGTGTAGCAAGGAAAAGAGACATAGGGTTGAATGATGGGCTGGAAAGAAAGGGGGAGAGAGAGGAGAAGTGAGAAGGAATGAGAGAGAAGCAAGAAAGAAAGAAAGATGAAAAGTACAATAATCGTCAGACAGACAGATAAGCCTTGAAGTGCTCTATATATCGGCTTCTCTTCAGTTTATAGTTATTCTCTCACCATGACGGTTACTCATTTTATTTCTGTGACTGAGTTTATGGTAAACACAGTCCGCCAAAGCTTCCATATACTTTATACATAATAAGCCTGGTAACTGAAGGGTTTTTCTCTGATTGGTAACGTAAGAATGAGCTATGAACAAGCCCAAGGTTTGCTTTGGCAAATAATAGCTGCAAAGATTTATTTTACTGCTTTGACCTGAAAACCATTCAGCCCGCACCCTCTATCATATGACATTTTCGAAGGATTTTGTCCTACTTTGAAATATCCAAATCATGCAATGAGAAATAGCTGGCGGATAATGTTAAATAATGGTGCAGTGGCTGAAACTAAAAAGTAAAAACATTGTTTTTGCTTTTAGTGTGGAAAAGCATTTAAAAGGAAAAGATTTAGATATCTGAGGGAGAGTAAGGACGGGGCTTTGTGATGTAGATTGTTATTTGGTTATTTTATGCTTGGGTTTAAATGTTAATGTCTTGTTTTGTGCCACATTGTGTGTTTATACTTTTTCTGCCTGCTGCACATTTGCCCTCTGGGATTTTAGTGAAGTCAAAATTGTACTGCAGACAATGGCATGACAAATCAGTCGGAAAACACATAAAGGTGAGTGCCAAATCAAAATTCACTGGATGAGCACTCACATGGTGTGTTGCGCAGCAGGTTTAACTGCCTCTGAAGATATTGCTTTCTACCCCTCCTTCGTCCTAGCCCAGGTATTGATATAGGGACACCATTTCCAAAAAAGGGCTTTAGCCAGTTGTCTGTCTGTCTATTACAGGTCAACTTATTACCTCCACAAATGCACAGCATGCTGCTGTCTGGGGATGGACGGATAATCCGTCTAAAGACTGGGGTTTTATCAAAGCTAAATCTGCTCCTCTCACAAACACACACATACATAAACATGCACAGGGACGGGCATGCATCAGGAATACATGGGAAGACACTCTCACACAGACCAACCACACACAGACACACATGAAGATAGACTTGCATGGTAGACTGACAGACACACGTGTAAAGACTAGGATTTTACCACAGACAAATCTGTTATTGTCTGGTAGCCAGGAGATTAAGAAGCAGTGATTTTATAGACACAAACACACTCACACACGTATCATTAGAGGATGAACGCTCGCTTGCATTCTGAAGGCACAGTGCAGTTAAATTATCAGTACTATAGCTTTAATGTTGTGATTTATTGTGGTCTCTCACTATAATAAAGATAAATCAATTTGGTGACAGCTTTTATTGTACGTACTCATTTCTGTTTCTGTATCATACTTTTAACACATCTCCCTTCATTCACAGCCGGCCCACAGTCCATTATTGTCCTGTCTTCCTTGTTTTTTTCCTCTGGCCCTTCTGTTGAATGATATAGATCGTATAAGTGGTACTCTTTTTGTTCATCCACAGTGACTGTATTTGTCCAAGCTTCTCACACTACACCTAATTCTTCTTTGTGTAGTCTTCACTCTTAATAGAGATGTAAGCAGTTGTTTTCAAAGGTTGAACCTAACTGCTCCCACCGCTTTTTATTCCAGAAACCACTAGCACAAAACTTTCTGGCACACCCCCTCCTCTAGTTACCATCACTTTCCATCAGTGTTTTCTGAATCCTGACCAACAGCCTCTGTAAAATATTACCATAAATCATTTTGCCAAAATAGCAATTTGGTTAATGTGTAACATGGTCATGCCTGTGCCTGTGTCCATGCACCCCCTGGCAGCCCTTTGCTTTGTCCTACAGAGCCAGACTACACATCACAAGGAGGTCTAAAAGAATTGACTGAGCCAGCTCAGCTGTGTACAAGCCCAATCATAAAACATTTCATCTACAGAGTCCAGCTTCTATTTCTTTAGTCCTTTAGTGGATAGTTTTGGAGAAACCTGAAATTGTTTTTTTGAACATCTGCCTGAGCCAGTGAGTGGTGCATTGATCCGATCAGTTGTAGAAAAGCTTCATGTTGTGACTTGAAACCTCGAGCATGTACTATATTTTACAGCCTTGTTGAAACGACAACTGTCCTCAAGCTAACTGATCAAACAGTAGAGCTCAATGGGTGAAAGAAGCCAGATTTGGGTACTTTGTTATAGAAGGCAATGTTGCCAATGATAGAGACCCGGCTTGGTCATCAACTAGGAGGAGAGTAATGTTCACCATTAGTGAATGATTAGACTTGTGTTGGAGTACATGACCTGGCTATGTCAGAGTGCTTCTCCATACATTTGTTCTTATGTACTAAGACGTGTGAACATGTTTTAGAACACACCACAATATGTCAAGCTTCCCAGAGTGGGGGGGGTTAGGATAGTTATTACCTATTACACTTCATTTGTTGCATGTGGTTGACCACCCCCCCACGCCTCACTCCAAAACTTATGGCCCCACTCCTCTCCACTGATGCAGGACAAAGGTGTGTGGGAGCTGGTGTAGTTGATGATGGCACCTTGACTCTCCTCTCACCACAGAGGAAAATAGGTCCCGTGTCTGGCTGAATTCTGTGCTGTGGTGTTGTACCCACCACATACACAGGCGCTGGCTATTTCACGGTGTTGCTGCTAATAGTTGTGACTTGTCTCTTGTCTCTCAGTGGGGGCTGCTTCCATTATACTCTGACCAGTACTGATATGAATGTTGCATGAGTATGTGAGCAGTTTTATGATATGAACCTCAACCTTGGTCAGTTGGCAGATAAAGGTACCAACCAAACATTTATACTTTAATCTTGTACAATGTTTCCATTTGAACTCAAAGCAGTGTCATTCATTTTTCCAGGTTAGGTATCATTTTGGGAAAGCGAGAGGTGAGATGAGTTAGGAGGGGGATGCTTACCTCCTCTTTTTCCTTATAAACATATCTATAGTAACGTGTCACCTTTCTGCATTTCTTTCTACAAAATCATTCTGTCAGCCAGAAAGTAATGTTTTTCTACATGAGATAGTAACCTGCCATTACTGTCAGTCACAGCCCAGTTAAGCACAAACTGAAGTTTCTGTCAGCCATAGTCTGTAAACTGAAAGGTAAAATAAAAGCCTGCACTTCTGTTTGAAACTAGCGTTCTCTGATTTCCTGATAATGTGTAATATTTTGACAGCAATTATTTAAAGATTTGTACTTTGCAAAACAGAAAAGATCACAGCAAAATAGCAAATATTTCATAAAGGGATAAAAGCTCAGGAGAGCGGCTAAGAAGTTATAGTGATGTAAAATCATAAGGGGATGCAATAAATGAGCACAAACTCCAATCCTGCTGCCCTGAAAGTGTCATTTTAGATTTTTTCCCCTGTTTTTCCCTGCTTTTTCAGATGATACAATATAATACCTTATTTCTAGTTCTTACTTATTTAATGCTATCAAGGATAGTGGATTCATTCCCCTCTCTAACAGTTTGTGCTGCACTTGGGGACTTCAGATACACAACCAAATATAAAACAGGTGTTTAACTTTGATATTGTACTGCCCAACTAGTATAATGCTAATCCAAGGTAATTTGGCTATTTAAGGGCTCAGAGCTATTTTCATGGCAGTACTGCTGTAATCTTTTTCAGATATAGCTGTCAGATTATGGTGAGGCGTCATATCAGTATTAAACAGGTGACATTTTTACTTGAATACCTAAAATAATATCTTTGTGTGTATTTATATGATGCTGTGGGCCATATGATTATCCCGCAGTTGGAGCGGTGATAGTTGAGCGGGCTAATCCAAAATATTATCTTGTGTCATATCTTTTTTTTTTTTTTTTTTATTGTGTAACACCTTGTCAGGACTGTGTACTATGGTTGACTAGTGCTGAATCAGATCTGTTTTGATGGAGATACCTTTGAGTTTAGCTGGATATGGTGTGATAAATCAGATTATGTCCCGTAACACTAGCTGAGATATCAGACTTTAAACTGCCCCAGTCTCTGCCTTTGTGGGAATAACACAGGCCTTTCTTCCTTTGTGTGTGCACACAAACAACTCTGCCTTCAGGACTGTGGGATTTTTCATACCAAGATTACAGTGTGGGATGAAGATCTCATTGCTGTATCTGTCCCTTGGAGAGATAACAGACCAAATGTAGATGGGCATGCTGCTTTAAGACCCCAGTCTGGAACTCTAGCTTTGAAGGGTTTTTTTTTGTCTTCCCTATCAAATTAAAAACTATTAGTACGCATGTGTCCAGAAACATGTCTATTCCTGTCCCACTATCCTTTCACTTATCCATACATCCAAATCTTATTGGGAGATGATGTACTCAGATACACATTTAGCTGATACCATGTTATGTATAATGCTGTATTATGGTGGTGCAGTAGTTTACTGTAAGAAGATGTCTAAAAATTTATCAGTGATTGACAATTTATTTATTTATTTAATAGTTTTAAAAAAATCTGATCAGAGATCAGTCGCATCTGGGAATCTTTTTGTATGGGCACGCCATTTTTAGCAACGTGATGGTTAACATAAAAAGTTGGGTTTCCTGGAGGCAGATTATGCCTCAGACTATGAAGCCTTCCCGTAAGAGTATCTGCATTGACATGATTTTCCAGTCTAGTGTGAGCCATAATCTGAGTGCCTGGAAATGGGCTGAATAAGCCTCAGTAACTGCCTTGCTGTCAATAATGTAGTAGTGCCATTCTGGTTACAGCCTGTGTGCTGACTACCTCTGGATACATGCCTAATTTCTTATAAAACACGGCACAGCACACAACAGTTGAGTAGGAGTTTGATTTTGATTTGATAGCACTTCAAAATAATGGGCATACTTGTTTAAATAAACATATCTATTTTAGCATGTGGGAAGCAAACTAAATCCTTATTTTCACCTGCAATAATTCCCCCGTTAATGTGAGTTTGTCCCATTTTTATGAGGTTAAGAAAATTCAGATTGCAGTTTAAAAATAATATAAAAGATCCAATCAAGAATAAAGGTTGACATATTTCTTTTCAGGTCTTTTCATGAGGTCAGCACATGCTCTCTGGTGTGAATGTGACTGAATAAGACCGAGTCATGCCCCCTCTCTTATTATTATTCATCTAATAACTATGCGTCAGCTGTTAGCTATTCTGTACTATGCTGCGTTCCCTCTGCCAGTTCACAAGGTCATATTCATGGTACTTGTAAATGTCCTTGCTGAATAAAATTAGATTCTGACTCAAACTGCATGTACTGTGTATGAGTGTGACTCGCTGACAATCTTAGGCACTGAAATTATCACACACACACACACACACACACGGCCCAGCACACACACAGTGTTTGGTACAGCCTGTGGCGATGTTCACAACACTTCAACATTAAACCACTGCTCTTATTAATACTAACCATCCAGTGCTGAACCACAGTGGACACAAACTTCTTTTCAGACAAGGTCAAGGCTTGAGCTGAGAAATGAGCTGAGTAAGCATGAGTCATGCTTTCAATTATGCATCGGCCTGTTAGTCTGCACACTTTGACAGACAGGCAGGGTTAGCTCTCAGATAGCTGTCAGAGGCTAGACTTACAAGTGACCCTGTAATGTTATCCTTACTTGGAAACAGAAAACTGCAAGTTAACCATCCAAAAATTAAACACTTACTATTATTCGAACAGGTACTGTCGGCTTAATTATAATTAATCTAAATAAGTGGATGCTCCTCATGTAACTAGTGGAACTGCTGTGCTACGTCTGTGTTACATTCAGGCTTTCAACTTGGACTGATATTCTCTCTTTCCAAATTAAAGTTGCAAACGCCACAAATTGGCATAGAGGGAATTAAGAATGTTCATATGCAACTAATTGTGCATTAATATGAGTCATTTCCTTTTTCCCAAATTACCTGCCTTCACATCGCCACCTCAGGCAGCCTAGGGGAACCTGATTGGCCTTGTTCTGGCTAAAATTAAATTCAGACTAATTTGAATATTCTTGCACATGCAAAGTTAATCCCTGTGCACCAGTCAGACTACTTTTCAGTTGGATTGGGTAGATAATCCACTTCGAGCCTCGACAGTATGCATATGTTTGAGTGTGCAAGTGTTTAATGTGCATCAGTGATTCTGGGGGGGGGGGGGGGGGGCTTCTGTGCTACTGTTGTTTGTGTGCAGATAGACAGAGGCTGCTTTACCAGCTACTTACTAAGCTCTCTGATGTCCTCAGCTGTGTGTGGTAATGGTGACAAAGTGAACTGTAGCCACTCAGACGCACAGATAGTCAGTATGAAAGCACGCAGACACAAGGACGCTCGCAAATAGGTGTTTACATGTTCGCCCCAACGCTCTCTCCCTCCATTGTCCTTCCTTTCTCACTATCTGTTTGTCCCCCCCCTGCTCCAATTTATTCCATCTTTCTCCTCCCTTTCACTTCCCCTCCTCTCTGCCTCTTTATCTTTTCCTCTGACTTATTTTTTTCTGTCTGATTCTCTCTATCACAGACTAGCACAGTGAGATGCTGCCGTGCCACAATAGACAGCGAGTACACTGAGCCAGCCTCCTATTCAGTTCACCACCAGTTCACTTGGCTCCACGCTGACAGAAATGATGCTAGAGAGAAATGCAAATTTGACAATGACAGCAACCGTGCCAGCCGCAAATGTTAACATTACTCCTCAAAACTTCAGGTACCAATTTGCATTCGCTTGAAAGGGTAACTCCAGACTTTGAGACAAGGGTCTGTATTATTCTTGTCTCAGAGGAACCGAGCATCTTAGTCTGGTAGACTGATAATATGCTGTCATTTTGTGCTGACTCATCTCTCCCTGCAGCTTCTAAAGGATCTAAAAATATTATCAGGCCCTGTGAACGCAAAAAAACATCTCATTTGATGAAAATACCACACTCGCATCATTAGCTTTTATAAAAAAAAAAGCCTGCGTTGTGGGACACACTGTCTCAGCAGAAGTTAGTGCAGCTCTTTGTAATGTCCTTGTAAAAACTCTATCAGTCCGACAAAGTTGATGGTATGCTGCAGTCATCTTTTACAGTGGGGACGGCTGGTAATCTGGTTGGCTGACAGGCTGGTTTACAGCTTGTTTCACAGTCTCAGAAGAGAGAGAGTGTGGAGGAAAGACAAGTTGTCCTTGTCATGTGGAGTATTTTTTCTTTTGGACTGTGCCCTTAGACAAGCATGTAAGAATCCCTGCTGAGTTATGCACTCTCTATGTGTATGTCTCTCATCATCTCAAGCTCCCACTCACACACCCTTCTTGGACTACCTCCTCTGTCACTTTTTCTCTTATCCTTTCCCCTCTAGTTACACTTTGACTTTTATCCCTCCTGCCTGTCTCTCTCTCTCTCTCTGTGTTTCATGCTGGTATGCACTGCTGTCTTTCAGTATTTGCACTTTAAGTTTCCTTGCCCCAATGTGGTCTGCCTGTCACAGTCGGGATGCCTATCTGTCTTTTTCTCTCTTCACCATCTCTCTTGATATCTGGCTGCCTTTCTGGCTGGCTGCGTGTCTGTTTCTATTCCTCTCTTCCTCTGCACGTTGGTGGTTGTGTCTGTCTGCCTCTTCCTCCTCCTCTCTACCTCTCTCTATCTGCATTATTGCATTTGAGCATAAATGTGCTCAAGTGTCCTCTTACCAGTGATGGTTTAACTCTTTCATGGTTTACCTTTACTAAAAGCTGTAGTTTTCCATGTCCATAATGGTTTGTCAGCCTTTCTTTTTACAGGCGTGCACTGCTTTCGTCTCTCCCTGACTGAGTCACTGTCTTGCAGTGTCACGTGTGTTTATCTGATCTCTGTGAGAGTTTGCTGCGTCAGAAGGTTTCACTCCTCAGATTACCTCTGATTTGCATTGGGAGGATGATGATTTATTACTTTATGTGTGAGTTTCGGGTTACTTTACTCATTCCCAGGGTTACCACATTTGTTTAACTACATTTGTAGTGGCAGGGGGAAGATTAAACCAGGATTCCAGAGGTGGAAATAGTACTTTAATTATCATGTAGTAATCACATAAGAGTCGCAGCTTTCTGACTTTAACCTGGCTCTGTACACAAGACGTCCCGCTGTTATATCAAGACTGCTGGGAGTAAAATATACTTACAGCTGACTCAACTGCTTTTTCATGATCTGCCTCTTAGACAGACTGCACAAATCTGTTCACATGATGGAAAGAACAGGTGGACCTAATATTTTGTATACAGTAAATCTCGATGGATGAATTGTGGTGTGCTTCTGCTCTGCCTGCATGTATACCAGCTTGTTCGTGTCCCTTGGTGTCCATGTGTTCATATCTGTGTATCTGCCTGTGCATCTGTGTCAGTGTATGTCTGTTTATTTACATGTCTGTGTTTTTCTGTGCTTGCTGCATGTGTGTACACATAGAGTGCATGCTTTCTGTATGTGGATGTATTTTTGTTACGTTTCCTCGTCAACCCATCCAGGACATGTCAGTAGTTGACATAGAATTTCCTTTCAACAATCCAAACCATTCGAGCTATTGTCTCAAACTGGGGAGCCATAAAACTCAATTTCCAATGGAGGAGGGGTTGGTGGTGTTGGTGGGGGCATTTTGAAGTCCAAATGTTCTTATCTCATGCACTATTAAGCGAGGCAGTGGGGTGTGTGGGTAACGGGGTTTAGAGTCCGTCTGTCACAGCCTCAGGGCATGTTGCTTCCAGTGCACACACAGACACACTTGCAGACACACACACACACACACACACACACACACACACACACACACACACACACACACACACACACACACAGTATGAACATATGCATATGCATAAACACACATAAAAACAGACTCTGTAAAACGCACGCACACAAACAGACACACAGAGACACACACACACACACACACACACACCTCTTTCTGTCATTCACCCATTAACACACACAAACATGCACACTGCCTCAGGGCTCTATAGCTCTAGTCCTATATGGCCTTTGTACAGGTCAGAGGGGTCGACTGAGACTCTCACTTCATTAATCACATCTGGGAAGGGAGCAGCTTTTTATGTATATGTTTCCATATGTCTTTACCCTTTTTTCAACTTTGACTTGAGGGTAACTTATGGACCTAAAGCTGTCTTTTTATTATTTATTTTGATTTGGGATCTGATGTAACAGAGAAAACAGCACATATGTATGCAGATTTTGTTAGTTTGTTTTAGAATAACATAGATTTCACTCAGAATCAGCATTTTTTATGGAAATAATTGTTATTGATCTGTGATTAAACACAACTGATAACTTGCTCCTTTAGTTTCTATTCTCACAAGGTAGCAGAACTTCAGAAACAGAGCAGTATTTTAGGCTTTGTTTGACACCCCTGGTAATCACAGACACCTTAGAATTGATCAGTATAGGTACACAACAAACTAATACTGTGTAGGAACAGGAAAACAAGATATAAACACATGTGGCATGTGCAATGGCTAGAACTGTCAGAGTTCCAAAATGATGGATTACAAATACTGCAGTTGGTTGTTGTTGTGATAAACATGATGAAGATCACTTTTTGTCACAGTACAGTTTGTGTGCATGTGAGTGCGTAACACTGTGTCAGTGTGCTGGGGGCAGAAAGTGACAGGACTCTGTCTTAATCGTTTCAAGTCCGCTGATCTGTGCGTCTGTTTGAGTCTTGAAATGTGAGATCATGTTCATTCGTCATTCAGAGAAAAAAAACAGGACAGCAGATAGACTGATGACCCGATACTTAGAACAGCTACTCATTTTGTTGAAATATTTTGACTTTTCAGCATGCAAATATCCACAAAAGCTCATAAGCACTTAATCTTCAGTCTAAGCTGCCCTCAGGGGGATTTGTGTTTTCTGTCAATTTTGATTGCATTTGTTGAAAATGATTTTATGCGTGTAACATACATAAACAACAATTTTGAGCTTACATTTTGTTTTTACAACACAGGGCCTTCCATTCCCCTTCAGTCAGGACTCCAATCATCACATTTCAAATTACTCTAATATCTGTTAATCACATAATATATGAACATGATTATAGCACAGTTTGACTTTTGACAATGACAATTTATGCAGATCTAAAACAATGACATAGACATGTACATGACAATATCCCTAAATCAGTCACAGCCTTCTATGTTCATTCTGGGTCCTGGTTATTCAAACACATGTGGTCAGCACCCACCTTAAACCTGAGAGAGATACCTGAGACAGGCTTTGGCAGAGCAGTGCTGAACAGTGAGAGGTGCTATCACAGCGCCTGCGGTGAAACTGATGTCACACTGTGTGCATTGTGTTTGTGTGTGTGTGTTTTGCCCTTGACTGTTGGCACTCCTACATGTTCAAAATGGGTAGGGGCTTTGATGGCGTGTGTGTGAAAAAGAGAGAGCATGTGTGTGTGTGAGAGAGAGAGAGAGAGAGAGAGAGAGAGAGAGAGAGAGAGGCTGGATAATTGGACTTATCCCTAGTAAGTACAACCATTTTTGCACAAAAGGACACTCACTCTTTCTCTCAAATTCTCTGCCTACTCACGTGCACATACACACACAGCGCATGATGTCACTTGTACTGCAGGCACCAAGCTAACGCGTCTCAGTAGTTGACTCTAGTTAGCCAACATCAGGTGTTTCGTTCATAATATGGAAGGTAGGTGACACACACATACACAGAGAGGGAGGGACTATTTGTGTCTCTCTGTGCATGCCAGGAGAAGTGATGTTTGATGTGTATGTGCATATGTGAGGGTGACAGCGGGTGAGGGGTGTATTTGTGTCAGCACAATCAACATGGGAGCAGGAGAGAAAGGAAGTGAAAGATGTCTGAGCATATGTGAGTGCGCCAAGTGTGTTTGTTGTGTGTGTGTGTTATTTTTAAAAAAAAACTCTAAACACTATGCTAACTGTGTGCCATAGAGAAGCTAAGGGGACATAAATGCATTCACACTCTATTAGTGGCCCCCTTGTGGTTACCACTATATAATGTTTCATCCACTTGGCAAGCCAGAATAAAATATGTGCACTTTAAATGTTTTGTTACCTGCGGGGGGTCGTTCATCAGTTATCAAGCATCCTCTTGAGGTGATTCTGTATCCCGCTGGCTTTAGTCTGAGCTCATTCAAAAACTCTTTACCAACTAATCCTCAAAACTTAGAATCAATTTTTCTTTTTCTTTTACTTTGGTTCCAGGTTATCCAGGACTGTGTTTTTTGGACCGTCACACAAAACACTTGCACACACTTCATGCTTTTGCTGAGTGAGTAACGCAGAGTATGACAGACTGTGTGTGAAGTGCTAAGTGAGCAGAAGACTCAACGACAGCTTCTCACAGCAATCGCCAACAGCATGTTGCCTTGGCAGAAGAACTGTCCTTTTTGCACAGCAAGTGGTACTGCTGATCAAATGTGTGGGTCTGTGTGTGTGTGTGTGTGTGTGTGTGTGTGTGAGTGAGTGAGTGAGTGTGTGCGTGTGAGTGAGACTACTGCAGTTCCTACTGTGTATTTCTCAGTTTGTTCTGAACACCAAGTTGAGTCTGAGGATGCGAGTGGCTGTCTGCTCTGATACTGACAGAATAGGTGTGGCGTTCTTGCATTAGTGTGTCATCACCACTGTCTGTGTGTGAATTCATGCATTTTAGCCAGGGTGTGTTACAGCCTACTGATCACAACAAGTTAACGTCTACATTAGAATGGCTCTAGAGATAGATAGTTTGTATTCAGATCTGATATCAGCTCGCCATTTAAACCCATCTGTCAGGTACAGAAGTGCGTGGACATCTTTGCATACTCACACACAAACCAAAATACACAAATTCATACACACCACAACACTTATCCCCATTACTCAAATAGCGTGAGGAGGTGAGCAAAATCTTCTGACAAACCAGTGAACTCTAAAGTGGGTTTATCAACAAAGCACTTTGCAGCAGTGAGGGGGTGGTGGGGGTGGGAGAGCAGGGAGATGAACAGTTGAAAGTAGCAATAGGGGTCTTTTCTAGTTTAAAGTTTACCTGAGAGTGAGCTCAGGATCAAGGCCCAGCTGGCTGACTCTCAGCTGACCCAAGTCCAGGGAAAAAAGATAGAAAACACATCAATTTAAAACTTGGGGAAGCTATAATCAAAGACTTCAGAGACAGGGAGAGAGAGAGAGAGAGAGAGAGAAAGAGGGAGAAAGAGGGAGAGAGAGGTTTGAGTGATAAAGGATGGGGTGGAAAGAGAGTGGTGGTTTTTATTTTTTAACTCTGTCTTAATATTTTTGTACTCATCCTTTGCCTCATGTTTTTTTTTCTCCTGTCAGTCCTTGTCACGCTGCGCACATTTCTGAAAAGCAGAAACGAGGCAACCACAAATGTAACATTTGAGTAATCACACAGTGTCAAATTGTGCCTTTCCATCAAGCAGACTGGAGGAATGAATGTTTTTTTTTCAAAATGTTGCATGACCTGACTGTCAGAGAGGTGAGACAAGGAACCGAGATGGCTGATGTTACTGAATATGCAGCACATGAACTATGCCCAGGTCTCACTTTGACTTTAATTAACCACCTTTCAGCCTCATCACAATTTTGTAATACTATCCCAAGCTATTTTAATATGACCCGACAAGCCTGATTGTTCAATTAATTAAACCCCAAAGTTGCGATCGCAGCCAAATTTTCAAGGATGTCCCGAGGCTGCTTATATCATGGAAATTTTTTACCACAGCATTCTAAATTTGGATGAGCGGGCCTAATTAGAGGTTGAATTTGGTTGCATAGCTTTGGCTGCACCACTGAGTTTTTCTCCTACCTTAAAGCACACCAGAGGGCTGTCTTGGTGTCTCAGCAGAATTAAGTGCACAACATCACAAGTGTTGATGCAGCTCACAGCACTGAATGTTTTTTACTGCCACTCTTCGTTTCATGCTATTTTTCAGTTTTGTAATGCAGGAAAGCAGCCTTGCTCTCATCGTTTGGAGACAAAAATAAAATGAAAGCAAAAATTGCAAATGTTAGAGAGAAACCTAGTTATGTAGTACTACCCCCTTTTTTTTTTTTGCAATAAAAATGTGTTTAATGCTTTTTCATCTTTTAAATCATTTCCTTATTTCATTGTAAATAAAGAAACAAGAGCCCAGTAATTAGATAAAGCTGTAAATGTTTAGACTTGATTTGGTGCAGATTTGGTGCGATCTTCACAGGCTTAATGTCTACATCAATCCTTCAAAAACCACATCTGTAAAATACCATACGATTTATGTCTACAGGTCTTCTAAGCGTCATTATGTGACGTATTGGCCTCATGGGATGTTACTTTCCACTTACAATGTATTTGCATTGCCAAAAGCAAAGAGCTTGAAGTTTAGCTCATTAAATGGATCCAAGTTTTCCCCAGGCCTCTTTTCAGTCCAGCAGGGTTTTATGAGGGTATATTTCACTGACTCACTGGCACAGCTGAGCAGGGAAATCCTTCTCTTCACGGTCTAGTTGGGATGACTGATGCAAATATGCTGCTGCTGAGTCCAGACACTTACACCATCATCACACTGACCCAGTTAGAGAGAGAGAGAGAGAGAGAGAGAGAGAGAGAGAGAGAGAGAGAGAGAGAGAGAGAGAGAGAGAGAGAGAGAGATGTTCCAAGTCATTTGTGACTTACATTTATTTTTGTGACTCCACATGTTCGTAAGTAAGTAGTTTCCAAGACTATTAAATGCTTTGAGCCATGCATGGCAGCTCTATTTGTGTGAGAAGGAAGAAGAAATACATTTCAGGTCATTTGAAAGTACTGAGTGACTGGACATTTTTCTGGACATGCAAAAAAGAAAGAAGGCAGCTTCAGATCATTTGTGTGATGTATGTTGTGAATTTTCTGTGCAACCACACACTGTACTTTCCTAGATGACACATACTGGAGCTGTTAGCTATGAATGCCAGTTCTGTGCTGGTCAGCTGTTTGACATTAAAGCAACTGTTGGGTCCGTGTGGTTATAGCGATTGATATCATGTCATGGTGTCTGATGTTCTCTGATCTGCCAACGATCAGATGGCCAAGGTTTTGTTAAGCTACGGCAGTTTAAGTTAAGTTTAGGGAAAGAAACAAAAGCTGTCTGCTGGTAGGAAACAGAATACCACAGTCTTTTGAACAAAGTTAGACAGTCTGTCTGCCAAGACTTCCACCCTTAAGTGTTTTAAAGAGTAACTCAAAACTCCCCAAAAATCTTGCTTTTGCTGAACTCCAGTTGTTTAGGTTAACTCTTTACTTTGCTGCAGTGATGTGCTGGTGCACTCCATGACCCCATGACATCACTGCTGGGTGTGGTTACATGGGTAAGAAAGCACACTGAGGGCTCTATATTTGTGATCCCTGCACCCATCTCATGCTATCTTTTTTGAACTCATGACAAGTGCTGGTCATGTCCTCTGTAAACCATGTATTCCATCTGTTACCGATTTTTAATGTCATCAATTCTTTTCAGTTTGTACTGCGGAGTGATCACTTGAGTATGAGTGTCTTTCAAAGGTAGCAAAAGTCACGTGACCCTCTCTCTCACCTGTGGGTTAAGCCTCTACTCTTCTTGTTTGTATTCCATGTGAGCGGTGCTGGCCTTACTGCTCGTTAACCTTTCCTAATGTGAACTGCATGTATTAATAACACTCAGCAGGAAAGGTCAATCGATGTAAGTGTGCATGTGTGTGTTTGTATAATTGTTTGTCACAGAGAATGCTTATGCAACCTATACGTGGCATAGAAGGTATATGGGCTTGTCAGTGAGCTGGTGAGGGTAAATTAAATTTGCTCTCAATAATTAACTAGGACTGATGGTTTGATGTTGTGGTGGGCTTCTGTGTCCTGGGCTACAGGGGAAAAATCTTGCTAATGATACAATCAAATGTATTGTGTATGATAATGTGCATCCTCGCTCTTTACTGTTATAGTTATTGCTAGATTAAAATAGCGCCATTCTGCTATTGGATTTTAAGAGAAAAAGCACTCATCACATAGCTTCTTACCTGAAATTCAGTTATTATATTATATTAGAAAGATTACAACATCTTCATTTGCACAGAATCACTTTGACCATGGATTTAATTTCTGTATAGTGATAAATTATGTAATTGAATTCAGTTTGACCTTAAGGGTTATTGTAATGAATGTAAATGTATATATCTGACCCAAGTGACCAGGTTAAGGGGTTTGAATTGATTGTCTCATTGAGATGTTGCATACTGAGTCCAAGTTGACCTTTTTAGTGTGACAGCGCTTGGAGATGCAGCTCTAAAAAACAGACCAAAGACAAACTAATACTCTTTTCACACTTTTCATGCTCAAGATATAATGACTTTATACTGTGCAGCAGAGACACACAAGAAAATGAGACAGTACAAAATAATTATGAGTTGATGGGCACCCTGAATATGTATATATGTATATGTATACATATATGTGTGTGTGTGTGATACCTGGTGAGAATTTTACAGTGTGTGTATGTGCTGAAACATGACTGTCTGCTATATAAACCAGGAGGAGGTACAATAACAAACTGTCAGTCAAAACTAAGGCTTGCAGTTTCAAATATTCACACTTGCCCATTTGCACCAAAATGAGTAAATAATTCAGTGGTCAAGGAAATCCTTAACCCTTTAATGCCTCAACCATGAAATAATTGCCAGAAAATTCAAATTTTTTGAAACTGGAGTGTTTATTGAACCCTCTGACAAATTACAAAAAAATAAATAATTTAAGTTTAAAAAGTCTTAATTTGTATCATTTTTGTTATATCCGTCTTTCTTGTGCAAGTTATTGCTCACAGTTTACGTATAAAACACAGATGAAAAACAAAAAAACACAAAAAAATTTCACACTGGTGATGTAGAGGTCTCAAAAACTCATGTATCAAATATGATACACTCGTCGCTAAAGGGTTAAATGTGTTGTGGATGAATTCTGCATTTGTTGCAGTAAATTTGGTCACTAGGGTGAGCGTTGATGTGCTCTCCAAATTCTGTTAACATGCTGGGTGTATGTCAGGACAGAATGGCTTATGAAATCTGTTTTAAAGCCTGTTAAATCCTAAAAAATACTTACTCGTGGCCTTCATTGTTTTCCTCAGAGGTCAGCCAACTCTTTGTGATAAAGCACATATCAACAAAATATGATGAATAATCAACTGCCTTCCCCCAGCTTTATTGATTATCACCCAGAACAAGATGAAAATGGTAAACAGTGTGTGTTTGGGTTTCAGCCTGTACATGGTTGACTGCCAGGTGGATGTGAATGATTCACTCAACCACAGCCTCACCCTCAAGGCAACAGTACCACCCAAAACTCCCAGTTTCTCGCAGGGTAGAATACACATATTAACCAGCCTGTTTGCTGTGCAGATCAGTGACTTTGGCGTGTCAGAACTTAACAACTTGCACGCAAAGTTCAGTTTTCATTTAATTGCAACCCATCAAAGACCCAATTTTAGGTCCCAACCCATGTTTTAGCAAAACACCCGACACAACCCATTGCAGATGAACATTTCATGTTTTCTCGGTGTGTGATTTCCAATCTGACTGAGGCCCGATAACGGCAGTATTGCTGTTACTCATTTCCTCAGATCCCCTGCCTCCGTCTCTCCTAATCAGATTTCTCTGGTTGGGTTATTTATCATCGCCAGCTCTGACTGTGAGTGATGCTTGGCTAATGGGTTTAGCATTCAAATCTGCTGGCTTGATGCGACAGAATCCCAACAAGGGTTGTCACTCCTGTGGTGGCAGCAGTTTCAGAGTGGCGTAAATAAGAGGTAAATGACATTGTTGAAATATGCATTCATGGCATGGTTGTTTACATTTGGTTAGGTTTGTATTGATTTTAAAGGTCTTAGAATGAAAAGACAGGACTGGAGAACGTCAACGAGAAAAACAAAAATAAAATAAAATTGACTAAGATTAAGATGTCCATCCGTACGTACGTCTGTCCATCCATCCATCCGTCCATCTACTTGCCTACTCATTTCTTGTCAGAGGTGACAGGCAAAAGAAGGATCATGACTCACCACATGAGAGCCAGGAAATGAACAAATGAACTCAACCAAACAAAATATAAAACAGAAAAGATCTCTGACAGCGCGGTGAGCACATGCACACCAATGAGGCTTGTGTGGGATTGAATGACAGTTATGGTTATGACAATAATTATAAGTCATAAACCAACAGCTGTGAGAAACTCCGTCTTCTGTCTTTTTTCATGACTGCACCTGCGCTGTGTGGTAACATCCTGCGGTATCTGGTCGTCAGACAGGTCCACGCGCCTTATTGTTTTGTATAATTTGCAGTAACGACGGAACTGTAAATTACAAGACAGCTGTTAGTCATTCTTCATTCATTTCGTTCTTTCATTCTATGATATATGGTGGAGTGTCAGGTGTATCATTTTCTAATGTTTGATCTAGGACCATAAATTAACTGAGAGCAGAGATAACGAGACAGCGTGCACATGTGTGTCTCTGTGTGTCTCTGTGTGTCAGACTCTTCAGTCTTCACTGCCCCACCACCTGTTCTATGTAAATAGCTCCATATGTGTGGATGAAAGGCTTTATGTGGCTCATGGGAAACATTCTGGACACCCTTATCACCTCATTGGTCATCAGTACCCCAGTTACAAATACTGACAGAGGGAGGGAGGGAGGGAAGGAAGGAGGAAAAGTTTTTAACAGAGAGTTCAAATTTAATGCTGACATGAGGTCATTGTGAAGGTGAATGGTACTGCAAACCTTTTAACTATTTTGTATCAACCTTTAATTCGGTTTCTCAGTAGTTTCTAAAGTGGGTAGATTTTGTCAGTAATTTACTGATCAACCTTTCCCATTTCTGCATCAGGCCAGACAAGTCTGGGAACCTTAAGGTTATGCAGTTTGTCTCATTACTTAATCTTGTTCAGGGGTTCATTCACACCTAGACACACACAGACGCACCAGTTGTGACACCAGTCGACCAGGATTTCTTGTCTCCGTTAACAGTTAAAAAAAAAACAACTGGTGCTGCAAGTATATTGCAGCACATCTGTATGACCTGACGTGACTATGAGGTTGAACAACCTGCTCATCAGGTAGACTTTGACAACATGCGAAGCACTTTCGAAACAGTGAGAGTATCGTTATGTGTGTGTCATCAGTCTCAGCTGATGCCGATGATTTGTATTGACACACCAACAGGATGTGTGACTCTAGACTAGGGCTGGAAAGTAAAAATCACCTGACTGCGTTTCACAATCCATTTAATGCTCCAATAACATAATACCTTGATTTATATTCATAGTCCTTTTCTGCAGACTCGCCGTTCACCGTCTCTCTCTCTCTTAGGCACACTTGTAATGTCTACTTTGCTGCATATGATTCTTTTCCCATCTCTTTTTTGGGAGTTTTGCCTTTAAATCCACAACATTTACTTAGTTGCCAGTGTTTTTTTTCCCATCTCACTGGAATTTAATCTCATTTAAGAATCAGATGTCATTCCTGTCAAACTGTCTCATTTCTTTAATCATACCAACAATTGCTGTTTATCATATTACTCTGTTAACTGACTTCCCTATATAGAATTTATTTTCATAAGAAAAGCTTCAGTGACTTTCAACTGTCACACTGTGTCTATATCTTGAACCTCCTTCACATGGGTTGATTGGTTGACATGCCCTTGTGCTCGTATCATTTTGAGTGAGTGGCAGTGTATGTGGGTGGTTGTTTGCACGAATGTGTGTGTCTATGTTATGTGTCTCAGCATGACTTCAAGTCTCCTACTTAGCTTTGTAATTACCTTTTTCCAGCTATGACGGTTAATTAGAGTACAGGAAAATCACTACTGTATACTCACAGAAGAACACACACACACACACACACACACACACACACACACACACACACACACACACACACACACAGTTTAACTGTCTCACAGAGAGATCAGGACTCCTAAGTGTTCATAATTAAGTTAAAGCTCTACAGTGACATTTATTTGTATTTATCTGTTATAAGTATTCATTTATTATTTGCTGTAACTGATCCTTTGTGCATATTATAAGCCCCTGAGGGAAGGAAGTGACACTTTGACAGCCTGTTTGTTCTGTTGTTGATGAAATGTGCAAATACAGTAAAGAGCAAGTGAGAAATCTCATTGTTCATGCAGACACACAGAAGGTAACGCTAAATGAGTGTGAAGAAGTTTTCAATTAAATGTTGAAAATGGTAATTCATTTTCATTTTTACATCTAATATTTTTTAAGAAGTGGGAAACAGCTTGTCAACAATTGTCACTGAGCCAATGAGACTAAAATTTGACATGTCATAACTTTTTACAGCTTGAAAAAGTGACAGACCCTAAACTATAATTAAGGACTGGACCCGTTATGTCAGTCTCACTTAAGCATGACAATTTGAGTGAGACCCAAAGCACTTTAATTTCAGCAAAGCTGCCAAGATAAAGAATGCAAAAATATGTATAGATGAATAAATAAAATGAAAATATAGTTAGCATGTAGGATCATAACCTTTGGCTATGGTTGTTAATGAAGCAGGTTATTAGGACCTCCACCATGTCTGCCTCAAGATGCCAGCTCACCAGCTACCTCCCAGCTCACTGCAGCCTTTGTCTGTCTATCCATCCATTTGTCTGCCTGTCTAGTGTTCATATTCTCTGACTTTTTTTTTGCTACTATATCTCATTCTGTGCTGTAGTTCACTTCCATCTTGCTCCCTTCATCATATGTCTATCTCAGTTTAAAGAAGCTCTTCAGTGTGAAAAACATTCAAGAAGTGAAAACGCAGTAATCTTTCAACAATACAAAGTTGCTAAACTGAGATTTATTAAAATGCTCTTACTTAAATGTAGAGTTTGACAGACTCCAAGAAGAGTGTTAATCTTATTTCACAGTGCAGATAGAATGACAGAAACAGAGGGCAGAAGAGTGTGGAGAGACAGAGAGAGCAAAACGACTGACAAAAGTTATAAAACTCAAACTTATTTCAGTCAGAATGTCAGAAAATGTCACTTTAATACAACTTGTGACAGAATAAAACTCTCATATGCATGAAAGAAAAAGAAGATAATAAATGCAAAGATAGAGAAGCAAACCAGACATTTATTTATAGGGATTGCCACAGATTATTACTTGAAGCATGGGTTTTGGTTTGGTCAACCAGCTCCTATGGTGAACCCACATGTTCTTTAATTTGCGTCTGTCTTTCTTGCTAGTCTGTACCCAACTTCAGGGTTGTGTACTCGTCTGTGTGTGTCTGCGGGTCTGTGTGTGTGTGTGTGTGTGTATGAGAGAGAGGAGACATACACAAAGACGGAATGTGTGATTGTGGCCATGGTTCAGGATATTCCTCACATGTGTGTGTGTGGGAGTGGGTGTGTAATTTTGTGACAAGAAAGACACAGATTATTGCACATGAAATGTTATTCATACAAAGCAGCTCTAGCGTGACTATCCCCCTGCTACAGCACTCAACAGCCTATTGGAGAAACACAACAGACCAAATCTCAGTGAAAATAACAGTCTGCAAATCTCACGAGGGAGATTCTCTCTCTCTCTCTCTCTCTCTCGCACACACTTCTCTTCATTTCTGCTTTTAAGTAGTTGTTTTTTCATCGGAGTTACTTGTTACACGTGAAAATGATGGTGTTATCTAATTAACAGTGATGATCTACAGGTTACGGATTACACTTAACTCTGACTGTTTTTTTTTCAAACCTTTATACTGACAGAAAGACTGCCAAGTTCAGAGCTGAGAAAAGGAAGTAGCCATAGGGTCTGCTCACAAGTGAAAAACATAGTTTTAATCTGTGATTCTGTTGTCATAGTCTGCAGATTAGAATAGTCATAATGTCCAGTGTTGCTACTTTGCTTGTTGATTGTAGTTACTCAGTAGAGCATGTAGGCTTTCACATTTGCTGTTCTAAACATGTGAGAATAGGTCCCTCCTACACAAGAAAATGAAACAATGCACTATATTTACCAAAGTGGCAATGTTTTAAAACAAGAATTGGATATTTAGCATGGGCATTCATAACCAACATGGCTGAGCAGATGATGGGAGAAAAGGAGATGAGTCTTTATCGAGAGTAAATCAAAACAGAAACACCTCACAGTAGTTGAGGGGAAAGTGATTTTTGGGAAATACAAACAAAATCATTATTGCTTTGCACCAAATATCTTGCAAACCAAAGGTAATTTCAAATGAATGGCAGGCGGCTTCTTGGTTAAGATACATACTGTAGAAGAAGACAAACAGATTAACTCACAGGGGCAGTGATGCCTCTGGGTCCAGGTGTGTTTTCTAGTTTTCCTCCCTGAAAACTGACCTTCCCTCTCTGAACAGCACGGTCTCCTCTGATGTACTTCTTCTCCCCACTGAATCACATTTCCTTTCCCATTCCTGTCCTCGTATGCTTTCATCAACTCTGATATTTCTCTAACAACTCTTACAGGGCTCCGGCTCTTCTTGAATGTGCAATTCACATTTTATTTGATATAGATCTCCACTGATGTAGATCTGTATTGATGGTAAGCCCACCGTGCTTCCTCCACCTGTGTGTTCTGAGCAGATCCTGAGTCAGAGGATGATCTAGCAATAATGGGGTAAACAGCTGTAATTTCATTGCAAAGAGGAAACATAAACAAACAAGCAGCCCTCATTCTCAATTCATCACCATTCATTTACGTTTCCTCCCTCTCCTTCATCTTGTTATCTGTCGTTCACTTTGGTCCTCCACTCTCTCTCTCTCTGTCTTTTGCATCTCCTTTCTTCTCTCCGTGGTGGAGTTATCCTCTTGTCCTTGCTCATATTGTTATTCTGCCTCTATCGACTTGTCTGCCTCTAAGCTGGATCTTGTTGTTTTTCCTCTCTCTTTTCCTCTTTTTCTTAGTTGTGCTCTGTGATTTCTCCCCTCTGCTGTTCTGGTTTTGTCTGTGTAATCTCTGTGATCTCTATGTGAGTTGTTTATAACTCCTAAATGTACCACTTCTCTACCCTGACTCATTTTCCCAGAGTAACAGTGCAGAGAGAAATGTATTCATTTTCATGGGGCTCTGGCACACTTATCTTTTATTTCCCTCTAGATTATTTTTTTATGGCAGTACAGCTTTGTCAGATGTTATATGGTGAGAAGTGATAGGTAAAATGGGAAACGGTTTCCTCTGTATTTTCCCTGTGGTAATGTTTTAAAGCTGTGGTTACATATCTTTTACTGTTTTCTCCTGCACACTGTTTGAGTTGCACTGCCAAGTGTTCTTATATTTCATATTAAAAGAAAAAAAATCACAACAAATTGAATAATAAGTATGTTATTTCATTCTTTTAATATAATAAGTATTTTACTGGTTATTGGACCATTGCAATTCCTCTTAGCTGCACAAAAAATGTGAATCACAATCTTGTGTGGCTCATTGCTCGAATAAAACTATGGTAATACATCGGTGCAATAATAAGGCTAAAACTGTGCAAGTCGTCTTCTTTTTCATAATTAAGATTTAATGTTATTTTTCCTCTCAGCGAAGTCCTTGAACAACAGCTAAACAAGTGGTGGTTGCTAAGCAACATGCGAGCGTTAACTTTTGGGTTAGCACATTCATTTTAAAATCATGGATAATGTGGTTGTATCTGTTTTTAACATTTCTAAATGTGCATCAGTCAGAACTACAGACAACATTCTGTTTTATAACCGTGAACATTTCCTTTGTGGCGTGTACAGTTCCAGAGTTGGTGGCTCAGACTAGCTAAAGTGAATAGAGGACAAGTGTTACAGTACATCAGGACAAGCCATTTGAAGCCCCATAATTGCATGGATGAATATTAAAAGGATTTTTCAAATTCTGATTTCCTTTAGAAGCGTCAGAAATGTCCCTGCTCTGCGGCGGTCTTCCATTGCTCAATGCCTACAAGGGAAACATCTTTACTGTAGAGGAATGAACAATATTTCAGTCTAACACTGTAGCCTTGTATTTGAAAAGAGAAGACAGAAGAGACAGCTAAAAGAATGGCCTCTGTAGTCTCCCTTTGACGCTTATGATGCCTTCGACTTTTTAACCCCAACTTTCATTGGCTGAGGGACTCCCCCTCTCTGTCTGTTGCCTTTTTCTCATTTGCTCTCCTCTGCGTCTGTCACACATGCCGTCACCCCCCCCCCCCCCCCCATCTCTTTCCCTGTCTCATTACCTCTCTCTACCCCGCCTCACACAGTCGCACAATGCCTTTCTCTCCTCTCTCGGTGCCTGCGGTCATTTTCAGTTGGTGATTGAACTGACTCTCTAGCTTGTGTGTGTGTTTGAAACAGGAGTGGTGGGAAAGAGAGCAAGATCAGTGAAGAGGACAAGGCAATAGAGAGTAACAGGATGAGGGAGGGGAATGAGAAAGCCACGGACAGCGAGAAAGATGTGATGGAGAAAGAGAGGTAGAAGTGTACAGCTAGCTTTTGCCTTGATGTTGATGCTGCCCTACTGACCTTCCATGTACCTGGTATCTCTCTCTTCCTTGCTGCCACTTTTCTGCCTCTCTGTCTCACTGATCCTCTCTCTTCATGAACACTGTATTTGAATTATCAGAGCCAATTAGTCCCTTACAATGCCATGCTACTGTTGCCTAATTATCTTAAGATTTGGCAAAAGTCAGCATATTTTGCAGTAAAAAGTGCACACTGAGTTTCATAGATATTCAACTTTATGAAGCCGTACTCTCTTTGTCCATCTCTCCCCCTCTCTCTCCGAATATATCAATCTTTCCCTCTGTGCCTCGGCTGTCTAGTATCACCCCCTTCCTCTCCTTATATTCCCCTCTTCTACCATGTAATTTGAGAGGGAGCACAGTGAAAAAATCCCTCGGTAGTCTGACCCATCGTTGAACCTTTGCTTGCTTTGACAGATCGCTGCAACACAATCCTTTCATTTCATCGAGGAGAAAGGGTCCCTCTCCCCTTTTTTAATGTGTTGTGTCTTTCATCGCAAATGGAAAAAAAGATCAAGTCCAGTGCTATTAACTTGTGTGATATGTGTGCATTGTGTGTGTTTGTCCACCTTGGTGCCATTGATGTATATGATGATTGTTTATCTGTATGGGGCCCATTTGCGAGATAAGGGTAACTATAGCGAGAGATAAAGGGCGCACAGAACAAGGCTTTGTTTTGGCCAGATGTGGTGAGAGATGTCACAAACAGTTATAATGATTCATTTGGTCAGACTTTAAACACCTCTTACTGGGAAAGTACACCCTGAAACACAGTTAGCACTAAGAGCTAATGTATCAGAGTCAGCATTTTTGACTGAAAGCAATTGTCCAAAATACGAAAAAAGAGAACTAAGACTCTAATTTGAACACATAAAATCGCAAGCGACTATTTTTTTTGACACTTCAATGACACCTTGATAAGACACAAACATGTGGCATTAAACCTGTAATCTTCTAGTTACAGGACTAGTTTACATTGGTCATTGTTTTATGTAATGACAGCAGCATCCTGCACCACAGCAGATGCAAAGCTATCTATTGATAAATGCCAATACGATATTGATTATTTTATCATTAAATGTTTGTATATTTAGAAATACATTGAGAATACAGTTCTGAATATCGTGTATGTACAGTAAGCTGTTAAATGAAGTGACCCTCAGCCAAATGTGCCCGAAAACCCAACTTAATTCTACCGGTTGTCTACCTCAAATATTTTCTTTTAACATTACCATGAATTACCTGGTTATCGAAGATATTTTTAATCATAATTATTATCACTTGGTGTGAAATGCAGTGAAAGGGCAAAGTGAGGCATTTTCATTATTTGTGATGATAAGGCCTATTATAAATCCTTGTCAGGCCAGTATGAACATAACAGTCCTTTTGTTGTGGACAAAATGAAAGGTTATAGCGACTGAGAGCGAAATTAAAGGTTATAAATGAAATTGAGTATTTCCTGCATGAGGACATTTAGAAGATTGAGATTGTAATCATTATTGTTGTGGCTGACAAAGAGTAAAATGGGCACGAGGTCTATTGTGTAAGCTTAATGAAAAAGTAAGGACTTGACATTGCAAAGGTTAGACTTATGTCAAGAGTGGGGGAAGAAGGGGATGTGAATGCGGATTGATGGATTGGATGAATGAAGGTGGAGGGGGGGTGATAGAGAGATGGAAAAGTTAAAAAGGGGGAAATTGAGGGAGACGAGGGATAAGAAAGAGCAAGCGGTTGAGAGAGTAGGTGCTGGCTGGCAGCGAGACAAACCTGGCCAGGTTGACTTGAGAGGTCTGAGGAAGGTCATTCATTTGACACAGTTGGCTGCCCTGTGCTAACCCTGACCACTGGGTTATGACCCCCCCACTCCTCTTCTCTAACACTCTCTTCCTCGTGTCATCTTTCCCTCCCTCCTCTCCTCAGACTGCACCCTTCCTTCTTTCCTCTGACTCTTATAGTGGGAGAAAAAAAACAGAGAACAAGGATAAATGGTAAATACATCAGTGATACATTTGCAAATGTATTAATGAAAGAAAAAGACACATTTTCAGACATGATGTTGTTCTTTGCTCATTGCATAAATAGTCACACAATGTTACAATGATCTTCACCAAGTTATAAATAATTTATCTGCTGGAGAAATGTTTTTTTTATGTTTATGGTCACATAATGGAAAATGGGTGCTCCTATTATCTTTGTAATGTGTGCAGTGTAAAAGGCAATTGAGCTCTGCGAACACTGTGTCCTCTCTGGGGGGGAGGCCTCTATGTCTTGGTCGACCTATTTCCACTCACTGTCTTAAGTTTTTCTCAGTTTATGGTCAGTCGCAATATCCTGGCATTCTACCATAGAGTACTGCCTGTTTATATCCCATAAAGAAATGTATCACTTGATTCCATGTAAGAGGAGATCCTTCCCGATGATCTTCTTTTGGCATTGAAGAGCCTTGTAATGAAAGGATTTTGGTTAGTGGTTTTTATGTGGTAGAGTAATAGCAATCAACCTGATTTCGCAGAAATATGTGAAATGATCACAATGTCTTAACACCACAGTATGTGTTGCTGGAACATAATCTGTTGCTGGCACGACGGAACCTGTTACATATTATATGTCATATATGACCACTGGAGAGTATTAGCGACAGGCACAGACAGGTTGTGAAAGTCGCAGTTTGGTTATGTTTGGGCACCAAAATGGTTTAGGAAAAGATACTAGTTTCGGTTGAAATTAGTAAACTACATTAGTCATGCTCTAGTTATACATATGCTCTTCTGGTAAAACAGACCAGGAGACCAAGGGACAGGCATTCAGAATAACACTATAGAAACAGACAGTCTTCTCCATGACTGTCTTGTTTGCTTTTATAGGTCATACAGAGACATCGCTATTTTTCTGTTTTCTGTTTTATTCAGGTCTGAGTGTCATCATTTACAAATGGTTCTGCACTCAAACTCGGATGGTGCTGTGACATTGAGCTGGTTCCTTGTGTTGTCTGGCGGTACATTTAAAGCATTTTGGAATCTTACAGTATTAGAGGTGTGGATTTTTTTTTACGGGAAAGTTTTCTTAAACTTCATGTCTGCCTTTCTCTCAGCAGACATTTTAACTTGTCAAACACTGGTGTACCCAATACTATTAATAATTGCTGCAGAAAATTTTGGTGTCCCACTTTCAGGGCCCTCAGTATGCTCGACACACCTAAATGGAGCAGACCCATTACTGATGTTGTTTGTTGTTTTTCTGCAATGGCATGTCTTTGGTGAAAAAGACTGCGTCTATTGTGTTCAGCGTTGTTAGGATATATTTGGAGTAACATCCTTTGACCCCTGGATATGGTCATATGGAGAGGACAGTGGACATGGGACCATAGGGGGACTTTGACAGGAAAATAGAAGCAGAAGAAGGCAAAAATACAGTGGATAAGAAATAAAGAGGAAAGTTAGCAATGCTACCAGATGTAACAGATGGATATAACATGATACTTGTTTCCTATGCCAGAATACACAATCCTGAAGTTTTGAGAGTTCATGACTTTTTGGCGTTTTGGGGGTCAAAAGGACACACACTGTGGTTTTTTGTGCAGTTGTGTGTCTGTATTTTAATGTTTTTACTCAATTGCACATCTGACATGCACTGAACCCTTAACCTCCAGTGCAAATCCTTGGCTCAGTCAACTGCATGGCTTGGCAGGCTACTCAGGAAACAGCAATGGCGTGTATGTGTGTTTGTGCGTGTAATTGCTAGGTGTGTGGGAGAGGTGTGTGTAGTTTATGTTGGTTTGGTTTGAAATGTGTTTTTGCCTTTAAAATAATAGACAAACCTTCCAAAACAAGCAGCCAAACCAAGCCACATTCAAAATATTAAAAGATACATCATGTAAAGTATTCATTAACTTGTTTCTTAATTTTAACACTGCATAGGGGAGATACTCTAATCAAACTCTTGCCTTTTGTGCTTCTAAACTTATAGATCTCTACAGTGTTTGGCATTCAAAGCCATTATGAAACACCTGATAATTGCAGTTCTTATAGATGTTTCTTTTTAAATGCAAAAACAGTTCTACATCAGTTCCTTCTCTCCTGGTCCTCAGGTTCATTAAAACATGTCAGTATTTGACATGTGGAGAATCATTTGAGTGGGTTCATTCTGGGGTCCAACACCATAGTTTGGAAAACCAGTATCTTCACAGACTCTCAAGTAGGGGTAAAGGGTTTTAAGCAGGTAATCTGTCATGTGTAATACAGATTACATTCCAAAAGTAATCTTCACAGTCTTGTTCACACTATAAATGCTTTTATGAGACTCCAGCCTTGTACAGTGTAAGTCTTTCATCTATAAGACTTTCAGCTGTGTGTTAGCTCTGCCAATAAGACATGCTGTTTAAGGCTTGGCAGCCAGTCTGCAGCCTCCACAGTAAATGGTTTGCAGCTGACTTTTCCACACAGTGGCTTTCAAACTTTTGAAAATGATTTTTTTGCATCCAAAACTGATTTTTTAGGGTAAGGTTACTGACCTACGATCTAGGTCTATGTCAGTCACCCTGACCATGTCTGTGACTTTGTGCTTGAGCAAGCTATACGGTATTACATTGCAACCTCCAATGTAACTATGGTTGGACATTTCTACAAAGTAATTAAAGGAACCATTTTTAGCCTTCCAAGCCATCTTTAAAAACTGACAGTCTTTCAAACTATTTGCAGGATTCTTGGACCAGGACTAAAGACTTTTTAAAGGCAACATCAAGAGAATTTATTTTTGTTGGGATATCATTCAATCAATATCATATGGAGCATATGAGTGAATGTCATTTTAGTCGTTGAGTATGGTGAGTTGACTGTGAAACCGCAGTATTTTTAAACAGTATGGCTTATTGTTGGAGAGGAAGATATGTGTGTGAGTGCATGTGTGTGTTTATCAGCAGTGGTGGAACCTGCCATGGGGAACATTCCTTTCTACCTGACACAGCTTACTACCACAGACTCACACACACTGTGTGCTTTAACGAGATAGGCCTGCTGTGCTTGTTCTCTGTAAAATCGACAACTAATATATATCAGGAAGGGAAGTTGTAATAAAGATAATAGAGGTTATTGTGGATGTGTGTGTGTGTAAGAGAGAGAGAGAGAGAGAGCAAGTAGGGGAGGGTTGTATTTTAATTATTTACAGCTGAGCAACTGAAACCTCTCTCTCTCTCTCTCTCTCTCTCTCTCAGTCTACCCTATAATCCGGTTAGGTTATAAACACAGTTAAAGTTTCCATCTCTCTCTCTCATCCTGGGTGGCCAATCTGCGTGGTTGTGTGTGCCTGTGTGTGTGTGTGTTTGCATGTGTGTCAGTTTTAACTAGTCTAGTAGCATCTCTGTAGATGAATTCCTGTAATGTGTGTGTGCAGTTTTGCGGTCACACAGCGACCTTTCATGGCCCAGATTGTGTTTTATATCACCTCCACCTTCAGAGGTTAAGCTTAACTACAGAACAGCACGGGTACCCAGGACGGGCAGATGGTGGCACAATATAGCCCTTAACTGCTTTTTGCTGTTCAACAATTATCTTTGCATGGATAATAATTAGTTGGGATTAAGTTTTGATTTTGCTCTCATGCTCTGGTATGGATTTATTCATTTAAGCCTATGATTAAACCCACCTGCCCTAATTGAGATGCATGTATCTTTGACCCATCCCAATAATAATATTGCCGAAGAAATTAACTCTGGCAAAGGTGCTCTGTTGAAACTCAGCTCAGAAAAGGAGAAACGCTTATATCACCCTAATGATGACTCCAACCAGCAACTAATAAGACTATTGGTGTCTGATGCAGTTGTTCGATTAAGAAGCCTTGATGTTTATGTAAACCAGAGCACAGTGGGGCTGCAAAGGTTTGTGGTGTCTCTGGATTGTCAGCTCTGCCAAGTTTGGAAAAAAAAGCAGTCATACCTGCAAAGTCATTGCCTTTCAGTGAAGTCTGCTGCCTTGAATGAGAAATATGGCATGCTTATGATTTGTGTAGATACAAAGAGTCTGAGAAACTTTTTAGAAAACTGATATATGCCTAAAAGGTTAAGCAAAGGAAAATGAATATTAACATTTTTAATAGCTGTTTTGTAGACCCTGGGACTTGATATGTGGATAGGTGGTTTTATTGTGTGTGTTCACTACTGACCTTATAATAAGATACAGAAGTACAGTGAAAGTGAAAGAGAGAGGCAGTAGGATGGTATGAGAAGTTGCTGACACCACTTGTTAGCTGTTGAGTATATAGAGAGTCTCTATATGATCTGTGGGTGGCCTAAAACACTTTTGCTCAAAACAGGAGGGTAGTTTGAGCTTGTTCTGTGGAAAGTGAAACCAGCCAATCCTTACAAGTCTTACATCAACATCAGAATGTTATTGATGTGCTCTATTTTAAGGTGAGAGCTTTGAGAGTCTCTCTCTCTTCGTATATATCTCTCTTCCTCTCACTCTCCCAGTGTCTGTGTATGCTTTGAGCAGTCCTCCCACTGCAAAACTATGTGAAAAAATAAGCTGGCTTGGCTAACTTTCCCCAAAGTTAATGATTTAGAAGAGGTGTTGGCAGTCTAAATTATCACCTTCTGAAAGGACCCATTGAGATCCCATATGTGAACCACACATATCTGCAGCAAAACTCAGCTCAGCCAAGAAAGATTGAGCCTCGCCCCAAATCCCCCAAAAAAGTCTGTTCAAAATTGTAATGAACCATGGCTGTTTAGCTCTTTGGCAATCCAAACCTGAAAAAAACCCTCAAAAGTGCTAAGAATTGGTGAATAAAATATGGGCCATGGCCCATTTTAAGCCCTGGAACACAGTTAAGGAAACACTGTCTGCAGAGGTGTTTTAAAGCTATTTCGCCAAGAGTAACAGATTATATCAGATCAAATATGCCTGAATGACAGAATCTTAAGAAATGCAAAGACACCTTTTTTTAAATGATGAATTGCTGAAAGGCTCTCTTTCAAGGTGTTACTTCCTTAAGCACCTTTTCTGCTGGGGTGGATTCAGGTGTGTGCAGGTTAACCATGCAAACCTTAAATCACTTAACTGATATATTAGATGGTTCGACTTCTGAGGCTTGCCGCACATGCGCCTCTTTTGCCAATCCTCCAATATGAAAATCATAAGATGAAAAATCCCCTAGATGAAAGAGAAGAAAGTGAGCCAGTGTAATATGACAGCTAAATTGATGGCATTGGACAGACTAAGCTGACTGTTCTGAAGGCCTAATGAAAGGTTTCTTTGAGAGGCCATGTCAGCAGGTGAAATATGTTGGCCCCCTCCTCCTCTCTCCATCTCCCCACCTGTCTTCTGCTTGCCTATCTCTATCTCCCTCCCTCTCTACCTTTTTCTCTGTGCTGAAAAGAAAGCCTGTCTCTGCTTTCATAGCCAGAGTATCGGCTCCAGTGGTGGTCTTAGGCCTGCATGCACACTCATCAAAGCTCCTATGTGCACCATGCATAGTATTACTTTCAAGGATCTGATGATGATGATCTAATGTGAGTTAAGTAGTAATGATAGTTGAGGTATCTCAACTACCATATATATATATATATATATATATATGTGTGTGTGTGTGTGTGTGTGTGTGTGTGTATATATGTATATATATGTATTTATGTATATATATATGTGTGTGTGTGTGTGTGTGTGTGTGTGTGTGTATATATGTGTGTATATATATATATATATATATATACACACACACACACACACACACACACACACATGTATATATATATATCCTACCATCAAACAAGCGTATGGACATTTGAGCCTTATTTATATTCAGCTGCACTGTATACTGTTTCAGCACATTTTACAGTTAATATGAAAGCACAAGGTTGTCTCTTTATCCTTTTGACTAGTGTTTTTCTTGGCTCACCTACAAAGATTTACAGAGTAAGACTCACGTCTCCTGTCAAATGACATCAGACACCAGTCAGTCACTTGAACACTATCCCTTTGTCTGTCTGTCTGTCTGTCTGTCTGCTTTTCTATCTATTTGTGTGTGTGTGTGTGTTTCTGTGCTAACAGAGGGAGTTATTCCAGTGCAGCTAACAGCTACCTTTGATGGTCCTTCTTGATTTATAGCAACATTAAAAGGCTGTTGCCAGCGTTTGCATTTTTATTTTATGTTTCCTCTTCCTTGCATGAAGAGAAGCTGTGACTTATTAGTGCGACAGATTCTGCAGAGGACAGTGTTTTGGTGTGTGTGGAGGGGCGGGTGAGTGTGTAGGGGGCGGATCAGTGAGACTGCAGTCTGTACTGCATGCATTTCAATGATTAGATTGCAAATCTTACATCATACTTTTCCTTGAAAGTTCTGGAGAATTAAAATGGTTCTGCCAATTTTAGAAATGCTTGGGTGTGTAAAATGTATGCAATTTCAGTTGACGCAAAATTCATTTTGATACTGCTGTACACATTTGACAGAACACAGAACAATCATTGGCTTGAATTAAATTAACTCACGTGGATACAGATTAATGACAGCTGTTGTGTTTATTTCTCTTAAGAGAAAACACCTTTGCAATGCATCACTGGTTTGATTGACTTTGACAAGTCTGTTGGAATCGAATTACATTCTTGTCCAAGGACATATGCTTTTACATGATCATTTTTTCAGTGTGTCCAAATGAACACTTCTGCTCACTGTTCAAACTGCAGTTTAAGACAAAAATGGAATCTGACACTAACTTGCATCGGGCCCCTGGGCTAGTGAGACACAATATGTTGCTCTAATATGCTAATTTTTGCATTAAGAATTCAGTGAAAATGAGCGTGTGAGATGATCACACCATTAAAAGTTAGCATTAGCAGTGTAGTATGTTAATCAGGCCAGATGGGACCATTCTGTTTGTGTTAATTAAGTCCCTCTACTTCTTTGTCGTTAGACCTGGAAAGATAATCCTTGACAGGCCTTTGAGAATGTTTTCATTGGAAATACACTGTATTTGTGTGAAATATAGTGGCGCAGACATTTTTGTTGGAATATGCAACTTTAAGGAACAAATCTTCCTTAGATATCCTCATACAGTGAGCAATGTGTTGCGCAGTGCATTCCAAAAAGTAGATTTTTTTGGTGTTTCCCCAACCCCACAGCTGCCTTAACCTTCCTGTTTCTTGCTTGTGCATGATCATAAGAATGTGGTGTTCACTGCTGGTCCCCATAGTGACCATTACTGTAGTGAAATCTTACAATCCAAATACCCCAAAGGCACTTGCTTACTATTTCCTAACATCTCCTGTAAAAAACACTGCACTCCAATCCAAAGGAGCAGAGTGTTAAAACCAACTGTATATCTCTATAATTATGAAACCTTCCTCATTATGAAGGTTTATTTTAGGTTAAGAATGAAAATATACCAGACTTGATGGTAACATTCGCTTTGACTTGCATTGATTTATTTGTCCAGCAGCCGTGCAAACATTATTTTTTGTGAATGTGCGCATGACTACCTTTGCAATTACTGAGTTTGCTTACCCATTCAAATATGATCATGTCTTCAACTCAATATGTAACCACACTCTGTCACACACCAATTCTGTCTAATAGAAAATATATTTATACTCATTTGTTTTTCTAACCACGTTATCATCTTTTTTTCACATGAATGAAGCATTGGCTGTATGTAAATATATATTTCTAGGAGACGGGGTTGTACACACACGCACACAGGTAGAACCTAGAAACTACTTGAGCCTGCAAGCATTGAAGTGTGTTTCTTTTGCTACCTGCCAATAGTCCAGTTTGGTTCTCCCATCTCAACCTTTAAATAGGCCCACAGTATTATGACTGCAAAGCAGTCTATATATACAGTTTGACCAGAATAAATGTTAATGTAGGATTTTACTGAAAGTTACTGTAGAAGTTGTCTGAGGTCAATGATTTTGGCAGTCTGCTTACTGTAGCTTTGGTGACCATATACTGAAATTATGTTCAGCTCTTTGGCCATTTTGATGAGAATTCATACTTTTGGCAATTGATTGGATTCATATCCTCACATTTCATTTTTAAACTGAAATCTTTGTGCTGTTATGGTGAATTACACTAATTACACACTTATTTACACATTTATCCCCTGTAAATCTTTCACAAAAACACGACTCACATTATCTGTACTTCATTTGAACTTTTGATCACTATGCCAGTTACTGTGCCACACATGTGAGTGTCTGATTTACACACTGGGGCTTTTCTAGCAGAAAATGCACTATTTTAAACTTATTTTTCCCTCTTTGCAGTGGTGAGCAATTCTAATTATGTTAGCCTACCACTCATGGATAAATGCAGGGAAACATCTGTCTGCACTATAAACTGAACTAACTGGGAGAACAGCAAACCCCGTTAAAATCATTTATTTCAATTATTTTATCCCCTGAATACTGTCATTATTCTAACTACACTACTAACTGTCTCTCACACAACCTAGTATCCCTCTTTAGCCAAAATCAGTATTAGTTTTCCACCACTGTCCCCAGGCATGTTCTGGCTCTCTGGCTCTATAATCCAGGGCATATTCTAAGATCCTTAACCCACCAGCAAGCTTTGTTTTTGGGCTTTAGTCCAGCTCTGCTCTTGGGAGGTCCAACAGCTCCTCCAAACCCCCTCCAGTCATCTTTTTGGCGTGGAGGATTTTTATTTTCAATCACGCTGTCCCAATCCCCAGGACAATTAGAGGTCGTCACAGAGCAGTTTATAGAAAGTGCAGAGCAACAGAATGTTGTTTTGGAAAGTTGTAATGGTCCCTCGTGTGAGTCAATAAGCCTGAAACGGCAACACTGAAAGAAAGAAATTTGTACAATACAGAAACAGAAAAAGGTTGCTTATCTCTTAATACTTTTTACTTACCGGAAAATCTTGTTTATTCAAATCCCTCAGGAGTCGAGGTTGTCCAAGAAAATTAAGTGTTCTGTGTAGACGTTCATTGAAATTCCTCACCAGATCTAATTCAACCTCAGAAATTTGAATAGAACATATTTTCATCTCCACATTGCTCATTCTCATTATCAAAATTCAATCTACAAGTAACAACAGAGAGGCTTTGACGCACACAGGTTGCACAGTATCCCACAATGCAAATATCCCTTTACCTCCTGCTGCATTTGTGCTTGCAATTTAGGATGTTTGTCAAGAAAACAGCTAGTTTTCTGTCCTTGTGTCACACACACAATGTAACGGTACACATTAGACTACACAGTATGCACTGCACTAAAGATACAAGGCAATTGGCACAACCAATTTCTCACATTGTGTCCATTCAATAAAATTTGGCCCTCATTTTTGTACTGGATATCTGCTTAAGACCCACAAATAACATACAGGCTGTTAAATTCATATTATTGAATTAAAACCATTCAATTTTGCTTAGCAAGCATTTGACTTAAAATAACCATGGTGCACTCATTCACCTTTCATGTGTACATGTGACTCCTAATCCAACCAAACTAAACACTGCTCTCTCTCTCTCTCTCTCTCTCTGTCTCTGCCATTATCTTGTCAGCATGAGGTCAATGGCTGATCCAAGCCCAATGATGTAATTTCCTTCATAAACAAGTCCAACTTCCTCTCGAGGGTCCATGTCAGCTGAGCTTATACTGTGAGTGCCCCTTTGGGACTGTTCTGAGTGTCATCCTCCCCCCAAACATATGGCTAAACTGTATTAGTTTTTATTTTATTTGTACAGCTGCTATATTTACTGATTACTCTGCATCAGAATGTGTTTAGTTCTACAGTGTTGGGCACAGAATAAAAATAGGCTACTTGTGTGCTGCAGAACCACAAAATATCTGGAAGGTGAGTCAGATGTTATTCCAAAGTCATCCCTGTATGTACGTAGAATCTACTTTAGTTACCCTGACTCACAGCACAGATTAACCGAGTGAAAGCTTCTGACTTTTCACTGGGTTGTTGGTGGAGCAGTGTTTGGTTTGTACAGCAGTGTGGATCAAGTGTGCAAGCACAACCTACACTGACGTCAAACAACTCTCAGGAACCGCAGTATGTGGAGTTCAACAGCTTAACTCTGTGGGACCATTTAAAAGGACCATCACTGCTGAAGCTGATGGTTTATGCAAGTATAGCTTGTAGTTCTGTAAATCAGCAAGGTAAAGGGAATGACTAAAATAATTTTTTGGAGGTTTAATGGAGTGAGGCACAGCTGTAGCCTGCCTTCAACAACATGGGCTGGGTTACAGCTTTCAGCCAAAGTAATCACAGTCTAGATGAGCTTTAAAGCTGGAGGTTGCTGCTGGGGAAAAAGGGACCTGTTTTCTTTGCCAAACCCCCTCCTCACTCTGTTTCTCTGGGAAGGTTGATATGGGTTAGGAGTTTAAAACTGCTACACACCCATGTGTTTTAACAGTTCTCCACCACATGTGTTATCAGCTGAGCCATGAATGTGGGAAAGCCCCGCAGGCAGAATGACATCATGCCCTGTGTAAAACTAGATATAGTTTAACACACAAGGGTGTAACTGGGAAAGTGGAGGAAATGGGAGAGATTGCTGAAAACAACTGAGACCAGTGGAAACAAACAAAGATAAGGATGCACACTAACTGTTAAAGGAGCAAAACTACACTACATTTGGTAGGTTGACCCATTAGAGATCAAAGCAGGGGCGATAAATGCAATCCCTGAATCAGGCTGTATGTTAGATCTGAACTAAAGTAAGCCTTGACTCTCTTGGACTTGCAACAGGAGCAACATTGACAATATGAAAGTAATGTTGACATTCTGACCTGTATTGATGTGTTTTACTATGACGTGGCTAAAGGAATTGATTTTTAGCTTCAAATTGATTTTTGCGTGTGCTAGCCCTTTAAAAGCTCTGGCACAGTCAGCTGTTTAGTGTTGAAATGTTTTAACAGTTAAAGCTTCTCCACATTTGTTATCAGTTTAGCCATAATGAGCAAGAAGCCCAGTGGCAGAGTGACATAATGTATAGTTTAGAACCACCACACAGGGGTGGAACTGGGAAATAGCAGGGAATCTCTGGAAATAAGTGGAAATTAAGAAAGATTTAAAACGAAGGAAACTATGATGGCTACAGTTTGTCTAGAGAAGGGATTCATGATGACATACAGTTACTCACTCACACTTGAAACTTGAGCATGTTGAAGTAATTGCTTTTGACGAGAATACAAACAATGAGCACAGTGTCTCATCAGTGCTGAGTAGAGCAATAGAGGTTAGACTGCCTCCTCAGAACTGGAGCCTACGCTATAGAAGAAGATGACTACAGACCCTTCACTGGTAATGACACTAGATCAGTCTAATAATTGTTGTAAAAGTATCTTTCAGAATATCAACTCATCAGTGACAGTGAGAGAGTTGGTACTGTATGCACTGGCCCTGCTTTTAGAAGAAGAACAAATGAAAAAAGGTAAAAACACTATAAAAATTATTGATACTGCTAGATCATAGCAGAGGCCCCTAAATGATACTGAACATTAGCCTGTCACAAGAGCCGTGTTGCTACTAATCATGTAAATGACGTTGATGCCGGACAATGCAACAAAAATGTAGACGTAACGTTGCAGTAGCTGTTACAGAGTTACTGTAATACATTCGTACTCCTATTACAGTATTAGTTACTATCATAAATATTTACAGAACAAAAATGAGAAAAAGCTCAATATCATAATCATATGTCAGTAGATCATATGGGACCTAATTCCATTTTCAACTTACATATTTTCTACACATTCATATTACAATAATTTTATTCACAATTTGACTGTGTTCAAAAATGTTAGAAACATGGTGAGGCCATCATGTCATGTTATAATTCAAAGTAAGCATAATTTCCCCTCCAATATACGCTAAATTAATTATATTAATATATACATAGATACATTACTGGGGACATTATGAGTAGTAGTGCCTCCTCCACTCAACAAGGGGTTTTTTGATTAAAAGTGGTAAATCTGATGAAGTGATATGCGCACTGGTTCCTCCTCTGCAGCACTGCTAAGAGAGAAGTGGCGAACTGCTCATGTTGTTAAGCTAAAAGGAAAAAGGCTTAAGAGAAGAGTGCATCATCGTTGGCATCACCACCATGACCACTGCAATGATCAGCACCATCATCATCACCACCACCACCACCACCATCATCATCATCATTGTCATTGTCATCTTCCAGTGCTCAGCACACTAGCATATTAACTCTGAGATTTAGAGCTCTGCTGGAAAGATGACATCACTCCTCCCACCCGCCCTCTGCACTCCCCCATCTCCCATCCTCCTCCATAACTCACCAGGGTACAACTGACAGAGCTGAAGAGCAGGGAAGTAGTTTTGTAAATGATGTGATATGCTGGCTTGCAGGAATTGTCAGCTGCCTTGCTGTCTACATCCCACAGAAAAGGCCCTGTAGGAAAGCTGACATCATTCTCATGCTGCAGAACAATAACTGGCATCCCTTATCCTCTGACATAAAATTGACATATGTCTGGAGGAGGGGAAATATATTACAAACAATGGAAATCATTGGCCCTTCCGCAGGAATCGTCAGCTGTTTGGCGTTCTGGAAATAAATGGAGGGGATTGAAGTGTTTTAGCAGAGCAGCAGACTTGCCAGAGACACGGTCCATGAACTGTGACTGTAAGGGTTCAAACCTTCCTCATGAAATGCTGTCACACATCCCTGTGTTATGTTCCATGTGTATCTACACTGTAATGTCTAAAATTGGTTAATAACCCCCTGGAGTGTGACTTCAGACTGCCCTTGGGCTAAATGACATAATTCCCAGACACTGGAAGCGTGATGTAAAACTTGAAACTGATAAAATAAAAATGAGGAAATGAGAAGCTTGAAAGCAGTTGAAAAATCACAACCACATTGGAGAGCTCAAGGTTAAAAGCCTAAACCCCACCATGTTTGGATCTAAACACAGAGTACTAAGCCTCCCCCACCCTCCAAATGGTTTTTATTCTAGGAAATAAATTAGTGAAACTTGGAAGCAGGGATTCATCTGCCATGAGTGCTTGAGGGGATCATTCAGCTATGTTAAACTAAAACCAAAAGTGCTACAGGCAAAATGGATTAAATTCTACTGGCTGGGGTAATGCTAACTGATTTAAATAGTTGTGTGTAGTCCTCCTCTGGTGGATTAGCACCCTGAAAGTGACAGCATGGTGGGAAATGATGACCGCAGTGCTGGAAAGGTGTTTGTTTGTTAGCTGTCAGCGGTTTCCTAAGGAGAGAGAGAGAGAGTGTGTGTGTGTGTTTGTGGTAGATGATGTGCCACAGAAAAAAATGCCAAATGCCCAAAATGCCAGAGACACACTCGTGCCTGCACACACACACACTACTATAGCAAAGTGGTGTGTTTTCACAGCAAGCTGCCAACGAAATGATGTCATCTTGCTTGAATCTAGCTCTAGCAGTATGCATCAATTACTGTGTCAGTGTGGAGTGTGTGTGTGCACATGCGTATTGCTACTGCAGTGACTATCTGTGTCTGTCACTTATTAATTTTATATGTGATAGGATTTTAATAAGAAAAAACATGCCTCCCATCTGAGTCATACTGTTTATTATTTTTTGTTCATGTATGTGTGTTTGAGTCATTTTCACCAACTCACACACACACACACACACACTATATATATATCTAAAAAGGAAGGGGTCTCTGTCTGTCTGTATGTGTGTCTGTCTTTCGATTTCCTTGACAACCATTTGTACAATAGACTTCACACTTAGCGGGTGTATTGCTGAGGACCCCAGGAACTGCAGTGTCGAGTACAAGCTCTTGAGATATATGGGACATATTCATTAGTAGTGCATTACCGCCGCCAGAAGTACACAATGTAGTGTCTTGTGAGGGGACCCCTATCAACCTTTAGACCACGAAACCATGCTAGGAACATCTCGCTCTTTTTTGCTCGCTACAGTACATTCAAGAACAGATCAAGAGAGACAGAGACCGGAGATATTACATTCTAGCAAGCATCAGCATCAGAATGAACAATTTTCCATCCGGAAATAGCCTGGTCCCAAATAGCTAGAAATGATAAGCTAAGATGAGGTTAAGAAAAACTTTATTTTGGTTGGGCAGTTCTCTAGAAAGCTGCAAGCAGAAATACTGGAGGCCGGGCAACTGGCCCATTCAGAATACGCACAATTTGAAGTGGCACTGCACTGGTTAGGCTAACTGTCTATTCTATTTGCACTATTCCCAGCTGTAGGTCCCATAGGGTTACCCACTTGTGATATATGATGTCAAATGAAATGTTTGCATTAGACCTAGACTTACAGTCTCAATGGCAAAGTTTACCTCAAAATCTTGTAGAGGATTTAGAAAGAGTTACATTACAATGTATGATATTAGGGCTTAAAGAGGTATGGTTGGAAGCTTGAATCACGAGCAGTCTCAGCTTATTATTCTTGGATGTGCCTCATTTTAGTAGGATTTGATTATGTTTGTGCTACCAACAGTGGTACTGGATCAGTGCTGCTGATTGCATTCAAAGACTAAATCACACCTGGTAGCTCTATGGGGTGGTATTTTTGAGAAAATGCCCGCTTCTTGATCTACAAATGCTGATTACTGGGGTCTACCGATAGAGATGATGGACTCCACAGGGCTCCCACATCATAGGATGATGTCTTAGGCATTTATTGTGTCATTTGTTAATACACCACCCTACGTTACATACAATCACTGCTAATAAAATTGAGACCGTTGTAAATCGCTATCCAGATCCTCTGTCTTCATACGGCCCTCTGTCAGGCACATACGGTACAGGGAGGCCACTTTTTTTTTTTTTGATTCATTTGAATCAATAATTCAGAAACACACTCAATGGCTTAGGCCATATTATTGCTTGGCACAATCACCTGGTGGGTTCTCACATGATCAGGAAGAAGGATGAGTAAATCCTTTCATCGCTGCGACCACTGGATATTGCTAACCCCATACAAGGGCCTGTTGGCATTGACAGTGTGAATCACTTATATAAAATGAATCACTCGGGGAGACAGAGAAGAGAGCTGTGGTAATGAGAGCAGTTTGGCATTCACATACAGAGAGGATACAACATGCTGGGATGTTGACTCAGTCATCTAAAGGGTGATGGCATCACTGTCTGAATAATGAAAATCTGAAGCCTCAAGTGCTCTGTATACCTTACACTCGCTTTAGATGTGTCCTTAGGCACAATGCAGTGTGGTCTCTGACTCATGTGAGTCATCTTGATGTCTATAGAGGAAACTGTGTGTTGTGTTTGAATCAATGAGGAAAGTCTGCCAGCTGAATCATTGGGGTTATACAAACCACGTGACTCAAAGTCGATAACTGAACTTACTTGTATTGGATCCAAAAAACATAATCACACAATAAGGTCTGATAATTACAAGTAAATCAGCAGTAAATAAGAGTCCCTATTTAATAAGTGAAGAAGTAAAGGATGTATCTGACTGCATGCAGTGTATGTTACTATAAATTGCATCTTTGGTGCCATGAGCTGCCATGTGACGAAGCTATACATAGATGGTTGCCTTTGAGACACATTGAATATTGACAAAAAGGACAATCTTGTCACCCATGGAGCAACATGGTTATTGTCCATATTTTTGTTAAGTCTGCTTTGAGTCCAGTTGCTATATTGCTCAGGAGGAGATGTGAGTGTAGCTGAATTGGCTAGTGCAGGGGTGTCAAACTCAATCAAAGAAAGGGCCAAAATTTAAAACACGGTCTAAGTCGCGGGCCAAACAGGCTCAACATTTAGTGAAGACTCTAATAGTGACTCTTTTATTATAGTATATAATATAATATAATGATATATATATATATGTATATATATACAGTGGGGCAAAGTATTTAGTCAGCCACCAATTCTGCAAGTTCTCCCACTTAAAAAGATGAGAGGCCTGTAATTTTCATCATAGGTACACTTCAACTATGAGAGACAGAATGGGGGGAAAGAATCCAGGAAATCACATTGTAGGATTTTTAATGAATTAATTTGTAAATTCCTCGGTAAAATAAGTATTTGGTCACCTACAAACAAGCAAGATTTCTGGCTCTCACAGACCTGTAACTTCTTCTTTAAGAGGCTCCTCTGTCCTCCACTCGTTACCTGTATTAATGGCACCTGTTTGAACTCGTTATCAGTATAAAAGACACCTGTCCACAACCTCAAACAGTCACACTCCAAACTCCACTATGGCCAAGACCAAAGAGCTGTCAAAGGACACCAGAAACAAAATTGTAGACCTGCACCAGGCTGGGAAGACTGAATCTGCAATAGGTAAGCAGCTTGGTGTGAAGAAATCAACTGTGGGAGCAATTATTAGAAAATGGAAGACATATAAGACCACTGATAATCTCCCTCGATTTGGGGCTCCACGCAAGATCTCACCCCGTGGGGTCAAAATGATCACAAGAACGGTGAGCAAAAATCCCAGAACCACACGGGGGGACCTAGTGAATGACCTGCAGAGAGCTGGGACCAAAGTAACAAAGGCTACCATCAGTAACACACTACGCCGCCAGGGACTCAAATCCTGCAGTGCCAGACGTGTCCCCCTGCTTAAGCCAGTACATGTCCAGGCCCGTCTGAAGTTTCCTAGAGAGCATTTGGATGATCCAGAAGAGGATTGAGAGAATGTCATTCAATTCAATTCAATTCAATTTATTTTGTATAGCCCAATATCACAACAGAGTGTCTCATAGTGCTTTACAAAGTTCACTGAAATAAACAAGTGTAAGCGAACAAACAATCTAATAAAGAGTCCAGCAGTCGATGAGGCCAATGGATCAATCCGAGGCATCACCTGCCCTTTATGACCCTCCTTCTTCGGGAAGGAAAAACTCAAAAAACCCAGTGATATGGTCAGATGAAACCAAAATAGAACTTTTTGGTAAAAACTCAACTTGTCGTGTTTGGAGGAGAAAGAATGCTGAGTTGCATCCAAAGAACACCATACCTACTGTGAAGCATGGGGGTGGAAACATCATGCTTTGGGGCTGTTTTTCTGCAAAGGGACCAGGACGACTGATCCGTGTAAAGGAAAGAATGAATGGGGCCATGTATCGTGAGATTTTGAGTGAAAACCTCCTTCCATCAGCAAGGGCATTGAAGATGAAACGTGGCTGGGTCTTTCAGCATGACAATGATCCCAAACACAGTGCCCAGGCAACGAAGGAGTGGCTTCGTAAGAAGCATTTCAAGGTCCTGGAGTGGCCTAGCCAGTCTCCAGATCTCAACCCCATAGAAAATCTTTGGAGGGAGTTGAAAGTCCGTGTTGCCCAGCGACAGCCCCAAAACATCACTGCTCTAGAGGAGATCTGCATGGAGGAATGGGCCAAAATACCAGCAACAGTGTGTGAAAACCTTGTGAAGACTTACAGAAAACGTTTGACCTCTGTCATTGCCAACAAAGGGTATATAACAAAGTATTGAGATGAACTTTTGTTATTGACCAAATACTTATTTTCCACCATAATTTGCAAATAAATTCTTTAAAAATCAGACAATGTGATTTTCTGGATTTTTTTTTTCTCATTTTCTCACAGCGCTGATTGATGCATTGATCCGCTGATCGGTGTGTCATTATACCTGCGGGAGGAGGGGCTGCTGCACGGGTCCTGACTAGCGCAGCAGCTGTTCAGTGCATTGTGGGATTTGTAGTATTAGAGGTGGGAGTGCTGTTTACCGACGGGCCATTCTTAATAGTCACGTGAAATTATCTCGCGGGCCGTATATAATTGTATCGCGGGCCGGATGTGGCCCGCAGGCCTTGAGTTTGACATATATGGGCTAGTGGATGTACATCAAACTTCTCTGTAATCAGGTGATGACTGCAAGGCCTCTGTGTGATTGGAAGGGCACCTGAAGTTTTCACCTAATCATTTTTGGAAACAGTCTTTGTGGCACCACACACTAACACACACACCCGCAGGCACACTGTTGAACTTGTCTTCCTTCCTGTGGAATGACAATGCTTCCTTGTTTATCCAGTTGCCATAAAAACACAATCAGCCACAAGTCAACACTGAATGACTCCAAAGTAGCTGGATTATTGCTCTAATTAAGCTTTAATAAGCCCTTATTAAAGGGCCGCAGGCCTCGTTAGGCAGTTCATTAAGTCATTTCATCCTTTTATTCCTTCATTAAGTCTCTTTTCTTCTCTCCTTTCTTCTCAGGGAGTGTGGGAGTGGTGAGGTCTGGGAGATCATGACCTTAATTCTCTTCAAGACAGACGGTTTAATTAACACAGGAGGAATCCTCACCGGCTCCAGACCTCTACAATGGGAATGTACGGGGGAATTGGATTGCCAAGGTAAGGCACTAAGCTAATGTGTTTTTTACTGGCAATATACTCTAATAACCTTTTAAATTACAGCTAGTGTTTCCCGTGTTTATGATGTAATTATGGTAATAAAAACATACAAAAATTATGAATATACATGTAATTTAGCAGTGTTTTCGAGAAATGCCTGATAATGAACAACACTGGTTTAATTAAATGTGAGCACATTATTGTTTTTTTTCCACTAGACTCCTAAGGAGTGAAATAAATGTGAAATACATTGCAAGATATAGAGCTACTGCATATACTAGACTGGAAAATATAGCACTATTTAAAGTCACTGAATAAAATTGCAACAGAGGTAACCCTCTGTTACAATGTTCCCTCTGTCTCCCTTCTCTTCATTATGCATACAACTATGAGCAGTTTTCCCACAGTTGACACTGACATTTTCTGACAGTCCTCAGAAAGTTCAAAATCATACTGTCACACCATTTGTGTGTAGGTTGTTTACAGTTCGAAACAGGAAAGTCTGACTCTGAAAGTGAAGAGGATGAAACTTTTAATACAGTTTACACCCCCCCCCCCCCCCCCCCCCACACACACACACACACACCACAAACAGAAAATGTGCTAAATGTTCTGAAAATAATTACTTACAAACTCACCCACTGATTGTTTGTTTACACATAAGAAGTTAATGTTGAAAGTGTTAAACATTTTTAATGGTTTAAGCTTTTGTACTGTGTCCGATCATCTTTGCCAGTCTGCTCCATTGGTTTACACTTTGCAGTGAACTTTGCCCTCATTATGTCCCACCGCAGTATCCTCTTTAAACAAAAAGAATATCAGCTTTGAGATGAAGCACATTTTAAAATACAACTTAGTGGAGATTTGGAACATATGGCTAATATACATTTCTAACAAATATTTACTGTATATTTGTATTTATTGTGGTTGAATAAAAAGAACAACTGAGACCAGTCGAGAGCAACAAGATGCAAAGTGACACACCTCCTCAAACTGTCCCTTTAAACAGTGCAGTGCAAAATGTTCACCCTCAAGCTCAAAAGTTTAAGATTACAGTCAGTAACACCTACTTGTTGTAGCGTCTGCTGTGTGTGTGTGTGTGTGGGGGGGGGGATTTCCTACTTTCCCAAAGTGAACTTTGCATGCACAGACCCTTTTCACGTGTCAATAAACAACACCTAAGAGACTGTTGGCTGTCAGCAGTGAAGAAAGTTATACCTCAGGGAATCTCAGGTGTCTTAGTTTTTACAACATAATGCAGTTTATTATTGCATAAGGATCAGTATGAATTTATTGTGTGAACACGGATAGTTATATCTCCAATGGGTGAGAAAACAACATTTAAAAAAAAAAAAGGTAAATAAACAAACCAGAGAAGTCTTAGCTTTGCTGGGTGGCTGTGGGTGCGAGCATGTATGTGACAGTGATAAAATACTGAACCACTAACATATACATGGAGACGGAGCCAAATTTAGCCATCTATTTTGACTGAAGGAGGTGTGCATGTGTGATAGAGCGAGAGATAGAAGAATAGATTATATGTGTGTGTGTGTGTGTGTGCGTGTGAGCATGTGTTTGCATGTTTATTAGCAGTTTGGATCCTGCTGAGGTGACAGATGTTCATGGCAGAGGTAGGCAGAGATGAGATGCAGCATCCAAATTAATCCACTTTTGTGTGTGTGTGTGTGTATGTGTGTGTGTGTGAGGGGAGAAGTCCTCTCCATGGAAGTCAGAAAAGCTGTCCTTCACCTGTCTCTGTTGTCTTCACAACATTGTGTGTGTGTGTGTGCGTGTGTGTGTGTGTTTGTATGTACTGCATGTTGGCATGATTCAGTGCAGACAGGTAAGACTTCTACCTTCAGCCATGAAGTGATTGAGTTTCCCGAAGCTTCAGCAGATGTCCAAACCACAGGATTCACCCTCTGCCTCTTTCTATATTTTGCTCTCTTCCTGTCTTTGTTGTTTTAGATTTCTATGAGCTCATATTTCCATTTCATTCTTTCTGACCTCCCGTACTCATCGTCTCATTTATTTTCACAAACTGCTTCAGTATATCATTCATTTCAATTGATTTTGGGCCAAACGTGTCCTCATCGTGTATATATACTCCCACTCAGCATACATATAAACTACAGTCATATACAGACACTAACACACTACCACAGACTGTTGTTGTTGACCAGGGATGCAGATAAGCATACACCCACACACGGTCAGAAACACAAGGAAGTGTGGGTTTGGATGTTATGCAAAATTATAGCTCCTGTTTGGAGGCCACACACACACACACACACACACACACACCCTAATATGTCAAGTGATTAGTTACACAATTAGAACCACAAGTTCCATGAAAAAGCAGAAGCTCTAACAGTTAACTTTGCATAGAGAGAAATGAAACTTGTGAAACTCAACAAAATACTGTTGAAGACAGATATGGGTACAAATGTTTTACATATTTTTTCATTTGTTTGAAATCCACATCCATCATGATCGAGCACACAAATTCAGATCCAAGCTACCTACTAGAATACTGTGTTTTTTTTTTTTTTAAAAAAAGATCATAATCTTTTATTATTTTAAGGTTATATTTTCATATTGTTATAATGATTAACCTGTTCAGCCAGTTTTGTATAATTCCCACAAGATCAGCTTTGTCTGCAAAGCAAGCCAAGCTTTAGCTGTGTGTTTTAATTGGCTGCAATTGTGGCTGCAGTCTACTCAATGAAAGCAATCAAAGGCTAGCAATTATAAGACAACGGTCACCAGCCCTAGGGGCAGAGCTTCAGACCAGGGGAAATGTGTGTGCACATACAAATTTCACACACACGCACACACACACACACACACACACACATAAATACAGGCAGTCACCCACACATTTCCTGTGTGTTTCATGTAAGATGGTCTTTTCTTCTTTCTCTTCTGTTGGAGAGGAAGTGCAGGTCTAATGACTTTTCCTGTGCGTCACAAACACCGCATGTGGGAGGCAGACAGCCACACTGCACGTGTGTGCATGTCAGAACCTTTATGCATATATGTATGAGTTTGTGAAGAACTTGATTAATGTCGGTTTTGTTATGCATTTGTTAGAGGCTTCATGAGCTTTTGTTTTTGAGAAACTTCACATTTGTGTTCGTGGTTTGTGTCTGCAAAAGAAAGTTGCGTGTGTGTTTACGTGTTCACAAGAAATGACGTATGCACTAAGCTACTGCTGGGTATTTATCTTCTGTCTCTAAAATATGACTTTGTCTCTAAGGCATTAACACACGTGTACACTGAGCATTTGATGTGACCACGTGCACTTGTGAGACACCTCTGTACTGTATGTGCTTGTAATGATGCGTGACCATGCAGTACTGTATGTGCGTTTGTTTTTGCATGTGCTTCTCGCTCAGTTCTTGTAAACATGAGACCCACTGAGACCTCACACAGTATGCAGAACTCACTGCTTTTCATATTTTGTACTACTCACACTCTGTATCGATCCTAATCAATATTTTATTTCTTCTGAGAATTATTGTGGACTGAGCTGAAATTTCAGTTATAATTTTTCTGGAGTAGTGTATCCTATGCTGTATTTATGATGTTACTCCCTGTACTTCTCCTGCTTTTTCATCAGTGTCCCTTTGCATTACGTGAAAGCTGTCAAAGTTTTTAAATACAATTTCAAAACCTTTTTTTTATAAACAATTTTAGGGTTTTAATATGCATCTCACAAGGACACAAAGGGATGCAAAGAAAACAACAAGCTTCATATTAAGCTATAACATGTAAAACAAAAATATATGATTGATGATATATCACTAGATATCTGACACCCTGACCAGGAATCGAACACTTTCATTTTTAAACAATCAGGGATGTCTTGCTCTAAACCGCATCTCTACAAGTCTGCTGAATATTCTTCATGGGTTGCCAGAGGGAAACAAGGATAGCTAACCCTGCAATGCTTGGCTCCCCAAGCTACAGGTGCTGTGAGCTTGCACAGTTCATCTGGGGCCACAGAGAAGTGTTTTTCTCAAAACGAGTACCCATTCAAAGACCAAGGTTGGTGCTTAGCTTTGAGCAAGTGACTATTGAAACATCATTTTAGGTGAAATGAAAAACAGAATCAAAAACAGTCTTTTGATTGGATCCAAGGCCTTTTCTGAACTCGTCCTCCACACTCATCACTCCCCTTCTCTACCTTTGCTCCCTGGTGCCAACTCCATCATTTCCCTCACTGTGTCTTGCTCTTCTGTACACCCACTCTGCTTTTCCGTTCCTATCTTTCTCCCTCTCTTTCATCTCTTTTCTGCTGTTCCTCCCTCCTTCTCTCCTTGCCCTTCCACCACTCCGTCCTCCCTCTTTTCATACCCTTTTCACAACTGTGGCTCTCAAGTCTCTCTGTGGTAAAATGAGGATAATTCAGTTGGCTACAATACCTGCTGAGAATTACAATATACCTCAGTAATAAATATAGAAAAATGAGGTTTGAATTTTGTCCAAATGAACAGTTTGTAATTTTGGGAAATTTGCCTTTTTGATAACAGGTGGGTGAGAAGATCAATAACACTCTCATATGTATGCTGAATATGAAACTACAGCTCACAGCTGGTTATTTTAGTCTAACAAATGAGATACTTTAGAGCTTAGTTATAGTGCGTCTGTTTCACCTGTAATTTTAATGATACATTTTGCTAAACAGTAGTCGAGCATTTTATGGAATTTTGTTTTGTGTGGTGCATGATTCCAGCAAATGGATAATGAATAGTTTGTTATAGATGTTTGAATACAGAGTATGTTTAGCCCTTTGAGATTGACAGTTTTTTCTTATTTCATTTCTTCACACTAATTCAATAGAGGGGATGACTTGGGTTTTGCTTCTTTCTTTGCCAGTGACATGGAAGCTCTCTCTCTCTCTCTCTCTCTCTATTGCTGCCTGTAGCTCTCATCAAACCGCCTCTCTTTCAGCCGCTCATCATCAGCAGTGAAACTACTGTTGCAGCTGAGTTCAGTTCAGTTGAGGTCAGGCAGACAGTGTGTGCTGCCCCAGGGATATACAGACTGGCTACCAACCAGATAAGTTGTAGATGTCCTGGTATTTCCTCTCTCTCTCTCTCTCTCACTCTGTCTCTCTCCTGCTCTCTGGAGGCTGAAAAGAACTACAGAGAGCAAGAAACCAAATCTGACCATTAGAGCAAATAATAATAATAATAAATGAAGTACTGCCTGTCTTTGATTTCACTCATTCCCTCTCAGCCTTCCTCTCTCACCCTCCATCTCATCCCCCATGTACACACTCACAGGCACACACACAAAGATTTGAATGATTTATTTATGTCAGTATAAATTACAGCAATAATCCCTGGTGTACTGTATGAAAATCAGACATTGGTGCAGTTGGTGTTTTAGTAGTGATATTTTGTGGTGCCTAGATGCCAGCTGATTTGGATCTGTGTATGTCTGTGTGTGCATGAGTATGTGCACATGTGTTTGTTTAAACTCACTTGGCTTTCCCTGACAACCTGACAAGTTTGATCTGAGTCAACAAGGAGCCAGCCGAATAACTGTGGAGTGATATGGGGGGTTGGGGGTTGGACGGAGGGTGGACAGGGTCAGAAAGTGTGTGAAGCAGTGAGAAAGGCAGAAAGGCAGATGCTGACACTTTACTTGGGCTAAATCCTGAAGTCACGGGCAGGAAGCTGATATTTTCCCAGACTTATTTTACTCTTTTTTTGGAGTCTGATCCGACAATTGTAGCTTCCTCTGAGGGACTAATAATACAACAGAGCCATTGTGCAACGCGCCGTTTCCCCCCGCCTGATTTAGCAATATAGAAGGCGTTTGCATGAAATCTTTCCACTCCCAGTGTGGTTGGGTGGAGTTTTACTGCCATCAGATTGGATTGTCACACCACATCGTAATAATGCACTATTATAGTCTAGCTCAGATGAACATGAATACAGATAACAGTGCTCTAGATAGTAGGCACTGTACAGTTCTCCATTTCCTATGTCTATCTTGCACTGGTGCTGTAGTCTATTGTCAAATAATGTATTTTTTAGGCAGAGCACTGTGCAGACAGGATGTGAAATGTGGGAGAATTTGGATGAAATTTGACTAAAGCAGAATAAGAAAAACTCTGAGGATGGATAAACCATCACACGCACAACGGTAGCCGTTTGGCAGACACACAAGGCACAACGACTGTAAACAACAGTGACAGTATTTAATAACAGTATTTAATGATGGCTGCATTTGGAGCCATTGAGCTATAAATGAAGTGTATTTAATAGAACACATTTGACAAAACTTGCAGATTAAAACTAGCAGAGGATGATGGAGTTTAAAGTTGTGTTCAGACAGAAAGCAAAGCGAATTTTCGCCTCACATCATTCATACGCTAGAATGTGTCATTTGCCCCAAACAGCCAATGAACACAGATGTTGGCTTTATGCTAGCTAATTACATATGCACTGACCCTGTGTGTGGGAGTGTACCTGAACATAGGAGCCTGAGCAATGGAGCAAACAGAGCAGCTGCACCCAAACTATTAGACTTGGGGTAGCACCCTGCATTTTTGATCCAACAACTTTGCTATTTTTAAATATTTGAGCAACGGTGGAGCAGAGTTAGTTATATCTGGCCTGTAGTATGAGATATAAGAATTACATTTCCTGTCATTACCGCCATTTTCTCATTACTCTTTTACACATGTAGCACACAACGATACAGTCTATGCACACAACAGGAGATTGTCTGTATCAGACACGTTAACACCTACTGGAAACGCTCCATTTGGTTAAGATGAGGGCTCAAGGAGGCAAGACAGGAACAAGTGTGCTGTGATTGTAATTCAGTGTTTTTAAACTTTTACAAGAAACAGCTTTTTTTTCATAAGAAATCACAGAAGGTCCTCTGCCCTATTAGCACTAGCACTTTATACACAAAGGCTATTGTTCTTTAGGGTTTACCTTTTTTTTTAGGGTTTCAAGTTACTTTCCAAATTTATTGTGGAATAGAAAGCGAAATGCACATGATCAGGCTAGGTGACACACTCAACAAAACCTTAGTTTTAATTCAAAATATGCTCAGATGAGTTGAGTAGCTTTATTATAGCTTTACTACTATGCTATATATCAAACATATGCACTGTGTTAACACTGAGGCAGCATTTTATCAGTTGCTAACTGCTGAAATTAGTACAGAACACAATGAAAAACAAATATTTAATGATTCAATGTAAACAGAGCTTCATAATGAAAGAGCAGCTTTATTGGTCATGATTGATGCCTCATTATTGCAGGAAATGGCACTTTCGGGTGTTAATTAAGTGGCTATTTTCCTGCTATACCTCCCCTTGCATGTCACTAATCATGCACCTCCACTTTTAACAACAAGTAGGTGCCCATGTACGTAAGTGTGTGTGTATTTGTGTTCAACTCGGCCTCTGACCGAACTCAGAACTCAACAGAAACTCTGCTATCTTCCTCTAGTCTCTCCTCTTTTCCATATTGTCTCTGTGTGTTTACAAAGCTGATTCATGATGCCCAGGGGAAAGGGTGAATTATTCACTCAAGGTTAAACAATTTTAACTTACACAGACTTTGTGTCAGTTCGCTACCCCGGGTGAATTTGCATAGCGTTTTTCGATTGGCTCAATGTGCAAATGTGGTGCCTCACAAATTTGCTTCTCTGTCTCTCTGAACACACACTAATGGTTCTGGAGCATATTCCTTTATCTTGCTACAGCAAACAGACAAATCTGCCAATCAGATTTGATTATTACAGTATTTGTGCTACTTATTGTTTTCAACATGAAACAACTTGTAGCATCAATTTATAAGGGATTTTGAATCCCTGAGTCCTGCGAGGCCTGCAGGTATGTGTATTTATTCTCATGTATATGGGAGCATGTAGCTTCATCATCTTCTTTGAATGAGTTTTGTATGAGATTTTGTATCGCTACTATTATATAACTATCATTGATGGGCCTAACTGTGCATTATCTTCCATAAACAGTTTGCATCCAAATCTGATTGGCTAACTACTTTAGGGATTTGTATAGATAAGAGTAACACGAACAATGCGAGCTCTCTGCCAATCTGATGGTCTAACATCTTGTTTTTATGTATTGCCGTTGCAAACAACATAAACTATCAGAGAAATGCATGATGCATAATGATTTTATCAACTTCCAGTTCCAAACGCCATAAGCTGGTGCATGGTGTTTCTTTTCTAATAAGTCCTCTAATGGTTGCTTAGTAAACAGCAGAATAACCATTCTTGCATTTTTTCAGATTGCAACTAAGGGAAGAAGTGTCTTATTCATCCTGTGGGATGGGCCGAGTCTTATTAGAAACTGTGTTGTGGGCAGGTACGGCATTGAAAACAGTCCCACACAGACTTGAGGGCTGAATGTGAGATGAAATTACTTGTTAGATGGATGGTTTTTGTAGTGTACTTGACACAGCTTTATAAAAGATATACGTGATCTTGCAAATGAAATATTAACCCTGGCATTGCTTTCATGTTCGCTGCATACCTATGTTATGCCTATGTTGCAACGAACATGTGGACTTTTATACAGTATAATGCTTGTTGAATTTTTAAACACACAAATCTTCACTTATTATTCACCTTTCCTGGACACACAAATGATCAATGGTGGGTTGGGAGATGAGATGATAATATAAATTCACAAGGAAAGCATTATTCTTACATGGCTTGTAAGAAGTAGATTTTATGACCTAGACTGCATAACATTAATAAGACAAATGACTGTGTATCCAAGCTTACCCTTGATCATCCCCACAGGCCAAGCAAACTCAGCCTGTCTGGCAAGGTTTACCAGTTTTTCGGTCTGTGTCTGTGTGTGTGACTGTAGCCTCTCATGCCTCCCTATCTGTTCATCTGGCTTCTGGCCTGTCTCGCTGTTTGTCTCCATGTTTGGCTAACCATGCATCTTTCATTTTATCAGTAAGTCTATCAATTGGTGTGTGTATGTGTGTGTCCATGGATGAAATGACCACTGGGTTTCCCGCTGTGTTGACCACATGCTCCACTCCATTCTCCTTTCCTCCGGTCCTCCTTTTTAACCCACCTGGCTGCTCTACCTTGACCACCCATGTTGTTCTGTCTGGCCTGGCTTCTTGTGTTGTACTGAATGGTCACAGTATTCAGACTTTTCCAACCTTAGGGTTTGGGGCCCATGTGGGGTCCCTGCAGATGAAAGTGGTACTCCATTAAAGGAAATCTTACCGGGAGAACAAAACAAAGGCAAAGTAGCACACAGGACGTTTTTATTCAAATTTATGTTCCACTGTGGTGATTCAACTACCACTCGCTTCATAAACAATTTCAACTTTTCTCATCAAATTGTCTGGTATCAAGTTGGCTCTGGTATTTCTGTGTGAGCAGATTAAGATATGGGAACACAGCATGACTAGGGATATCCACCTTCACTGAACAAATAATGCACTGTGCACCACCTACAGAGACTCAAACGATACTAAATGAAGATGAAAGGAAACAGTGTCAACAGGGCTGCACAGTTCACACTGACTGACGAAGTCTAAAATAGGTCCTAAACCTTAAACATGTAGAGTTTAGTAAGAGTTGGAATTTGTTGATGCTAATATCAGAAGGCTGTTCAGAGAATTAACCACCATCAAAAACTACTACAAAATCCTTTAACCTCTTTCTCCACCTGATCTCCACTGTTTTATGTCCTTCCTCATAGCCACATTCTCCAGGAGTCAGAGACAATAAAGGTCTAATTTGTCTTGGCCGGAGCTTGTGAGCACAAATACCTGACCAGAAGGCCGTAAGGTTAGTGTGAGTCTAGGGGAAGCGCATGTCTGTGTGCATAACCTTACCTGTCTGAATGCATGACATTGTTTGTGTTTGTGAAAATGTGCAGTTTGTGTGATTAAGTGTGCAGATATTGTACACCCATTCGTCTATGAGTGTGTGTGTATCTTCTGCCCAGGTCGCCTCACCCATGATGTCTCACTATGGCACTAATTATCCGGGTGTGGACTTAAAACGACATGAGATTTGTAGTCCAGAGACAGGAGGTGAATTGGCATGTACTGTTGTAGACCAATGTGGATGATTAGAAGGTGTGCCACAGTAACATAGAGTGAAAAAAAAGGTTTTGGCACAGGGAGTGTTGTTTTGTTTTACCTGCTTCCTTCCTCTGTCTCAACACTTAACAAAGGATGCCAGAAAATGAGGGCTGAACTGTGCAACGCTTTTTGGCAAAATATCAAGACAAAGCTTTAATTTAATCTGATCCAATTGCATTATGCTGTCCCTCTTTTCGCTGATCAAATCGATCTCTTTCAATGTGCTCATGAATTCTTGAAGACATGTTACTCATATTAAGTTCATTCAGAACAATTGAAATAAGTGCTTGCTTCTCTTTGCCCTGCTGTAAACATTCACTTGTGCCCTCTTTAAACTTTCTTTCAGTCTCTATTTAAAGGGCAGACACTAGTAAAAATACCCAGCTGTCTGCTCTCTCTCTTTCTGTCTGTAAACCTAGCCAGCTGTCTGCCCTCTACTTTTGACCTTGTTTTGATGAACACCGTTGTGTGTGTGTGTGTGTGTGTGTGTGTGTGTGTATGTGTGTGAGTGCACACATGCATATGTGCTTGTGTGTGCGCATACACGTCAGTGGGCTTTCAGTGCGACCCTTGACCTTTTGTGACTGACAGGCTAAATCTAGCCACCCTGCCTCTCTCTCTTGCTCTTGTGTCCTTTTCTCCCCTCTGTTTCCTGACTGATAGCCTGTCAGTGGGACAAGCTCTCAGGCTAGAACATTATGCATGTGTGGGTGTCGATGGGTGGGTGTGTGAGGGCCACTGAGACAAGGGGGGGGGAAGAGAGAACTTTCAAGTGTGTGTTTGTGTCTAGGTGAAAGTGTGTGCACAAGCTAAGGGAGTCAGGGAGGAAGACACTGTCCAGACATTTCAAAAATAACAACCTATATAGTCGTGAAGTTGTGGCTTTGATTGTGTGTGGGGGTGTGTGTGTGTGCAGGTGTGTGTGTGTGTGTGTGTGTCGACGCAAAGATCTGGTAATTATTTAGTCAGGCTTTGACCTTTGACCCTCTGCTTTGACCTCCTACATCCTGTTCAACTGGAGAGAAGATGGACACACATTCATACATATGCACACCCACACACCCACACACACACCCTGGGGTTTAAGGGGTTGTGTTTGTGTGGGCTGGGAGTGAATTCAGAGGTTTACCGATTTAACTAATGTGAGTAATTCAGGGTAGAAAAACATGGCTGGACTATCAAGGAATGTTTGCAAAATTGATCAAACATGTTTCAGCTACTGCTCTCTTGCTCACATTTTTGGGAGTACATGAACAAATTTTGTACCAAGTGTTCAGCACGGTCTTCTGCCTTGTAAGATCCAGGCATTTGGATGTTAGGACTTATGGTCTTTGCCCAAGAAGCAAGAGTTTGATATTATTATTTACTAAAAGTCCAACATGTTTTCTGTAAATAATCACATGAACATATGTACGTGCGTCTTGTCCTCATTAACCCTTCTTACACCCCATACATGTTCTGCATGTGAATTCATATAATTACATCTGTTTATCTGTTGCACTGGCAAATGTATCTTGTCCCTCTCCCATTTAGACAGCTGACCTAGCCCGTGTCAGGCTGATCACAGCCATTCTATCTAATAAGGGGCAGGTTTTACATGATACGATTCACTGCTGAGGCATTTTCGTAATCAGCCAAGAAATGTTGATAAGAAAGATGTGTTTGCCGTACTTCTGACAGGATTTGGTAAAAGTTTAATTTATGCTTAGGGCTAAATCACACGTTTCTTTCCTCAGACTGGTTGTAGGTCCACAACCTCTATAGGGCCTTTTGGCCTGTGCCCATTGATAATGCTGCTTGGAAATCGAAAATGAACTGAGTGGTTCCAGGTTCACATCTGCGAATTGGACTGGAGATTGAAGGCTATAAAAGTCGGCAGTATTGTAAAAGAGAAGAAAAGCAGCTGGAGTAGCAGAGGGCTCTTTCCCTGCTGGCTAACATTACTTTGTTCTTTTGTGATAACATCCACTTAAAGCCTCATATAAGCCTTCATTATGCCAGTCTAAGCTTTCCGTACTTGTGTGAGTCCATGGGTACTGGTCAGTAGTATTCACACATGGTGTGTATATTTGTGGTATGTAAAATATATAGCACATTAATGACAAACGTCATTTACTTATTATCTCATCTCTAAGTTGCAATCTTTCCAAACACAAACCCAATGACCTCTAGCTGTACAGCTCTAGCCGCTGATGATAAAGTAACAGAAATTGAGACCATATGGTGCCTTCCCATTTTTGTCATTATGGATGAATGGTTATGGTTAGAAATGGTTAACCTGGTTAACATTACGTTTTTGCTTTGACCAGATTTGAATGTATTAATTACACTAGTTTTAAGCCTTGTGGTTCCATTACCACAACCATGTTTTATCATTGCAAATATCCCAGCATTGAAAACATCAACCTAAAATTCCTCAAAATAAAACAGAGAAAAAAATATATCATGCACATTTGACATTTATTTCACCAGTCTACCCAAGGTATCAAACATTAAAGCACACACAATAAAACAGAATGCAGCAGTATAGAAAACAAAATAAAAACAATAAAAATACAGCCGTGAAGTGGAATTCAATAAAATCACTTGAAAGAGCAGACTCAATTATGGTCAGGCTAGAGTTTAGCTGGAGGGGAAAACTTTGTTTTTAACTGCCCGGGCAGGGTGAATGGGTTGACTTGGTGCTTGGGTGAGACATTTATTTGGGCAGTGTGTGCTCGAGTGTGTTAGTGTGGGGGTGTGGGTGTGTTTGTGTGTGGATGTTAACGGATGTCTGTGTGTGTAAGCCAAACAGCCCCTATCCTTAATTCCAGGGTGAACTTGGACTTCCTCCACTTTCAAGTCTTCATTTCAACACCGACTGACACGAGACATTTCTAAATGAGTCATCTGTCAGGCAGTTCTCCCTCATTCCTCCCTACATAGATTTTTGTTGTTCATATTGTATTCTCCTATGGTATAAAGCTTATTTCAACAAGTATTTAGTTGTAGCTAACTCTGTAGCCTATGTGAAAAAATTTGTGATTGCGTCTTTGAAATGATTGTGATGGCATGAGTTTTGGTTTGTAGAAAAATATAAAGCCTTCGGAGCAGTTTATGTGTAGGTTTTATTCCTTTCATGGCAGTCTCTCTGGGTTGAACCTTTTCTGTCCACCACACTGTCTTTTTTGATCAAGGCCAGAAACACACAATACAATCCTTCCCATAAAGGGAATGTTATATTAGCAACAGAGAGCCATTCATTCGTTTTTACATCACTCTTTAGTTTTTTTGTTCAGTAATAACCACTTATCCCTCGGGGCACTTTCCCATGTCACTTTACCTATAAAAGAGAACATTGTTATATCTTTATATTGAATATACTGAAGGGTGCCCACGTGGGATGTTCTCAAAGTTCCCAAAGGCGTTGGTTGTCAAGCCTTCAGCCATGTGCTTGTTCAATGTCACCTCACACCAGACCTGACCCTGGTGACTTTTCACCTTTTGAAGGATGAACTTTGACCTTTAGAAAAATGACCCTTGATCCTAACAGGTCCTAATGGTACAGAGAGGACTGCTGGTGACAGGAGACAGATGGAAACACACATACATGTAAAGGCAGACACACATGTGCTGGTGCACGGACATCGAGACACACTAATAGAGTGGAAAGCGTTGCTCTGCAGGCCTGAGGAGTGACAGGAGAACCATGGGGACACACACAGACAGGGCTTGGCTTACACAGGAAACTGCTGAGACATGCAGGTCATGTCTGTTTCCGTGTTTATGGATCCAAAGGCAGACAAGCACACACACACACTCACTATGTGTAATCAATTTTCTTTGTTTTGTGTGCTGTTGAACAAAAGTTTTGTCTAATACAACATTGTCTGTTTGACAAAGTATTAGCTGGTTTCTGTCTCCCCAGAACTACAGGTCAGCTTGACTTTGTTTTATTACTGCTGTTTCAGAACATGTATGCAAGTCTGCACAAACTCCTAAAGAACATGCATGAGCACTGCACATGCATACACCTTACCTACTGTAATTGAGTTTTCTGAAGGTTAAACTGGACACAAACTAATTTGTTTTGGCCTCCAAGGGCTTCCTTCTCCTAAAATAATGAGCCTCGTAGTTTACCCTTTACTAAACCTCCCCAGTAGACCACAGATGGCCTTTCAATTACCAAACTAAAACATGCAGAATGGCAATGCATGGCATTATCAATGAACATGCAAGAGGGACCACATTCTCAGCTCCTTATGAGCAAGCAGGCAAACACACACACACACACACACACACAGACCAACATACACACATTTGCAGACATGGTCAGGCACATATGCGGACAAATATACAAGCATATGGTGTATGTACACACACTTCCGTGAACGTATGGACACACATATGTGCACGCACACAGAGCCAGATTACTTTGCTTATTTGCTTAGCAAGCAATCTTTGTTGGGGTCACCACTCCTCACCCCTGCACTGCACCAATCTATAAAGCTAGCCCTCTGGGACCCAGTCAAGCCAAGGTATTTGCAGACTGATCTGAAGTTAGTTTCCATGCTGCTGCTGACTGGCTCACATTGTGCCAGAACTTCAGATTTATGCAGTATGCGGTAAAAGAAGACTAGCTGTCTGGTATTTGATTCTGAAGCTATAAACTCATCCACCTGACATCAGGCCATTTTTTCTCAGATCTGCCACAGTAATTCTTCACCATGTACCATGTTAAGTCAGACAGGGCTTTAGGACTATCCTAAATAAGAAAATGGACTTAAAATTTACTAGCGGAGAGTGAAAGGCGCAATATAGAATAACTAGAAGTATTGTAGTTAAACTTTTAAAATGTGACTGTAAAGTGTTCAGTCCTAATCTGCAACACAAATTTAACAGGGTTGATTGGGTGTTTGTTTTTCACAGCAGTGTTCTTTAACAGTCATACAGTAACTGACTTGTCTGCTAAAAGTACTGCTACAACCTTGTTTTTTTTCACATTTGAGATGCCATCCAAATGCTGTCCCTCAACAAAGGCTATGTTAAAGTGTTGGCATGGAGCACTAGAGCTGCTAATTTTGTGTGTTTTAATCATTTGCTGTTTATCCATAACAAAATGTATCATCATTTTTGTTTTATAAATATCGAGAGCAATGTGGGTTGAGTGTTGTTCCACCTCATTTTTTGGACACTTTGCATGTTGGCTGGACGGATTGACCTACTGCTCTTTTGATTGGTGGATGACCCGCTCTACCTCTGAGCAACAGCCGCTCCATATCTGCACTTGCTTAGATAACAATCATAGATTAAATGTTGACAGATGGAGAAACAAATCATAACGACGAACCTCTGTATTCTTTCCATCAGTGTGACAGCTAAATGTTACTCTTGGATGCTTATATTTTGAAATGTGTGCCTAAATTTGTCTTTTTTGAAATAAGCTCACACTGTGACACGATGAGATGAGAAAGTTGTGACAAGCTATATGTATGCAAGTCCTACTGTTTAGGAATATATAATTCTCTATTGATATGCTAAAAAGACATTTGGGATTGGGGTTTTAAAAGCAGATATCCAACAGGGAGTTCTGGGCTAGCGGAGGGTAGCTGCATAATCAGCTCCACCATCAGCTAACTGATGTTCTGCATAATAGAGATGGGATTTCTGGGTCAGTGTGTGTTTGTGTCTGTGTATGTGTTGTGTGTAAGGCAGTAGTGGTGGGGGTTTGTCATTTTATCTGCATGGATGTCTGCATGTGTCCAATCTGCATGTGTATGCATGTGTGCAGTCTGTGTCTGTCTGTTTATCTGTGTGTGTGTGTGTGTGTGTCAGGGGCACTGACCTCTTTCCCCACAGGGAGGACAGTCCCTGTCTCATTAGGAAAGGGAGATTGAGAGTGAGAGAGAGAGAGAAACAGACAGACAGGAAAGAGGAAGAAGAACAAAAAACCCCAAAAAATAGAAGATGGGGGGGGGACAGAAAGCGGGAGGCAGCAGTGGAGGGCAGGCATAGAATGTATCAGGGGGTCCATCTTAATACATTCCTCATCCATTACCACAATGAGCATGAGGCGCCATGGCAAAGGAGGTCATGAAGTTTCCTGATTCACACAAAAAAAACACTTCTACTTCCCTCCACAATGTATATGTCACAATCCAGACTTGAGCTTTAATTGAATCAAGAGGCAATGTGTGGGTGTTTGAGGTTCAGGAAATGGGAAGAAGAAGCGTGGGGGTGCATGGTAAGAGTGTGTGTGTGTGTCTGTGTAAAACGTGTGGGTGTATATACATGTGAGTATGGGATTACTCAAACATCAAGAGCCTTGATCCAGCCTGGTGGCACGTGTCAGAGAGGGCATGTTAAAATGTCTTTCAAGTTAAAGGTATAGCTTTTCTTTCTTCACAGGCAAGCAACGTTTACAAAGAAACAGAGAGAGAGAGAGAGGAGGGAAGATGGAAGAAAGTATAAGAGCAAATATAAGTTTGAGAAAAGACAGGAGACAGGACCAATTTCAGCTCTGGTTATTGTGTACATCATATTCAAGTCATTAAAGGATAGTGAGATCACACTTCAAGGAGGAAGAAAAAATGAGTTGAGAGAGACAGAGGTTGAGTGATGGAGAAATGCTGAGGGAATGTCATGATAATCCTGGGAAAAAACAAATGGCACAGAAGTACAAAGAAACCACAACAGAAGCCCCAAACCTCAACGAAGCCCACCACCTTATGATCACAGAGCAATGTGGTTTATCTGGCAGGAGGTTCCTATACTTATTACAGTCATAATCTAAACTCCTCCTGTGTTCATGTTACAGTGCTTCGGCCTACGCATGCCTAAAAGATCAGGTTTTTTAACCATTTGTGCCTCAGATCTTCTTCCTTCTTCCTTCCATAGTGGCTCAGTGTACTATACATACTATCAAAAGGCTTTCAAAGCCTTTCTCATGTTCCTGTGTCTGTTCCACACTCTGAGCTTAGATTCCTGAGCTAGAGACATTTACACTGCCTATTTGGCTACATGCAGATATCATGCCGTTAGATCACTGTAAATGTTATTCATGGATGTGTATTAGCTCTGAGAAAGTGAGAGATGGATGGGCTAAGGATGAGAGAAAGATCGATGGATATAGAGAGAAGAAAATGCAGAGAAACAGCCGAAGGGAAACAGAGCATTGGACCGAGAAACACACAGACAGCAAGGACAGAGATAGACTGAGAGTCAGAGACAGAAAAAAGAGAGGGAGAGAATTAAAGAAACCACAACAGAAGCCCAAAGCCCACTAAGTCCCCTTCTCCTTATCCGAGTGGGGTGTGGTGTTGGGAATCTGGCACAACTTCCTACAGTACAGCCCTTTTCTAAACATCTCATATATACACCCAGTTAGAGACAAAGTCACAGCTAACCACATCACAACGTTTGTGCATATGTGTGTGTGTGTGTGTGTGTGTGTGTGTGTGTGTGGTTAGCTCAGCTGCTCCCAGGCTCACAGAAAGCATACGCTGCCTGAGCGTGTCAGAGCTGTCTCTTGATCTCATCTGTCTTTTTATTGCCTAATCCCTGTCTCTCTTCTCGTTCCTCAGTTTCTCCTTATGTGCCCCCACCCCAGCCACCCCTTTTCTGCTCTTCATCTTCTCCCTTCACCCCCAACACCCTACTCCATCTTTTCCCTTAAGGTTTCAATATAACCTTAGTTGCTCTAGCAATATATGATCTTTTCCATTCATGCCAATGAAGGTTGTCCCTTTTCCTGCCTTCCCACACATCTGTCATTCTCTCTGGGTTTGATAACTGCGTAGTGCACTGAACCTGTCAAAGTGTTCCCGTTTGCTATAGATGAGTTTCAGATAGTAGCCAATGCACCATATGGGTCATTCATGCACTATCCCAATAGGCTGAGAGTGAGACGATGGTTAGCTCATGAATGTTTCATTTTGGTTTACATAACAGTGGCTCAGCTCTTTGGTAGCACACACTGAATGTGTGATTACAAAATGCAGTCTGTTCTGCTCCACCTCGTCTTACTCTATATCTGTCTGTCAGTCTCTCATAAGTTCTCTGTCCTTTTAAATTTGCCTCTCCTTCGCTTTCTGTCTCATTTCATGAAAATAACATCATGCAATCCAGACGTATCACCATCAAGCTGCACCACCCACTATCACTTTTTTCTCATTTTCAACTTGCCTCATTGGCAGGACAGGTTAGATTTGTACTGCATTCAGAGACGGAAATACTAGTTAAGGGCACAGAAAGGCAGAGGAAATAACAAAATATGATAAAGAAAATAATTGACTGTATGCAGTAAAACAAAATATAGAGTACAAAACAACACTCACAGAGTGCATAGCTCCACCACTATTTATTTTTGTTATGTTGGTAGAAAGAATGTGCATCCAGATAAATTTACATACATACAGTTGCACCGAAGTTATTCAAACCACATTGCAAATTAGGTGTATTGGCAAAATATACAAACTTTCAGCTGTGTTCATTGAACAACTCAATCAAGAACAATTGAAATAGCTCAACACAACTAATATTACAGATGGTTTCTTCAAATTCAACACAATATCCCACTTTTAATGAGTACTGCAGTCTCAAAATTATTCAACCCCCTGAACAGAATCCCTCATAAGAGCACTCATTCGTAAATCAGCTGTTGTCTCAAGCACACCTGATGCGACTAATCAACGGCCTCATTAGTTGCATCAGGTGTGCTTGAGATGGAACACATCAAATTCCCAGACTGGCTAGGGGTTTGTTCATAGTGACATTTGGTTGCATTTTAGAAATATGGGTAAGTCAAGAAAATTGTCCAAAGCTGAGAGAGGAGATCATTGCTTTGCACAAACAAGGAAAAGGATACAAAAAGATAGCAAAGGCACTGAATTTTCCTAGAGAAAGAAGCATAGAAGCATAGTTCGCAAGTTCAAAGCTAAAGGAACACTGGCTACACGAGCTGGACATGTCAGAAAGAGGAAGCTATCAATGACTGCCAGCAGATTTCTGAGGAGGCAGGTGGCCAAAAACCCTCGAGTGACTGCAAAAGACCTGCAGCAAGACTTGGTGGCAGCAGGCACTGAGGTTTCAGTTTCTGCAGTAAGGCGCATACTAAACGCTGAAAGCCTCCATGCCCAAACTCCAAGAAGTACATCACTTCTGACAACTGAAAAGAACACCCTGCCTACAGTGAAGCATGGCGGTGGCTCGGTGATGTTCTGGGGCTGCTTTGCTTCTTCTGGCACTGGAAACCTGCAGTGTTTGGAGAGCAAGATGGATTCAATCAAGTATGAGGAAACCCAGGAGAAAATGTCAGACCATCTGTGAGGAAGCTGAAGCTTGGGCGTCATTGGACCTTCCAACAGGACAATGATCCCAAGCATACGTCAAAGTCCACCAGGGCTTGGCTTCAGAAAAATCCTGGAAGATGCTGAAGTTGCCGTCACAGTCGCCTGACTGGAATCTCACAGAAAATCTCTGATGGGAGTTGAAGAAGGCGGTTGTGGTATGCAAACTCAAGAATATTAGAGCTAGAGGCTATTGCCCATGGGGAAAGGCCTAAGACTCCTCAGGAACGCTGTCAGAACCTGGTGGCTCACAATGCATCATGTTTGTCAATTCTTCTTGTTTGAGTTGTTCATTGAACAGAGCTGAAGGCTTATACATTTTGCCAATACACCTAATTTGCAATGGGGGTTGAATAATTTAATGTACAATGTTACCTAATCAGCTAATATTAGATTAAATACACGGGAAGAATGGTGAATAAACAGTTATGCTAGCACTAGGCACACTGCTGTGCCTCTGTAAGGCACAGCAGTGTGCTAAATGCTAATGTCAGTATGCTAACACTTTTGCAGTGACATGCTGATGTTTAGCAGATTTTATGTTCACCATGTTTAACATCTTGATTTAGGGTGTTGGCAAATTAACAAAGTAAAGCTGAGGCTGATCGGGTTTTGCAGCTAATTGGACCTGGTTAATTATACTTTTCATAACATCTGGCCCATCTTTTCTACTTTTAACTTATAGCATTGATTTTACACATCTTACTGCAGTGTGCACATTTGTATGTGTGCACGTGCTTAAAAGGGCATGCATTTTTACTTTTACATTTGACTTGGTGGCCGCAGGTGAAATCTCCTTTTTCTGAATCTCCTTTCTGAGATATTACATGTAGCAGTGCCATATGTCTTATGAACATTATATTCAATTGTTATGGTAAGATTTTCTAGTTTCCACTCCAGTATCTATTTTTTACCAGCTTGATGTATAAATCTGTACTGTTGTAATAAGTAAGCTAAGTGCACGTTCAAATGATTTGTCTTCTTTCTGTCTTGCCTAGAGGCAGCCAAGAGACAAACTAAGTGTCGGCCCTGCCAGACTTCTGCGTTTCCAGAAACAGAAAACAGAGAAAAAGGTAGCTTTTCATTTCCTGGCAAGGCCGTGAAGCCTGGAGTAACTTTTTGAAAACTCCGGTCATATTTTATTCTTATTGTTATTGAAATGTACAAATGAAATATTGTATGCAAGTTTTCTTTTTCCATCCTGCAATATTTTGGCATAAGTAGAACTTGCAGCCTGCTGTGTCAACCTTTCTACTCCTGCTCTTGTGGTATTGGTTTCCTGGAGTCCTGTATGTATGAGGTGAGGCTTAATGCTGCTTATAGCAGATGAGCTTTTATGTCTTTTCCCACAGTTACTACAGTAGATATTAATTTCATTCATCTTGAGGGCAGCTAGTAACTCCCTTGTGTCAGTTTGTCCAATATTTGGACAGTCAGTAAACATTTTGATCAACTTACCGACTTCAAACTTTCAGCTCTCCTGCTTCTAAGAGTCAGATTTATATACATAAAAGCACAGTTCAAATTTGATTCAATTTACACATGGAATCTGCTTGTAATTAGCGTCTGATTTACTAAGGCAACAGATAATTACACAATCAGTCAAAGGTGCTGCCTTCCAGACATATTCTTTGTATGAAGGAGGGTCAACCTTTTCTTCCTCAGTAGTGCAATTCCTGATTTATCATTAGCTCTTCTTACTTGACCGACATTATCAAATCCAAACACAATCTACTGTCACCTATTGGAAAGACACCTATTGTTTTTGGGCTAAATGGGTGCTCCACTGGTTGTGGTCCTACACCAGCTCTAAAAGCTGCCATTACGTCTTAGCAGTGATGCTATGTAAAGACATTATTATGTATGAGTCAAGTCCTCTTCAACATTTACCCTGAGCCTTTTACCACCCATAAACATGAAAATACTTAATGTGATTCCGTGCTGGTTCAAATGCCTATTTCTGCACCACTTGTGGTCCAACCTCAGTTCCTTCTTCTTTATATGTAGCCACCACTAGTGTGTATGAGTCAGGTTCTTTTAGCTATTTACAGACAGTCACCCATAAATGTCTGTGTATGTCTACAGTCATTGCCAGATATGTTATATCAAACAATCTCTCTCTTTCATGCCATCTCACTCTCTGCCTCTTTATCACTCACTTGGTCAGTCTTTCTGACTTACACTCATAAGTGTTTGCAGTGGTGATAACTGTGCATGAGTCAGGCCTTCTGTTATGTTTAGTCGAGATTTTCTCTCTTTCTCTCTCTCACTCTGTCAGGTCTTCTCAGCCATTTACTAGACTGTGAAACTGACAGACAATGCCAATGAATGATGAATGATGACTTGAGGTCTGTCTGGTGCCAACAGAATGCATAATATAGCACAGATACAGTGATTCCATCCTCCCTCCTTCTACTGTGTTATATCATTGGCGGATCTGCCCTCAGCAGAAAAATGGGATCGCTTTAAGTGGAAATCCAGCGAAAAACACCACTGAGGTATATTGTCCCTCCCTAGAATCCTAAACAATGAAGCTTTAAAAAGAGTTGCTTGGTTATTGAGCTCTCACATGCACTGTAAAATCAAATCAGATGAACTCTGGATGATGTTTTAAGTGTGATTATGTCAGTGGTCTCCATTTCATGTTATTTAATTTGTAATGATTAGAACGATAGACTCATATCTCATTTTATGGTAGATTTCTAAATTAATCTGGTTGACTTATATTTCTTTTAGTCCTCACAACCTTAAATTGTTAACATTGTGCTTAAGTTTACCCTTAAGACCGTTCTACATAAAGTACCGAGCTATAATGTGCTTTTGATCGCTACATTATCAGCTGAACTTAATATGTACAGCTTTTCCATCCATCATTTCATGATTTTCAATATCACTTATGAATATGTTTTGCCTTTCAGTTTTAGAGGTACATTCTTGAACTTTTAAAGAAAATGTAGGAGTTCATCTGTTTCTGCGTACAGTATGTCTGTGTATGTTTTGTGGAGTGGGTGGAAACAGACACGTATACAGCATACAGACATGTTTACACGCCTGCATGTCTGTGTCTCAGAGTGCATCTGATTGTGTGGGCTTAGTTATACCCAGGATGTACAGGCATGTGTCTGTGCCTGTGTCTGCATGCATGGACGTACTGTAGACGTCTGTAAGTGTGTGTGTGTGTGTGTTTGTGTGTATGTGTGTGTGTGTGTGTGTGTACGTGTACTTGGTGGGGCCTGAAAACTGGGAGCACACTTATAGTCTATGTTGTTCTTACTGATAAAGCAACTGTCAAAACATCTGTTAGGGTTAGGGTTATGGTTAAGGTCAAGGATAGGCCAGTATTCTTTAGTTATAGTATGCATTGTGTGAATAGGAAGTCCCCACTAAGATAGAGACACATGGTGGTGTGTGTGATATATATGTGTGTGTGTGTGTGTGTGTGTGTGTGTGTGTGTTCCTACTGTAGTATGTAGGTCACCAATATATTCCTGATGAGGTCTAGTCCTCTGGAGAACTCTACAGATATGAGGGCCTAAATTAGACACTATTATCAGTGTGTGCATGTGTGTGTAACTCAGAGAGAGAGCCAACTAGACACCATTATCAGACAAGAGCCTCACAGGCATGCGTGTTCAATTTTGCGCACATGCATGCTTTTACATGTAAGGAGCAGTATCGAGTGTGTTTGTCCATCTGTATGCGTAGGTGTTAAATTGCCTGCTATTTCCAACATAATGTATTTGTGCATGTGTGTGTGTCTGTGAATGTGTGTGTGACGTTGACACACTGGTATCATCTGACAGGCTCGCTGCCTGTTACCACTGACCTGGGACTGTAAACCTCAACCCTTAGTTTTAACGACTGTTGGCTCAGAAAGCCTGTCCATATTGCTGTTACCAAGCCAAACTGCTAATAAGCCTCAAGCACCACTTCAAGAAAACTATGTGGCCATTGGACAATGCAGCAACCATGTGTTAAGGTGCTTCCAATTGTGGAAAACACATAGAACACCCATAAGGGTTGTGTTTATAGTTATGGAAAAAGTAGATTTTACAATGTTAAAATGGATTAAATTTTAGAGTTTGAAACAGAAGTTTGAACCCCCCCGTTCTTGAAACGACCAGTCTGCTCTGATTGGTCAGTTCCTACAGGCCTGAGCAGCCACCAGCTCCCACGTCAGTGCCGCCGGTGTTTTCAAAGGTGAACCACACTAACTGAGCAACATGGTAAATGGTCTGTATTTGTATAGTGCCTTTCTAGTCATTTCAACTACTCAAAGCACTTTTACATTACATCCTCATTCAACCATCATTCATGCAGGAGGAATCTAAGTTGGAAGAGACTATTCTTTCACACACTGAAGCTATGCATCGGGAGCAAGTTGGGGTTCAGTGTCTTGCTCAAGGACACTTCGACATGCTGACTCATAGGAGCCAGTGATCAAACCACTGACCTTCCGATTGACGAATGACCCACTCTACCTCTGAGCCACAGCCGCTCCAGTGACAACAAGCTAACCTGCCAAATAAAACATGATAAAACGTACAGCTTCCAAGTCTGAAGTTAGATCATGGACAGCTGCTGTTGATCCATATTTGAGTTTGTGCCATTACCAACTCCGACTGCTTAAGTAAGCAGTTTCGAGTAAAACGTTACACATACATGCATTCCAGTTTTGCAGTTGTTGGGTGGACAGTTCAGTCACATTCCCATCCAAAATAAAGTAAATGTGCTGGGTCTTCACTTTCTCAGATTATGGGAGGATATGAAGACTGATGTTCTGATTTTGGCAGCCAACAGCAGAACACTTTGTGCTTTGATTGTACCTTCATCATCTTAGTTTAACAGAAGAAAAAGTAAGCGTGATAACAACAATGACGAACAGTGAGGTGGATTTAGGTTTTCTGTGGGCGGGACCATCAGCCTCCCGAAGCGCTGAAGGAAGATGCATGTTCATCTGCCGCACTTCTGCCTAAGAAGAAGGGCCAAATGTAAACGGCGTGCTGTCATGCACATTTATTGAAAGATGGAGCAGGAGAGAAAGAGAGGGGATGGTCTTTTCTCATAGTGTGATGGTCTGTATACAGAGCACAAGTGTCTTAGACCCCTCTCCCCGTGCACAGAGCCATGTCTGCAGCAGCAGTGGTGGCTTCAGGGTCTCTCATTTGGTCTGTCCACAACCGCTCACACTGACAACCTTTCTTTTCAGTTTAAATGCCACAATACTATATAATAGCCATTTTTATGTGTACTATACTACTGGGTGAGTTCACTGACCAGCTCATGTGCACTATTATGTATACAAGGCCAGGCAGAGAAGCTTGAATTACATCATGAACAGAGGGAGTGTGGCTTTACTCTCTGCTCGGGATGCCGTGACTCCACTGTATCTAGCAAGTAGATATTCTTATTCAGTGTTCAAAATCTCATAGAACCTTAAAGAACATTGATAATGAGGTTTGTTTCTAGCATACTAATTGTTTTAAGTATTCTGACTAGCTGCTGATCTGGGACAGTTACACGTAATTCCCCTTTATTTCACGATGTCTACATTTCCAGCTAGCCCACTGTCTGTAAGTCGCAGGGACAATGCCACATGCAGTCAATCTGTCAAACCAATTCGGAATTTTGCCGAAGCTCATCCCAAAAGTTATATTCAACCTGAGAGAGATGAATAGGAGTGAGAATGTCTACCTTTGAAAAGCTTCATGCTTTGACCAAATCATATGCTGTCACTCCTAAGCTTTAGAAGGCCTGCACTTTTCATCAAAGCCCTTGATGGCTACCTTTCACAGCACTGTCGAATACACCCTCAAAAGCTTCCCTCCCTCCTTTCCTCCCATCCCCTCCCAAATCTCTTTCTTCTTCCCTCCAATGTCGACTACCCCTCTTCCCTGCCTCTCCATCCCCCTCCCTCAATCCTTCCATTCCCCTTGTCCTTAATCCATCCCTCCCTCCTCAATCAAACCCTCAAATCCCTCCAGGTATTTTTCTCTGTGTATGTGTGACTTCAGTACTGTCAAGGTAGATGAAACAAGAGGAATTCAGATTCATCACAGTCATAACCTGCCATGATAATAATCCACTACTATTCTTCCCATGTGTCGGTAGGCTGATGTTACTGGCCTTTTCGGGGTTTATTTGCATATTTGTTTTCCCTTTGTTTCTTTTTATGAATTATTTACTGCGGAGTGAAATGACAGCAGAGATCACTGATGATTGCTGTTGCGGGTGGATGGGTGCCTTTCTCCTCTTTGTAATTATTCCCTTTTTTCCTGATTTCAATCAAGTTTTTCACTCATGCTCCCCGGTGACAACAGACGAGAAAGAAAAAAAACCACACATAGTACATTTTAGCATTGCTAGTGGAACCTTTTCACTGTCTAGCAGGAATGCAGCTTCCTTTGTTGTTATAATGATTACAGAGTAGGAAACAGCAGGGAAAAAAAGAGGAGAGAAGGGAGATAGTAGAGATCAAATGGAAAAATACTATAAACACAAATGTGCTGCAAGGGCCACCTTATAACACCTCACACACACACATACACAGGACAAACAAGTGAAAACACACACATGCATCTGCTCTTCATCATCTGACCAATCAAGAGACTTGATTAACATGAGATCATCTAATAATAATAACTTAATGGTGCATTTTGTGATCCTTTTGAGTTAAGTTTGAACATAAAATCAAAATGAGCCACCAGGAGCTTAAGGTTTGGACCACATATGTATTTGTACACAAAACAATGTCTGTGAGAGTTGTAATCACAGTGAGTTGTGTCCACATAAGTACCTTGATTGTAAGCCTGAGACTGCACACACAGTGTGTACCAGGGATCTACCACACGGACACACACTCAAACACACACAACACACACTGCCACCCTGTCCCTGTAATGCCCTATCCAGGAATAACAATGCATAATTCATGTACCGAAGTCTCATCTGCAGACAAAAGTCAGCGTTTGCATTTATTATTTATTGAAAACAGCTCACATGATGAATCCTTTAACAAACAGGCCTTCCAGTAAGCACTGTACTTATTTCTTCTTCTCTCGCTGTTTGTGTTTTGGCATAGATTTAAGTGGGCTCATTAGCAGAGATGAGGATGTAAGGAGAGGAGAGGAATGGCAGGGGAGACAGAGACAGAGACAGAGAGAGAGTGAGAAAGGGGGAGTGAGAGACGAAATGAGGCCAAAGGATAAAGGAATCATTTTTATAAAGGTAGGAATTAATGAGAGACTTGTGCATCACAAGCTAATTAATTTAACAATGAAATGCTTTAGGGACTAAGTTATAACTTTTAGGACTTCATCAGATTTATAGAGTAAAAATTTACTGCACTGCAAAACCTGGAGGAAATGGATTTGTGTCATTTTATAATAATACACTATCCACTGTCACAGTTACACATGTTGTGTGGACAGTTTGTCTTGAGGATGGGAGGCAATTTATTGTAGAGTGAAGGGAGCATTTGCCATCCTATGCTAATGAAGTCATCATTTATTCCAGAGTACTTGGTTTTTTTTTTCTTCTTCTACTCCACCCCTCCACCGTCCATCAATCATCTAAGGCATGAGGTATTATCTTTGCGGAACATTTTATATTCAGTTTCCCCTTAGCTGGGTGGACACACACATACACACGCAGTCGTTTTTGTTAAATCAAAAAAAAAAAAAATCAGATCTGGTCTAGCAAAGGTTGAATAATTGATGTGTTATGTTAAAAAAGGAATGAAATAATCATAGCCTGTTGGATGTTGGAGGAACATCAAACCCATAGTTGGAGCTTGGCAGACTGGGCTGAGCAGAGTAGGGGCCTTTTGTATTTGGGACGGTTGCCCTGTGAAATAATAATGAATTGCAAAGAGTTAGTGGATTAGGAGATTTTTGTTCTGCACTGTACCTGACACTTTGTGCGTGGCCACCCATGCTTTTTCCAGCATGACCAGGGTACATCTCTTCAGCATTAATACAGCAAGATTTTCCGAAAATAGTTCCAGCAAGCCTGCAGAAATGGATAAATGGCTGCAGTAGAAAATGACACAAGGTGCACAATAAGTGCTGATCTAATAGGGAGAAACTGATGCTACTCCACAAGCAATGCATGGCGGGGATGCAGCAAGAACTTAGCAGTAACCTGCTATATTTCCAAATCAAAAACTCAGGTAATTTTGTTCATAGAGGTTAGAGTTGCTGACTTGAAAATCAAGTTTGAAACATGCAGAAATGAATTGACTTCTCATGAGAATTAACTTATTTTTGGCTGACAAAGAGCGTCACATAACCACACCACTTCTTATAGACCACTACAGGCTAATAAGTACGCATAATGTAGCCTACAGTTCAGAACACACTTGATTTGGTGTAATGGTTAAAAATAAACGCATCTTCTGTGTATAATATCTGCTTGTTTGCCACTGTAGACTAGTGGGCCTCGTTTTCATTGCTATGAATGTCAGCCAAGAATATTATCATACTGTACATCTCTTACATGCGCGCGGGCACACACACACACACATGCGCACAAAGCACTATGCACCATTGCTTCCAATCAAACTGTTTTTATGCTTAGGACCACCTTTTAAGATTGTCACCATTTGGGATGCAACAACAGTGCATGATGAATATATTCAATCCAAACGCCAGTGAGAGCAGTGCAGTCGTGCATCTCTGACCAATATCTTTTCATGATCATATGAAGGCTGTGTAGTATAGATTTTCCCATACAGCAGCAGAGGGATATAAATGTTTATTATTATTACTGTTTGAGTTTTCCGTTTGCCATCTGCGTTTTTTTACCCACAAGTTCCAATTTGCGTTTTACGAATGATCTCAGGGAATGAGAAGCAGTGGGGTCAAGAGGTGCATTTGCTCTCTTTTTCACTGTGGGGGTTGGATTAGGATTTTATAGATACTTAGAGATACTGTACATACAAATAAAGAACACAGTGTGACCAACATGATGAGTTGCTGGAGAGAGAGAGTGAGGAGGGAGGGTGATTGACAAGAACGTGTCCTCTAATCTGAAGTCCCTCGAAATAAAGTCTGGAGTCAGAGATTTTGTCTAGAATGAAAAAGATCACATTGAGAAGAATCTTATTTTGTGTCTTCACAGAGACAAAATGTGAAATACATTGTCTGGATCAGTAAAAGTTAACATATGAAACCCATATTAAATTCAGTAAATCTCTTTATGGATGTGTTAGGGTATATTATCTTTGGTCTCTCCTTTGCTTTATCCATAAAAACTGTCCCCTCCATCACGTTTCTGAGCCTGCTGACTTGAAATAGTGTTCGACTCAGGAGGCTTATTTTATTAATTCACTGTTTCTTCTGTTACAGGCCTCCTTTCTGTTGTCCACATTGCGAGAGGACCACCTCACAGGGATTTTCCCCTTCACCAGGTAACCACAAAGGAAGAAAAGAAGCACATTATCCACATGTACAACATACCCCCCAACACACGCACGCACATAAGCTTTCTGTGCTGTACAATGCTGACCACCACAGCAGGAAACACACATGCACGCACACACACAGCATATTATCTTTATGAGGTGTTATACACCAGTGACCACCAACACAGGGTCTCAGTGTTCTCTAATCCACACTCAGGCTGAATAGACCGCTCCATGCATTAGAGGGATTACACTGTCAGATTAATGGGACTTTTAATTTGAGTCATTGTAAGTGCCCTTTATAATAAGAATAGGTGCAGGAAAGAATACCACTGCTTTTATATGATATTGTTAAATGTGCTGCTGTACATTTTATCTATTGCATTTACTGCAATGAAACAAACACCCTGTGCATGTATGCCAGTCCTATTTTTGCCTGACTGAAAATTAGCATGCAGAACATTTAGTAGACTGTGAAATTTACTATTATCACTATTAAAACCATTGCAGCTATTAGCACAGCCACCACTACATCATCTGGTAGTATTGCTACCATTACATTTACTACTGCTATTACCATTGCTACAACAAGGCTTGAAAAAATGTGTCATGTAAAGGCACTGATCAGCCGTTCTTGTTTGCAGCTAGTTAACTGAACAATACTGTGCCTGTGATCAGTGTTGAGCTGTACTGAAACAAAACAATCACAATATTCAAGTTGAGAGAAAGTTGAATTTCTTACCTGCCAAGCTGAATTACATCTACCATGTTTATGAGCGTAGCATAGCATCGATGTCTCTTGCAAGTAGAAGTGTAGTTTTAACTGACTGGTATAAAATGAATGAATGAAATAAGGCAAAAACAATCAAAAATCTTAGATATTACAACTCATGAACATTTCAAACTTGAGTAAACATTCCTCTTTGCTGCTCTCTTAAGTTTTTGTCAGTTTGTCTCATTATGTTACCAACTCTTTTAGGCATTCGCTGTACAATTTTAGTTAAAACTGTGTGGTGTAGAGTACCTCCAAATTGTGCCTGTATTATAACAGAAGCCAACAAATTTGGTAGACCAGGCTCTCAAATATCCTGTGTGCAGCATAGCGCTATGCTGATTCCTCATCCCTATTACCACTTAATTGCAGCTACTACTGCTATTTGTTACTTTTACTATTTTTCAATTCAATTCAATTTATTTGTATAGCCCAATATCACAACAGACTTGTCTCACAGTGCTTTAGAAAGTTCACTGAAATAAACAAGTGTATTCTTCTCCTTCTTTCTGATTTTCTTTCTTTCTGTCTTCAGTTTCTTGACATAGCTTTGTTACTTTCTACTAACAGTACTTTAACTAATAACTTTTGCCTCCCATTACAAACATAATCATAATCTGATTAGCAGTCATCAAAGTGAAGAACTAAGCTAGTTTACTTAAAAGCAAATCCATGAAGTCAGGAGAATGTAAGCAATATATGTCTCTATAGTACATGTGCACACACACACACACACACACACACACAAAGGCACACAAATCCTTCATAATTTGCTGTTCTCTACCTAAATAAGGGCCAAGATGGAGGGGGAAAGAGAGACTGAAAAGGAAGAGGCCAACATTCATGTAGGAAGAAAAGAGAGAGACTGGTCAAAGGAACTTTTGCAGCAGAGTGAAGAAAGCTTGATGACTGGATGGATGACTAGATGCAGGGAGGGAGTTGTGATGAAAGCTGTTTACCATTTCTAAAAGCAACAATGAAACCATGGATTTAAACAGAAACGAGGGTAAACAAATGCAGGCTTACAGAATAACATTGTATCTTTTGTTTAGTCATTCTTCTTCTTCTTGTCTCTTTCTTTTCTCTCGGCATTCTAGCAGAAACCTGATGGCTGTTCTGATTGCATGTGCTCCTTTATAACAGAAAGTATAAGAGGAGCTGTATAAGTACAGAGTGGAAAAAAAGTAAGAATCATCTGTTAATGAGATCAACTTGGATTAAGTATATTTTATACAAGGTCAATGTGGTGCATTATGACTTAATCTCCCTGGGAAAGAGAATACAACAAACAAACCCTAAAACCTCAGTGGTTGTTGATCCATTTTATTTATTAAAACCACACTGATGAACTTGCCCTTCAAAACTGGAATAGCTTTCTGAAACTGCTGGTTGGAATTTTAATCAATCTCTTTCCTTAAAATTTAAAGTGAATACTCAACAGACGTCTCAAACAACAGAGAGGAACCTGAACATTGATCATTTTGTTCTCTGTATCTTATGAAAATGCTGGAGAATTATTTGAATTCCATGAATGACATGAAATGCCAGCACCTGTATCATTATGGTTTTGGCTCTGCTCCAACGTCATTTTGTCCAAATAGAGAATCCCTGCTGAATTCCACATGCAAGCTTGCAGTGATTCTCTGGATGCAAACCAAATGCATCAAAAACTGCCAAAGGCACTCATTGGAACTGTGGGAATCTTTCTTTGCCTTATCTTTAATTTTGCATTGTCTTCTGCTACAAATGAAATGAGAAAAACTGATGACATTTTCCATATCATTATATACCACCTACTCCACAAGAATCTACTTTCCTGGGAAGTTTAATTGTAACCACTTCCAGTGGTACTATTGTGAAAAACAACTTCCACAAATTTAAAGTAACTCAAACAAACAAAAAAGGGGAAAATTGAGGTGAAAAATATAGTGGAAAAATATAACTCCGGCAAAATATAAATATTAGTTTTCTTTTTCACCTTTTCTCGACACCCCACTGACTTGTCTCTGTTTTTTTTTTCTCTGCTATGCCTTATTGACAGCTACAAACCTCACAGAAAGCAATTACCTCCAGTCCATTAAAAGAGATTTTTGCAACTTTTTATTCTGGTCTTTTGTTGTAGGCACCATGCAATGCTGACATTATTATTATCAAGATATTACTACACTGATTTCTAAGGGAGAGTTAAGTGTCACATATGTAGAATAACAGTCAGCGCTAGACAAGGAAGGAATGCCTTTACATTGATGTTCTTTAGCTTGCTCTCATGTCAGTGCTTGATCTCATACCTACTGTATACAACCAAATTGTAGTCACATCACTCTGCATCCTCTACTTGAGCAACAACAGATGTGCACAGTTAAGGTGCAAATTCATTCGACTGAAAATGTTACAGCCTGGCATCTTTCTAGCCATTCCCCATAATGTTTTTGCTGGACTTAGAACTATTTGTAATTTTTTTTCCATTTTTATTTATCTATTTATTTGTGAATATGCATGCTGAAACGAAATTGTCAGAAAACGTAATGTGAGCAGCAACACAAAATGCCCTTTTGGACCAAAACAGTCCTTTTTTTCCTGTGGAGAGGTGCATTTGAATATAGCTGCTAAAATGATAATTTTTTAAGCATCAAATTGGGATGTGCTTCAAAATCGGCAAATTGGGACATCCTCGTAGATATGGAGATGCTTTTGGCAAGGAAAATGGCACGCCTCATATATTATGCTAAAAAAATACACATTTGAAAGAAAAGTCTGATGCTGTAAGCAGGAAATTGGGGGTAAATTGGCACATCCTCCCAGCTTTACATTAATTGTGCTCGTGCTATTGTCAGGGCGTTGCAGGGTGACAGGCAGATGGGTGAGAGCTGACACATGTTTTCGGAGGAGTTTAAAATTCAAATGCTCCTCATGTGTGAATACAGACACCTGGGGTAATCAACTGGCTGTGGTGTGAGTGGCGTGCAGCACTGCGTTTACCCATAAGCCTCTCTGTCCCTGCCTGTCTTGTTGTCAGGGTCTCTCCCTTGCTCTCGGGTGTCAGGTACACAGTGATGTTTGCTGACTGATTACGAATCATCCTGGTAGGAAAAATAAACATACTGTTGCTACATTTTTATAAAAAGAGATTTAAATTATGGAGGCATGGTATTTATTTCTGTTTGAGCTCCTGGTACGGCTGATCTCAATGCTATTAAAAATTCATTCGCTGGTAATACCCTCCCACTCGTCCTTCTCCATCTCCCTTCCCCTGTCTCTCTCTGTACCGCGCTCATTTTCTCAATGGTATCTCTTTGTGTCAGTTCACTTCATTTTATTGGCATGGGGTGTGATTCACTGTCTCTATCTCTCTTTGTTCAGTTTGTCTCTCCTCTGTGTCTCCATTCCTCTCTCGCTTCTCTCTTCAAAAATCTGGCATGGAATCAAGACAGGAGAGCGCCTGCTGTTTTTCTGACATACTCTTCCTTTCTTAAATCAAAACCAACTGAGGCGAAATCAGGTTATTACCTCAGCCGTGTTTCTTCTCTCTCCCTCTCACCCATTCTTCCATTTTTGCTCAAGGTCTATGAAATTCTACACTTTGAAAAGAAACAGAGGGCAGCCGGTCACTCAGAGGAACGGGTGCGAGTTGGATTTGACAGGGGATTGCTGCATAAATCAGCAGAAAATAAATTCAGAAGTATGAGATGGATGTCTGACAGGTGTGTGTGACTGTGTGTGCTCATGTACATATGCTTGCCTCTCAGTCAAACTTTAAACTCGTTTATTGTGGTCAGATATTTGTGATTTCTTTCGTGGCCTTTCATCTGAGGAGAAAAATAAACATCAACCACAACATTTGCCTGTGTGTGATCTAGAAAGACTGAGCTGCATATGGTCTGCAAATGAAACAACTTTTGCACCCTAGGATAGAGCCATGGATGGAGGGAGAGGGAATAGACAGAGAAGTGGACCAGCAGGGAATGAGGGAGGATAAGATGCGAAATGTTAGATCAACAAACTCAAATAACTTCTCTGAAAGAGAGAGAGAGAGAGAAGAGTGACGGGGAGGAAGAGAGGGATGATGAAACATGCAGCAGCATATAGGACCCAACTTGCGGCAAAGGTGAGAGAGCTGGATGGAGGGATGGATTGAAAGAGAAGATGGGGAATTTTACAGATAGCGAGCTTCAAAAAGTCAGCTCTGATGTGATAGATAGATGGATGGAAAAGGATGAGAGAAGTTATAATAAATAGGACAGGCTAAAGAGTTGAAGGAGAGTACTCCAAAAAAGCAAGGACGGTCAGTAAACAGCATGACAGAGAGTCAAGCAGACATAAACAACCGCTACTAAAGACAGATGATAAAGATGGAGGAACGGCTGCATCAGTGATGGATGATCAGCGATGATGATGGATGAATGCAAGATTGGAGGAGAAGAGAGGGAGGGAGAGCTGTAAACAAGTCCGAATAACCTCGTAACAGAGACAAATCCACATGAGGAAGGATGGATGGTAGGGTGTTATGCAGGAGATAAAAGAAAGTCAGAATAAAGTAACCTGCTTCTGTAACCTTGAATAAGGGTAGAAAGGGAGTAGAAAAGTGAAAGATTGACTGAGAAATAAGGTGAGCGCCATCAAGATCTTCAGATAATGGAAATGAAGAGTGAATGAAAGGATGGAGGTTACAGAGGCAGCGTAAAGAAGTGATAATGAAGAAATGAAGATGTTTGTAGATTAAAAGGGCTGTAAACTAAAAAGATACATGAAAATTGACCTTGAGGTTTTTCAAAAATGCAAATAGAGGAAAGAAATACAATACGTATGATAAAATCTTTTCAAAGAAGCTACACATACAAGGGTATGTGTACAAGGAAAATTTTTGTTTCGCTTTTTCTTACTTTCTCTCTCAAAACAAACATAGGAGTAATTAGGAGCTGCAGAGGGATGTCAGTTTGTTGTGTATCTGTGTGTACCGTGTCTTTTTGTGTTGCTGCAAGGCTCATGTGGCAGGGTCAGACTGGCACTTTTGTGCGACTTTGCCCCGCCAGCGACAGCTCCACAACATTATCACAAGACTTGCGGTCTGCACAACAGACCTAATGAACACACTTGACTGCTTGTCCGCAGGAAACTCAAGAAAAGAAGCCAGGCCAGCTTTTAACACCGCATTAAAATAGTTTCATTTAAAACCATAGCCCAAGAGAAAAATCATCATCTTGCCAAAACAGATTCTTTTTCACTGAAATGTGACTATGATTTATTCAGCTGAGATATATTTAGAGCCTAGCCTTGCATGCTATAGGGAAGTGCCTTTCCAGTCCAATTCACCTGATATATCTTTGAACTGGAGGAAAGTGGAGCACCTGGTTAAAAGCTACACAAACATATGAAAATGCAAGCTCCAAAAAAAGCCCCAGCTGACCCAGCTGGTCTGGATCAAACCCACAACAGTTTTGTTTTGAAGGGTATGTATTAACCACTGACCCACCTCTATTAGTTCGCTCACAGGATAAAAGCTGAGAGTTGTATTAACAGTTTTTTCACAGGTGTTGCTTGAGGCAATTTTGTTATTGAAAAGCTTCTTTTAACTCAACTTTCCAGGAACATGTTTCATTAAAATGCTGCGTGTGCATACTGTATCATCAGGTCATTTGGAATAAAACACAGATGCGGCACTGTGAATCTGCTGTCCCCTGCTGATGTTACTTTAATGTTCACACAGTGACATAACTCTATTTATAAAACTGCTTAAGAATATTTGTTTTACATATGTGATTTAAAACTTGAACAAATCTTCGTCTGGGATTGGTGAATGAAATGAATTCATGACTTTCCCAAACGACGTTCATTCCCTATACAAGGCTCTGCTTTATTCATCCCAGCAGCCCATCCTCTCTCACCTGTGTAAATTACTGTGTGTAAACAGACTGAATCACACTAGCTTCATGTGGTTAGCCACTTCCCTGGCTGGGACAGGGTCTACTCAGGAGAAATAAGCCATTTCCTGTTCACAGAAGGAAAGATATGCCCAACTGTAACCCACTGTAATTCTCTCCAGGTTTTGGGCGTATTATTTTTTTTTTAATCTTTCTAGAGGATATACAGTTCTCAGAGAACATGCTCAGTTATTTAGAGTTCTTTAAACACTTGTCGCTGGTTTAATTTCTTTTAAATAGACATGTACTTCAAATACTTCCAGATGGGGCAAGATGAAACAGGGTATGTGGTACTGCACATTTGATCACATCATTTATAGGTAATCATCTATTAATATGGCACATTTAGACACACATTCATAACCTGAGCATTTTTGTTTTCTTTTTGTATATACCTGAGGACCAAAAGTTAGCACTGTGTCATGCAAATATGTAAGAATGGGGGCTGAATGCAAAACTGAACGAGAGTGGTAACCTAAGATTTTTTATATAAGAAGGAACTGTCGGTAGACGGGTTACGTCAGTCGTCAGCCCTTATTCTAACACTTTTGATTAAATGCTCGAGATATGTGTACTCATCCAGCCTTTTCTTCAGATCATCAGTCTACAAAAAATGTAGAAATTACAAAATAAAAATCCTCTCAGTAGTAGATGTAAGTGAATATGTCTGCCTGTTTATCTGGCTGATCATCTTGGAGATTTTGCGAGGAGACAACCTATTCTTAATTGGTTTATATCGTATCTCTGAAAAACACATAGTTTGCTATCACTTCGTCACATAGCTTGATGTCTTTTTAGTGAGTGATGTAGTAAACTTCCAAAATCCTGAATGCCACCAATGTTATCTAATCTCAGTGACATCTTATTTTGGAGGCTGACTCCTTCTGATCTACAGTCATATGCATGTTGCAATATTTAAAAATTTAGCTCAAAGTTTTGTTTTTTTTCTTACAACAATGCAGTAAGTATCGCATTAATTATACACAAATAATCAAATATTTAAAGCCCATTTAAACATTAAAAGCTGTATCAACATTTAAAGTGTATGGGTTTGTAAGATCATAAATACACAATGAGCTTAAGCTACAAGAATGTATGATGTGATATGTGTTAGTGCTTAGGATGGATCATTTATGAATCTTGTAAAGTTTTTAACTGGTTTATAGAGGTAGCCCCACAAGGTCATTTCAAGCACTGCTCTAATTTCCAAACCAGACCTTGTGCGTGCATGTGTGTGTGTGTGTGTGTATATATATGTGTGTGTGATAAAGAAGCATTCCAGCCAGAGCAGAGGCAGAGGCATGTCCAGGCTAATCCACAGGCCAAAACACACAAGCGGTTAAGTTTCCATGACCTCAACTCCATGCTGTTTGAACATGCACATTCATACTGTACGCACACACATGGACACATGCACCCCCACACACATGTGCGCACACAGTATTGTTTCTTCTCCTGCTTTTACTCTGTTTTCTTCTGGCCTTTGTCCCTTCCTGCTGCCTTTCATCTCTTTCTCTCGCTGCTGCCTCCTCATTCTGACTTGTAACGTTTTGTCAATTACCATTTAGTTCATTGTTAACCCACAGAGGAAAAGCAAAGTGTGTTCTGTAATACCACAGGAGTTCTGTCATCTTCAGAACAATTATGTCAATTAGCTCACATTTAAATGGCTTCCAGAGAGAAGCACCTAGGCTAATAACAGTCCAATGAAGTAACAACCAACCAATTAATCTCACTCTAATTGCTCAGTAGGTACATTCAATCAGTCATAATCTCCGTCTCTCCCTGCTTTCTTTCTTGCTTTCAGCACACATTCCACACTCAGTGGCCTGATTTACAAACTGTCAATCTAATATAAACCCACTCTACCACTCCTCTAGAGACGGAGGTGCATACCAGTGTGTTGACATCATGGCTGAGCTGCGAGTCAGCATATTTAACGTCCAACATAACACTGACAAAAACTGTGTTGACAAGAAAAATCACTTTATTGAGAGGAAACTAGAGAGAGAGAGAGAGAGAGAGAGAGAGAGAGAGAGAGAGAGAGAGAAAGAGAGCAGGGAAAGACAAGTAGAGAGAATGACAGAATGGGACAAAGTATATAGAAACTTGTTTTTATTTTTCAAGCAATGGGATTAATTTTACTTAAGTACCAACAGAGGTCCATAATCAAAAAGTGATTGTGTTGCTTCATAATTTTATGCTTTCAGCTTAGATCAATTAACACAAAGGCAAACATTAGCTCACTCTCACAGTCTGTATGCAGTAGACTAATGATAGATTGCTGGATCACTGTGTCACGTCTTAGAGTCTTTGAACTAATAGTTTCACAAGCTCAAATGCTATGATATGTGTCATGTGAGTTTTACAGTGAGTGCAGCTTTCTGCTTCTGGTAATGAACTCTTGCACACATGTACCGAGAAACACATGCTAGAAAGTAAAGCGAACATTTTAGGTTTTCTGCAACAAAAAAGTGCATCCAGTGCAGTCGTGGGATCTTGAAGCCATTTTCATTAGCTTAAAGTCTAATGTTTTCCATATTTGACATACGCAGCCTTTTTACAATGAGTTTAGTGAGCTTTAAAGCCTGTTTTGTCACCGTTGACGTAGCCCACAGTAGTTAAAATCCAACTTGTGAAAACAGTTTTCAGTGACAGAGAGTGCCTTATGAAGAAATATGTGAGTCTGGGTTGTATCATAGAGAAGAGGCTTCTTGGCACTGAAAGAAAGTGATGTTTTACAGATACAACACAAATATTGTCAAGAGGGTTTCCCTGCAAAAAAATCTTAGTCAACAGAAAGTCATCTTCTTTGATGTCTGGAAGGCTAAACTGTATAGTGCAACCACTGTAAAGTTTTGTTCATGTGCGGCTTTTCTATTACCTTCCTTTTAACAAAAATGCATCACTGAGCACATTTAAAACTTATCTTGGTGTGAATGTGTTCCTGCTTCAGCCGTATTTGTTGTGCCGCATTTATTGGCAAGAAATACTCATTAAAAGTGTTCCTTCTTTGGCAATCGCCATTAAGCACCTTTAATCCTCACTTCCTGCATTCTTCTTCTTGTTTTTCTTGTTTTGGCAAATTTAGATCACAGACTGATGTCTCAGTCAGAGGCATGCCAGACCAGAAACATACAGTTAAAACTGTGTAAATCACCACTGACATCTTTACATTAGTCATGCCTAAGATCCGTAACATTACTTGGGCAGGTGAGTCTCCATATGTCTCTCTGTGTGTGTCACTTACCGTAAGAACACGTTGTCATTTACTTGAGCAAGAGTGTCATCTAAACAAAGAACTGAAACAGGAATGACATTGCATTATTAAATGCACATAATGTACAGCGTGTTACCACCTAATTATTCTATTATATATAATGTTTTCAGCACATTATATTTTCAGACTTCAAAGTTTTGCTCACCACAAGCATCTGTTTGCTGCAAACTCAGTCTCTCAAAGTTACAGCAATTCAGATAAATATCTTTATTTAGTCATTAAACATAAATATGGTTTGAACGGCACATTCAGTTTGAAGTGGTCTCACACACGACACAGCGTTTTGCTCTGTGAGCTGGCAAAGCAATGAAATTCCCCCAAAATGTAAGTGCTTCCTAAAAATAGAAATTTCTGTATGTATATCACTACATATTTAATTGTTAACATTTGTGTCCTTTGAGCTTTTGCAGGGCTTCCTTATAGAAAAAATTGCTTCGCCATTGTTGAAAAGCTAAGATTTAGTTGATGTCTTGCGTAAATATTTTTCTCTGCATTCAAATTGCTACAACTTAACTTCAACAAGCAGAGAATGGTACAAAACATGAGGGGGAGAGGAGAGAGATGCAATGTGACATCCACAGTGTCATCAGTGCATGTCATGTGCCTTATGTGGCAACATCACACCCCATGATGTGAAATATTGTCACAAAATATTGTTTTCCCTCACTGATGTTTAATTGTTCCTCATCCGATCTTCTTGTTCCCTTTTTCATTCTGGTTCCCACCACTAATTAGGAATTGGATTTAACTGCCGATGACTTTAGTGCGGGATCAGAACACACCCAGCCATTATAAAAAACCCAGGGACCCATAATGTGGTGTGGGCTTGGCCACTAAAACTGAGGGGTGGAGAGACTGGAGGGGAGGGGAGAGCTGCTAACTGTTTCTCTCAGCTGCTCTTTCTTGCCTTTGGTCTGTCATGAGAGCCCCCCCCCATTTTGAAATACTTTTCTGTTTGTTTCCTCTGCTGTTTTGCTCAATGTCTTTCGGTTTCTCTCTTGTCTCAGAGCCTCACCTCCTTCTTTACCCTCCATCCTGTCTGTCTGTCTCTCTCTGTCTCTCTGTCTCTCTCTCTCCCACACTCCCTCAACACAATAAGACCTAATATGAACTTTTGACAGGAGTTGGGATCTTTGTTTAATTGCTAGTGTTGCTGTGAATGCCCTCATAAATCTAATGCTGTAATGCCTTTGAAACGCCTTCTAGGCCCTGCAATCACACGCAGACACACAAAGACACAGACACACACACCTCTTTTGCACTTCTCCTACTTTCTCTCACTTTCTTTAACGTACGCTCAAACACATGCACAATCGCACGCGCAGATGTGATGTGTGAGAATGGGGGCTTTGAGGTTGTTTGTGCTCACATCAGACACAGCAGCTCCAGTGTTTGTTTGCAATTTCCACTGGCTCTGGTCCACTCCACCAAACCCATGGGAATTTGTGGATCAGCATCTTCTCAAAAAGCTCCTGGGCGTCAGAGAGTATAACTGAGCAAAGAAAGAGTGCAATGAGTGCAATGAGGTCGTTATTTTTATGGGGTATTTCTGATGTATTCTGACAGGGAGGAAAAATGAACTCACAACAAGTAGTGATATAATTTAAGAGACAGTCTGATACTCAATAACTAGATCATACAAAAACAAATTCACACACACACATATATACATTTTCTTCCTTGGAACGGCATTTGATAAGTCTTTAGGTAGCTTTTTTGATTATTTGGTTTCATTTTTCTAGGTTCTAGGTTCTCTATGTGACATTCAGAACATTACTATAGCGTAAAACAGCTCTTGCATATGTAAAAGTGGAGTAATGGCGACCTAAGCAGAGAATGAAATACGCTCTCTCTGTTTGTGTTGAACCCACTGACTGGATGTAAAGATGGACAAAGTGTCGCTGATTCTTCCTCCCATACAAAGATGAAGCCAAAATATCCCAGATACTGCCTTCTCGCGCCAGAGTCTGCACAGTAGTGACCAGGACTGGGGCCGCAGCCTCTACTGCACAGCATCTGGCTCCAAATACACCCATCACACCCAATCACTGGTTAGAGTTGGCTGTCAATCAAGATGTTTCAATCCTGTTTTATAGCATCAAATGACTGATTTAAACCAGACTGATCAGAAATATGAACACTTGAACATACATCAATATGGCGCCAACTACTTTAAATGACAGAAACTATCCCTGAGGAAAATTTATTTGATGTGCATGACTTTTTACTTTGGCCCATGTCCCATCTGCTAACATGGAGGAGGCGGACCTAATGACCTATACTGCAGCCAACCTGCAGGGGGCGAACGAGATGTTTTGGCTTCCCTTTTTGGGGAGCAGTCATGTCATCCATTCATTTAAATACAGTCAATGGTTGAACCCATAGCACAGTGAAACAGAGCTGAAAAATGAGGCAGAACTGCTGCCCAGCGACAGACTCAGCTAAGCTACTGAGCTAATACTGTAGCAGTAGTCAGTCAGTGGACAAGCAATTGAAAAAGACCTGCTCATGGAGCTGCAGTGGTGGCAGGAGGATTGGTGGGGAAGGCCCACATTTGTTTTGGTCTGAGATGCTTAGACATAGAACCTTTAGTAAGCAATTCGATTTTAAAATAGATTTTGCAGAAAGTTTGATAAAATACATTCAGTATCAAAGAAATTAAAAATAAATTTCAAATACTCAAACGGGGTGAGCTGTAGTTTTTAATTGCTGTTACATATGTAATGTGTTTTCTGTTTTTATTTCTGCAGTGTCAGTTTAGCCCCCGTAGTAACATTTACAGTATTGCCTGCAGGGATATTTGTAATCAGCATATGAAACTACAGTATATAAATACGTTATCAGGGGAGTCAGACACTGCATTTCATTGCTCACTCAGTTTTAGTTTTTGCAACATGCCATGTGTGATGAGTGTTAGACTTCCAAATGAGGAAGTCTAACACTGACTGTTACTGTAGTGTGAAACATGTTGGTGTGTAACAGCAACACTGTGACACCGCAGCATTTTTTAAGGAGTTTTTAAGGTCCAGCTTGAGGTCCACTCGTATATGTGTAATATATATGTAATATGTGTTTGACCTAAAAGGGAACATTACTGGGGCCTTAATAAATAAACAAACATAAATCACTGTAAAGCTACTGTTATTTCCATCATTTGACAGATACACTTCATGGGTCATATTAGTGGGCTTTTCAAGCAGACATATACACATAACTTTAAGAAGACTTGGCATTATGTCAAAAGCTAACAGTCAACCAGTTCAGAGAAGATATAAAATCACTCTATCTTACTGTGGTACATGTTTAGTTGTTGATCATAACCTGTTGGAAATCTGAAGCTGTGCATGTAACCAGAGATGCAACACACGTATGTAAATACAGTTACTGTTTCTTTCAGGTGTGGCAGAATGAGAGTCAGAGGGAAAGATCACCTGGTCTAGACAGGACTGTCAGGGTAAGTGTTACTCTCTCTCTTTGTTGTCTATTACAGTATACAATGTCAGTGTACAGAGACAGTCTGTCTTTGCACATCTCTCTGTTTCCATCTCTCTTTCCAGTCATGGTTCTTTTTTTTCTCTTATTGTCTGTGTCTCCATCTCTCTCTGTCTCCCTGCTCCCACAGCTGATTACATGAATAATTTACACCATGTAAATCCTCAGCAGCTGCTCTCTGTTTGCTGTTTTGCCCCCCTTGTTCCTCTCTTTTTTCTCTTTTAGGATAACATGGGTGGATTTTTCTCAACCTTGTCACCTCTCCTTCTCTCTCTGTTCCTGTTTCTGCGCCTGGGGTTAAGCTCTTTCTCTCTTTCTGTCTCCTCTCGTTCTTTCTTTCTCTATAATTACACAGCTCTCAGTTGCAGCCCTGTGTCCTCCCATGGGTTTGTATGTCCTTATGTAAGGACTGGTTGAATGACATTTTTTTGTAATGATGGGAATTTTAACCCACAAGTTCACATTGGTTTGTTTCTGTGTATATGTGTTTATATATGTATGTGTGTAGGATATATGTATATGTGTGTGTGGACTCGAAACTCACTGTGATTACTATTCTTCAGCAGCTGTTCTTTATGTACAACTGGGAATATTTTTTCTGTCACTCCAGGCTTAAAATGCTTTAAAAAGGATCTCAAACTGTGCTGTCAAATTAGTTTTTTTTTTTTCTTTTTCTTTTTTTTTTAGTCCCTTCAATCAAGTCCCCAGGTTGGACTCCAAGCATATTTTTTCAAGTAAATGTAAAGTAATTTCATGTTGAAAAGAAAGAAAAAAAATCTTGGTTCCACACAAGACCATCTGTCAAAAAATAGCATGAGGCTAATTCAAGGAAAAAAAAAGAGACAACGGAAGAGAAGTATTACCTTTGGCTCTGTTAAATAATTTCTTTTTCCCCATTCAGTTTTCATTGTTCAAAGCCAGGGTCGATCTCTCCAATATTACTGCTAATCTAACTTCAAAGGTTTGCAGTCATGTTAAAGCACTTTTTAATTGAGATAAGGAATATGCTTTCATGCTTAAACCCTTCTCCTCTGTTCGTCTGGACAGAACCCATAAATATTGAGGCCTTTTTTCATTGGCAATTAAAATTAGAATTGGTCACATTTTTCACTGTCAGCCATTTCCTTTGCACACAAAGACATGTGTGGGCCACACACACACACACACACACACACACACACACATACATACTGTACACACATGCATACTGACACATGCAGAGCCAAAAATAGCCGTGTGTGTGTGCATGCAGAAGCACACAGAGTTAGTTAATAACACTTAAAACAACAACCTTGCTTGATGTTCTAAGGATATCATAACCTCTGCAAAACCGAAACCGCTCAAAGGCTGTGCTAGCTGGGCTACTCTGGCAGGACTGATGATTCACCACAGGCTTCCCTCTTGTTCATATGACACATGAGATGGAGGCTGCACCATATTGTCCAGAGATAACACAATAAGATGATCCTTGCGTGAATGACTTGCACTCCAGTGCTTTTGACACGGAACAGTCTTTGATATATATAAAATATTTTGAGGCAGTGGAGCAAAAAGATGTAATTCTTTTGCGACAAAATCAATTTGGATAAGAGTACAGTGTACAGAACAAGTGCGACATGAAAATGTGCTATTATCTAAGGTTTGAGAATTGAGTGCATCTTAAATGTTTCTACACGAATGAGAGGAATAAGAAAAAGACGAAGAATAAAGGAGCACTTGTGTAAGCTGCCAAACCTACAGTCACATGAGAACAGTATAAGTCATATCCTTGTGCGTCCAGTTTGTATAGATCCAGAGTGAATAAGACCAAAGATAAACAAAAGGAAGTCTAAGCCACGCTTTCAAAAGTGAAAGAACAAGTTGCAAGTTACACAATTTACAAGTTATGAACTTTATTAAGAGGACTTTGAGTTCAGTGTGAATAGATCCTGAGTCTGGAGAATGAACTGATACTACCAAGGCACGGATAACTAAGCAGTTTTGTTCAATTATGTACACATATTGCAACTTTACTCAGCGAATTATTTTCAGACTGCAGTAATGATATGACCATGTTTGACAAGACCATTGGGATCATCATTTTACTTAAAATTAATCTTGTTGCCGCTTACATTAATTATCGTGTCGTAGGTGACGTGAGCAAAAAGCTAAGAGATTGGTCACTGGATTTCATTTTTAAAAACTCATCAATTCAACAGAGGAAAAACTCTTCCAGTGACACACAGCGTTACTGACACTGCAGTCAGACTGACAGCTCCTGCTTCAGTAGCTCTCACACTTCACCATAGCACAACTTTGCACTGCAGTCAGTCAGGAATTTAGACATACTGCAAATGGTTCAAACCGAGTTGCTCACTGACAACACTAGGAGTGGGATTTGTCTCTAAGTTTGGAGAATAAACTATTAGTGACGGTGAAGGAATAGAAGAAGCTTGACTTCGGTTCGTTCCCCCTCACCTCAGCTCACTGCAGTGTGCCTTTAACACTGCAGTCAGTCTGGGTATTGAGTTTTGGCTGACATGGCTGGGTTGGCCAACTGCTTGTTTAGCAGTCTGAGCCAAGCATGTGCATGTGGGGCTGTGTGTGTGTGTGTGTGTTCATGTGCATGCGTATGTGCGTTTCTGTATGATTCGTGTGCATGTGTGTGAATGCATGACTGTGTGTGTGCCCCTATATGCCTGCGTGACCTGATTGTGTGTCTACAGTATATTTTCTCCTGTGAGGGCTGTGAACCTTGATGGGGTGTGTTTTTTTATGTTTGTTTTTTTTTGGTTGTTGTGCACTGTGGCCTCATTACCCAGGTGTTTACCCCAACCACAGGAAGCGCTTGTCAGTGACGACTGTCTGCTGGCAAACATCGCCTGAGGGAAGAAAGACAGGGAGGGAGGAAGAGAGAGGGGGTGAGAGAAGGAGGCGGAATCATAGAAACACAGCTTTTCAATTTTGTAAAGTGTCTGTCTGTCTGTCTGTCTGTCTGTCTGTCTGTCTGTCTGTCTGTCTGTCTGTCTGTCTGTCTGTCTATCTATCTATCTATCTATCTATCTATCTATCTATCTATCTATCTATCTATCTATCTATCTATCTGTCCTTCTGTCCTTCTGTCCTTTGTGCTCTTTTTTCCTAAATGTGTGTATGTCTGTCTGTGTGGTTGTGCCAGTCAGATCCTTACTGGCAGGTCACTGGGTTCCTCCACTCCTTCACCAGTGGAAGGGGGGGGAGAGGGGGAAGAGGAGAGGAGACATACAAGCTGTTGACAGGGATTTATGAGCTGATAGTGTCAGACTGCAAGCACAACAACAGTCTCCCTGTCTCTGCCTGTCTGCTCATAGAAGGAGAGACAGAGACTGACAGAAAAAATGGAAGGGGGAGGAGGGGGGAAAAGTGAGGCAGCAAAACGAGTTGAAGAAGAAAGAGCAGAATAGGGGAGTGAAAAATGGGAGGTAGAAGAAGGCAGTTAGTGGGGGGAAGAAGGCAGGACTGGGATGTAATTTCATTTGTTTAGTTTTCTCTCATTTCTCTTGTCACAATGCTTCTTTGGTTCTTCACACACCCTTTTTTTTCCTCTCTCCTTTCCTCCCTCACTTTAATATCACCCCTGTTTGACCACATGGTTGTTGTGCTCATGAGTGACTGCTTTTGTTTTTACTTGACTTGACTCATATTAAGTTAGAAACCATGTGTTCGTGTTTTCAATCCAATCCAAAAGGCTGTTGTTGATGTCGCGTGAGTACAGAGAAGATGTGGAGGACTTTACTGAGATGACTATGCACGCACATTCAAGACAAATTTCCTCCACTGTATTGTATCTCACATTAACATTTGCGGGAAAAAAAACGGAGGATCACATGTCTGATAAGGCTGTTACAATCAGCTGTGGACAATTGTTCAGTTTAACTGCAAGAATAAGCAAGCTACTGATAAATTTTACATGAGACAATTGTCCTTTGTGGCTGTGTGCATGTGTCTGTGCGTGTGTGTCTGTGAGAGTGTTCAGACTTGTCACAGTGAGTCACGACTGGAATTTTCACTGTCAGATGACACACACTGATATAGTTGGACTGTCTGGCATATGAGAGATTTAGTCTGGTGGATAATTTTGTCTAATTGCTGTTCTAAGCATACAAACACAATATCAGACTCTTTTTTTGATTTGATGACTTCTGCAACATATCCTGTTTTAGGCGGCTGTTCGACCATTGGCTTTTTTCAGATGAGGCTGTTGTTGCACTGTGTTTCCCTCATTAGACAAATTGACTTTGCTGATATCAGTTAATTCAAACATTAAAAGTTTCATTCAGTCATCAATCAAGTTAATTTGTTAGATGTAATCAAATCAAGGTCCTTAATGATTATCCCAGCCTTATTCTTGCAGTGCCCTGTGCAAATATCCTTCACCATCACTGCTGAATAATCTAAGTCATTGGTTATTTGTATTTAGTTGCATTTACAGTGTACATTGAATTTATGAGTGAGACACAAATGTGTAACCAACTGTTGTCAGATGTTCGTTGTGTATTCTCAAGTCTAAAAACATACTGTACATATAGACATTCAGCCTCTCTGACAAGACGCTGGCTTTCAATCTTGCATGTTGTATAATTGTTCTAAAATACCATAAGCTCACAAATGGGATGATTTTCATAATAACAGTGATCCAGATGTGAAGCTTGGCAGACTGACATGTTGGGAGACAGACAGCCTGACAGTGTGCAGCACACATACCCCCAGGGGATAATATAGACTACCAGTGATTTATATGTCAGTTACTGTTTAATGATATAGTATTAAAGAGCAGTGATTTATGAGGCCGTTTTCATTTCGCATAGACACTCAGATTCATACTCAGGGTTTATCTTACACTCTCCAACATGCTGAGTAATGATCCCAGAGTTTCCCAGTATAGCAAACGTCATCATCTTTTTCAGAACTCCTGTATGTAGATAACAGGCTAAGTCTTTGGTTTTGCACCAATTGGAATGCAAGTAAAGGTGCCTTAATTGTTATTTGTACAATGAAGTCAATATAAGGGACCCTCAGACAGGTACCCAACGCTGCAGATCCCTTATAGGCAAAGATGGTCCTCTGGGTCAGTCCCTGAGCAACAGTGCAGGGGTTAAGATGACGGTGTCAGGTAGTTTGGGTTTAATTGTTTGGTCACATGGGGTCTAAACTTCTAAGGACCTCTTGCTTTTTAAGTGTTTTTAAACCATTATTGTCTTGTATTTCAGTATGTTAGAGACATAAAGTCAAGCTTCATATTTACATATTGTAATGCTGACTGCAAATGTAAGATAAGACCATGTAAATTAGATACTGGGCAATGAAATTTACAGTGACACAAATATCCCAATATCACAAGCGTGAGCACACACGCCATCTGCAGTAAAATGCTTAAAATATTTCAATGAACATTAAAATTATTTTTCCTTGTGAAGTTTCTACTACTTCTATCTTTTGCCATTTTTTCAAAATTGTTAATGTGTTTCTATTTTCATTTATTCATCTTTGCATATGTGCTCTCTCTCTCTCTCTCTCTCTCTGTATGATTCAGATCTGAAAATGGATATAAACATGAAGAAGAAGCTTGATGGAAAAAAAGAACAGGGAAGGGAGAAACTTCACCTTTTAAGAGTATGACTAACGGTTAAGTTATATATATACTGTATATTTGTGGCAAATAAGGTAACACCTAATTGTTTGTCATCTCTCTTGTCTTAAAACTCCTTAACTCCTCAACTGAAGTATTTAACTTTCTATACATCAGCAACATCTGGTGGCTTTGGAGTCTAAATTAGACGTTTAGGATGTGCAATCACCGAGGGTGTTCACAGGGTGTCTGTAAAGAAGTCATTATGCACTGCTGTTATTTTGTATGTGTAATATGACGAGAATCACAACACTCTTGCTAGAAAGTTTTATTATGTTTTTCAACACAATTTGAGTTTGAATGCTTTGTAATAATCAAATGTTCATTAAGTGTATATTCAGGGATGCCACTATGTGTTTTATTATAAGTGTGAAAAAGCCTATTCTTGTTCATGTTCACACTGAGAGTTCTGTTTAATTAATGTTCCATAATACTGTACATGTTATCTTTTACAGGACATACGTTTTCACCAATGTTTTCCATGTATGTAGATTTGAGAGAACGTATGGTCAGAGCAATGTGTGCATCTAAGGATTCCCAGTGTTAAACAGCTTTGACAACCCCAGTGTCTGGTACAATAACATATTCATGTATATACACTGTATCTGCTAAGAAGTAATGATCCCAATTTGGTCTCGGGAACAAAGACAACATTAAGGACATGTACTCATACAATATGCAAAGCTCTGTGGAGAAATATTCCCAGGCTGTAGTGCTCTCATGTGACAATATATGTACAGCGTTTCACTTTTATCATCGCAACATAGATTATTAATGAATATTGTATTGTTCTGTGAATAATCTAGGTAATATAATGTTGAAAAAAAAGATAATGGTTACTCAACAGACTCGTGATAATATTGGACTGCACTTGTCATATGAGAATCTACTGTACCTCTATCTTCACAACATGAAGAGAAGCAGAGATTTCCTTTTTCTTGCACACTCGTGCTTTAAAGCCCTTTAAGTAGCTTAGAGTTGAGTGGCTTGCTGCAGGGGTGCTGTTGTAATGATAGTAGCGACTTAGTTCTACACACCATGTCTGACTTGGCTTTTAAATAAGCATTGCATCATGGACACAATGGTGTATTAAATTATAAAGTAAATGAGTTGAAGTCTCCTTTTAGGATATGTTTGTGGTTCAGTTAAATCCGTCACCTCAGTAAGTCCAGCTTGACTAGTAATGATAGAAATCACCAGTAATAATAGGTACGCCTTACTTATCTAGTAAATAATCTACAATAATGTGGATTACTTCGTTGACTTTACAGCTCACACAAAACCATATTCATTTCTTTTATTAAACTACACATATTTTCCTGGCAAACTCACCATTTGCAGTATTTCAGTTCACCATCTTAGTTTAGTTTGTTAGCATGCTAACACTTGCTAATGAGCACTAAACATACATTATAGCAGAAGCTGGTGGGAGTGACATTAGCATGATAAATATTTGTGCCAAATTACATGATAATCAATCATCAACAGTTGTACAAGACATTTTACTGATAACCACACATGTCAACAACGTGGGGCTGCACTAGAAAGATCAGGGGATCACCAAAGTCATTAGGATACATCCTCCAGGGACCATGAATGCCTATACAAATTTTCATGCCAATCTGTGTTGTACATGTGAAGAAATTTCACTTGATAAGTGATAACTTTGACCTGCTGACTGTGCTATAGATAAATAGATAATAGATAAAGTCAGGGGATCACGAAAAGTTAGAACAACACATCCTCTTGGGGCTATAAACATTGATGGGAATCCATCCAATAGTTGTTGAGAAATTTCACTGAAACCCCAAAAGATAAATCTCATGGTGGCACAACTGTGAAAGTCAGGGGGTCACCAACGTCACAAGGCTCCATCCTCTGGGAACCATGAATGTCAATACAAAATTTCAATACATCCAATAATTTTTGAGATATTTCAATCTGGTGGACTCACTTGTCTGACAAATATCAAGCGATGATGCTGTGGCCGATCAACAGCTTTAAATGTTTAACCCAGTCATACTTAGTTATGTAAAAAAACGAATTATTTTTTATTAAGAAAATGTAGAAAACCTAAAATAGCAGAGCTGCATTAGCTCTATCACATCCCTGCAGTGAACAGTTGTGAGGCCTCTGTATCTGCCTCCCTTCATCTTAGTCTGTGGTTACTAACCCCAGCTACAGTGGTCAGACATGGGCCCCCTGTGTTTCCATGGACAGTTTATCACACTTCCTTTCCCTCTGCTCTTGGCCCCCAGTCAGTCTGCTAGAAAGGAAAATCAAAGACTTTGGGACATACCATTACAGTGCAAATGGTATATTGCACTGCACAGCATGCTGGTGATATACAGCTTTAAAGTCTCATAATTAAATACAAAATGGTCTGAGCTGATTTTTCCTTTGACAGCCCTCACAAGTGAACATAAATGTTTGAATTACACATTGGATTGATGGAAAGTTATCCAAAATGATCCTATAAGTATTGAATAGTACGGAATTGAATGGGAGGCAAAAGAATTTTACTTGAATGTCTGTGAAAAGTATATGGAGTTGAATTTTATTAAATAAATTATTTAATAAATCATTCGTGACTCGTGACGTTGATTCCACTGGCCTTGTGTGATGTGGCTCTATATGTCAGGTAAAACGATTTCTTTATTTTCTACAGCAGTTTGTCATACTTTCTGTCAGTCTAGCCTGGCTTCACGGTTGTTCTATCAAACACTGAGAAGAGGGACTAAAGCGTACAGCACAACCACCCCTGCCTTCAACTCTGCCCAACATCTGGCTGTATTTCAGTGAGCTGCTCTCTGGGTCATTAATCGTGCTTGAAACATAGAATCAGATTACAGAAAATAAAAAAAAGAAACATATTTTTGGGGGATGAATAGAGTAGACATGTGTAATAGCATGCGAGCTGCAATGTGAACATAGACCTTGTTATAAAGAACACCTCCTTGTTTCCATATTTCTTACTTATTAATGGTATTTGTGAAAGTAGTACATGTGAGGTCGAATACTAAATTCTACTGAAGTGGTAAACATGTGCCTGACATGTAGTACTTAATAATAAACTAACTAAAAGTAGGCCAAACTGTAAGTTATAGACTAGTCTACTAACGCAATGTTTCTATAATGTTTGACCTGTAGTGAAAGAGAAAGAGCGCTGTGTCCTCTGAGAGGACACATTTTAAGACCCAGCTCTATTTTGGAACTAGTGATAGGTGACTTTTCAAAACTGCTTGTGAAAAACATCACCAGTACTTGCGCTTACCTTCCATTCTTGGTGAAACATCGTCCCTCTGCTCTTCACCATCCATTTTCCCCCTGCTTTTTCACTTCAGCTACAGGCTCTTTGCTCTGGAAAACAACACACAACAAAAGGCTAATTTGACACAGCCTGAAAAGTTAGGACAGGGCCTCTCAAGCCATTAGACAGTGCAAGCAAAATAAAGCTTGCTGGTTCCTATTTTTAAACTTTCTGGAGGAAGCAATTTGATTAATGACATCAATTTTAGGGCTCCTTAAATAATTTACCTCAAAATGCACTTTTTTTTTCTCAAGAGTCTGCACCACAGATTCTCCTCCTGAGATGTATGAAATGCTTGTTTGCATGGTTACAATAAAGCTGTGTTGTAATTGTAAATTATTTTAGAGATCCAGATCTCCTTTTGCTCAACCACTGTAGGGCTCAAACACATACATAGAAGGGGGATCCAGAATGAGAAATAACAGGTTTTAAAGGATAATTAACAGCTGCATATGACACCTCTTACCTGTCTCTTTATTAGTTGGACCTGCACTTAATTGGACACTACAATGTGAAATGCCACTATACACACTACACATGCTTCACTTGTTAGCGCCCATGACAGCAATGGCTCCTATTTTGTTTTCCCTCCTATGCACCTCAGCCAGGATGTGTATGAGCCTGCCAGCCGTTAACCCCACAGAGGAAGTGTGCAGGAAATGAGATCAGCCTTAAAGAGAGGTAACGCCTGAGCCACTGACACCAGACCAATAACTGTCACTCACTGCACCTGATACTGAGATACTAAAAATGTAGAAAATAACAGGAAGGTCAGAACAGAGTAGAATAGAATAGAGTAGAAAAGACTAATGTGATACAGCAGGAGCGCTGAAGAGAGCAGGATGAGATGCAAAAACAGGGAAAAAGAAAAGGAATGATGAAGTGCTTAAAATAGAACAGACAACACAAAGAAATCAAATACAGGACAGCAGATCAGAGAAAATGACACAAAAAAAGCAGAAAAGTCACCACTACTTTTAACATCACTCTGTCTCAAAGACATGTTTTGTTGGGAAAACTGACAAAGAGTTAAAAATATCTGTGCAGGGGTGGAGGTTGACTTCTGGCTCTGTATGTGTAGCAGTAACAGTATGTGGTACACATTTTCCTTTGTGCTGGAATAGAATAGAATAGAATAGAATAGAATAGAAATAATCTAGAATGAGGCTTTGCAGACTAGACCAGATTAGAGCAAAACAACGTAACACCGCAGAAGAAAGAGAATTCAGTACAGCGTACAGTGTGAGAGGAGATTAAAGACAATATGGGAACAGCACCAACCAAACTAACTATCACACAAATTCTGTTTGAAAGAACATTTTCAATCGCTAAAAATACCAACAGGGCTGGGCCTAATTCAGTGGCTGTGGATGTGAAACTGTCACCATGCCCTGCACACATTCCCTTTACCATGATGAAAAACACAGCTTGTAACTTCACTGAAGAAACCAGGCCTGACAGCAGTGTGAGCCTATGCATGGATGTGTGTGTATGTTGTGTGTATGTTGTGCATATGTATGCGTGTATCTCAGCATGCACATGAACAGCAGAATTTTTGCTTTTTCTAAGACTGAAAAAAGAAAACATGTTTTTTTTGTTGTTTTTTATTTATTGAGACACAAGGCAGGAAGAATGATGAAACATTTACAGTGCCAGCTATCACCTACACCCAAGAACAAGAGCTTTTTGATAAAAAAAACATAGATACAAACACAGCACTTGTTTTTGAGGCACAGTATATACGAATTTAGCAGGCAGAAAACTTGCTTGTTATTATTTTGGGATTATGTTTTATTTGATATGACTGATTTGTGTTGGTTGAAGCTCCTGAATATATTTTGCCAGATGTTTTAACACCTCAGAACACATGGATTTAAGCTGCTGAAGTCAGAGTATTGCAGTTGCCAATCACATTTTCATTTATTTGTCTATCTTGGCTCTCCTGGTTGGTCGCTTGAACTTCTCATTCATGATCTGGCTGTTTGACATGTTAGTGACACCTTTGTTATGATGTTTGCAGCATCTGCGATACACACCTGAATAAAAGATGACAGGTGTGTAATGTGTGTATGGCTCTCCCTTGTGTTGTGTACTTGTGTTTAAAAACAGAATGAGGCCTGTTTTATGCTTCAGTACCAATTAAAAAAACAATCAAATGTATAAATGTTTCTCTCTATCTGCAGATCTGATTCTTTATCAACGGAAAATAGGGAGACAGACAACATCCACTGAACTGTGGGCATAACTATTGTCATGACTGTGAAGTGTTGACTTATCATGCCCCAAAAAATATAATTAATGTATGATGGTGTTAAAGTCTTTGTATCACATTATGTGAGTCAATGAATGACTGATGAAATGGGTAAATATATGAACAAATAAATGAATAAGTAATGAAATGATTAATCATTTAATTAGTTAAACAAACTAAGCGTGTGTCAGAGACTGACAATGCTCGAAAGCCTCATCATCTCATTTGTGTAATCAGACTTTTGCAGAAAGTGTTTGCTAACACTTTTAACTACATAACTATACATATTTATACATATCTTTTCAGGCATAGCAGAATTACACTTTGCCTACTAACCCTAAACCATGAATATGCAGAAAATGAATGGCTTTGTGTGCGTGTAATTTTAAACTTTTTGCACAAATTGATACATGTAAAAGGTAACCTTTTGTTTTGATAATAAAGCAGCTGTTTTAAAGCTAATATGCTCCAACACAATTTCTCCCCCATTGTTCTCTATATAGAATGCGTTATGCTTTGATTTTTCTTATTACTGTATTACAGAAATGATCAAGACAGAAACAAGTGAGTGGGAAGTGACAAGGGATGAAACTACCTAAAACATAATACATGCAAAGTTTGTAGAGCAATGATTCCCTTTGCAAGATCTAAGTGTCATTTACACTGCATAGTGCATACTCTTGCGTCTCATTTGTTCTAGGAAACAAGGGCAAACTAATTTAGCAAAAACACAGTTGGCTGGCTGATGCAACGCAGTGAAATTTGGGGAGCATTCATGCACAATAAACCACTTCTGTCAGACCACCTATTGAGCTGTGTGTGTGTGTGTGTGTGTGTGTGTGTGTGTGTGTGTGTGTGTGCCTGAGTGTGCATGTGCACAAATCAATGCCAGTATTTTTGTGTACTGTACATGAATGGGTGTCTGTATTTGTACCTGCCACTGATGTACGCAAGAAATAGAAGCTTCCACTGTTATTCACTCCTACAGCGCAGCCTGAAGGCAGTTTTCATCACTACCTCTGTGTTGTTGCAGGTATCTTTTGTGGCCCATTCCTGCCATAATGCTGGATTTTTGGCTTGGAGAGTTAAGGTCCAGTAAATCACCCCACTTAGCTGAAGTCATGTAATTCAAAGTCAAGCCCATAATCAGCCTGTGCAGTTTAATGCCACTGCTGTGGCTCAGTTTTCACTGTTTCTATGTGAAAAGCTCCACTGCTATTAGATGATTGCACTGCTTTTTGGGGATTTTGGCCCATTGGTCACCCAGTGTGTGACAAGAAGATTGGCATCAAAATCACCTCTCTGTTTCCAGGAGATTGCTTTGTCCATTGTGCACACTAACCAGTATAGTGAATAAAAAGGCAATTTTATCAGCACTGTTGAAATGCCCATCTGGGTGTTCCCTCTGCATTCATCTGCTCTATTTTCTAATACAGCATAACAGAAAACACAAGAATCTATCATAAGGTAAAGGTGGAACACAAACAAAATTTACACCTCATCAATACCGCAAAAATATCATGTAAGTTGGCGAAATCGCTCCTCTGAAAGCATTCAGACATCTAACTGGTGCTTCTACTTGTGCTTCATGAACATAGACTCAACAAGTTTTAGTGTAAATGTCATTATTAAAAGACAATATGTGAAAGGTATTACCTTTCCAGCCATAAGCTTGTTGATCTGTCTTTTAAGCTTCCTAAAACTCCATATGCACCATCCTGGACCTGCACACATAACACAATATATGATATATAAATATTTTTCACTTCAAGAAAGTAAAATAATCCTTCAGAAAAAGGAAACAGAAAAACCTAAAACAAAAAAATCCATGAAAAATTATATTTGTAAGCATTATAACTTGCATTATAAGACTACAGTTATATTAAGTCCATGGTCCATATCCTAAATTGAGCTGTTCCTAAACATCTCTGAGCTGTCTCTGGGCCTGGCCTCAGTTGAATCTTCATCTCATTCATGTCTCCTTTTATCTTCTTCTTGATCCTTACATCATTATCACCGCTCCTCACCACAGAGTTCAGGATCTCTACATGGAGTCCAACAACCTCTGGCTAATGATCTGCTCCATCTCTTCATCCCTCTTTGCCAACTTCTGGTCCGCCTCACTCTCCATGTTCAGCTGAAGCTTCCTTGGTTTATCAAGGGACTTTAAATATTCCAGACTAATTCAATAAATCAATCTGATGAAATGCATTCGGGAAATGGTACTAACTGTACAGTTAATCAATGTTGTGTTTTTTCTGCATTTTATTGAATTTTCTAAAATAAAAATAGGTATTGAGGTTATTTTTGATTAGTGTGCAGTGCAACCTCCAAGTGTCTCATTATCAGTCTCATTTTCAGGTCTCTGGTGTGGTTGACTGTGTCCATGATGTCCCTCAGCTGTGTAGTCACTCAGGTAGTAATATAATCTCAGGTTTGCAGTGTATATTACCAATACACTGTGTAATGGACTGTGTTAAGCATAGTCCACTGACACTGACTGTTTGACTTGTACATTGTCATGTGTGTACAGACAAATAAAACAGACACACAAAATCTCATTCTTTCCTGTTATTAGTTATTCAGACAGTCCCTGTAAAACCATATTGTATACATACAACACTATACAATGGTATGGTAAAAAAGAGGTTAACGTATAATTAAGTGAGATGAAACTGCAAGGGACTAAAAAAGTAAAGTCATTATTCTCCTACGATACTTTTTAAGTCCTTATAAGAGTGTATTTACCAAATTTCTTTTTTTTTTTTTTAACTTTGTTTCTATCATGGATAGATGCTGCCCAAATAATAGAAAGCAAGTTACTGAGTGTGCTTGTTACCGATGGTCAACCTTTCATATGCAGATGGGAATCATATGACACTTCAGAAACAAAATACTGTAAATAAGCCAATCTTAAAATGTAGGACATACATTTTCCTAATTTCAACATAACTGGACCGAATGTCTTCCCTGGTATTTACTAGCCAGGGTGTGTAGGCCCAAATAACTCAAAATATGATTTATTCTTTTTCTCCAAAAGATGATGAAACCCAGTAGTCACCTGGAACTTTACTGCCTCATGATATCAGAAGCTCGTATCACTGGTGTGTCCTTTTAACCTGATAATACTAATAATAGATGGTAAATCTGTTACGCAAGTCATGCACGGTCTTAACTGTTTCTTTGGCTGCCGACATCAAATCAGATTATTTAGAGGATGATGTAAGAATTGAGTGTGTTAAAGTGTTGCACAGCTACTAGACTCCTGGTTGAACCTGAGCAGACGGTTAAGTGTTAACCTCAGGAAGAACATGCTTGATGTACTCTACACCGCAGGTTCTTGTTCTCCCTCTTCAGGGTCTCCTAATTGACCTACAGCCTCCTTATAGGAGTTCTTAATTTTAAAGAGCTCAGATCGCACAGATCTGGCCCCCTTCTGGGCTGCCTCCAGCTCAGCTTGGCCCTCTTCCTAGGTGAGCCTCCAATGTGCAAGAACGCGGTGTTATAAATACATCTGTGAAAAGTGAGTAATGACAGGACGGCTCTTGGAAAGAGTGGAGAGGAAGTTGGAAGCCAAGATTGGTGCATGCAACACTGTATGTATAAGCTTACTGAGTAACCAGCCACCTCTTAAGATTGCAGTAATGTAGTTCATTTTAGTTGTTAATAGTAGATCTGCAGTTGTTTTTGATTAACAATTAAACCTGTGCTTTTCCTGCCATTACAAGCCAAAATGTCCAATGTCCAAAGGTCTGTAACCTCATTAAGTGGCTCCAGCATTGTCCACATCACTGATTATATCTGATATTGTTATGACCTATAATTAATCTTGAAATGTTTTAAAAGGATGTAATAAGGAATAAAAACATTCTTGCGCTTACTTCTCATGAACTTCTCTTCATCACCGAAGCTCAGAATATCAGTGACAGTCTGAATTTCACAGTCACTTGCTGTTTGAGCTTACTCTTTGGTGTTTTCCCTGTGATTCTCTGTATTCTCAGTATTTGGACAGTGACACATTGTTTGATGTTTTAATTACCTTGGATGAGAAATGACAGTAGTTATTTAATTGTTCACTCCATATGGCTGAATATAACCTCTAATTAAAGCTGCCAGTCTTTACCTTATAATTACTGTGTCATATCATATTCAGTAAAGTAATAACAGTAGGGAGCCAAAACATCAAACAATGTTTCGCAGCCTAAATCCGTATGGCGCTCAGCAAATTACTTTCCATTGACTTACCTCAGTGGCAAAAAACTCTTCTGTCTTATTAATGCCCTTGACAGTTATTTCACCCTGGATGATCATTGGATATTAGAGAAGTCTGAGGAAAACTAAGAGTTTTTAGGAAATGGTTCCTGTTTTACTCCATTTGTTCTACGCAATTTGTAAGCAAGTAGTAAGACAGTATGACAGAATATGGCATTCCCCTGTTCAATAGTATTTGTGATATAACAGGCAAAATATACATATGATATAATATTTTCCTGATGTGCTGAAAAAAATTGTATCAAAGTAATTGCAGTACGTGCCAGAGTGCAACTTTTAGGTGTTGATACCCAAAAGGTATGAAGGATCATATATAACTGAGGTTGTGTTTGTGATACACTGAAATTGATAATGTTATCAATTGTGTTATATTCTTAGAATAAACGTATACACTGAGATACTACTTCCACATATGTTTAAAAATAGATAACATATCATTTAAGTATAGCTTGTGGCCCACTGACGATTGTATTTAGGACATTCAACCTAGTTTGTTGCAATGTGTCAGTCTGATGTTGATGCACTGACACAATCAGCCAATAACGCTCCAACGTCTCCTCATTGTTTACTATCCATGAGCTCTACAGTGTGATTTGTTTTCTTTGGGGGGTAATTATTTATTTGACTATTGAACTGAAATTTTATTGATATGAGGAAGTGTCATGTTAAGCTAAAAAATGGTGATAATGATAATGATATCAGTGGCTTATGGCTGTTATGCAGGCAACTGAAGCAGCTCATTATCTTTCATGAGAACCACCTTTTCAGTCCCTCACCGCTGCTTTTTGCCATCATCAGAGCTCTGTGGCAGCAGCTGAACTGCTGATAACATTTAACACCGCTGTCAAAGTGTCCTGTTAATACCTTGTCAGCATAGTGATATATTGAAAGAGGGTTCCAATTTTGTTTACAGCCGCATAACATGCGAGGCAATTAACATGTCTTTTTTAAGGTTGCAGAGTGGACTGGCATATTACTGGCTTTATGGCATGGTCACATCCTAAATTCTTCCAACACCAGGATCTGTATATTGAGCCCTCTGTTGTTGTTGTTGTTGTTAATATAACTAATAAAAGTTATTACACCCTCATTTTGCAAGTGGTGGAATCCTTCTAGAAGGCCTTCTAGCCTTCTAGTGGTTTCAAAGCACTAAGTGATGTGATGTTGACTGTCTTTCCAGCACCAGATTCTGCATGTAACAACTCAGCAGTTGTTGCAAAATTTGCGGCCTGTTCCAAGAAGCTGAAAATACTGAAATATCTTGGTAACTTTTTTCAAGTAAAACATGGCACTCCAAGATTTACTAAGTACCAGACAACTCATTAAAACCTGCTTCTTGGAACATGTCCCTTAAAAAGAAATATCTACTGACCAGACTAGTTGAAACTGAAAGGCAACAGGCACTCTGGCTAGAATTTCCTCCTTAATTTAAGTTAAAGGCCAAATTGAAGTTGGAAAATATACTTGAATACAGCTGCTGTTATTATAAAAATTCTGGGCTTCAGTTCAGTATTGGATCATTATAATCCATTAGCCTAAATCAAGCACAAATAAAAGAGGAGGTCAGGTTGCCTGTATCTCCATAAAGCTTATAGTCTTAAGGGACTGAGGGACTTGAGGGATCATATTTCTCTTCAGCGAATAGGCTCACCAAACATCAGGTGATTGCACATAAACAGCTGGAAAATACTAACAAATAAACAAACCTAGTGACCCATGTTCACTGTGGTGATGCCACATTAGCACATGCTTCATCATATTAGGCTCAGAATTTTTCCTTTAAAGGTAGAAACTTAATAAAGATGTGAAGAAGTACTTAATAAAGAAGTAGAGGTAGTCAAAATAAAGGCCCACATAATTTTGCATTCAATAGTCTCGGCTATATTGCTACAGATTTCTTCCGTCATCTATATACAGTAAAGAAAATGGTGTCTTGCAGAGAGTTTAATGTTGACAGCAGGAAAAAAAAGGTGGGTATTAGAGAGTGAAGATACCCCCAGGTAAAATTAACAGTAACTGTACAAAGTAGACAAAAATTATGGAAAAATTCTATCTCTGGTCCATCCATCTAATTTCTCAGATGTCCTGTGAATCATGGCCTAAGAAAGCGCACACTTTTCCTGTTTGTTATCTAAACGAACCAAGATGGATATGTAGCAAAAGACACGGGACAAATCCCACCGTGCAGAGTAGCTTGGAGTTCCCATAAACACACACAGGGTATCAGGAAATAACCAAACCCCAAATAGTACTGTAATTGTTCCTGCTGTCTCAGATGCGCTCTCTTTCTGTCTCTCATAATAAAAGGCTGTTTGACAGGCCAGTGCAGCACAGGAGGGAGTCTTCTATTGCTGCTGAACACAAAATTGTATTATTGAAGGCTGCACCCAGCACAGTGCCTTCTTATTCCTCCCCCGTGTCTGTCCTTATATTAGAAATGTTTTCAGTCGCCAATAAAAGCATAATGCAGTCTTATACATGCAGCATTTGCAAGTGAATTGCACTGCCCCATATTGCCTCTGATGGTAATCAGAAAAACATTGTGCTATGAGAGAACGAATAGCCAGTCCAATATTGAGAATGATGGTGCTGAATGTTATCTGATGGAGATGTTGGAAATAGAGGCATACTGTATGTAAACTGAATGCCACTCTGCTTGGCCATATGGGTAGCAATAAGATACCAGCATATGAAACAGCAGGAAACAATTATTCTTAAATTACAGCCACAGCATTGCTTGCATGTGAAACCATAAGTAAATGGGACAAGCATATGGTGCAGAATATCTTAAGAGTGTGTTATATGGGAAGTATGGTTAAATTGTTTATGAAGGAATGTGCACGGCTTCTTTGTTTTGTCAGTGAACGGCATATCAATTCTCTACCTCTCTGTCTCATTTGTGTCACCTCATTTTCATCCCAATCAAGCCTCACATTTCACATTTCATTCTTATCTCTCAGCTGCCTCAGCCTATTATTATTTCCCCTGTTTGTGTTTCTCAGTGTCTGCTACTCTCTTTATATTTTACTCTTGATCTCTCTCCCTGTGATTTCTTTTCTTCCCCATACAGTATCTCTCCGTTTCATCTAGTGTTGTTCCCTTGCCTCTTGCTTTTTCTTACTCACACAATATATTTTGATTCCATTTTGCACAAATCATGTTTAAAAAAAAAAAACCCAGATCTCAGCTAATGCTCCCCTCAAACGACTCCTGTGCATGTTTATTCCTCCAAAATCTAAAAATTCCACAAAATTACTCACCCTCCACCCCTCAGTGGGATCTTTTTTAGCTCCTCACTGACATCTAAAATACTGACAGTCTGGTGACAGGTGCATAGATAGAAGAGTTGAAAAAAGAGGGGGCAGCGAGGAGAGAAGAGACAGCCATGAAAAACAAAGATGCAAGAGAAGAGACAGAAACATGAGAAGTAAGAGAAATTGGAGATGAGATACAAAGGAGAGAAAAAGAGGAGAAGAAGAAAGCAGAGGGAAATGGGTAAAATTGTGGACAAGATGATTGCAAATTAGGTATAATAACACACTTTGTGTTTAGGTACTTGACAAGCTCCAAATCCACATTGGCATACTGCCAGAGATCCCAAAAGTGTTACTTTTACTTTTAATTTTTTCTCATTCAGAGACACTGCAGAGTTTAGCTGGAGGGAAAATTTTTATGTCTACCAATGATGTAATGTCAAGTCACACACAGTAAAAACTAGGAAGCTTGGAAAACTAATCTGGCAAATATTTTCTGTTTATTTGACCACCTTGTGCATTTTAGGAAGTACATTAAAAGAACCCAAGGGAGTGTAGATATATTTAGAACACGACAGTAAATGGATTTTATTGCACTACAATAAAACATTTACTGCAAAAGAGAAAAAGGGACAGAATGTGAAAGCAGAGAGCAGCACAGGAAGATGATGATGAAGAGGAGAGGGAGAAAACAGACAGAGACTGACAGAATCATTGTGCAGCAGGGAGGAATAAAGCCTGTGAGAAAGCTGAGAAGAGTGAAAATTTGTGACTGGGACTGAATACACACTCTGTTTTCTCCTCCCTTTCTGCATCTCATGTGCACCCTCCTTCTTCTCACATCTGTTTTGACCCAGTAAACTTAGCGGTGAACCTGAATCACTGTTTCCGATTGGCTGCATCAGTTATGTGACCACACACGCTCTCTTTCAGCCACACCCTCTAAGCTGAAGATGCAGTTTTCTGAGAAAAATCCTCGGTCATTCTGCTTTCAATGATGTGTGTCTTTGTCTTCAATCCTGCCCCATGCTCTCCACTTCTCTGTCCTCTGATCTTCTTTACGCAATATAAATCAAAAAGCCAGTCTCGCTATTTATACATTGTAACTTGTTATTAGTCAGCTTTACAGTTGCTGGTTGGCCGGTGGATGTTTCCCTCCCCATTTCCAATGTGCTGTATTGGGGGACTGAAACACTTTTAGAAATAACAAATATGTATCCTGAAAGACGATTCAAAACTTGCATTTTCTTCTTGTTCTAGTTAATGTAAATATCATCTTTTTTACATGCTCATTTGTTTTTGTAGAGGTTGTGGTAAATTTGATACCACAAAACCACGATTCTGAGTTTTTTTTCCCCCAGTCTACTGGCTTCACAAACCTGTGAGCGGCTTGATGCCACAGCGAAGCAGAGCCAACCTGCCCCGTCACGGGATGCAAATCTTTATTTACTGCCCCCACGCACATGTCACTTTACCAACGTACTGAACACACAGCCAGCCTCTTTCTGTCTTTCTTTCTTTTCTCTTTCTTTCTTTCTTTCTTTCTTTCTCCTCCTCTTGGTGTTTTCCCATGCTGTCATGCCCACAGCTGCAGCAGATCTGGGAACTCTATCCTCTCTCCTGTCCTCCGCCTGCCCTGGCCTCCAGTGGGAGGACCTTGGTTCAATTTCCCTTGTGTAACATACTGTAATACAGATGGGGCTGAATGCAACTCTTTTCCATTCATTGTCTGTTTTACCCATTTTATTTATTTTTTCTAGTTTCTACTTGCCTGCTGAAAACAGTGCTTCCATCTGCATTGCTTCATATGTTGCAAATGTATCTTTGACTCCCCTCTGTGTGCCCTTATCTTCATTTATACTGTACATCCCCTCTTTGCTATCTGTTCTTACTTTACCTAAATGAAAAGGCAGCTCTTATCTCAACAAAAACTGCTTTGCAAGCATCTTTTCCCCAGGCAATAACACTTAATTCTCAATAAAGTTGGCTTTGTTTCAAAGCCTTATACAACACAGTAATGGCCACGGCTAGGGGACATTTTTAAGGGTTTGTTTTTAGTTCAGATGTTATCTTTCTTTATTTTCCTGTACTTTTCAGCAGTTAAACTGTTGAAACAGCATACCTGATCTGAATCTGGTAAATGAGCCTTGCAGCCCCAGCTGCTGTAAAGCCAGACACGTACAGAGAGGTCTGGGGTTGGAGCCCCAGGAAAACAAGGACTGGACATTGTCGCCACATCATGATGAAGTGCAGATCGAAGACAGTGATAAATGTACTGTGGCGTGCTTTACCAAATTTGAAATGATAAATGATCCCACCAGATCATTGGACATCATTGGTACATGGTACCTCAGGGATGGCAATTTCTAGTTTTTCAGCCAGAAAAGGTTTAGCAAGGTTTAGCATGTCATTTGATGTCAGGTTTTACCATTTTTTCTTTAAAGTGATGATTAGCTTGCTGCCGTGAAAGAATTTTGCTTGAGTTTTTCCCAACGTTCCTGGGCAACCTTTTGCAGCTGTCCAATGTTTTTTTTTTGTTGCTTTTTTTTCCCTTGTAACTGTCTGTAGCATATTTGGATCGATGGGATGTTAGATTCCTGTTCATTAGACAAAAATGACATCCATATCTCTCAGGTATCATGAGTGGATCAGCCAAAATACTTGAGGAATGAACACATACTTCCAGATGAATTGCTTTCCTATCCATTTTCACCACATGTGTCTTTTAAAAAACAACTGTCCCCTCCCGCCCTGCTTCTCTCAGGGCCAGGATATCAGCCTATAACAGACATGTTTGATGTAATCACAAGGCCCACAGAGGGGCTATGTGAACTAGCCTCTAGACGATGAATGATAGCATTGATAAACTGAACATCTGACGTTAGCACTTTCCTCTGAATAATAAACAAGCCCTGTAACAGAACACCTTTGCACAATGAACATTTACCTGGAAGCAGGACTTAGACAAATATAGACTCTCAACATGTTAATATAACTCATAGAAGTTGTTTTGACTTAAGCAGGTAGTGAAAAGTGTGTGTTACAGTCACTGTTGACTGTAAAATGGAAGGTGGGCAGCAGATTACCAGTAAATGTACCACAGCCTCTGTCTTCCAGCTGATCTCTGACCTCCCTGCACACATTAAGACAAGAAAAGGGGGTTGAGAAACATTGAGAAAGCAAAAACATACCAAAAGAGATTGCTCGATGGGGTGTTGAATGAGAGGACAGATGCTGAGATGCAAATAGGTTCTTTCTAAATATGATTACAGAGAATATTCAGTTTATATGATGAAGCACACGTCCACCCTGCTCACGCCTCTGTGTGATTTTCTGATATGAGAGATGGCTGGTGGTGTTAATTGCATTTTAACACAGTAGAGTTTATCATGCTGTTAATTATACATATGCCATCTGGGATAAAGTCACACACACTGACATCTGAAAAAGAAAATAATGAAGCCTGACCTGACATGAACTGAGCTTATTAAGCTTAACAAAACAAAACTTGGTGAATTTAAGAGTAAAAGACATGTATGAAATGAAAGCTACGGTATGCAAAAATAAACCAAAATAGAATAGAAATACAAAACTGTAACTGTCAGTTCTACTACACACACACACACAAATGCACAAACTCAGACCACATGAAAGCGCAGCTGGGTGTGTGTCTGTTTTGTATCATTGCCATATGTTGTCTGTCTTGCTCAAAGTCTTAAATCTAGACGTCCTGCCTTTTATTATATTGGTATTAATTATCAAATGATAGGGATCTGATCCCTTGTGTGTGTGTGTGTGTGTGTGTATGCGCATGCCTGCATATGCACCTCCCTAATTTTGCTTGGTAAGAAGGTTGAAATGCTAATTATACACTGACTCTGCAGTCATTTGGGGATTAACTTCCTATATCAGCCTGATTGCTGCAAGAGAGTTTCCTGCACTTCTAGCTGTCCTGACTTCTGTGACATCTGTGCTTTTGGATTCCCACATGATTGAGGGAAAACTGTAACTTCCCTAATGTATAATCATGAGAATCATGACTTCATGCTGAAAAAGTCAATTTTTTTCACTTTTTATGTAACTACTGATAAAGCCCACTTCCCATTGTTTAATGTATAAGTCCACTGCAATGGTGCCAAAGTGAGTCTTAAGATGTGACGTGTTGGCAGAGACCAAAATATGAACTTATTTTCTACTGAAAACACAAAATGGATTATATCAATTAATTTAAAATTATAATTATTTTTCAATTATCTGGGCTGGGAGATTTTTTTCTTTGATGTGGTTATCATGTCAGATCTGTGATGTGTATTTTTATTTTCATCATTTATTTGAGCAGAAGCAAAGCGGGGAGGAAACTGCATCACAGGGCTCGGACAGAGATCTGAAACATCACCACATGGTTGGTTGTCAACAGCTATATTTTAATCTTCAAAGCTTATGATCCTCTTCGTCACAATCTTGGTAAAGGCTAAAATTTAGGTGCTGGTAATAAGGCATGTTGATTATTTTTTTTAAATCACACTCACACATGCATACAGCTCATTTAATATCTTTCACTTCTCACTGCCGATGGCGTGTTCGCAGCTCTCACTCGGTCCCTCTTTTTTTCTCCCTGCCTGTCTCTTTTCACTTCCCTCGCTTTCTTCCTTTCTACATCTCTAACCTCTCTTTATCCTCATCGCTTTTACAACAAATAGTTCAGAGGCTGAACTCCTAGGGAAAGACCATAGTCCTGCACATATACACACACTCACAGGGAGCTCCGCTGTGTGTTGCTGTTTCCAGAGACTGGAGGGGGTTCTGGGAGCAAAAATAATGAGCTCATCAGTTCAGCCTGGAGGTGGTGTTGGCAACACACACACGCACACACACACACACACACATAATTTTTCTTTTTCTTTCTTTCTATCTCACACACAGACACAGAGGCAATTACCACGATCCATCCTCGGTTGGATATTCCATCTCTCTCCAGCCGACTTCAGTGTGACTCACTGTAAAGACTCTGGGCTGCTGAGGGGATGCCCCCCCACCCCCCCCCCACCCCCATTTTGCCTTTTTCCTTTCTTGTTGCAAAAGAAACCTATGTAGTTTCAAAAGAGGAGTGCCTGCTCCTGTGCGCATGTGTCAGAGTATGTGCTCATATTTGGCACTGTGGCCATTTGTTAAGATGCACAACTGTGTGTGTGTCTGTGTGTGTGTGTGTGTGTGTGTGTGTCTATGTGTGTCAGTACTGTGTGCTTGCTTGATCTGCTATTGCTACTATAACACTCATTTAAGTTTCTAGGTGGCAGGGGTGTTGTACATATGCACGTCTGAATGGATGCATATAGTTATGAGAGTGAAGATGATGATGACGAGGAGCAAGGGGTTGGCGGCGGAATGTTTTCAAGTGCTGCCTGCAGTAAGCCTTAGCTTGTTTGTTTGAAGTGAGGATTATCATTTGAATGAACTGCATGAACTCAGAGTTAAAGCGTGGCAGTTTTTAGAAACCGAGGTCATGAACTAGTAGATTGAATAATTGCCTTGCTTTTCTGTGCTCACTGCAAAGTAAAACATCAAGTGGGTGGTCTAAATCCATACAAATCGAGATGAAAAAAAATATCCATAAAGAAGCCATGGATTTTCTCATTAAAGTATTGCTGTGAAATTAGTTGAAATGAAACGTTTATTACTGAGGAAAAACCGGTTATTTTAACAAGTAGGAGAAAACCAGCGCTTTAACAGAAACCTGTCACATGACTGTGGAGTACATTGCTGATAATTACAAAGGTAACACTGACGGGTGTTTGTTAAAAGTGCAGTTCATATATATTATAACAAAATCACTCTTATGTCATTAATCTCTCTGCACAATCTGCTTTGTACAGTACAGCAATGCCACTGAACTGCCATGTCAATCAAACACCGATTAACTCTCAGAAGAAAATACATTTGACCAAAACAATCGAATCCAGGTTAATAAACACGTTGCGGTTTGTTACAGCTCATTAATCATTCTCAGCTTGGGCTCTTTGGCTCGTTGCTATTTGCTCCCATTGGTTTAACTGAGATTTCTTAGTTAGAGTTAAATACAAAGACAGATGATGTTTTGTGGATTATTGATTCTATATTTTTGTGTTCTTTCTACTATCTCTACTAAGCTCATGGCATTTCTGCTTCCTCTTCATGTGGACACTCTTCTCCTCTCCACCCTCCCCTTCACCCGTTCACCCCTTTTGTTCACCCCATTTCTCAATCCTTCTCTATTCCTCCCTCCATCTCTGTCTTTTCTCTTCGTCTGTCCCTCAGTTGCCAGGTGTGTTTTGGCATAATGATAGCCTGCTATGTGGACTCACAGCTCTGGGTTATTACATCCAATATCATTTCTGAAGCAATAAATGGGAGGCAGCACTTGTGTGTATTTTATTCTTTGTCTTTATTTTTTTCATTTCTCCCGGAACATATTAACAAGCTTACTTTTTATCCTTACAGGCTCAAGCTTAATTACATTCAGGGAAACGTCACTATCAGCCATAGAGCTGAATAAGTAACGAAGGCTTTTTTGATTAAGACCAAAGTTTCTGTTTTGGTTTCCATTTTTTATTAGCTAATATGTGGATTCTCTGTGATATCAGTCACGACTGGAAGCTGGAATGTATTTTTCAATAACTTCATGTTCATATGGAAGGTTAAGCTCTCCAAATCCAGCAGGGTGAATATTTAGCAAGCAAAATGTCACATAGGAATATAAAGTTAACCTTCTGATATTGAAGCACTCATTATGCAAGTTATCAATATCAACTTTTTCTCTCCAACTGGAGCTCCCGCGTGAGTGTATGCGCATGCGTTTACATTTTGGTGAGGAGGGTCAGTACGCCTCATTGTCAAATGCATCTTTTTCTCAATACATGAAAGCACACACAGAAAAACAATTCTAACATTGTTCCACTTCACTTAGCTCTGTAATATTTACTTAATAAATTGAAGCTCCAGCCCCAAACAAAATGGTATTTTATTAAATACTCTATGAAGGCTGCACCAGTCTTCTTGATTGTAGGTCCTGTAGCTGTCATGTAAATGTCACAGGCGGCACATGCATAGGTCTGTTTGATTCATACAGAGATGCCAGCACTTTTAGATATCTGACCAATCCCATATAATCTTACCTTGGGACAGGGTTCAGGTGATAGGAGATAGGAAAGCAGCATCACTTTTAGAGGAGAGGTAATGAATCCCACCAAACTAAAGGCAAACATCTGTCATTTTTGTGCTATGACATTTTGTAGTGAGTGGTATTAGTCTCAAAGGTTAACAGACAGTAACACTATATCACAAAATCAAGCTCTAGATTTCAATGCTCTATTCCTTTGGTCCAGCTTTTCCAAGCCCATTTCATGGGCAGAGCTTGCCTGTAATGATAAATCAATTAATTGAGTAGTGAATTAATTGATTTTGTGGCCCTTCGGGACCACAACAACCTGTAAAAACAACATTGACATAGAAAATTGTTGCCTATTTTCACATTCAGCAGACACAGAGCAACATTATCTCTCATTTGGAGTAGTATTTTTGGCCACCTGATAAATGTAAGTCCAGTAATTATTTTCCTTTTAGTTTTGTTTTTGTCTCCTCCACCTATTTACCTGCTCCACTACAATTACCAGCAAGTCGCTATCTTTGTATGTTGTTTGGTGCTGTGCAGACAGTTTATCTGAGCTTTTTCGCTGAGAACAGCTGTCTGGTGCTGCTGGAAACAAGGTTGAGAGGTGAGAGTGAACCAAAAGCATTAAAGCTGCGGGCCATAAAACCAAAACACTTAGCTGGAAAACACTAAACCACTGCAGAGTTCTGTGATAGGTCTCTGTGGGTTTGTCACTACAAGCGACAGTCATTTGATCCATGTTAATCTAACAATATTGTTTAGTGTAGCTTTGAATGAATTAGATAAACATCTTGGAGCATTTGGACCCTGGTGAGCACATAAGTGACAGCAGAGCATTGGATTATACTTCAGTAATGGGTTGAGACGTTTCTATGGACATTTCAAAACATCTCTCTGGCCTTCTACTGGAATCTGTGACTGCAATGAATCTGAGGTAACGACAGCTTTTGTCAGTTACAAGGATGAAAGCTACAAACTAGTTTTCTTTTCCACTTTTTTATCCATCAGTTTGTCACTTTCTTCACATCAATAGGATTTCCTATTGGTAACCACACTTGAATTCAAGGCAATCATTTTATTTTGAGATCTCTGTGCTCTCTCGCCCACCACTTTGAGATCCGGATGAGTATGTTCTTGCAGCAAACTTTTGCCTTTTTCTGTGATTGAACTGGGTTACTGTCTTTGGTGAATCACAGTTACATAAGCCGCTTCTTTTGGGCAATTGAAGAAAACGTTTAGACACACACCCTGAGTCACACACTGACACAGACATTACATTCACCATTCACTAATTCTATCAGTTATTACCTTTGCACGAGTGCTGCCATATGGTTCTTGGCCAAATCTGCTTTAGATTACTAATGTGGCAGGTACAATATTGGCAGAGCAAATAATCACATATCTAGATCCTCTATAGTCATGTCTGGTCCCTATTAACACTATTAATTAGCATGATGTCAACAGAGGAGAAAAATGAGAAAGAGGCAGAAAAAGAAGAATTAAGAAATGTGAAAAAAGTGAGAGAATAATAGAGAGAGGATGGAAAGTGTGACAGTACAAACGTTGAATTAGAAACAGACCCAGAGCAAGAGGCAGAGAAATGGTTTTAATTAACATTATATAAACTCCACCAGTTTTTAAAATTCAAACAGTGACTAAGGATAATTAATGCAGTGGTATAATTAATAAATAATTGTTCTACAGCCACATTTAAAAAGATTATCATTCTTGTAATGCTTAAGAAGTATTGTTATTCTTGTAGTCGTCTATATCTAACTAATGCAAGGAGAATGCCAAATAAAGGATAAGTAAGTTGTGCATATTCCACTGTTTTGCTTAAGTGCCTTATTGACATCCAGTCAAAGACGGAAGTATATTAAAAATGAATATCATTTTACTTAATGGCCCCCATGTTTTGCAGAGAGGTCTGATGCAAGCACAGAGTGTTCATGAATAGATAAAACCAATACTTTTATTATGATTATAATACACAATATATCATTACTGACTTCTTTGAGGGCTGAGTAACTGGTGATTGTCCCATGCTAAAAATGCCAATGTTGTAACTGATCATAGTTTTTATACTTTGCATACTGTAACCTTTTAAGGATTAATCTTATATGCACTTAATGCATTTGTGTGGATATGTGTGATGCTGATATGATGAATACGTGTGTTCCTCATGGTAATTGACACAGCTGCAACATAGATTTAAAATGAAGTGGTCATAAAACCTTGTCATTCCAAAAAAATCAGCTTTTTGAAAAATTGTGGAGAAAAAGGGTCAATTTAACATTTTACAATGCTGTGCAAAGATTTTACTTGGTCAGTGAGTCATGAAGCTTAATTAAACTAAATGTTGTAGGAACTGTCAGTGGTCATTTAGAGAACTAGACAAAAATTGAGTTACAAGGTTTTTACATTAAAGTGACAATGAAGAATAAATACCACCACCCATTCTGAAGCTTACTTTTCTCTTTTCATGAATACTGATGTGAACTACAAACCATTTGCAGCCGCACGTTCGTTCAGTCTGCAATTTATGATTCAAGCTGTAACTACCTCATTTGATCCCATCCTTGTTATGCTAATTTCCTCTCACAATGGTAGCAAATCAGTTTGATTTAACTGTGCAAACTGTGTGAGTACAAACTGTGTGTGTGGCGTTTGGGAGGAGTGGTTGCTACCACAGTTGTGCTGATGTGTCTGAATGAGTTAGCATACACGCGTGTGTGTGTATATTTGTGTGTGTGTGTGTGTCATACAGCATACAGTTGTCAGAGAAGTGAGAGGTGTTTTTGTGCGAAAGCCAAAGCTCCCAATCTGCATTTTGATGTCATTAGCTTGCCACATCAAGCTGCTTCAGTGGTACTTTAAACCCAGATTGTGTTTTCAAGAGCACTACACAGAATGTGGAATGAAAGGCTTAAAAAGCACCGAAAAGACCCTTATAATGAAATCACAAATTATTTTCTGATATTGGATGTTTAGTATTCTAAATTTTGGTGAGAATTGTTATTCTAAAATCAGAATACAATCAAATTTAAAAACAAATATTGGCTCATTTGCAGTTGGCGCACATTTTCTTAACACACACACACACACACACACAGACACACAGACACACAGACACACACACTTAATTGTGCATCTTAATTATTAACATTAACATTATTTTGCATTCCCAAGAATAGTTACTTGCACACAGCTTTAATGCAAAACCACCTCCAACTTCCAAATTATGGTCACTTATCTGTAAACCACAGACAAAAAAGGGTATGGAAAGTATAAAGAATAATTGAAGTTTCAATGTTGATAATCCTTGTACCTCGATTGAGGTTCAGTTTGTGCTTTCTCTGGTTCTGTCACTCTCTTTCAAACTTTTGTCTCCCTGTTACATCTTTTACATGACATCACTTTTAACATTTTATTACAAAACGACACAGCTGTGTCATGATTTTACCAAAAGTCCCACAGTTTCCAATTTTGAGGAACATAAGGCCTTTATTAAAAGTGGGGCAGTGCTCTTTTCATTCAGGACAAATCACCTCCTTTGCATGATAATTCAGTCCTGCACAAGTCATATCCAGGAAAATAAAACGGACAAAAAGACGGCTCAAGTGCGCTAATGTTAAGGTAATAACCTCTACAGCAAATATGTGCAAAGAAACCCGACATGATAGTCCAATGTCACATTTTGTATAACACAAAAACCTAAAACTGTAAATGGAAACAATGCCACAGTAAAGGGGAGGCTCAAACACATAAACCCACACAGACACTTTCTATACAGCATGCATTCTCAATCCACAGAGGATGAAGCCTTGGTATGACCGCTACTAGAAAACAACAGAATCAGCAAATGAGGCACACATGCACAATTCACTGTTCTTCTGAGATTTGACCAAAAAGGATTTTAAGAAAAAAATCTGGTAATTTGTTGGGGGAAGAAAGAAAGATTTAAAAGACAGAAAGAGCAAAGAGCAAAGACATCTGTCTTACACACACACACACACACACACACATAGTAGCATCTGAATAGCTAGAGGCTTCTAGTCCATGATGAACTTTGAACTCCAGTCATCAAATTTAGGTAATATGGACTGATTCACTTCTTGTTGTTCTCACTGAATAACATCCCATTTTAGACTAGATTTCCCCTCCACCACACACACATTAACTTAAACCATCCAACTTTGCAGTATGAAACTCTTCAGCATTCCTTGGGTTGCTCCCAAGAGGCAGCAGCAACTCTGCCAATAATTCACTCCTTTACAGCTCCACAAACAGCAACATAGCCAACTATCGCTTTGTCACATCCTGCCCTGGTCGCAGCTGTCAGCTTTGGCCACATCTAATTTTGTGATGTATTGGTCTGTCCTTAGTGCACCCACTATGGCTTTTGTCATCAGCACAACAAATAACACTGTTGTAACCTCATTGAGCATACTGCCTGGATGGAATAACCCAACAGATGAAGACACCTAGCTCTGTTGTTCCAGCATATTCAGTATGTTGTGTTGTGGCGGAGGCTTCTTCAGATCAAGTTTACTATCGTTGTCGAGTTTACAACACACTCCTATTGCTACTATATTAGCCAGTGATGCAGTGTTTATTATCTACCTATAAATATATATATTTTTTATGATCCAACCAATTGAGTATCGATGCTGCTTCTCAGAGAGCCTGTGTGCATACTAAAGACAACACAGGGCACATACACTAAAACAATTGAAACATGAATAAAAGACACATCTGGACAACCCTGCGTGTGACAGTGTGTTCACACACTGGAGTACCTCTGTGCAGCTCTTAAGTAAGCAGCAAGCAAGTTCTAAATCAAGCCCAGTTACTCTGGTTGCTTCACTCTGAACAATTTACTATACACTGACTCAAGCAAGAAATGTGTCCTCTCATCCTGAAACTCAGGTTTAAGGTATTTGTCTCACATGGGGGCTCAAGCACATGAGCACATCACTGCTGTTACTTGCAAAGCTCCCTTTGGGTCCAAACCTACAGTCTAAAAACACACAGAGAAATAAAGTCAAAGTGACTCTTGCATTAAGTGATGATTTGGATCTGTGTGCTGTTTTCCTGAAGTGACTTGAACTGATAATAAATCAATAAATGTATGTGTTGATAGCGTTGTGATGAGCAAAGCTTAGCTGTGAAATTAAGTTTTAGAATTCAAGGTTGAAATAAACACAAGTGAATCACCGAGGAGGACAGAGCAGCAGGATTTGTTAATCCTTAAATCCTTAAAACCCTCAAGAAGGAAAAATATGATTTAATAAGGGCCATATTATTTTAACAAGCTTTTGGTTTAGCTGGGCATACTAGCATTTATCCTAAAATCTATTCCATTCTCTAAGTATCTATCTGTCTCTGTGATTCCTATACCCTAAATCTAAAGTGTTTCCTTTTTCCCCCTCTTCTACTTCGCTCTCTCTCTTACTCTGTAAATCAATTTTGGGCTTGAGGCTGCTGTGCCTTGCAGGCATCTCAGTCTTTGATAACGTTCCCACCACAACTCTGAGTATATGTGTATGTGATAGCACCCACCACAGCTGAACAGAGGAGCCAAGCCAGATTTCAAACTTCTTTGTAGGATTTTGATTCAAACTCAGCCCTGTTGTAGCCAAAACGGCAACTTAAAGACTCAGACTCACACAAACACACACACAGAAGAACACACAAACAGCTCTAAGTCTCTGTGCGCTCAGTGCTTTGAACAATGGGGATGTGAAATTAGGAGTTTTGTTCTCCTGCTACACATGTGTAGGCTTAGCATTAAAGAGATAGACAGAGACAGACAGAAGGAGGGGAAAAGAGAGGCAGCTCTTTGAAGGCAGATGTACCTAAAGGCAATGTCCTTCAAAGATTTTGTTGCACAAAGAATTTTTATGAAAAAGTGTTTACAGACAGACACAGAGAGAAAATGCTGCATAAACATGAGAGATGATGAGCTGATTCCCACATGTTGTAGTTTCTCACACACACACATGCACACACACACACACACTCATGACCTTTCCTATGTTGCTTTGTCAGTGTGGACAACTCGGGGGCTCAAACTGTATCCATGAAGACAAAATGCGATTCGAAAAAAACTAGCGCTGCCAAAATAATGCGTTAATTTCAATTAATTATATAAAACATGATGCATCAAAAAAATGAATGCAGATTAATCAAACTCGATGTTCCTTGAACCCATATGTCATTGAACATACAACCATCTGCAGTAGCTTTGTAAACATGATGGAAGCTGATAGCAAGACATTGCTTGGCCCAGTGAATGGAAAGTTTATATTTAAAAAACGTTCTGATAGAAATGTTGATTGGAGCACTGTTCTGTGCAGTTTGTTCAGTGATGAATTTTCACACTATCTTAATACTAATACTGGAATATTGCCTCAACACATAGCACTTAACAGTAAGCTCAGACGTAGCACTGGCCCTGATGCTTCTGTAAGCAGCCAGCTTCAAGCAACACTCAGCTTGGAGTTCAGACTGAGTAAGTCTACCAGTGACACATTAAAGAACAAAAAGGATCCCAAAGGATGGCCCAGATATTTATATACGCGCTTAATGTAGATTAATCACAAAGCATGCAATTAATTATATATATATAATATCAGTTGACAGCACTTGAAAACATCCCAACTGCAAGTGCAAAATCATCTTTTGAAAGGTTAGGGGGAAACTTTTAAATGTCACAATCTCTTTCTCTTTTAATGGTAAGTTTACATTAGAGGAAAAGTTGTGTGAAAGACTGCTGGTGCCACATCACCAACACATTCTCGCTTACTTTTGGCTTTGTGCAGAGGTCCATACACACTGAAGAGTGTTTTCTGTCTGTCGTTCCTGATGGCAGGTATATTGGATATTTGAGCACATACTCCTTAGAGTTAGAACATTAGACTGAAAAGTCAGGGTTCTCTCTTTTTCCCATGCCTGTCTTCTCTGGGCTCTCTGGCCAGTGTATGTATCACACACTCTTTTGTTAGAGCAGCTTCTGTCTTACCATCTGACTCGAGCACAAGTCATACCTGAAGCTTATCTGTGTCACACAGTTGTCACTCAAGTCCTGGTCCTTTAAAAACAACTGTCTCCACCAGGTTGTGTGTGCATTGGAAAACTACAGCGAATGCACCTCCCAAAGCCTTGCACTAAACCCACAGTGCTATTCTAAACTACAACTGTAAACAAATGTATGGAAAACTCTGCAATAACTGAGCGTGGAATGCAACACATAAGCCGGCACCGTGGCCACCTGTCTTGTAAGTGATCCCAGACTTTGACTCACATTAGCAGACAACAGTCAAGACCTCACAGTGGGTCATGCTTGGTTAACCATCTATGATTCATCTCATGAGGAATAGCTCCACCTGTTGACTGATGACTGCATAGCTGGTGTGTAAAGGTTTACTCATGGACACACCGTATAATACAGCCACAGTCGTGTACAGAAATACAGCTGGAAAGTGTGGAAAGAAGTCAACCTGGACACATTTGCTGTTGGCTTTTACATTCCAGAAGACAATGTGACATTTTATCCAGAGTTTGCACATTTGAGCTCAGTTGTAAATGATTTCAAAAAAGTTTACTCATTCAGTTGTTTTAGCTATGAAAAATAACTTCAGCTGCATTTACCAAGGCCTGACTATTTCTTGGCACACTGACTATCAGATGTTTTGTGCTGTGTAAAGTTATCTGATGATGTAAGAGCACACTTTTCCCAGGCTCCTGGCAGAAGTAACACCTCTTTTGTAGCTGTGATATACAGTAGGAGGCACCTTACTGCATCACACTGTAAGACTATGAGAGCACACAGTACATTTTCTGCATTTTGAGAGGGTTTAATGATATTTTTCTATATCTACTGAAAGGAAAATGACGACAGATGAACTCAAGATCAAATTTATATGTAAAGGGTTTCACAATGCCTTAAACTGCGCATTGTCAGATTTATTTTACAACAGAGAATACATTAACATTTTATAAAACATAATGCATTATTAATGAGGGATTACCAGATTCTACCTTCAACGTGGATTACATAAATACTTTACTGCAATGCCTTACTAAACCTTTATTCATTTTCTTTCCAATATGATATGATTATAAGGAGAAGCCACGAGCAAAATGATCAAAACTCTAAACTTTAAAATCCACCTTGGATTGGTTGACAAAGTACAAGTGGTCTGATTGTTTTTTTTCCCTCAACCTTTATTCCTGTTTGCCACTGGTTTCCCTGAAGAGAAGTGCCTGGCAGTGAGACACAAGATGAATTAAAGCTGCCATAAAATGTAACGACCCATGTGCTTCTGATGATTTTCTATTGAGATTATGAAATATGAACTTTGAAGTTGTAACATTAGTCAAAGCATGACATCATGACATGCTCTGACAGGCGTTGCTGTCAGATTTTCTGCCACAGTGTTTAAAGTCAGTGAGCCCCAGTGGGTGGAAGTGATTTCACAAGATTGCCTGAATATAATGAGCTGATACATCTGTGAGCAGATATAATCTTTTCCTTAAAATATCATTCTAATTTTTTTCTTTTTCATACAGTATACAGAGGAAAATAGCTGGGACGCTTAAGAAGAAGACTAGTAGAAATACTAGTAGCAAAGGTTGTGACTTCTGTCACAGTGCTGCTCTGTGAAATATATGGCATGCATTTTAGCTTGGCAAAGTACAGAAATGTGACTTGGCAAGCCTGTATGATATTGTCAGTGAAAGAAAGAGTAATACCTGCACTCTTACTCCATACCACTTAAGTATTTAGGATCAGAATCTTGTCAGTATCAAACTTTTGTGGCGTGGAGCAAGTGTGGCATGACTATTTTTCATTGAACGTTGTTTACTAATTGGCCTTGCACCTTTGCGATGTGCATATAATTTCTCTACCTCGAGACATTATATTACCATCACACCGTATGATCCTTGAGAAGGCTCCTTAACAAAGACCTCCCAGACAAGTGGTAGGCACTGAAATCCACCATGTGTTTGAAGCTCAATCTGTTTTACTGTCTCATTAGACCTGCTGCTCAGTTAATGTTAAATACTTACAGATGAGTCTTATAAAATCATTTAGCTACTCTGGACTGCAAATATCAGTGAGCTAGGTCATATTTTTTTTAACACTTTAATGCCACAATAATTAGTTTGGGCTTTCTTTTTCAATTCAATTCAATAACACCACTATTTGTGAAATACCATTGTGATTTGCTTGCATTTTTTACAGACTATCAAGACACATAGACAATTGAGAATACAAATGTTTCCAAGCAAACCATTTCTCCTGTATGAAAACAAGTCAAATATTTCCATGGATAACATGCACTTAATCAAACACTTTCCCAAGAAAGTTAAGGGCACTGTTTCCCATGTTCCCTTAGTGACTCATTAGGCACTTGCTGCTTTACTGAACCTACATGTAAATACTCACAGATGAGAATTTTAACCTGAACCATATAAAGGGTTCTGTGTAAAAGGTTTCATTCCACGTGTGTTGGGAGTTCTCGACAGTATCTCAAAAATGATGTCACTATATTTATAAAACACATTTCAAAGAAGGTTTGATCGACAATGTTAATGAGAAAAACACAACTGGATATAAGAGGTGGTGCAGGACCGAAAGCAATGTGTTTTACAGTAGTAGTGCACAACAAATGCTGAGAAGGATGCTAAGAGGGCCTCTTTGTCACATAGAAAGTGGGGGCCACAACAGCAAGGGCATGATCACGATCAGGATCACAGTTGGACTGAGGTTCTGGACCTGGACCCAATCCAGCACACAGATCTTAATGAGTCCACTGCAGTGTTTCATAACCTCATGTCAAAAGTCTTGAGACCTGCAGCAGAACTCTTTATGATTCAGTTCCAAGCCTGCAGTTCTCAGCGAGACATCGCAGGGTGAGAAACTATCTGCAGCCAGCTATAATTCATCATCTGTAAAGGTCTTTCTGGTTGTCTGTGTCTCACTCAACCCTTTCTTGTTCACTTTCTTTTTATCTTTATCTGACATGACAAAGACAAACTAGGCCTTTATATTTTATGCTCTTTAACGTGGTTATTGTATTTCAAGCTGCATCTCTCATCATAACCCTTTTAAGATACATTGATTCTTTTTAAGTCCCAGATTTCAAAACTACATATAAAGTGATATTGATGCAGATGTTGTGTAAGCATCATTAAAACATTCTCACGAACATGTTTTATGAATGATGATTTCCAAACTGACTTTAAACAGCTGAACGTGTTTAAGTTGTGTTTTAAAGTTTAGTACAACAGACTGAAAGGCTTAAAGGAAACAACTCAAATGCACAATATTTTATTAGGGATGTGAACCCTGTATAATGCTGGACATAATGTATTAAAACATATGCATGTGATTTTTGCAAACCAAAAACTAAGGCTGAATCGAAAGCAAGAAGAAAGAAAACTAATGATGTTAGAAACAAAGGGTGGGCCAAGTTTCCACCAAATAAGCTTCTGAAATTTCAATGAAAACTTCAATATGAAAAACTAACTGCAAACCACATGTTGATATGCATGACTTGAAGTCTCATTCCCCTCGCACACTTTCTCACACATGTAGACACAGGTACCGTTTGGGGCTGTTTCAGTTATCCAGATGTGGTGCTGTGTGCAGTAGAAGGTCCAATGGGACAGAAAGGAATGTACAGTTGGCTTTAAACATACAGTGGGGCCTCTGTGCTGCTCAACTCTCCTCAACCCTGTAGTGTGTAGATGGAAATACCTATGTCCAAGTGTGTGCAAACTGTATGTGCATGCGTATGACTGCTTGCATGCATACACACCAGACAACCCCTCTCTTTCATGTACACATGCAAGCACACTCATGCCCCTGCATATGACCCTTTGTGACCTGTGAAGGGATTAAACCACAGCAGGGTTCTAGGGCTGACAGCCTGTCCTCAGTGCCTAATATGACACACACGCACACATACATATCACACACACACACACACACACACACACGCACACACGCACGCACACACGCATACACGCATACACACACACACAAACAGTGGTTGTCATCCTGTCCTCCACCTCTATAACCTCTTCCACAGTCTTGCAGATGTTTCCTGAGACCAAAGTCTATGGGAACTGAAGCAAGAATTGCACCTTGTTGTCAGAATTTCACTGTCCTGTTCACAACGTACCAAGAGAGGGAAAAAATCTTTAAACTACATCAAAAACTCTTAGGGTTTCAATGATGGCTATCCCAGTGACTGGCATTTTCATGCTTTCAGTATAAGAGACTCTATAGTACTACGTTCTGCGTCATTAATTAGTTTGGCTCTTTCTCTGTAAAGAGTCTTGTTTTTTGATGAGACAAGAAAACTCCCTTGAAACATTCCTTTGCCGTCTGGAGAAAGTACTCTTACATTGTGATGGCATGATCATTGCTGTAAATTCTATTGCAGCTCTGCATCACAGCCATTCAACCCACTCAGCTTCACACATGATGACGGTGCCACCTAGAGGTGCATTTGCATGCTCTTGATGAATGAGCCTGCACAGAGTACAGCAAATTTACTACAATGCAGTGTTTCATGAATATACTTCTTAATGTAACTGCTGCACACACTGATTATTTATATTTGTTAGTGTTCATTCATTAATACACTAATTAATACATCATTTGTTAATACTGCCAAAACTGTACTGTAGATATCTTAGCATAGTCATATCTAACCCTCAGTTATTTATATCTGTATACTGTATACTATGTACTTCTGGTTAGATGCTATTCTGTATTTTGTTGTCTCACTACTTGTTAACTATACAAGGAGTTGAATCTAATCTAATAACATACAATAATCAGACTTTGATCACTCTTTACATCATGAGATGTATGGGTATACATGAAGTATTATTATACTTTACAGGGACTTTATGTATCCCCTTAGTAGTTATTTGTACTGTGGAAAACTACAAAACAGACAGTAATACATATTTATCTTAACATTACAGTCAAACAACATTTATATTTAAAATTCAAATCCAAAGGAAAGGTGAAACTGTACACAAGATTGAAACTGGTAAATCATGAGATGATTTCTCCCGGTACAGTAAATACATACCACATACTGAGTTAACAAATTAGATGGCTGTTGTCAGTCCTAATTTACCTTTTAATTTTAGTTAATGACTCTCTCTCTCCAATCCACACACACACACACAGACACACAGACACACACTTTGTCTTCCTTGTTCACTGTCTCTCTGAGCTCCAGAGATAGGATGACCCTTCTAGCGTGTAACAATGTGTGTTTGCATTAACAACACCTCCGGGGGTTGCTGTTGTGTGTCAGTGTATTTGACGGAATATACCCTTGTGTGTGTGTGTCTGTGTGTGTGTGTGTTTTCATGCATCTCTTGGGGTACCCCAGCTGAAGCCAGCTGTATATCACAGCAGTCTCCCATGTGTAACTTCAAAGTCGCAGCATGCTCGGTTCAGGCTATTTATGACACAGTCACAGGAAGGACACGTGTTTATGCTGGGCTTTGTGTAACAAAACCTGGACGTATATAAAAATACTGCTCACCTTCCTACTGTCTCTAAGTTCTTCTTTCAAGGATATCACGTCAGTAAGTTTTCTCGGTGAGTTTTGGATCTAAGAGGACTGCAGAAATCTCTCTGGCCCTGGCCAGCAGAAGCACACACACACATGCCATGTGTCCTTCACATGACTTAAAACTAAAATAACCATGCTTTGAAAACTGTTTTGCCATGGAGAATTTGACTCTCTTCATTGTGTTTCTGACTTTTTTTTTTCAGTGCTGCCTGAAAACTTTTAGACTCCTGACTTGGGATAGGATGCGATGAACAAAAGATAGGACAAAAAACTGGATGAAAAACATATGGGGGGAAAAAAGAACAGAAGGAATTCTTACATAAACATAAAGCAAAGCGTGCATCTCTACAGACTACATTTCCACCAGAACTCAGGAGCAGTTCCCCACAGACAGCAACAGAGTCTCAGACCACTGCTGCTTGTTTCTTCATCTTGTGTTTTATTTACATTGTTTGCACTACTGTTTTCTTCTTGTTTACAAGCATGTCCAGACCAGTCCATCATGAGAATTGAAGTGTGGTCTGCAGACCTTGACAAAGGTAGTGCTATTGGTTTGGCTCAGGCTTAGTCCTTATATTGACTATACAGTAATTAAGGGCACCTTGTGGAGTGTTTGACCACTAGTAGTATTATGGAGCAATTCTTTTACAAGCAACAGTGTGTTTTGTTTGAATGGTGCACACACATACACAAGAAAGTACATGCACAAATGCAAGCATGTGGGCTGCATGAGATGCATCCTGCCTGTTTCACACTATTATGCTGATCAGCAGTTGGTGGTGGCAACATTGGAGCAACGTGCCAACAAACGTTGTGCATGTAAACATGCATGTAGACAATGAAAGATTTAAAGCACTTCAAGAAATCAGATTTGTAAAAGGGTTTTGGATAATAAAATCAATTCAACGCATTTGTTAGACCTCAAGTATACACACACAATGCAGTTTGGAGAGAAACACCTTTAATGTCAGAGCCAAGTAAGTGCAAAGAAAAGAGTGTAAATCAATGGAAAGAGAGTGATGTGAACTACTTCATGAGGAGTTTATAGAAGTTTTCTAATAATTTAGTTTCCTTCAAAACATATTTAGTAAAATAAATTGGTAACATGATAAATGTAATTTCTAGATATCAAGGGTATTAATTTGATGCAAGCTCCTGCAGGCAGCTGGTAGGAGGGTTGGTACATGACTGTGGAGGATTTTAGGATGCTAAAAAACAAAGTGGTTGCAATGTTTTGGATGAGTTGCATGGGTTGAAAAGATGTTTTACTTATATCAAGAGCGACTTGCGGTGGTCAGACAGCTGAACTTTTTATTTTAGATATTTATTCGATGTTGTTTCAAAGAGAAAACTCTCAGTTTGTCTAAAAGAGCTTTTTACATAAGCTGCAGCGCATTCATTGTTACAGCATTTGCAAACTCTCGATTCTTACACACTACTCTCAAGCTCTCACATTCTCTCCCCCTCCCACCCTCTGTCTCTCCTTCTGTCTGTTCCTGTGTGACAGAGTCAGTAACACCACAGCAGGAGGTGAAAGAGGGAGAGCTGGAGGCAGGAAGAGTGAGGTGGAGGGAGGGAGAGGGTGCAAAAGTGCAGCACAGAATCATGTCTGACAGTAGAAGAGAGCAATGCCGAAACATGTGACAATGCAAAAAGGAGACAGACAGGGGAAAAGTTTGACTGTGTGCATCCGTGTGTGCGACAGGGTGTAAGTCTATACCAATAACTGCATGCATGTGTATGAGACATTGTGCGAATATGTGTCTCTGTGTTTATTTGTGTGTGTATGTGTGTGCTCACTGAGCGGGGTGCCAGGCAGCAGCAGCTGGGAAGGCCTTCCTCTGTTCTCCTGTCATCAATAAATGATCAGAGTGGGCCATCTGGAGAGAGGGAACCACCAACCACCAGGACCTGGCACTGAACGAAAGACAGAGAGGAAGAGAGCGAACGTGAGGATAGATGGAGGGAGAAGTAGTAGAACAAGGGAGCTGGGACAGAAAGGGAGAGGAAGGCGAGGAAAAGTAAAATTTAAACAACACAGGAAGGCATCTAAAGAGAAAGAATTTTAGTTTGAGCTGTCTTGTCATGTTTTTCTCTGAAATGTTCTGTTTTCTAATCCATGAAATATTTTGGGGTGTGTCTTAAACAGGTTTAGTCCTCCAAACTAATAACAGAGAAACATAAAAAATACATTTTTGGATGTATGGTGACTGATTCTTAGCAAACACAAGGAGACAAACAAGGATGAGGGCACACAACTGCAAAAAGAGTGGAGAGGGAAGACAGGAAATGCAGAGAAGAAGACAGGCAAGAGAGGATGCCGTGAGATGTCAGGAAACGCTAAGGGCAACCTCCTGATGTTGAACCTAAAGGCACACACACACACACACACACAAAGGACAATAGATTTATTCTGGTTGTCTCATATCCTGAGCTAAAAAACAACCAAGATATTAAAGACAGTTTGAAGTGTAATCTTACATTACAATGTGCCAGTGTGTTTTTAAAATCTTCTGTGGAACTATTCATTAAATGAATTCACTTAGCTAGTTGAGCTATTCATTAAATAGTACCTTACACTGCATCGACAATTGATTTTACTTGTTATTCACAGCACACTACTATACGCTAAGTGGAAGGCGCTGCACCCATCTGGTGGTCCTCCGTTCTCAGAGATGCAAAATATGTAAAGACGTAATTCTCACTAAAACCAAGAGTGGAATCAGATTTTTATGGAGCTGAAGAATATGTCCTCCCACTTCCAACTAACCACCATCACATCCAGCTCACATAGCCTGTTTGTATTTTATAGTCACAGAAAGATAAATAAAAGTGGCAATGAAATAATGAAAAATAGGAAATAATAACAGTTAAAACATGAGGAAAAGAGTTATAAATAAAAAAGGGTACCGTAGGAGTAAACTAATAGTTGTATATAAAAAGACATCCGTTTAATAATTATGTAGGATCAGGCATAATTATTGTCCCAACAGGTCTCCATCATTAATCTCATGAGTATGTGTAAGTAATGAGTTATCTGGTCTATGTAGTACAATTCCTGCAGTTTTTGTAGCCTGATTGCAAGAGTAGGGGGATCTCTAGTGATAGTTTAGCTAATTAGTTATTTAGTGATAGTGATACATTAGCTGCAGCAAATAGAGCCTGAAGAAGGTAAGTATGTGTCCGTCCTTCAATACCGTCTGGTATTTCTCCAGTTAGTGCCACCATGGGATCCCTGGGCAAGTCGATATTAAAAACATCCCTGAGCATTAAACTTAAACTTTGGACATGCCCAGAATGTATGCACATGGTTAGCTGACACCTCCCTGCATGCCCTCCAGCAAGCAGCCGGACTTAGATGCATCAAATTTACATGTTATATGAGATGTTCTAAAGAAACGTACAGTAAGTTTCCATCTGAACTCTCTCCATGTATTTGATCTGGTAACCATTTGGGCTTGTGAGCAGATCTCATATGTGAAGTAATATTTCAGTAATGTTAACTCATTTTCTAATCTATAATATAGTGGGAGTTGATCTTATCCATTGTTAAAAATGCATCATACATACAAGAAATGCTTTTTCTCATTGAATTATAAATTTCATAGATTAATCAACAGCCTTTCAACTGCCTTAGGGGCTTATATCTTATCAAGGTCATCCTTTTGTGTAAAAAGAAATATATAGAAATCTGTCCGCAGGAGTTTAAATTCCTTCAAAATACCTTGAACAAATTGGTCTTAACAGATCAAAAAGCTAGTTCAGAAAATCTTGACAGGTTCCTAAAACCGGTGTCCATGTTGAATGTTGATTTTGAATATCCACATACTGTATGTTTTATCCAGTCTTTATATTATTCATTAATTCATAAATTTTCCATATTCACTTATTCCTGTTCAGGGGCAGAGGGAGGCTGTTCGAGTATGCACTGAGCAGAAGGCAGGGAAAACACATTCATACAAATTCACACCTGTCAGCAATTTACAGCCTTTAGTTCACCTGACCTGCATTTTGTGGCTGGTGGGGTGACACTGGAGCACTTGATGGAAACCCATGGAAACACAGCAATGCCCAATGCCATTTCCTGTGCAACCTCTGTTGCTGTGGATCACTTCTTGCTATCAGCATCTGATTTCAGGAAGCCCTCTCTGGCCCCTGCTTCCTCTGTCTCTCTACAGCCAAAACTCTACCTCTTTTTAACCACAACATATAATCCCTTCACCACTTTTATTGTCATAAATCATGCTTTACACGCCAAACATTTGAAATAATCATCCTTACATTGAATAGGAACATAAAATCTCTTTAAGGAGCCAATTTTAAGGAGGATCTTCTTGCTATAAGTTGGGACCTAGGCAATGTTCTCAAATGCAAAATGCATGTTTACCTAGCGCAAAAAATGACTCTCCTTTCATTTAAGTCTTATGGCATCATACTTTTTTTTCTGGTTTCTTGTATGAGAAAGGTTTACATATTTAGAGGTGTCATTTAATAACCCACCAAGTCTTTAAGAAATCAAAAATATCGCTCATATTAATATTGAAATAGTAGCATAGTAGCATTGCAATGAAGACATTCATTGTAACATGTACAGAGCCTTCTGTTTGACAATAGGACCTCTAGATATTATGCTAATACTTTAAAAATGTCTTTTTATGCCCAGCTGATTAAGCCATCCCTGTGTACTCTTGAGGAAGATGTAATACAATGACAGTTCCTAAGCTACAGACTTGTCGTGCTTTGGTGTGAGTGAATGTGTGTAACACACACGAATGTGTGCTTGCATTCTGTATGCATTTACATGCACGTACATGTTACGAAAATTGTGTATGTGTGTGTGTGTCTGTGTGTATTTGCTTTTGAGAGGAACGCTTTTCCTTAGGAGAATTTGTCAACTCATTAAAAGTAGCAAGATGAGAGCTTGTTTCAGTTACATATGTTTAATATTACATGCAGCATCAGTGAGACCCTGCTATGAAATGTCCTCAATAGAACTCACAATGCAATATTTGAATTGTATGTTTCTACAATAATGTGATATATTCAGAACACTGAAGTCAGTATTTAATAAATGCATCTTTATGCACAGTCCTAAAACTTCCTGATCCCAAAATCCTTGTAATGCCAATTTGAATTAATTTATAGCAGCTCTTGGAAATTTTCAGCTGTCATTAGTAATTGTTTTGTTGTGATTGTTTAATTTACATTTATGCTACTTTGTGTATCTGGGAACTAGATAGGCAAAGTCTTGCAAGAGCTTCTTAACTCCAATAAGAGCCTATAAGCCTGCATAAGTGATTGTAAGCAAGTGTTCATGGTTCTTGTATCTTTCATCTCATCATCATCATCATTATTATATCACTATATCATGTGTAGTGTTGCAAATTTTAATATTCAACTGCTCACAAACAAACAAACCCTTCTGCTCAACAGTATTTCTAAAGATCGCAGTGATGTGTGCATCTGCAACATCAAGTTACATAATTTGTGTACGTGTTAGACAAATAATTAGTAATTAAGGAATAGTGGGAGTCCACCAGCAACACTAAATACTGTAACCTGTGTCCATAGTAATGCAAGGACACCACGAGGGATGCCAGTCAATGACATGTTTTGACAGTTACCACAGCATTCAACCCATTAGCAGAAAGGCTTAATGCACGGCGGTCACCATAGCAACAGTGCCAGATTTATCAGTGACCTTATATTTTTGGAGTTCTATAGTTCAATGTGAGCTCGAAGAACATGCCACATTCATCTCACTGCATCTTTGTCACCTTTCTCCTCACAAGCTGCAATTTGTAGACATATTACGGGCGTTTTTGCTTAACAACCACCCAATTTGCATTTTGTGACTTAATGCATCAAGAAGCAAATCGGATCACTATCTGCCCTCAGAAAACTAAGTGTAAATGCATCAAAAGAGCACAAGGGATTGATCTCGGCAGTGGTTTGAGACGCATTCAAGCCAAATGTTTACAAAGTGTAATGCAGCCATCTCTCCAAGACACACATCATCTTTACTCCTCTGTGGAAGCACTGTATCGCCTGTGAAAATGATGTTAATAAGTCTGATTCTCTGGATTTTATCTACAAATGACACAGTTGAAATGACAATTGTAAATGGGGCCTATGACTTAGCCAGAATTCCTAGTTTTCCTAATTACGAGAACTATCCTGTCATTTTGAGTCATAAAGCCACATTACTACATAATTTTAACTATTGGCACTCCACCAAAATGATAAAATACCTTTTAAAAAAACAATACAGTTTTCATTACCATGTTTAAAATGCATGACCAATATGAATTATCAATACACTTCAATATCTAAAACTGTCCATGATCTGTTTCACAAGCATGGACGGACATGACTTTCATCAAGTCTACTTTGAAAAATGTTTTAGCTTCATTTAACAAATTATTAAAGTCATAAATCTATATTTATTTTACATGCATATCATGTTGTACATTACAATGCCCATTACTGCGTTATTCTATCTCTTTCATATGTGCACTATACTAGTTAATATCATATAAACGCAAATGGCCAGGCAAATTATTACACTTTAATATTAAAATGTGGATATTTGTTCTCTAAATTTTAACATAATAATTTTACAGTGGGCTAGCTCTTACCCTAGAGTTAAACACTAAATTTGGAATTCATATTAAACATCCCCCCAGCTATACTCATGAATTAACCACTCTGAATGTGTGCCTGCATGCTTGTATGTGTACATGTATGCCTAAATGCAGCCCTAATTTGAATATGCATGGTCATATCAGATTTAATTTGCCTCACTGTGTGACTAATTTGTGCTCCAATAAGTAGCATGTGCCCCAGGACATATAACCTAGCCATCCTTAGGTCCTAAATAAGCTTTTGTAATTCTTAGATGCTAAAAAAGTGTACAATAATTAGCACATTTAATTCAATTAACCTATTAGAGGTCAGTATGGAAAAGCCAAGTATAGGTGAGCTCCACAGCACGCAACAAGCAATTACTACAAGATTATATCATGTAAGCTGAAAGTAGAAGAATTGTGTGCTTCCATTGCTCAAAAAATTATCCAAATTCTTTTTACTTTCAAATGAGCAAATACAGTAACTGAAGGCTGCATATAGATTAGATAGCTTCTTGCACCTGGTAGCAGTGCATAGGCCCAGCCAGCATTCAGCTCACGCACGGATTGGCTGCGGCTCATCTAGAGAGTTGACACGCACGTTGTTCACAGCAAAAATACACCGCAAAAATGAACTGGAGATACAGTCATACCGGCAACATTTACCAACTTTTACTACAGTGTGACACCTGTAGAATATGTCAAAGACATTAAAAAAAGTGATTTTAAATTCAACAATTCCTGTAGCCATTTAAAATTAAAAGCCCTGTAGCGGTTCCATGGACAGAATCCCTTCTTTTGTTAACAAAGCTTTTATTTGATGACCATTATCAAAGGCAAACTCACTTTAGAAGCATAGGCTGGCTGTTCGTGTGCACACCACACGTGTGGCAGCCGCAGCAGCTCACTGAGGTAGCTGTCACACACAAGTTTTGGCAGGCGGTGTGGCCCAGGCATTATTTGGGCAAATGCCATGGATGTTACCTATTTTCGTTTCTGGCTGGGGGTTTCCCTTATCACATAATCCCACAGTAACACATCATCAGGCTAATGTTAAAATTACCAAACGTTACTACACTTTGTTAGGAAATGGTGTGTGCTATCTAAAATAGCCCACTTCAAACAAACTTATGGCAGTAATGTCACGTGTCTTCAGTTTGTAAATTTCCCTTAGTGCCACAGAGGAACTAACCATTACAGTAATTAAACCAGGGTAAAAAAATACCAGTAAACTACGGCTTTGTTAACGTAAAACAGTTTCAAGATTGATCTGACATGTAGCCTGGTTACTACCCCTCATCTTGACCCCTGCCTTCAGTGGGAAGTGTGTGAAGTACAGACATGGAAGCGTCGCTATAACAGCCAAACAATAGGATTAGACTAAACTATTTATATTCCAGAAAACAACACATACAATTGGCACAGCTCAATCATCATCATCATGGTTTGGGTGGAAATTTAACCCAGAATTTTTTATTCACATTTGATACGCCCCAGTTCAATATTTACCCAAACTCTTGTGTAGTCTGTAACACATCTAGTAATACATAAACAAGATCACATTTTAGTGTTGTCAACACTATTTAGTTGTTTTCCCCTTCCATTTCATAATGTTTCTTTAACTGCAATTAAACTATGCAATGAAATGCGGCACCCTTTATTCAAAACAGTCTGCTTGTCATTAAGTATGGACATGGTAAATGTGTTGAATTTAAATTACTTCACCTAATTTCATATTTCCAACAGTGGAATAATTTCCTGTCTCTCCACTCCATATACAACCTTTCACACACACACACACACACACACACACACACACACACACGCACATACGCACATACGCATGCACACACACTGTTCTGTCACTTATCCAGGTACCAGCAATGACATGATGAATTGTCTCCATCCCTTTGTCTCCAGATTTTGTACTACAAAGACAGACGTCAGTCCACTGGGGATGAGCTTCACATAATCTAATCCTCTGTGGCTACTTAACCTGTCATTGCTGCTCTGTACCATGTGGGTGGAACATTGTAAGGCACTCTAACCTTGTACTCAGGTATGAGATCCCACCACAGAGAGGGTGTATAGCATAGCACGGTGTTGAATAATGGTGATGTCCAGCGTTGTTAAGTTCTCTACTACTAGACTACTCACTACCAATTCTAGGGAAACTGTCTTACAGAGCTTGTTATCTGTTTGGCTTTGTAACAAGTAGACAATGACATTCAACATCAACATATGATGTGCAGTGTACTTAATAAAAGATGAAACTGGAAATTCCAAATTTTCATGTCGTGGCTTGATATCGATGCCCCCTCTGAGCCTAGGTGAGTAATAATGAAAATGATGTGATATAGTATATGGGCAAAGCCATTCAAAACACTGGTATAGTCCTTTAAGTTGAGAGTATCTAAGTTATAATAGATGGGACTGAGAGAGAAAAAAAAAATCAGCGAAGAATCACAAAAAGTATCACAAAATGAGAATTTAACAAAGGGGGTACGTTTTATGTGATGTTTACGTTACTGTTTATACCATGTGCCATTGCCTGATGTGTAAAATAAAGTATTGATGTTCTTGTGATTCTCACTATGCATCTCTCTCATCATCCAGCCTCCTCGTTATCCATCTCTCTTTGTATTCATCTTCCCATCCTCCACTTCTAGCCTTCTCTCATAAACACATTCCAGGAGCACACCATATGCACCAGCAGAGGATACTGCCATAGTGTACAGTCATAAATCTCCTCACAGCAGGAGGGCCAACTGCAGTGTATGTTTATTAGTGTGTGCATATCACCTTTATAATAAATTCATTATTTGCTTAAACCCTGTGCCTCCCAAACTATTTGTTAACTACTGCAGCAGAGGCTTGGAGAAACTCTTTCAACAACGCTGTGATGAAAGTAAGTAATGATCTTTTTCTTTTCTCTGTTTTTTTTTACTTCTCTCACCTCGCTGGTTGTGATCGCTGACAGAAAGCGTCAGCTTTTTGGGTATTCACATGTGCTGGAGACCACCTGCCGAGAGAGCTGCTGCCGACAGCTTCACACACACACACACACACACACACTTTAGAACATCTGATGTAACCTCTACCCCTCCTTGTCAAGGAAAAGTACTTTATATAAATGTTTATGCAGGACAGAGAGGGTTACCGCCACCTCCTGTTTTCCCTTCTCTTTCAACAGAACACAAAATCCAGGACATTTAGAGTAAATCAAACTGCTTCATTCTGCCTCAGATGTTTATTTCTGTCCTCCCTGTTCTCAGGGGTTTTGGGTAGACTTTCAAAATAGCCTTTGATTAAATACACTTAAAACATTGTCTCTAGATGACAATGTGCTTTTACAGAACAGTGCTTCCACAGAAAAAGGCTAAATTTGTCACAATTAACAGATTAATTTGTTATTTAAGAAACTTAATTACACGTGTAACCCACTTATTTTAGAAATTGCAGCCTCATTCAAGAGATTATTTACTTGAAATTCAACTATGGAAGTCACTGAACATAAACCCAGAAAGCAAGGGGTACATTCATTATGCCAAGACTGTCTCTGACCAGCAAATCAGCATATCAAGGTGGATTTTGGAGTTTAATTCTAAATAAGGTAAGCTAGTGGTTTACCACACTAACCTGTGTCATAGTCATCCATCAAGACTGTCTTAATTATGTCAAGCTTACAGTTGCCGGCTTTGCGGTTGACACAATCCAGCAACTAGGGAGGCACCTGCCGGCTGCATGAGGAGCTTGTCATGACAGTTTTTAATGTCTCTAATGTGCCTAAAAGACAAGCTGCTCCTGTTTTTCTCCCTGCTGGAGAAACTCCATGGGCACTTTCAACTATCCCTCGTTGTTTGATCATGACAAGCAGCTGGAGGTCAAAAATGGGGCCTTCAGACCTCCAGCATTAGATTCCAAGGGTGATGAGGATGACTTTCAAAGACTTTGTTTCTTCTGATTCTCCAGAATCATCACACAATGTTGAGAATATTGGCTGTACAATACTTATTGCATATATCAACCCTCAGGGAGGCAGAGGCAGCTACGGAGAGCTACAGACTGGTGCACAGCACAGCATGCGTCTGTGGAGCAGTTATCATCTCCTTTTGTTGCGCACAATACACGTATTGGAAACATTGAACACGGGGGGTAGTCTAATCTTCTCTCTAGAGGGAATCTTTCAGAATTGGAATGAAACTGAACACACAGGTCATCAGCTACATTTTGAAGAGTTGCTGTACCTTCAGGCTGCCATCATCTTTGGATTGTGTTGAAATTCACTGTGTCCACTGCTCTGTCTCCTGCAAACAGCAGTGCTCCTGAGTGAACAGATACGGAACTCTCACTAACATAAGTCTGAGAACCTGGCCAGGTGGAGAAAATACAAATTTTAACCTCACAAAACTTTTACAACCCAGATAATTCACTTAGAAGCATGGTCCATGACCACTTGATCTATACAGTAGTGTAGTGTGCTTTCCTGAGTGCAAAGTAAATCGTTCTCATTTGGAGAGGGTAACATTTTGTGCGAAAGCGAAGGTGAACATAGACACTAAGGTTCTGCCACCAAGAGTCATCCATTGCAACAGGACTTCCTCAGGCAGCTCACTCCTCTTGCCTAAATTATAATGTTTTTAGGAACTTAAAGTTAGCTCCCCTAGATGCAGCTCTAAGAACTTTAGAGAAGTGTCATCAAGTAAGTTCGCAAATTTCCCCCAATGTGGGATCAATAAAAAAGTCTTAACCTTTGGGATGGCAGGAGTATATATGTATTCAAACACATTACTGCCAATAAAAACTTCATTCACCTAATTCAGGAGATTATTTGCTTTAAATCTAACCATGAATCCTGCCACCATGTATTTCCATGAGATTACCATATGCTGTTCATCCCCTTCAGAACAAATAACATAATCTCACAGCTGCACAGTCACTCATTTTCTTTCAAGCCGTGTTATAATACATACCATATTATTTTCAGCACACAATAATTGTTAAAGAAATGTCGCCCATGATGTAAATGAGGCAAAATTGAATGGAATAAATAAATAAATAAAACACCCTTCTTTGCTAACGGCATATTTTTAATAACTAATCTTTATTTGTGTACAGTACATGTCTTTAATTTTCTTGACATTTAGCCGACCATCTCAAGCTTGATGGGGCATAAAGACAGTGTACAGAGTAACAAGCACAATAATTTCCCTTCTTTTCCCCCTCCCCCTCTTCCCCTCTCCTATTTCTTTCTCATTCTTTATTTGCAGCGTACATTTTCACTGTTAAATGGAATTATGATCAAAGAGTTTGTGGCTGCGTATTGTGTGTCCTAATGTTAGTCACACATCAGTGAGTTGAATTTTGATCTGCCTGGAGCGCCGCAGACTAAAAAGCAAGGCAGACGGAGGGAACAGTGAGGAAGTGGAGGAGGAGGAGAGGGGGGTAAAGAAAGCGAAAATAGGAAACATGGCAAAGAGCGAAAACAATGTACTCTGGTGCCAGGATCTTTTTTTTTTGTATATCACTGCCTCTCTCTACCTCTTGCTCTCTCTCTCTTGCCATCTCTTTTTCTCTCTGTCTCCCTTGAAGCTTGTCAGTTAGAGCTTTGGCTGCCACCAAGGGAATTGGAGGATAGATGATGTGTGTGGAACAGTGGAGGGAGGGTAACAGACAGACAGAAAGTGAGATGAAGAGAAAAAGAGGGAGAGAGAGGAGGAGTCATGAGTGGGTTGAATAATGAGGTAATGTAATAATGCTTGTCTTCTCTTTGTGATGACACTACTGAAACATCTCCCGACAAATGCTAAAAATGTGCAAATCCTCCACTGTCACATGTGAAAGTATCACTAGAAAATGCCATTTTGTCAACCATTAGGAAATTCATATATAAATACAGTGTATACGCAACCATAACCAATCTATTTGCTTCTTATGTGTTTTTCATGCATAGATGCAGTCCAAGAAATGTGTATTAACATCATGAATATGTTTGTCTTGGACCTACAGTTTTTTCATTAATTTTGAGTTTTACATAATTCATCTGTTTCTACCCTGTTTATGCTGTACATAGAATACTGTGTACTTTTCCATAAGCGCCCGGCATCTAAGAATATTCTGTTTAACTTTTATTACTTAAATGAAAGATTACATTGCCTCGCACAATCTCAAAGGGATCCAGAGATGATGACAAACCATATATATTCAATATGTGTTTTTTCCTGAACTTACATTAAGTGCACTCTTTTGAAGATTTGAGATTTGTGTGGGTACTGTTGATATCCTATGATTTTCTATATGTATTCCACATAATTCTATGCCTGCAGGCCCAAGTTACACTTTTAGTTGAGTAACAAATGATCCTGTCACTGGGTGTTTGGCCCTCTAGTCTAATTATTACTAGCCTTGCCTCTGGTTTTGAAGCCACAGTGCTGTACAGTGCTCCGTTTATAACATGAGCAATAGTTTGATATATTATATCCTAAACTGTCCTGTGTTATTATTACTACTGTGCTGTATTGCTTTGTTTCTGTACAGTCTTTCCGAGCCACCTTGTGTCCATGCTTGTCTTGTGATTTGTTTCTGTTGTCTTGATTCTTGACAAGTTGTTTTACTCACTGACACAGCGGATACTCTAAGTGCTCAGTTCCTCTCAAGCTCTTGTCTTTTGTGGGATTCAAGGGCTGATATGTTACATCAGGAAACTCGGAGCCGTCAGAGAGCTAGTGCTTACACAATAAAAGCTCGCTAAAAAGACTGCTGTAACCAATGCATATAGAATGCACAAATGTATGCAAACACACACACACACACACACACACACACACACACTCTCATACCCGCCACTTCACCCCTGCTTAACTCCCCTGACACTTGCAAGCCTCCAGAGGTTTGACGTTGAACCTCTTGTGAACTCATTAGTTCAAATGCCTGTACAGTAAGCCTGCGTTTGTGCATGCATGTATTTGCATGCGTGTGTGTGTGTGTGTGTGTGTGTGAACTTAAGACTGTCTATGGGCATTCTACAAGTAGACATAACTCTGTGATGGAAAGGTATTTGAAGGATGGGAATGATGTGCGTACTTGTTTGTGTTTTTTAGTTCAGTATTTTCATTGCAGAGAAGTGATCTGAATGGATGGTGGGCATACAAGGTGCAGGATTGTCCCACATGCTAATTGACAACATGTCTTCATTATGTTAATAGAAAACAAAATTCGATCGGCATTACATTTCCCTCCGAATGTATTTGTGCTGCAAATTGGCTGTATATAAAAGCAATTTCTAGCTGTAAATACCATGACTCTCCCAAGGACCATGCTGCCATCTCTCTTCCTAAGAGGGTCTGGGGGTCTTGGCCTGGGGAAGATAATTGGGAGCCATAACGCAGGTAAAGCCAAAGCAGTTGTAGTTCACCATAGTTCACACTCACAGCAAACCCAACACAGAAAAAAGGAAAAGGACTAAATCAATTCTCTGTCATTTCATATTGTCAAAAATGTGCAAATATTTTGAACTTTGCACTAATTCTTCTTTTTCCTCTTCCACGTGGAGTAAAATAGCTGTATGGAGTGGATAAGACATATCAGAGCTGAACAAGTCAACTATAGGCCCAAATGTATACAGTAATGTCTCTGTTGTAGATGGCTGCTCACACAAATCTTTTGAACAGCTAAACTCAGCCACAAGCAGGCAGATATCGCCTGCCTCACTGAACCAATACTGACCGGCTCAACCTTCAGTGACACAGCTACAGCACACATGGGATCTAAATGCCTGTCCTAAAAGAAAGGAGTTCAGGGGTCCTGGCTGGGGGGAAATAATTGGGTAGCAGAGAGACAGGCCATAGTCAAGCCAGGCCAAATTCATCCAAGTAGCAGACAGGCAGACATACATAAGCTAGGCAGTTAGTGAGTCCAGTGAGGCCAGAGTAGCACTGACCGGGCCAACCAGTATGTTGACATGTTTTCATACCCAGAGAACACCAGGGAATACAGAGTATATGGGGTCTGCTGTGAGATAGAGATGTGCTCTGAGAACTGCTCTGAGGAGGGCTGGCCTTTCCATCACTACACTTTCACTCATTAGTTTTTCTACTAAAATCCTGTATGTCGAAAAAAAGAAGCTTTTAATTAAGATGATCAATTTAAAAAGTGTACTTGTGTATCCTTGATGACCCAAAATAATAAGCCTTCAAAAAGTGTCTCAAAAATAAAGGAAAGCCTGTTCAGTTTTCAACATAGACAGTCACACATTAGAAAGAAGAAAGACCGACAGTGTTGCAGCTTCATTTATGAGTAGCTTAAAAAAGTCCTATGAATTTAGAACATTTAAATTGAATTTTCAGGGAGGTAATGTTTTGCCAAGACAGCAAGTCTTTATTTCATGTCCAGTGAAGCAAAGCATTTTTTTACTGCTCTTTTAGCACAAGAAGGGAAATGTACTTGAATGTACAACATTCATTTTTACCCTTAAGAAAAGTCAGGCATATTTATATACAATGTAGAAGATTAATGAAAGTCATTAAGAGTCTTCTTATTTAGATTCTGTGGCCCAAAGCTAATGTGCAAGCACCCTGGTCAAAGCAGCGGTAACTGACCAGGCCAGCCTGCCAGATGACATGCCCTCCCCATGCCTTCACATCCACAACACACTGGGGATCTATGAGGACAGCTGGGGCAGAAAAGGTGAGAGCCTCAGTTCTCGGTGCTGAGACAGAAACAGTAATTGGCCAAAAGACAGAGACAGACTGCATAACCTGCCCAACACAGTTTTGACTAGGGTACTGTTAGAGTTGAGTCCCTCGTCATGCAGCTATAGCACTGCATCTATAGTATTAGACTTCATAGATACTGGGAATCCTGCACGTACACAGACACACACACACACACACACACACGAACAAAATAAATGTGGCAAGCAGAAAAACAAGAGTTTAACCATAGTAAGCAGTGGCCAAAACCTTCCCATTTTGTAATTCAATTACTTATTAACATGGGTAAATTAAGGTATTTATGCTAAAACTTTTATTTCTGCCACAGTGCTTTACTGAAAAATGTGATTGGTACCTTTGTGACTTTTTTAACATGGTTCCTGGTATCCTGGTCTGCTGGTTGTCAGTCAATCCAGACTGATACATCTGAAATATCTCAGCAGCTAGTGATGGATTGCTGTACGGTTTTGTACAGTTATGTACATTCCTAGTCCACAGAGGATGAATCCACTGGTGACACCCTGACTTTTCATATAGTGCTATCAACATGTGTAGCATGTAATTCTGCATCAACTGTGTGATATCCAGTGGGAAAACCATGATAGATACACTATGATCTCAACTAGTCCTAGCAGGCTACTTGAAGATCATTTTAAGAGTGTATTGTTTTCAGCTGACTGGCAGCTGCATCGAGCACTGGAAATGTGTTCAGCTGAACCTTTCAAATGTCTTTTTTTCAGATTTGACACTGACACTTGACACTGTTGCATGTGTTTCTTCTTAATGTCCTTTTGAAGAGCATGCCCAAATATAGAGTAGCTGAGGGGATTTGGGCCAGGTTTGAGACACAGTGTGAGCACGTGAGTATGTACACGAGTGTGAATGTGTATGTGTGTGCGTGTCTGTTGGGTTGGTGTATGTGTGCTGTTGGCCCTAGGGAGCCCAACTCACACCAAATTACCTGTCAGGGGTTGACATCACCTACCCCCCAGCCAACCACACACAGAGGACAACTAGGCCCTGCTCCAAGGCTCCTGTGATCTGTCAGCTCAACTAGCCTCTCCTTTTTCGTCCCTCTATCCATCCGAGTATGTATTCTTTCTTTCTTTCTGTCTTTCTGTCTTTCTTTCTTTCTTTCTATAGTATAGTATAGTATAGGTCAGGGAGGTCAGGACAGTTTCTGACAAAAAAGGTGCCCAATGTCTCCCTCTGGTGCTGGTTATTATCTCAGCCTGTTGATGCTGCACCACAGGCACATGCCCAAACACACACAACACCTTGGGATGCTAGACACATATAAATGCTGGTGTCTCTCTCTGACACACACACCTGGAGGCAGATGTGTCAGGGGTCTTTGTATCCTCGGGTCCTGAGGCCCCTGGCTGTCTCTCATCATGCTACTATCACAAGTTGTGAATAGATGCCCCCGACACACAGATACTCATTCAGATAGTGAGACACATCACAAATTGCCCCCAAACAAGCCCCCCCCCCGACACACACACACACATAATTGAAAATGAATCTCACCCATAAGCATAAAACCCACACACAGGATGATACCACAGTTCCCCCCACACTCACTCGCTATATATATATATATATATATATATATATACATATATACACACACACACACACACACACATATATATATATATATATATATATATATATATATATATATATATATATCAGTCTCTGTATCTCTATCTGCATCCTATAACCCCCGCCAACAGTCACCAGAGAGTGAGAAAATGGAGCCTGAACCAATGTCTGATTGGGCTGCACTTGTCGAAACAGCAGTAGGAGGCATAGAATGAAGCTGAATGTTCTCAAGACTGTCCTCTCAAGGTCACCAATTTTTCAACAAGACATCCTACAGGGAAAACACTTGACTGACCACTGACTGCACATACAATATATGATGTGTACAATGTATTTTTTAACACTGTGGGCCAAAGCTAAATACAGCCATTGTTGCTTGTGGTGAATACAACAATGTTTTGCAGTAGATGCAACCCTGTGCCATAGGTTGCATTTTTTAAAAATATTTGAATACTATTTATTATTGTTGTCTACTGGAGGGACAAAAAAAAAAACCCCAACAAAAGTTTGTTAGAAGTCGTATGTCAGAATGCAAAATAATGGAGAGATTGGCTGAATTCATAATACCACTCATCATGTCCAACACTTTACATTACTCTTGTGAATGTTATTCATATGTCAGTCCTTCTATTTTTCATTCAGAAATATAAGCATGGTTTTGGCCTTAAAACTACCATACTGCCACTTTTGCCAGTACTTGTTTGTTCACCATCCGGTGGTCTAAAGCTGCATTTCCACCACAGGATTCCCCTGGGAATCAGAACCTTTGGAGGAACTCCACCGCAGAGACCAGGGTCTAAATTAAGTTGCACGGACAATATTTTATCCCCCAAAAGTCCCAGGTCGGAGGGTACTACCATATCTTTGAAAGTACAGGAACTTTTAAGGTGGAGCTTGTAGGGCTGAATATTTATGATAAATTGAGGACTTGCACTTGCACAAAGGGAGAACGAGTAGGATTTTCCTAAAAAAACAATGGATAAACTCATAAAAAATAAGCCCTGTTTCTTTTCTTATCCCTTTGCTGTGCTTGGGACATTTCTGGGCATCTCAGTTTCAGTTTTGTTTCTCTGGGTAACTTCTGTGAGATCAGGATAAAGATATTGCAACCATGTTGCATGGCTGTCTCTCTCCTCTGAACTTGTCTATGAAGAGCTGCTAGTCTGAGGTATACACACACACACACACACACACACACACGTACACTGAGTAGAGACCCAAAAGTGGACAGGATGAGGGTTCACCTCAGCTACATTCACACAAAATTCGGCAATTCAATACTTTCCTGCATGGTTATGAGGAGGCATGGATGTTTATTTTACTTTAGAACGTAACTGCCATGAAACAATCCAGAAATTAAGTTTTATTTCTCGAATTCACTGCTTTGTTCTTTTTAATACTGCTCCCTCACTCGTTCACTCTCTAGCTTGCCTGACCATCGCTCCCCTCTTCAAACGTCTGTGGAGTAATTTGCCTAATCTTCGTGGGTCTTTTAGACCATGTGGGACAAGAATGAGCTGAAGGAATCTTTTAGTTCCTTGAAAGCGGTATATATCATTATATGGTAAGTTAGTTCCATACAGAAAGTACATTTAAATTATGGCGTGTAAAAAGTTGAAATCTATTTTTGTTTACACTTAGATTAAACACTGCATGTAAAGTAACAAGACTGATATAAGCACAATACAACAGGAAGGCCCTGATTTTAAACTCACAGGACAGTTGCAGCCTTTCTGTGGAGTCATATCATCCTATTATCGGTTTCTTTGAAAGTATTTGTCTTTAAGTGTTACAACCTGTCCAGGGTGCACCCCACATGTACCATGCCCCAATCCCAGTCCACCCCAGTCATGTTGGAATATAGTGGAGCTGGAGCCACTGCAACATAAGAACAGTTTTAACCATATGCAAAATGTATGCATCAAAGTTAGTATCAACACAGTCAGAAGTCAGAGAAACAAACTGTATTTAGTCTACTGGAAAGTGCGTAATATGGTATTTGCAATTCATTTTTGTATTAAACTCTTTTTTTAACTTCAAAAAAGCCTGCTAAAAACTTGCAACATATGAAACTTGTTATGTGAAACAGACTAAAAAGAAGAGAACTATACTTTTTCTAGGCAGTAGACCAAAGGCTAACAAACACCTACAGGCTTAATAGAGGATTTTTTGCAACAGCACTGATATTGCCTGATAAATCAACTCCTGCATGCACACAGAAATGCATCATCTGATTTATCCAACCACCGTGAAAGACTGAAATTGCTTTTTTCCTGTGTGACAACACTGCTCCATGCTGAAGGGCTTCTTTTAAGACCTAGGAGCTTCAGCCAGTTTTTCGATGTGTCAGGATTTCTATTCATTTGGAGTCCAGGCATGTAAAACTACCACAAGCTCACCCACATGTAAATGCTCTCAGTACAAGTCAACGTAAACCCATTTCCAGTAAGGGACAGCTGGACTTAAAGTTATTTAGTGATGCTGTCAGCCGATTTATTCCTACTTGGTCCAATTTACATGGCGCTTTCTCCGTCTTGAGCTGTTGTTGAGATTGAATGTGTGTGGGGAAGATCCGTCCTTTTAAGCAGACTGGAGTTTCAGCATTGAGTCTAAGATTGACTAGCTGTCACCAGATATTGATTTCCTCTCGCCTACTTAGTTCACAGCAATAAGCCAGGGGTAAATCCCAGGGTACCAAACAGTTGCTACACGGACAGGAGCCTGCAATTCACTAATGCAGTGTTTCGGTCTTATTTTTATCCTGTGATGTAAAATCCATGTTACACTAAGTAACTTTGAAACATTGCCCCAGCACTCATAACTCTCATGACAGTATCATTCAGCCTTAGGAAGTTATCAGGACAAAACTAAGTTAGAAAACAACATGTATGATTTTTTTTTTCTCTCCAGAATGAACAAACATGAGCCAGAGACATAAACAAGCTTTATGGCCCACAGCAGGTAAAACATGAACAATTAAAGGTTTACTATTAAAATGTCATCAAGACAAATAAGGCTTACGCGTTCCTGAATTATGATGTTGTGGTATTCATCAGCTGATTAGCGATCATGATTGTTGCGATCTCAGTAGTTAATCTGCTCTCTGAAAGAATAATGAGAGGACGCTTGTTAGCAAGCCAAACACCTGCAAGGGCAGACGCTCTGTTGGTGTGTGTGTGTTTGTATGTGTGTGTGAGATGTGTGTATGGCTGGATGAGGTCCAAGTGGAGTACTAATACCTACCCTTGCTGCCACTCTAATAAGAGAATCTGGCACACACACCGCTCCACTCATCACCTACAGCATACAGTAGAATAACATATCTCATCGAATTCATTACTTTTTCTAAGCATGCATTCTCTAACTTTTTCTTTTTGTTTTGCTCGACCCTGTAGACTAAATTTGTTTCTCTCATCACTCTACTCACTTTTCCCACTTTTTCCTAAAAAAAAAAGTACAGTAAATAAACATGAAGTTGCTAGTTCATTTGGCACATCTGGTTTTATGAAGCTTATTCAGTTTTACTAAAACATTTGTTTATCCACATTAACATTATTCAGGTAGGACAAAATTGGAAATACCTTTCAGTATATGAAACCACAAACTACGGCCTCCAAAACAGTAGAATCACATAGAAAGACAGAGGTAGATAAGTACAGTAAAGAGAGTGTTTTCACTGTTATGGCAACTCAGCAGGGGGGCAATGTTTTTTCCTGCTGGTGTAAGCCCAGATAACTAACAAAATACAGTAGTTTGAGTGTGTTTGTGTATTTGTGTGTGCGTGTGTGTGTGCGTGATATGTGCGTGCATGTGTAATGGGGGTGATGTGTGTGTTTGTGTGGTGGGGAGGTAGTTATGTATGCAGGACCATTAAGTCAGATCAAATAGATGTCTAGCATCCTCCACATCTTCTCATCTTTAGCTGAGGAGCCTCTGTCCATTGAGACCAGCAGTAGCCTATACGCATTGCCCAAGGAGGGACACACAAGTCCCTCTTCACTTACAATTATATGACAGCAACTGGGAATTCCCAAGATTTGTCGCTACACACAGTCCATCCCAGTTAACCTTTCTTTTTTCCAATCCCATACCCTCACACAGACAGGACAGAAAAAAAAAAAACAAGAAACTGTGTTCACAAGTAGGTAGCACGACAAAAAGCATTTAAAAAAAAAAACATCAAAAAGGGCAGAAACAATATAATATAAATATATTTAACAAAGGTTATATTTCTGTTCAGACTAAAAGATTGTTGCAAGTTGTAAAGGTAGGTTGTTAGGAAGATTGACCTAATTGATATCAATGTCAGAGAAGATGTCCAGTTTCAAGATGTTGCTTTCCCTGATGCAGGAATATAAAAAGAATGTTTCAAGTGGGTTGCTTGAAGTTACCTGCCAGAGGAGGATTTCAATGTAAAATATCTAGAAAAGAACATAAATATTCAGTTGCAATATTAAAACCTGCCCTCTTGAACTTAAACACTCGCCATGTTTCTCAGTGTTGGTCACTAGACTGGAGCATTGTTGGCACATAGTTTCCTAAGGAAAGCCCCTTTTCTGCATTGTTTCCCAGCGAATGTCAAACCAGATTAGGGGCAATGCAGAGGGACAGTGGAGGGTGAAGGGGTGCGTTTGACGTGCATCATGGGTCGAGGCAGGCGGACCCCCTGCCGGGTGGCCTCGGCTGTCGTAACCTGTAATTATAGCTACATTGACAGGGTTGCAGATGGTCTAGCTGAAGAGGGATTAAAGACGCAGGATAGTACACATCCTCTGTGAATATATATCTATCCTTCTCTGTCTTGTTCTGTCTTTATCTCTCTCTTTCTGATAATATGAACTTTTTTTGTAACACACCATATATCTTACACCTGATATCCTTCTAAGGATATTATATTATTGAATTAAAGGATAGAAAACCTTGCGTAGCCTGAATTTGCAATTATAGGAGGAAGTGTGATGTTCAAATAGTGATTTCAAAATTAAAGTGGTTTGGTGTTGCTTTCATCACTCTGTGATTTTGTTAACATTGACATGTTTTATGTATTAAAGCATGATTATGATACATTTTTGCCAAACCATTCCTTAACCCAGTGGTTCTCCATCTATTTCTACTTCAACTGATGAAATAAGGGTTTAAAAATCACTTCCTAGAAGAGAGAACGTAAAGCTAAAATTAAGCATTACAAATACTGTAAAATCGATGGATGTTTCTTTTTCATTTTCCAGTGTGATTTTTTTTTCTCCTCCTGCATTAATACAATACCTTGCATTCATGCTCCTGAAAGCCTCTCTTCCCTCATTCATACAAACATTAGTTGTGCTTTTACTTCTGTGGGATGTTCTAAGAAAAAGCTCTCAGTAATTGATGTCATTACTGTGCCTCACCTGTCATTGCCTCGCTAAATGCACAGGGACAGAGATTCACCTAAATGGCAGTGAAGAACAGTCAGGCTCAGGGAAGGTGTAACTAGACAATGAAGTGTACTTGGATAATGGTATGCATTTGTGCCTTTGAATCCCATACAGACACAGAATAAGGACAGAGTGAGAATGAAGTAAAGTAGGGAAAAAGAGGAGAGAGAGAAAGACATAGGACAGAAATAGAGAGGAAATGTTAATGAGAGAGAAGGGAGCAATCATTTCTTCAAGTGATTGCATAGATGAGGGATAATCTATTATGAATGTGTGCCTTGCTTCCTTTGACTTAGATGCATTAGCTTTGCCCTCACAACTGTTTCTCAATAGATCGCTGGAATCGCAATTTAGTCCCCCAGTATCATGCAAATGGCACTGCGGCCGGCTCCTAATTCATAGATTGCACTCAGTGGCCCTTCGCCAAACCATTGTCCCATAATTAATGACTCATTCCTAATTCTTTCCTCCAGTAAGGTTATTGCTATTTACAGCTTAAACCTTCATGGGGGGAAGACAAACACAAAGTGGATTTACAAGATCAATTTAACATTCAAAATGGACTTCAAAACTTTTAAACACATAAATGATAATAAAATGAAGATGATAACAGAAGAAACATACAATTTTACAGATTCTTATAGCAGTCACCTATTATCTGCACATAATGAACAACCCTGTGTAATGAACACAGCATTCATTTAGCACAAATGAATTAGCAGTTTATGAAATGATGCATCCAAGCAAATTGAATTATACCATCTGTGGTTTATGTGGCTTTAAGGCTCGAGGGACAGCTTAGATTGCTACTGACATGTAGCCATTATGGTAGCTACAGTATGGCTGTCTGGATGGCTTTGTGTTTATGCATCTGAACACACGCACAAACACATACAACTCTAATTTTAAGTGATGAAAACATAAAGCATTTAAGAATTGTTTCCAACAGTATAATTCAACTTTACAAATGTGCAAACATGTAATCTAGGTCTAGGTACGATATATTACAGTGCACACCCACAGATTGTTAGGCATATTACAGTCAAATCCTGTTAGGCAGGATTTGTGTATACCAGTATGTCACATGTTGATGCAAATTCTTCCTTTCTTTATCTTTAACACAAGCTTTCACATTTTTCTCTTTTTCCCAAAATACGCCTGCTATACTTGAAGTATGTGCATCACACTTGGGCCAAAAGCCAGTGCTGTCTCACATATTTGCAGACTCTCACAGGATTAAACAACATAGAGCCTACAGTAGGAAATCGTCCAAACAGAAATCAAATCTGCCCCACTGAATAAATATCATCTTGCCGTCTGAGGCCCATCTCTGCAAGATAACCTGTCTGCTGAACACAGCTGACAGACAAACATGCACGCACAAACATAAAAACAGAAGTTGCCTATATATGCATGCGCACATGCATACACGTACACACACACACACACACACACACACACACACACACACACACATCTGAGCTGGGTAAAAAAATCAGCCTTGGACATGACAGGAATGCAGACAGACAACCATGTGTAAAAATGCCTATCCATCCATCCATTCACCCATCCACTTATCCAACCATCCATTTGTTCATCCATCCATCTGTCTGCCAATTCGTTTATCGGTCCATCGATCTCCCCATCCATCTGTCTGCTCATCCATCCATCAAACTTGGTTTAGAATTAGAGTCTGAGGCAGCAGCTCCAACCTGGAGGCCAGGATGATATGGAGGGTTTTGACGTGATGAAGGTTATGAATAAGGTAAAGGTATTTCAGGATACCGTCTTCACTGCTGTAATAAATGTGTTAAATTTTGCTGTTTGATGTTAAAAGTTGTGTCTTAGTAATGAGCTGAATTACTATTAGTGAAGTCAAGGAAAGGGGAAGGAAAGGAAATGAGAACACAAACAAATATTTTAGGCCACAGCCAAGTCCTCAAACAAACTAGACTGTAATGTATTTATTATAGCATCATATTTCATGATACAAAACCATGGTGAATCCTGGCTTAAAGTAAAAGTTAACTGCTGTGAAGGCTTTTTTGTTCCGCTAAAAAAAAAAAATTGGCTTGTTTTGACTGCTGAAGCAATTTGCCAATCTGTACTTTTGCTCACAAACAGTCAATGGACGAGTTTTATAAATAACAGCATGGATATTTGATGCAATGACCACCACTAAATGTGTGCAACAGCTAAGATAGATAGATTTATAAACTTACCAGGAACTTGTGTGTCTCTCTAGTGTATTTTCCTTGGATCCATGTTCATGTTCTGTATGTTCATAGAGTAATAAAACTTAAGATCACCACATATTTTTGCTCCACCTAAAACATTTTCAACTCAAGAGGACATAGTTTCACCTCAGCTGATGCTACTTAATATAGAGCTGCATTTGTTCTCCTCTGTTTGCATCTGAAAGAGCTGATTTTGGCCTCCAGCCAGTGAAATCACTTGATAACTCATGACAAGTCAAAGGAGAGTGACACACTCAAACACATTCACACTGTTTAAGTCACCATCTGTGGTGGCAGACAGCTGCAGCTGACATTGAAAAAAATCTGCAAAAGCCTATTCATGTCAGATCACCGTGAGGGTGAGGGCAATGTTCTCTCCAATACTGACAAGGAAATTTGGGCTATCCCACATCAGACCAGGGGCCATCTTGAAAGAGATTTTATTTTTCCCCATTCATCATCATTAAAAACTTGAATATGATTTAAACACATGCTGTTTTATGGACCTCTGCTATCATCAGACAATTTTATCTGGGGGAATATTTAGACAATTTATCATGTGCCAACCCAGTTCATTATGATGGCAATTCATTTGCCCAAACCAAAAACTTCAAACTGAAAATCAGCACCAACATTATCAGCTTGGCTGATACATTAGATTTTTTGTTATGATGGAAACCGCCTTCAAGTGGATGGAGGCTCAGTCCCAACATGTACAGGTGTATCTGCTGTCAACACTGACTACATTTTCTCAATTAATATTAATAACTACTGGCATTAAAAAGGTGAGAGTGTCAAAGTTAACCAAACATCTGATTTCACACCTTTTGATTCACCCATATGTTTAAAGCCTAGTGAAATGGTTACAAATGTCTGCTTCATGTTGTACTTTTTGCAGAAAAAAAAGAACACAATTACATGTTACAGATGAGATGTTATTACAAAAGCAACATTTAACGTGGAATAGAAGAGAAACGTGAATTCTTGTTTTTAACTCTCTGGTGTGATATACTGATTCACTTTGTAGTAAGGGCTATTACTGTCAAAAGTCAAACTGCAATCTTGAGCTGGAAAAGAGTATTTATTTGACAACAAAGACAGTTGTTGCAGCCAGTCCCCATGTTTACATGTTATTGATTACAGTTTTTGAATGTAATACCATGTTTGTAACCAATTATGTTTTGAATGTGACCTCCTCAATTCAGTTTGCAGCATGCTGACAGTTTGATAGACGACATTTATACTGAGATTAACTATGCCTGTGGTGCCTACACCATTCATAGAGAGACCAGCATTAGCACTGATGACAGGAGCTATTAAGAATCAGACAGGTTCAGGCATGGCTCATCTACACACACACACACACACACACACACACACACACACACACACACACACACACACACACACACAGATATATATGGCACACATCAAGTACGTGCCCTAAAATGTGTATATATGCCTTCAATAAAACATTTCTACACTTGAACATTTTGTATACTGATGCACACACATCACACACACACGCACAAAAACTAACCTGCCCACAGCCAAGGTCAGAGAACTGCAATATAGATGAGCATATTTGATCAAACTAGGAGAGGTTATGCAAATGGGATCCACGCAATTAAACCAAATTCATGCATAATACATAAAGCCTCTGCACTGGTCCTTGTGTATGTGTGTGTGTGTGTGTGTGTGTGTGTGTGTGTGTCTGCACTTTTATATTCTTGGGACAAAAAGGGGTGTGGCCCCTTCTTCCAAGTGTGATATTGACATGTTAGATAAATCATTTGCAAACCTGTCTTGAACAACATCTAGTATACAGTACATTACAGTCAATGCACCTCAAGACCAGCTCCCTCACAGAGCAGGTTTGTGAATATATCATGCCAAAGGACATGAAAGGTTGAGAGAGCTAGTTTATCTTGTTCAGGTACTACACCAGAATTTATCCTCAGCAAATAAACCTTCATATTGCCATCTAAAGCGAAAGGGATAATTGCATTTGTAGTCCACTTTACAATTTGGCTGATGCAATGGGGATATTCAAAAATGAATCTATTTATTATGGCACTCATTTTCATCAGTTCATCAAATCTCTTTTCACATTTGTCAAAATTATTGATCATGACATGTCAATATATTCATAAACATTCAGAAAATAGGGAAATTCGGTCGGTTTAAGTACCCTTTAAAGTACTATTATTAGTTCTTCATTGTTATGTTTTCATTGGCTTTATATTGTATCAATTAACAACCTAAAACCAACACTAAGAGTAATTATAGTCAGAATAATAAAGTCAGCAGCTCTTAACGTAGTGCTGACCTTCACAAGCTCATACCAAACAGCTGATTCAGGAGGCAGAACAGGTGTACTGAGAACAATTTTTACTCTGTAAGGAAGGCATACTGTATGCTAGGGAGAACAGGTATAGTCCGCCAAAAAGAAAAAAAAAGATTTTACTATTTTGGCAACATAGACAATGAGATGATGGGATTGCTTGGTGCTGATTGTAAATCAGGAGGAGCTTGATGGGCATGATGCCAAGTGATGAGTTATGATGGATAACTCAACAGTGACGGCTGGAGGACAGGTGTGGAATAGCAGGTCTGATAAGATGAGTTCATCAATTCATCAGGTGACCTGGAGGCAGAGGGCAGCAGATTCTAGTGTCAGGCCATTAGATGGCCATTATCAGTTGTAATCGGGAGCATAGATATGAGGTAGTATGGCCCTACTATACCCCCTAATTAGCTCAGTAGGCTGTTGTATGACTTATAACATGTAGGAGGAAATATGGTGATGCAGTATAAAGAGGACTTTCACCCCGGAGACTGGGTTTGATGTCCCATGTGAAACCATAAGTCAACATTGACTAAGTAAACTGGCGTAAATTATGCCACATACGTAACAGAACTTTAAATAACTTTTGAGTACTGTAGTTTCTTTTAGTGTTGTGATTATATATTATTATTATTATTATTATTATTATTATTATTATACTGAAATCACAGTTAAACAACGGGAACCATTTCATATTGTTAACCACACGGTTATCATTGTTACCATGACAACAAAGCTCAAGTAATGTTACGCCACATTGCTGCGGACGTGTTGATAATATTCGTTAATATGCACCGTCTGGCTAACTGGTAGGTGCAGAAGGCCCCGTCTGAAGCATTCTTATGGTTGTGATAACAACTGATAATAGGCTATTTAACGAATTTATAGCATCTGAGGCAGAGGAGGGAGGAGCGTGGAGCAGCTGCCACGATGACAGGAATCAATATGTATATAGAAATATAATTCAATTAATTTTGTTTACATAAATTAAGTTAGAAAAAGATCCTGCTGTGTTTCCATAAACTGTCTACATATACTACTGTTTAAGTCTATATAAACAAACTTGCGGTGGGGTGTGTCTGGATGTGTCTTTCCGCTTTCTACTGACAACACATTCCAAGTCAAACAAATGAGACAGACACATGATGCTCATTTCAGCAGAAATGTGTCTACAAATCAATTATCATTGTTCAATATGCATATAGTTTTAAAAAATGACTTGATCATATATTCTACCTTGTGTTAGTGCTCACAGCAGGCCATATTTTGTGCTTAATCAGCTGAAAATCCATTTCTTTACACCGAACACATGCCAAGTCAAGAGGAAAATACTTCCTCGCTCTTTAGTGAGATTTTCCACTGAACAGACCACACTGATAAAAGGATAAATCACATGCATTCATGTAATAAAGTTACTGTGCAGCATGGTGTTGCATGATAAGGAAATTTACTGATATTCATGTGAGTTGTATGTAAACAGTACAGAAAACTGTGACTTCCAATAGATATGTTAAAATGCTTTTAAATGACATGAATACAGTGCCAACTTATGATACTGCAATGAAATATGCAGCAGTTAATACATGACAGAAAATAAAGGTAAACAAAGTAATTAAAAATGTCTTAGATTACCGATATAAAAAGATCATTACATACTATACAACAAAATAGATTTCAAATGGGTATAAAAAGCTGTTGCAGCCATTTCATTCTAGACAGACTGTTTACAGTATCTGTCTGGCTGGGACACTTGCTTACAGACCTCACCATTCCCTGACTGCCTGTCTATCTCACTGTAATTATGCTTATCCTCTTTTGGGGTGACCCCCACTCTTCCAGCCCCATTTGCCCCTGAAATCTTTATGGATCCTGAGCCAGTTGTCATGGAAACAAGGAGTACGCCAGGCACATGGTCCCCCCTTTGAATACAATTAATATGCAGCCTGATTTATCCCTCTTTCTTAGGAGGGGGTGCAGGGAGGGGTAGATGGGAGGAAGGGTGGTCCGGTAATTGGGGTAAGAAAAAAAAAAGGGAGGGATCGGGGAAATGAAATTAGCAGTTTTTTAAATGCATCTGAATTTTAGGGTGGGAGGATGCGAGGCAGCATGAGGACGGTTAGAGGATGGGTGGGTGGATGGATTGATGGGTAGGGATAAAAGAGGATAAGGAAGTGGAATGGAATGATTTTAAATCAATCTTTAGCTCCCTGCAAAACAGTTTTTCCTCTTTCATTTTGGAATTGTGACAGTTGTGACAATGTAAGGAAGGGTGGGTGGATGGTAAAAGGATGGTGAAGGGACAGACTGAAAGACGATTGATGTGTTGTCATCCATCTGTATAGCTTCCACAAAATGTTTTTTTTATCCATAGCTTTACATTTGAAATGTCTAGCCACAGAAATAACTGGACACATGCAATTTCAAAAGGACAAAAAGATTTACTTAGTTTGTCAAGGAGACAATGAAACAATGAGACAAAGAGAAAATGAGAGAGCATGTATATTTTTGCTGGTAAGAGTGACTATGATCTAGGGAATATTTGGTGTTATGGGGGAAATTAAACCTTATTTAAAATGTTTTTATATACAGCACATGTTCATGTATTTTTTGTATTTCAGTATTTATACATTAGTTTTGTCTCATTCTCTTCTTTCATTTCCTGTCCATCTATTTCTCTCCTCTGTCTCCTCTTCTGTATCCATCAACTACAACAGCACACATTATCCTCCCTCATTAGACACAACGTGAGAGTCCTTCAGCTGCAGCAAAGGGCTTGATCTTACAAGGGTGCCACGACACATAGACAGCAGAGAGAGAGAAAGAGAAAGAAAAAGGGAACATGAGGAGGAGTTAGAATGAGTGAATAAAGAGATGGGGAGAGAGAGGAGAAAGGGGTAAATCAGAGAGAGAGAAGGACGGAGAGAGAGAGAGAGAGAGAGAGGCGGGAGTGAGAGCCAGGTGACAGCCACACAAAAGCAGTCGGGTGGAAAGAGCCAAACGCTAGAGCCAATTAATTCCCTTCACATGTTTTGAGACAAAAGCCTGTGCACTTGACCCTCCTGTGAGCTGAGGGAAGAGAGAGATGGGTGTGGGCATTGTGGAGGGGGTCGGGGGGGTGGAGGGGGAGGGAGGGGGTGATGACAAACTGGAGAAGGAATAACAGGATCAAGGCTAGAACAGAATCATGGAAGACAAACAAACGGAAGGGAGAGTAAAAAAGCGGTGTGAGGACGGGGAAGAGAAGGTGAGGGAGAAGGGGAGAAAACATAAGAATGCAGTAGACAGAGATTCACAAAAAGATTACTAAATCTTGAGGCAGCACGCGAGAGAGAGAGAGAGAGAGCGAAAGGGACTTACAGCATAACAGAGTAAGGAAATCAGGTGCAACCTGTGCTATGATTTAGGGAAGGTCTCTGCCCTAGGTATTGTTGCAGTCTTGTTTTCCTTTTGTTGTTAAATGTGTAGGCTTGATGCAGCATTTGGAACACTTGTTCTTCTTCAGCTGAGGTGTCCCTCAATGGGATGTCCTATTAAGTGTGCATGCATAACGGCTGCACATGGCAGCATAGCTTCAAAAAGTTGACTGTTTTCATTGCATGCCAACTAAAGCACTGGACACGGTGCTATTTTCTGGCTGGTGCATACTGTCACGCAGCCTTCACCAAGAGGCACCTACACTTCCAAGTCAAAACTCAACTAAGATGTTTTAAGAGAGTAAATCCAAAAACTGAGTGGTCTCATTGCAATAAGATGGTGCTTGTTTCTGAGATGGCACTTTTGCTGAATGTGGCCTCAATTCAGGCAAGAAACCTTTAGGAAAGGCAGGAGTTCATCCAATGTTATTTACAAAGCTTTCTTAGTAAAACTGGCCTTCACGCTCAAGCAAAAAGCAATATCTATGAACCTTCAGACCTGCATGTGGAAGGTTTACCATAGTGGTTCATTTTGAGCCATGAAAAAGCAAAGTAAGTGTAACAGATTTTGTGGAGGATGTGATTCCACTTTTTCAGCATTTTGAACTCCTTGTTTATTGTGTAGTTGTGGTGTTTCTGTTTTGCAGGTTGTGTTCGCATAAATGTTTCTTGTTATCAGGTCTCTCTTGGAAAAGAAACCCTAATCTAAATGAAACTGTCTGATTAAATAAAGATGGCAATACATGGAATACTGTTATATATATGACAGCAAGAGCAAATATGCTACTCCCAAATGACTTATTTTGCCACGCTGGACCATGGTAATTGTAATCGCTTGTATTTGCTTACTACAGCACTGTTTCGAAAAGGGGATGAAGGCCTTAGACCATGTTCACACCAGCAGTGGCAGTGCAATAATAAAAAATGTAACCAGACCCTTAGGTGTGGCAGTGAACATATTTGAACAAGAAATGTGTTACTTGACAGTTGGTAGTCAATATGGCCACATGTGCATGTTATTGTATGCTGCGCATGTTGCACATACATGTTAATAAATGGGAGTTCCTGTGTTGTACTGTAAACCAACATGCTCACAAACGAGTCAGTGTGTGGGAGTCCCCGTGTTGTAGGGTAATCTAACATTGCACACACACACACAGAGCTGCAGTGCAGTGACTCAGTCCAGTGAGTGAGCTAACATGGTAACACAGTAATTTTACACACAAAATCGGCTATTGGGGGGAGAGGACATGCTTGGGTTTGCAGTTAGTTACGGAGCTCTGTGTCTCTGGAAGAAAGCAAGGAAGATGGGGAAGAGGAGAAGACAGCGGCAGCAATGACCAGGTCGACCAGTTCGAACGTTTTTTTCACATCTTAACTAACACTCAGGGTTTACGTTTTACAGAAGTAACAGTTGGTTTCCGTCTGTGATTCTGGGGCACCTGACATCTATGAGTTCTGAATATATCATATATACAGTAGCTCCTTTAAGGCAGGATTTTACAAGTCTCACAAGCTTTTGTGGTACCACTGCTGCAACACCTTACAAGTCTCATTGGAAGAGAAAGCTGCTTGTATTTGAGAAGAGTGCTATTGCTGAATGTGGCCATAATTTGGGCTAGAAAACCTTTGGAAAGGCTGGAGGTCATTCACTGTTATTTACAAAGATGTATTAGTTACACTCGCCTTCATGTTCAAGCAAAAAGCAATATCTATGAACCTCCAGACCTGCATGTGAAAGGTTGACCATAGTACTTCATTTTGAGCCATGAAGATGCAAAGTAAGCACTATGGGAGTCAAGGGTTCCCTAACCCTAACCCCTGGTTAGAGATGGGAAAAGATAATGTTTGGTTTGAAATAAAAAATACAAAAATATAAGAAATCTTAGTTTTGTTAAAATTATTACGATAATTACTTGGTTGAGGTGACGGAACAATCATGGTCAGGTTGAAACAAACCAATGCTGCTCAGAAAATACAAAAAAACAAACAAAAAAAACAGAGGCCTCCTGTATCAAAGTGCAATATTTTTTTGACAGCGTAATCCCTATGTGGATTTTGTCGCTCTATAGTAACATCACTGGACTTCCTCCTGGTCTGGCAAGAATCAGAAATAGCTACCAGGCTTTTGCGGGTTATAGATAAGAAGAAGCAAAGAGCATTGGTATCCAGATCTGTGGAAAGAAGAAATGAAAGACAAATGGCTTGAAATCTATTTGTCTAAGGAAAAAATAGACAAATTATCTTTGTGAACCTAATGACACAGGACAGAGGGACAAATTCTTTGTTTTTTTTGTTGTTTTTCTTATCTTTATCCTTTCCCTTCTCTGTGTCACAAGCCAGAGAAAAGAGACACTCTTTCAAAAATGATTGGAAGAGAAAATCCCATCATTTGATTTTTTGAGAGACTGTCTCCTCGCATCTCCACATGCTCAACACCCCATTTTAGGAACATCTCTCTGGAAAAATAGACTGAAACAAGTACTCTAGTGGGGGGAGGCAATCTGGTGCTAGAGATGTCATTAGAGGGGACCTAAGAGCAAGCGATTGAGAAGAGAGTGCTTCCCTGGAGAGCCGGTACAGGGTCTGTTCTTTCACTGAGATTCCCTCTTAACACCCCTCTTTATCTGAATTTCTTTATTTCTTGCTTGCTTCTGTCAAATATGTGATATCTTGAATTATTTAACAAATACATTTTAGCAGCATTAAAGCACATTATAAGACTGCATCTCTTCTTGTGTGGATTTGACACGTTCCCCCAGTGTTCATGTGGGTTTCCTCCGGATGCTCCAGTTTTCGTACCAACTTAAAAGATGCGTGTGTTAGGTTTCATTCCTCCATGCAAGCGATTCTTTTCTTTTATCATTGGAACCGCAGCGGGATGCTGAAGCCAGAAGCTCATCAAGACATGTCCCCACCCTGAGTCTTGACCCCCCTGGTTCCTTGCCACTCCTGCCATCTCCATTCATATCAGCCCCTGTTCATCCCCATGCAATCGACCCTCTCATCCCCTACCATGACCCCATTCATCCTGCTGTTTGCAACCTATCTTCCAATCCATTTTACCTCCTCTTGCCATCCCAATAAACAATTTTTTACCATAACAATGGCATGGTCCTGTTAGTGAACGCCATATTAACGGCAGTGTTACCATATGAACCATCAAATTTAATTAAGCCCTATGAAGATTTTTTGTGTCTCTCATCTTTTCCTAATTTGCAAGTTATATTAAATAAAATCCCCGCAGCATACCTTCAATCATTCTTATGCCTAACTTAAATTTAAAATATTGTCCATGCACATACATCACCATCAATTTTCAATTCCATATATTGACCGTGTCATAACATTTCTAAATGATAGCTGAACTTTTGAACAGGATCCAGATGATGTGTACATTAACCATATCACACACAATTTTATTACTGTCCCTTCCTCTGACAAGAGGTTAAGTACTTAGGGAAAGCAGTTACTCTGGAGTGTGTCCCTTATGGCAGACTGTCAAGCAGTCTGTGGCCAGAATAATGTCTGGCTGATTTGACTGCTCTCTAACAAAGTACTATGTCAGTGCGACACAAAGAAATTGACTGGGACAAGAAATTGAAAGTGGCTGGGCAAACGCTCACAATATGAACAGAAATGTCATTTTGTATATGTACATATATTGCTCATATAGCTCATGTAGCAAACAGACCATTAGAGACATTAGAAAACACACAAAAAGACCAATTTACAAAAACTAACTCATGCACATCAGACCTAACATACACAAGTCGGGTCAGCAGACCGTGGCATCATTAGAACTGCAGGGCTGACCTACTTTGATTTCCCTTTATGTGTGTTGTCACAAATACACCAACACACACACGTGCAGGAATTGGTATGTCATAGAGAATGTAATGCAAGGAAGATAGGTGTAAAATACAAAAAGAAGTTAAGAATGAGCACACAGGAGAGGGTCTGAACAAGGGGGATCAAAAGAGCGATTGAGAGGTGGGAGATAAAAGTGTGTAAAACACAGATGGGACGGAGGAAAAGGTCACACAGGATGTCGAGGTGACAGGACAGGCAGCAGTTGGCAAGAGAAGGCGAAAGTTGAGAATGAGTACGCACAAGAGAAGCTAAATGGAAAGGCAAGAGGAAAAATGAATGGCATGTAGAGAGAAAAAGTAAAGAGGAGCTTGAAGTAGGGAACCTGTAGCGAAGAGAGAAAGCATGGGAGGTACTGCAGACAGGTAGCTTTATATCTTGTAGATAGAAAAGGCAGAAATATTCGGAAATGACGGAAAGAAAATGGAAGGCAGAATATTGTAAGAGTGAGACGAGGTGGGAAGAAGAGGCAGAGAGGTTGTGGAACAGGGCCAAAAAGGAGCAGAGCTGTTAATAGGCCCATGCAGTTGCTATGGCAATTTTGGGGATGTTTTTTTAACCCCATTACATTTTTGCATGACAATTATGAAAACACACATCAGCAGTGTTCTCAGGAAGACAACTTGAAACATCTCAGCATCTTGACAAAAGAAATGCATGCCTCCCGCTTCCCCAACACCCTGCCGCCGCCACCATGGCTCTGCGGCCAGGTTTCTGGTTTGTTCTCTTTCATCCTTTACACTGCTGACAATTTCTTAGCCGTTGTGCTATTGTGCTAGCTCAGTAGCTTAGCTGAGTCTGTGGCTGGGCAGTGACATGTTCTTTGGCTGAGTTTCGCTACGATATGCACTGAAATGCACATATAGCTGTCCTGAAAACCAAAAACAAAGGAAGAAGATTGAATCAGAACACACGCAGAGTGAGTCTGACTTCATTCAGTGCTCGGGGACGTTATGAAGTAGCGCTGCTTTCACTTCTTCATCAAGGGCAGAATCGCATTAAAAGCTGAGGACCAAGCAGGGACCCCGTTAGTCTGGGTCCTGTCACAGCCCAGCCAGCAATTTAAGACGGCCTCTACTGTATACTACGGTATTAACTATGGAATTGTACCATCGTGACCAAATGCTGAATTTTTATGGTATTACAAAGATACTTTTTTGTATGAGCCAAATAGACTGTATGACTGTTTTATTTTAGATATAGTCAGAGTTTTTTTCCCTTCAGGATGTGCAACCTTCTATACAAATGCAGAGAATATAGTGTAGTCTGTAATATAAGACTGAAAGGAACTGATAGTGATAATTATTAGTTAGGATCCTAGCTATGTGAACACGCTTCACCCTCTTACAGAGCTTAACTTCTCATCTGAGCAGATTCACACATTGAAATTTGCATAGAGAACACTGAGCCGCCTAACCTGTAACAGAACTAATAAAAGGGGCAAGAGCAATATCACACATAACCTGGTCTCACTCCAGCAGATCTGAACCCATGACAATTTCTAAGGTGAAAATGTCATCTTACACACAATTACCTTTGTCCCTATTTTGTTCTTGTTATCTCAATAAGCCACCATTTTTGTCAGTTAATTAGTACACTTCTTTTCCTTTCTTTTCATCAATGACAACTCACCATCTCTTTTGTCTGTCACTGCCTAATTTTACCACTGTATTATTGTAGCACATCCATGTGTCAGACCTATTCTCTGGGCATTTCTACCATGAGATTTGACACATCATCCATCAGTCTCACAGGCAGCAATACTTCCAACATGGGCGCTCTATCACTGGGCCACTGACAGAGGGGGGTCCGTAGTTGTCTACCCTCAACCCCACCCCCATTTTGCCTGCACGCATGCACGCACACACACACACGCACACTTTTTTGCCTGCAGAGGTGTCTTTCTTGGATATAACAACTTGGTTTGGAACCCTTTCTCCAGCATAGATCAAGGCTTAATTTGGGCCAAATAAATCATACAGTCAACAGGGGGTATAAGAGACGGGCTGACAGCCCCACATCCATGCAGCTCCTGCTACTTAAAAAGTTAGAAGATGTGTCGGTCAGAAAGAACAAAAAGAAGTGCAAGAGTGTGTCATACCATATTTTCTGGAGCATGGTGAATTTCAAACATATCAAAAACTGTTTTTGCCATTCTGGTACCCCAGGACAAATATTGACTGCCACCACCGTCTCTCCAAAAAACAACCACTATAGCAAACTGTCACAATTGCCATCATGTTGCCTTTACAATCCTTACTGACGATATATCCATGACTTATATCTTCTAAAGACAACATGGCTGCTTTATTACAATTGTAACTGTTACCATTATATGTTTTACATAATTTGTATAATTTATTTACTTTTTCTTGAATCAATGTCATAAGTGAAAATTCATCAGTGACCTTTGTTATTTATACATTATTTCATTTAGTATAAAAGATAGTACAATTATTTTGAAGTCTCAGCTCAAAGTTACATCGCATGAGTAAACCACCATAATCAGTAAGCAACAGCAGCAAGGAAGCAGCAAACACAGTCCCTGAACACTTTATATTCACAATTTTAAGTGACCAGTTTCAGTATGAGGATGACTATTCTGTTTTTCGCAGCATGCATCCAATGAGGTGTTTTATTTGTCTATATTTCACTTCAAATGTTACTTCACATGGTGTGCATGCTATTGTTTTATTTAAGCTAACATGGTCTCTATATTGTGTGTTTAGTTTTCACAGCAGATTTAGAGAGAGTAATAACAAATCCAGTAAGTAATTACAGCCATTCTCAGTTACCAGTTAGACCCACTCTTGTGTCCTGTCCCAGTTGTGTCCTACGTTGCCATTGCAGTTGAGAAGTAAAGATGCCTACCTTGGGGCATGATTGAATAGTAAAATTAACAATGTAAAATTAAAACATACATCTTTTAGAGCTAACTTTTTCACTTTTTATGTTGTTTTTATATGTTATTTTCACAGTGTAAATATCCTTTGCAGTGTGGTGTTTTTTTCTCTTTTGGTTGTTGCTTTTTTTTGTTGCTTTGCCTGGCAGGCAGTTAAGACACTTCCCAAACACACCTGAGATGCATCACACATTCAAGAGAATTGCAAGGGACTGGAGAATGCTCTCCTAGAGTGAGAGCGGAGGCTGATGGATGAAACTACCTGGTGTGGAGTGGTTTGCAGAGAACACTGGACAACCACTTGGATGTCCAGCATGACAAACAACTGGCTGGTGTGGACTAGGAGGAGATACGGCAAACAACAGGCCATCCCAGAAGGGGGAAACTCTCCCCAAGCAGATAGAGTATGCTAGGAATTGTCTACAATGTGGACAGGCTGAGAAATTTTAAAGAGACTGCCCCCAGCACCAGACAAATCAGCTTCCTTTAAACCCCCAAACCCAGTGAGTGACAGGGAGTCTGGAAGCAGAGCTATCATTAAATGCTACCACTGCCAATGCAGTCTGACAGACCATTAGCATTTCTATTATAAAAATAAGTCTATTTAAATAAAGTCTACAAGGCTTTCAGTCCATAACTTTTCCTAAATACATGCTTTTGTTGTTTTCTGAAGCCTAGAAGATACTAAAATAAAACTAAAAATATTTCTGAGTATTTATATCTGTGATCACCACTACCACTACTGACAGACCGTATATTTCTACCATATGCTGTATTATACATTGCTACCATATTATCAAAGTGCTGAAGTAGGAGCATGTCTTTACGTTGCTCAGTAAACTTTAGATTACTATCCTGACACATCATTTTGGCCTATTTTCTGTACGTCGCCTCTGTGTTGCAATAGATTTCTAAATACGTACCTACTTACTTACGTAGTATAGGTCTCTCCAATCATACTTACACCAGAAACAACACAATGGCTCTCTGATATATTTTCAAGCCCCTGGATGGATTATAAGAACAAGTGTGTGATTTTTTTTATGTCTATGTGTGTGCTTGTCTCAAAACTGGGATTCAAAAAGTAACCAGTTTGTGTCTACTTCTACTGTGACAGTAACACTGATTATCATATTTGAGCACTTTGAAAAAACAGTAAATTGATGGTCTTTTATTCCAAGTCCCTTTTAATTGACTGAGTTATTTTTAATGTTCTTTGTCACAGAACGTGTACAGTGGTATCAGGCTGCGAGGTTCCTCACAGCTCTCCCATGTAAAAAGTAGCGTGTAGGTGGTGGGTGGACTTAGTAGTGTATTTACTACATGTTACATAGCATTTGGTTGATGTAACCTTCCATCACTTGTCTCTTTTTTGATCCACTGAGTGAGGAGATGAGGTACCAGGGGAAATCTTCCCCCTAACCATTAGTGCTTTGTGCTCCACCTAGCATTTAATCACAGTATGGAAGACTGGACAACAAAATACATCTCTGTTCTGTGTGGTTGTGGCTGTGCATGTTAGTGCATTGGCTTTCTTGGATGTTTACATTTATAGTTTTCTATTTATTTTCAATGCGGATGACATGCATGTTTGTATGTATTTGTGTGTAATGTTGCATTCACAAAATGGCAATAAGTCTGCTTGGATGTCTATGTGCCTTGTCGTTGTTGTAGCTGCCAGTTGATTTTTGCTTGCCTACACGATATATTCTCATTGTCTTATTGTGTGTGCTGATCACTGATCACTTACTGTAAGACTAGTGTACTTTGCAGGACAACAAGATTGGGATCTGTCATGTTGTGCAGCACCTTTGTGGTCCATTAACTACTTAAGCTAGTATCTGAAAAAGCAAAACCAACCATTTTTCCAGAGACACATGTTGGGTAAGAGAAGGTACAGAAAAACATGAAATAAGGAGTGAGGGATACACAGAGGGAGAAAGCAAGGACGATGCTTCTGGACACTAAACATATTGCTCCGAAAAACATGCTTATAAGCGCTAGCTGTGCTCACATACATCTGTTAGCATACAAAGTGACTTGCGTTTAAGTACAGACAAGGGCTCAAACATATTTTCATCACACATAAAACACACAGAGGAAACATGCACACACACACACGCAAAGCCATCAGAGCAAGGTCAAGCCTGACAGCAGGCAGATGAAGAGCCACTTAGGAGACCTGTCTCTTGTCTTTATCCTGTTTCCCCTTTGAGAGCTCTGTACTCCAAGAGCCTATTGATAGAGAATAAACAATGAAGTCATAGTTGCTCACAATGTCAGGTGGAAGAGAAATGACTGGCATAAGTGTTAAGGTAGTGTAGAAAAGTAGAACATAATTGTGTAGAATTACAATTAATCAAAGAATTAGTGGCTAATTAATCACGTTGGGTGACGTTGGGGGATGCTGTCTCATCAAAGTACCATAAAGCAGCTTGAAGACTTAAGTAACACAAGTATAAAGACATATAATCACATTAAATCACATGCAAGAAAGAATGGAAAATGGAGAATGGAAGAGGGTGTAACATAAGATCACCCAATAAATTTTACGCTAATGCATGCAATGCACAAAATACAGCCCAATGGAGTACAGAAATCCATATTAAGTTTGATAAAAAGAATAAAACTGGAAAGAGAAAGCCAAATAAATAATGGTTGACCGCAACATAAAACCCTAAACCAACCTTCCACTGCACCCAAGGTACGCAATGCCCTAACAAACTAGAGTTGGAAATGAATGCTTTATATCATCAGAGCTTAGAGGGGGGATTGGAGATTCTCTGTGTTCGATATTGTTGATTCTGCTCCACGGAGCAGGCCTATCACCTCTGAAAACACTGGAGACCACTGGTTCAGTGCAGATTATAAATATGCATGGAAATCAATATATATTTGGCAGTGGGGGAGAGAAAACTTGAGAAAAACACAGGAAGAGAGCAGAGGCCCTGGAATGTTCATCTTCATTTATTACAGCCATTTATTCTCTTTCTCTCTCTTCCATGCTGCCCATGTGCACATACTCACTTCCCTATCTATTCGCACACATGTACACACACACACACACACACACACACATACATGCATGCACAGCAACAGAGAAGGGGAGAAAGAATATGTCCAGATCAGCAAATTATCCATTCTTTTCTCTGCGACTGTCCCTGTGGGGTTGTGCAGTTTGTAATAGCAGGCGCACTCCACTGACGATTAACCAGACTGTATATTTGTCATCTCAGGTCCATAAGGGAGGCCAGGGAGCAGTCTGAGACACAGGTTCATTCATCCATTGACTTCCATCTAACATGTTACATGCCAAACAAAATCAACACAATTATTTATTATGTTAAGGAAAAAGTAAACAACAGAATTGTGATTTCAAAATTATTAAAGAATTTAAGTCTTGTATGTTGTTGTATTATTAGATTTAGATTTTGTAAATAACGGCAAGATCATAATGTGTTTTTGTGTTCAAAACCCTCTATGATCGTACATGGAAATATGATGCAATGAACAACAAGAACGAGCTTGTGATATCACCCCTATGCTGCTTAAGACATCAGACTAGTTTCTCACATAATTCTTGTTTTATTATTATTTGAATTAGTTGCAAGCAACTTAACAGCCACTGTAATGCATAACTGACTGAAAAAACAACAAGCAAACACATTTTGATGTTTGGAAGATTGTGTGGCACTGACAGCGCACTCACTTAATGGACTCAGGCATACTGGTTACCACGGAAACTGAATGCTTATTGACTCACTTCATATCTGCCTGTGCCTGTAACCATGCTAAACAAAAAGTTTTCAGATCTACTTTAATAGTTAACACTGTTTTTTCCCCCATGCGTGACATAACATAAATAACACACGAGTCGGTGTTTGTTTGTAAATGCCTGTGGGGATGAAATAACGAAAAAATGTGTCTTTAACATTTACAACTTGCTCCCAAATAATGCTTTCGGATAATAATATTTTATTGTCGCCTAAAAGCTTGTCCCAATAGTCGAAAGAAAGAACAGATAGGATTGCTGTGTTAGGCCAATTAAAGAAAAGGTAAGTATTCCTACTAACTACTTTCATTTATAAAATGAAAAGCTACTGTAAAATTATTTTGAAAAGTATTTGCTGGATGTATTTTCTTAATTTCTCCTCACAATCTATGAGCACAATATGAGATATGTGTACTGTACTGTAGGTCTGCAGAGTGTACACAGACGCTATGAGCTGAAGTGCTGCAATTTGTAACTGGGCAGTCTAAAGGTAGGGTTCAACTTGAGATAGCATGCGGCAGTAGTTTCGGCACAAAATAATACATCTAAGCTTCTTATTCCTGTTTTGTGACTGATAATGATGGTCTTACTCGTCTTGCTCCAACACCACTCCACCATTCATTCAGTGTGCAATTTGCTGTATTTCCGTCCATCAAATGCCTCAATGCCGACTCAAAGTGTGCCCAAATGACCTCTATGCAACATTAACATTTGACAACAGACAGTATAAATGCACGTTTGTGATATTACAACTTATCTTTGTTTAGTAATTGGTGACACTGTGTGGTTGTAATATAGCCCAAGGGGTCATTTGATACTGTAATGATAGCAGGTTGTCATGGAGGCTGGATCATTGTCACTCTTCCCCATCAGTCATCTTAATAGTCTGGAAAACAGTCCCTACTTTCATGGTATGGTAAATGGAACTTCAGTCTGTCTGTATTTTTGTCTGTATTTTGGTAGATTGGATATTGAATATATGTTTTCCATATTAGAATGAATTAGACTTTCTTTAATAATGAATTGTGGCTAAAACTGGGAAAAAAAACCAAAAAAAACTGGTGTTATTAATGTGAATGTATATTATTTATGATCCAAACTTGCTTCCACTACTTCCACCACTACTTTTTGAACTGTTGCATTTTCACTGGAAGTATTTTTTAAAGTAATATTTGTTTAGTACACATTCCTATGATAAACAGCTGTTTATTGCAAAGATTAGGACATTCACTCACTTTGAATCCTGTTACTTTTATATAAAAACTACCACTAGTTAACAAGGAAACTGTCTCTTACTGTTAATAGCAATGACTGTAATATCTTCTTGTCATTATGGGAAATAAATGCATCCCCTGATTATACTTTTTTACTCTCTATATTGCGACCCCTGCTCCAACACAATGGTCTCTATGATAATAATAGACACATTGTAGCATCTCTGTACATGTATCTGATTAATTTAGTGTGCTTTCTGGGGGCACTTGGGTGTATTCCACTATCTAATGAACTATATTCTCTTTATCCCACTATGTCTCTCTCCTTTTCCATTTTACACCTCTTATTCATTTCTTCTTCCAGCTGCCTTCTTTTCTTGGATTTTTTTTCTTTCCTCTTGTGCTTGTTGTTTTTTCCCTCTCCATCTCTCATTTTCTCTCATCTGCTCGAATCCCTCTTTTAATTTCTATCTCCCACTAACCACTTCTCATTCTCTCCATCTCTTTGGCCTGCTAATATGCTCTAATACATGCAAGCCATTGGCTTTTAATGTGCACTCCATATAGACCAAACAGGTGCATCATTAATCTAAGCCCTTTGCAGTGCTAGCTGTGTGTAATGGTAACTGGATAACACATTGTTCCCTGTGTGAGCCAGGGCATCCATATTATCTACCATCACTCCTTAATAAATTACACCTGGAGATGTGGTATTTATCTCTGTGTGCCTAAGCATTGTGCTGGTGGACTTCCCTGGTGGATGGATGAATATTATACAAGCATGTTCCCTAATTACCCCAACCTCTTTCTTGCCAACACTCACACATACCTTCGGTCTCTTTTTCTTAGGTTTTCAAGTGGTAACACATACATCGCAGACTTGATAAAATGACCTAAATATTACACAAAATTGTGCACCAATTACACTGTAGATCAAACTGGTGGAGTAGCATGCTGAACTAGACAGGCCTATACAGTATTTTGTGTGTTAATAGGTCAGAATGCATTCCGTTTCTATAAGCAATACTTATTTAAAAATACAGAACCTTTGGTGAAGGAATACTGCAAAACTTTGGGAAATGAATCATGAAATCTCTGATTACCTGGATTTACATGAGGCATTTGGTAGTGTTGGGTTCTGATAACAGATACTGATAAGTTACAATTGCAATCATACATCACGTCAGTATTTTAAGATTATCAACTTAATAGTTGGTTACCCAAGCTTTAGTATGTCATTCAAAATAATACAGCATCCTGTTGATGTTTGTCTCATTTTCTGCATTTGTGTCTTCTCAGCCAACAGAAGGCGCTTACAGATTGTTGAGTTTCAGCTACAGCACTTATAAACTAAGTTAAAAGTTGAAAGTTAAACCCAACTATATCCAACTGGGGTTAGAAAGGATTCAGATCCAATAGTTGGATTTGATTCTGTATTCAATTTCAATAAAACGCTATGCATCCTTAAAGTCCTTAGAGTTTGGTCCAGAATGTGTTTAAAACACAGACTGAATCCCACTGAAACAGCTGGCCTCTTTCTACAGTACATATTTCAGTGACTCCAAAATATTGCTGAAAGATGTATTTCACAATCTTTTATATGCTGTGTCTTGGAAGACAACAAGTCCAAATTCCCAAAATGAGAATTTCTTTGAAAGACATTGAGAAGGGCATTAGGTGAAAACCTACAGTTTTAACTGTGATTGAAGAAGATTGTGTAATAGGCTCTTTAACCTTGCACTCTTTGCAGCGTTTAATTTGTCCCAAGGCGAATCACAGAAATATTCTCATCAGCCATGTCATCTAACTACATCACTCCCCAGAAGTAAATAAAAATGTATAAAACACCATCTGGAAGAATTTGGTTCTCAAAGTGACCCCAGTGAAATTCTGTCTGCCTGTCTATATCTGTCCTTCTTTCTTTGACAAAAATTCTGATTTATTTTTCCCTGTTCCTGTGACCTCTCTATCAGTGCTTAATTTCCAGTATGCCAGCAGTGTGTAAAGAACCTTTTGTCTTTAGAAGCAAAAGGCACCCTGTGGCTTTATTTATGTGGGGTTTAGAAAAAATATAGGGTCTACAGCCCCATGGTGGCCCCATGATGGGGTTACTGCTTATTAATCTCTGACAAATGCACAGTTAGACGTCCGGAATACGCACACACACACACACACACACGCACGCTCACGCACGCACGCACACACACGCACGCTCTCACACACACACACACACACACACACACACACACACATGCATGTGCCTGTTTGCTTACAAACACCCACAAACAGACAAACATAAGTTATTCACACTTTTTATAGATGTATAGAGGTACACACTCACAGACACACACACACACACACACACACACACCTGGGGAGAGGAAATCAGTGGGTTTCAGTTCTTGACAGCAAAAAAAGAAATAACTTGCTTAGTTAAATGACAGAGAACTTTGACGTGACGCACAAACAAGTCTGACATGCCACCAGAGTATTGCAAACTGCCAATTTAGGATTTTTCATAAACCAGATATTTTTGTGCATAGCTATTGTGTCCGATATCATTTTGCCTGATAAATTACTGATAGAATTACCCATTTATCAGTGTTGTATTTTAATTTTCTGTCAATCAACTGATTAATGCACTCATTGTTTCAGCACTAATAGCGAGACCTAACATTGATTCACTAGTAACCACAAGTCAAAACACATGAAGAGTGTACATGCCATGTCATCTCTCCACAAACACACAAGCACAATCTCAAGTCAAGTGCATTACTCTATACTATTCAGTTATTTTATCTCGCAAACCCGCTGTTCTCTGTCTGCCTCTGTGGTTCCTCTACAGTGTACACACAGGGAAACACACACATGCACACCACAATGATACAAACTGTTGTACTCGGGCCAAGTCCAGGGATAGCCTGAGGATAGGGAACAGTTGGCTGCCACATTTGGCTGGTTCCACACTGTTAGTCAGATATGGGCTCATGTGTACAGGGGGAATAGTCTTTTAAATGATACCTACCCCACTGTCTGTGTCTGCGTGCTCTTGTTTGTGCACTGTATGCAAACGTGTAAGAAATACACACACACACTGTGCACGCACATGCTTTTATATATGTGTATGTGAAGGATTGTGCTTGTGTGTGTGTGTGTGTGTGCTTGCATTTGCTTCTGTCATTATTTGACAAGTTTTTCGTGAACATAAGCAAGCTGTCCTGTCCAACTGCTCCATTACGCCTGCTAGAGAAAATGTGTGTGTCTACTCATGCAGATTTAATTTCTTGAGACTCACATCCTCTGTTTCACTATATCTTTTTGTAATAGATCTGTAAAGCATTTCAAAGAAAATGAAAATGTGTGTTAATGGTTACTGCTTTGCAACTACTATCATTAGCGAAATCTCTAATGTGTTGTTAAAACATCCGCTGGCCCACGGCACACACACACTGCCACATTATTACCTTGCTTCATTTGAATATTTTGTGAATACGCATTGACTTGTTCTGTGTTGGTGCAGTCCACAGTGTTTTTCTCTCATTTTATTGTCTATGAACTTCTCACCCCTATCTATCCTTGGTCAATGTTCCACACATTTAAAATACAACAAAAAGGGTTTTTACTGCTAGAAAATTAATAAACCATTTTATCTATTGCTTTGGTGTCTCTTCACAGGTTACTAGTTAGATAAAAATATAACTTAAAGTACACTGTATGAGCCACAGACAAATAACTGGCCAGCAGCTGAGACAATACAAGAATTATGTGTCATGTCAAATTTGTCAAACTTTTTTTTTGGCAAATATTCCGTACATGAATATTTTGGTGAGTGAACATTTTACCTCTTCAAAGTAGAGACATCTATCCAGGCTCTTTGTTAGGTTCTTTATTGTGCACTACTGTATGAGGAAGGCGCTTAATTGTCCCATTTAGAAAGCTTGACCTTGTGAGAGTCTAATTAATTAGTGTGGTATGAAGGTTAATTAGTAACGAAGGATGTCCATGCATCATAAAGCCCCTTGTCTTAACCCACTGTGGCAGTCGGGCAGAAAAACAGTCATCAGTCATCCTCTTGGTGAGAAAAATCTGAAGTGATACTCGTACATTTACATCAGAGTTCATTTCTGTCCAGCTCTTGTTCATTGACCCCTTCTGCCATGAAAGGCAAAGGATCTACCAGCTGGGATTCTGTATTTGAATAATCGATGGGTTAATGGGATGTCCCATTGTATTTTTGATGGATGAGGTTTGTTATGCAGGTGAAAATTGCAGCCATCTTCACTGCATAAAGGAACATATAGACTGCACAATTTACCAGTAAGATTTTAGCATTTCTGCATCAATAGGAGAAAGTGTACTAAACGGAACCAAAACTGCAGTTATTGGAAGTTATTGGAAAACATACAGCCAGTATGATCCTGAACATTGATAATTTTTTGATCCAAGGCACTATTTTTAAAGGAATATTTTCAGTGTAAATATTTTGGGAAATATGCTTTTTTTTCTATCTTTCTGAGATGTTAATTAGTGAGATTTAGAGCTGATCGAAGGCATATTTTGTTACATTAGCTGTTTCTAGTCTTTATGCTAAGCTACGCTAACTGGCTCTTGGCACCAGCGACATTTACCATACCGACATCACAGTGGTCTCAACCTTCTTGTGCCTCTGAGAAAGCAAATAACCAATTTTCCCAAAATGTCAGATTACGCTTCAGAAAAAAAAAAGTTAAAGTGTAGTCATAGGACTTTTGCTTTTGTTGAGTTCTGTAGTTGTCATTTCTTTTCATGCTCAAACTCTGGATAGAATAAGCAAGGTAGCTTGGTATCATATTAATATTAACTGTGATTACTTCATTAGGTGGAGTAGTGTTAGTGAGGTAGTGGAAATAATTTGGTGTTCTTTTAATGTTTATAAGCTCTTCCAGGCAAAGTGGTCCGTCACAGACACACGTCACAAGGTGTTAAAAAGCTTCTAAACTGAATAGGTTATCAAGACAAAAGGGGAGATTGCATGGCCAGCTTCCCATGGATTGGAAATCATAAGTGAACTTTATAGGCGGTTGTTTGGTTATGGAGGGCTGTGCTGATAGATGCTAAACACACAGGTCTATTCATAAAGATGTAATTGACTGTCAAGTAGTGTGTGTGTGTGTAGTGTGTAGTGTTATGGGCAGGGCTCCAAACTCCTTCTGTGGAATCAATGTCAATTAGGTTTAAATACAACGCACAGGCCACTAAAATGTAAATAGGGACAAAGAAAACAATAGCAAAGTAATTGAGATGGTAATGAAGCCTCAGTTTAAGATAGCCTTCTGAACAGTCATCGAAACACTGCTGGAATAGAAATACATTTTATGTTGCCGATAAAGTCATGGCTATTTATTACAACGCCATACAGCGATATACTGTAAAGATTGTTTATAGGAGTGGGAAATGTTCACATACAGTATGCAATATTGTTGTACAGTACAACAGTTGATGTATTCAGCATGGCCGCAGGGATATTTATGCTTCTGGTGCTAAATTTAGCATTTTAACAGTTAAACTAAATTAATTCAACGATGTACTAAATTACTATAATGGTGAAACAAAGCAGGTAATGAAATCAAAATCATTTTACATGGACTGCAGGTAACATAGACCTGATTATAATCATGCATTTTCTGTTCGCCAAAATGAACCAATGACCAAGTAATCATTTTTACAAGATGTGTTGTATTATTTCTTTCTTGAATGTCTTAACTAAAGTGCAGTTGATTCATTCTGTGGGTTTGTAACAGAGTCCTTTTACATGCCTCTCTCTCTCCTTTACCTTCAAAGCCGCCTCACTAGGGATAACACTAACTCATTTGAATGATAGTGTCTTTCCTAAGTGACATCAATTCTTTTGTAGTGGGCACTCACACTGTTGTTTTGAAATACACGGTCCTTTTCATTTGAAAAATATTGTGCTGGAGAAATTCAATTTTTAGTCTTAGTTTTTCCCATATAAATGCTTTTTCTTCTTTTCCCCCAACTACAGTCAAGATCACTCTGGGCTTTTTTTGTTATGTTCAGTTAGGACTTAAAGGCAGCCATTTGTATGCCCTCACGTCCCACAGGGAACCAGCCTCAAAAGCCACTACCTCAAGCTTTTCATATGATTTTGCAATCAAAACCTCAAGTAGTGGTGGCTCTCAAACTGCTGAGATGTGCAGTTTTCCATCTCTCTGTGGGGTGGTAATTGACAGGAAAGTTAGGTGAGAGGAAATCAGAAGGGAGGGAGCCTTTTATTGCTGTCACAGGTGTAGGATTGCACGCCTGTCGCTGACTCTGCATAGTGGGTCTGTGATTGGGGCAATTCAGCGCAGGGAATAGGAGATTCAAGGGCATGTGGATGGATTGCCTGTCTGTCATAACATCTGCACTGTACATAGTGGATCTCTGATCGGGGCATTTCAAATAACACAAAGGAATCAGAGTGGTGTCACAATATATCACATCACAGAATGTGTGGCTTAAAATTTGGTGCATTTTGTGCAGTTGTACTTTTTCTGTCATATAGGTAAAAGCAAAATATACTCAATACTATTTCAATGCTGTTAACACTTCTGCAACTGATCGAGGAGATTTCTAGGTGTAGTTTCAAGAACAACAATTGTAATTTAACTTAATTAGATTTTTTATAGGCAGTTGGAATCAAAGAAACTTGGAACTTGAATTCTGACAAAGCTGGGGAAAAATTAGAAAATTGCAACCACTATGTTTTTTTTTTCCAACAACGGCACTTCCCTGCACTACCATACTTGTCATTTTCCCCTTGATTACATTAAAAACATATTCGGTGACACTGCATATTTAGCTTCCAAAAACAGTGCTCTATTCATCCTCTCCCTATTTCAAAAACATTATCCTCCTGAAATAGCCGAGGGAAAAGGAACATGATAAAAACTTTAAGTTTACCAAATGAGTTATTCATATAAGGATAATAAGAAGAGAAAAATGTACCTTTTCAATAAGTGAGATCCCACTACATGCTTTCTCATCTTCCTCTCTTTAGCACTTACATGTCACACAAAGGGAAAAGATATATATTGCAATTAACTTAGGCAACAAGATGAGCAGATGGTGTATTTATTGAGAATCTTAATAACATAAAATATATATTTATGTTTTAAGAGGGTTTGCACATTATGCTGTCTTCTCTCTTTAAAAAAAAACTGTTCATAAACAAATTTAGCACTGCATCAACAGACTGACTAAAGTGGCACAGTGGCATTGGACAAACAATTGCTTTGTATGCCTACATTTTAATGGAAAGACATTTCGCTACTCCATAAAACCTAGAGACACCCCTTAATAATTCTTTTCTTTCATGGCACTCCGATGCCACACAAGATGCAGGGATGCTAAATGCAAGAATCATTACTTTTTGATGAATACATATAAGGATTTCTGTCTTGATAAATTGTGATGGCAATGCATTCTAGTTTCGGAGAAGGATACTGATGAGGAGCTGTGACAAATAGGAGGACAAATCAATAGAGAGGGATAACCTCCACCACCACTTCTGGAGATTGTTGGGATCTTTTTAATAAATACTGTACGAGTGAATGCACATTAGTACATGTATTTCACAGGTATGTCAGCTTTGAACTTTGAATTCTTGTTTTTTTCTTTTTAGCACAAAGTAGTTTAGAATATACACCCAAATTCCTGTGTTTGTGGTGGACTTTGGCTTCACTAGTAAGTCACTGTGTTATTGAGCTGAAATTGTTTTGACAGTCTTTCAAGCCATGGGGTGGTTGCACTATGTTAATTTTCAAAAACACTGTATCATAAAACCATTTAGAGTAACGCTTTATGTCAAGGTCTTTGTTATAAGCATTGGTTAATAGGTAATAAGGCCCTTTTAAGTCCTGAGATACAACACTTATTAACCTTATTATGCTTTAAAAGACTATGTAAGTGTTAGTAATAGCATCATAAAAACGTTTAATGTTTTAATATAAGACAATAAGAAGGACTCGTTAATAATTTACAGGCAGCTTAGAACACTGAGAAATATAATTAGAATGTTCTGATAATTGCTTATAGTAGCATTACAAACTAATTTTATGAGTCTTACTAACTTACCTATTACATTATTGTTACATTCTTACTTTTTTACTAGTCTTTTTTTTGTTGCTTTATTAAGACTAGTACATACTTTATTATGGTGTCTCCCTACAATCAGAGCATTCTGACAGCATCAATGTAGTAATTTCTTGAAAACTTCATGTCCAAATGGACCATTGCCTACTACTACTATAGTGATTCTACTATAAAGACAGGCCTACAGCTTGTGGTGGCCGAGTCTTACTGAGGTCTCAGTGTAAAGTCTATAGTGTGTTCAACACATTTCTAAAAAGCACAGTCTACATCTCGACTGCACATGCAGGTTCACACTTGTGGTTGTCAGCCAATGTGCAATGTCAGTGTGCAATGTCAGTGCAGTGTGGTTGTAAGCATGTGTGTGCACTTATCTATATTTTTGCACAGAGCTTTTTTGTCTGCCTCATAAAATTGCTTGTGTACCTGTTTGTGTGTGTGTGTGTGTGTGTGTGTGTGTGTGTGTGTGTATGAATGAGTGAGTGAGTGAGTGAGAGAGAGAGAAAGAGAGGTGTTGTATGTGTAGGTGTAAAGCAGAGGTAAGCTTGGAAATTGCAGAGGACTTGCAAGTCTTGCATGGCAATGAGAAAAGGGACACTAATTCTTTCATTTGATGTTCTGTAATTATGGTGTCCACAGCCCAGTCTGGCACACTAGCCAGATTTATGTTCTCCTTGGTATGGAAGAGTGTGTGTGTGTGTGTGTGTGTGTGTGTGTGTGTGTGTGTAAGAGAAAGAGGAGATAAAGCAAGATAGAGAGTACAGAACGGAGAGCTAACAGGCGAGGGGAGGAAGGGGAAGGAGGCAGAGCGAACGAGAACAAGAAATTTAAAGAGTGTTATAAAACAGAGTCTCCTGTCTTAAATCACAGGCCCCAGTGGAGGTGCGCAGTGATTACTATGATATAAGGTGTTGGCTGAATACATTTACATGTTCTCAAAGACAAATTCACCTTGTTGGAGCTCAAGTCATTGAGATTATAGAGTTAAGAGACATTGTACATACAGTACATATGTTTTCATTGTCTTAATTTTCTCCCCCTGTGGAACAACGCTCTTTTTTTTCTCTTTCTTTACTGCTCAAGTGACGACGTGTTTGCCTGTGTAGCATATCATACACACTGACATGCTTATGCTCAGAGCCTTACAAACCTTAACCAATTATATCAAACCATTCATCTCAGTACTTTTATCTATATATCCCCAAGGATCGAAAAAAATGGCCACTTATATATTTTAATCGTCAATGTTTTTTTTTCCCAACTTTGAAGACCATCAGCAAATCATTCAGAAACCACATGGGATCTTGAACCAGTAATGCCACTTTGCTAATGGCATTTTGTTGTATTGATTTTCTATAAAAAAAACCCTGTGATATATCAGTTTGACAATGCTACTGACCATCTTTTCTGTATCAACAAAATCACTAGGATGGATGGCATTACTTTGGCCTCCAGTACTACCGTAAGGAATCTGGGAGTCATCTTTGATTGGGCTATTTCTTTAAACTCCCACATAAAACAAATTTCAAGGAATGCCTCTTTTCGCCACATATCATGGCACAAATCAGGCACATCCTGTCTCAGAAAGACGCAGAAAAACTAGTTGTCGTATCTTCTCTGATGATGATGATGTGCAGTTGATGAAAGCACCAGATACCACATAGTCCAAACATTTGTTACCTCCAGGTTGAATTACTGTAATTCCTTATTAAATCCTAATAAGAAAAATCCTTCTCCTCACCTACAAAGTTCTTAATGATCAGGCACCATCATATCTAAACCTATTACCACACTAGAGCACTTACACAGGCTTACTTGTGGTTCCTTGAGCCTCCAAAAGTTGTGTGGGAGGCAGAACTTTCAACTACAGGATCTGACTCCTCTCCTGTGGAACCTTCTTCCACTAAGGCAGATATGTTCTCTATGTTTCAGAGTAGGCTTAAAACTTGACGTTCAGATAAAACTTATACTTAGGGCTGGCTCAGGCCTGCCTTGGACCAGACTAGACTTGCGCTGCTATCGGTTTAGACTGCCGGGGGACTCCCCATGATGCACTGAACTCCTCTCTCCTCCTTTCTCTCCCTCTCCATCTGTATGCACCATGTCCTTTCAATGTATGTTACTAACCTGGTATCTTCCCCGGGGGTTTTGTGCTTTCTCTTCTCACAAGTAGCAGCAGTTGTTTGGCTTCAGTGGATCGCTGCCATGAGCCTGCACGAGTCCCACTGTGACTATTACTATTATTAATCATTAATTATTGGTCATATCACTTAGTATATGTCATATTGTTTCCAAATATTCCAAACATCATTATTATTATAGTTGCTATTATTGTTACCATGCACCCTTCTCTCTCTCACACAAACACGTCGCCGTCCTCTGAGCCAGATTCTGTCTGCGGTTTCTTCCCCCCATTACGGGTGAGTTTTCGTTGCCATTGTCACCTGATGCCTGCTCATGTGGGGATTCTTCAAATCCTTTTTTGGTCTCTCTTAATTAAAGAGTTTGGTCTTAACCTGCTCTATGTGAAAAGTGTCTTGAGATAAAGTTTGTAATGAAAGGACGCTAAATAAATAAAACTGACTTGACTTGACTAGGTTTCCAAATGTGGATTGTATACATGGCTTATATCAACCTTTGATTGAATAAAAGTTCTTGGAACCATGTGCTGTAATCAGATATGAAAAGATATGAGATACAGTGATGAAAATAAACACAACAATACATAGATAAAAATAAAAATAGACCTTTTAGGTCTTCACCCAAAAAAATTGATGCTGGCCCCAAATGCTGTTTGGGTGATGTAGTTGACTTGAGTGTTGGGGTCAGTTTAATTCAGTGACCTATGAATGTGTCTCTTCACACACGGTTTCCTAAACACTGAGGGCAGAAGCTTTGGGTCTGTTTGGAGCTACAGCTACAATAACAAGCTCAGCCAGCTCCAGGTGTGCGGCCTCAAAGCTGACATTACCTTGTGATCTCCCAGCATGCACTAGTGAGACTTTTCAGGACTGTGCCGGTTTTTAATTTTTTATGGTGGAGGTTTACCACAAAAAATCTCTGTAGAAGAAATGCTAAAAGAAATGCTTTTCATAAATATTGATCCTCATTCATTTAAAATGTGCGTTCTCTATGATATTGTCTAAGTCAGTAATCTTCCAACAATACATTACATTTAAGTTGCTATTCTGCAATGGTCCAGTTTCCATCTCAGTGTTTCATGACATCCATTAAGCTCACTTTGGTTGATGTTACTATGGTAAAAAATAACAATCGTAAAAGCTGTCCTTTCCCGTCCTTAATTACTGGGGGATATTACAGCCTGTTTGTTGATATTGTAACCTGCCTCCCTCGTGACCTCTTAGACTTTTAACCCTTTTAGAGATGATTTATTGCAAATACGCATTCTTTTTAATTATCCCTACAGCTAGGTGTCCAACAGATTTGTAAAGCTATTACTGAAAATCAATACTCCGCTTTTAGGTGATGAATTAATTAATGAAGTGTGAAGTTTACCCTGAGTGAGGGCCCATTGATGAAGAGAGAAAGAGATACAGAGAAGAAGAGGGAAAGAAGGAGATGTGGTTTAGGTGATTCCTAATGATTTCATATCAGTTGGTTTGGAGCATTTTAGCACTCCGTTAATTGCACTTAATTTGTGTTTTGATTGAAATAATTTGAGGGCAGGCCTGGGAAACAAACATTTCTCTGCTGGAGACGGGTGAGTAATTTCCCCCTCATGCCTTTGGCAGCCAATCTCCCAGACTAGCAAAATGGATCATTATCTTAGGACTAATTCAACCGAAAGAATTTAGTCTTTGAAGCTCAACTGATTCTTTTTCCACCCTTTGTTTTCTTCAAGTTAACGTATGTGCTTTGCTTGTGCTTGTTTCTCCAGCATCGAGCCCCAATCTTAACAGTCTTTTGACAATCTGGAGTGAAGACCGCCTTTTTTTTCCCCTATTTTTAAATTGATAGATGTGCCATGGTTACTGAGCTCTAAAAAAGGCTGTTTGGTTTTCCAACTTCCAAACCTACCTGTTTAGGGAAAAGTGTTTAGCCATTGTGAGGTGATAAAGCAATCATGATGGTTAACACTGTGTCACACTGTAAGTCTTATAATAACAGTGTCATTACCATTGAACAAAAACTTTATTTTGTGTATGGATGTAAATGTTCCAGTGAAATTCAGTGTGCACCTGTGAGACCGAGAAAAACAGCAAGTGAGGTAGGTGTGTGATGTGCAGCATGTTCTACATTCTCGTATATATAAAAAAATATATATTTTTTCATGTATGCAAAACATTTGGTAAAATGTCTCATTCTACGCCATGTCTAAATTAAACAGCCCTGCGGCTGAAATGACTACTTTTCTCAGAGTGCACTACCTTGCACCTAATAGTCCCCATTATTCATGGCCCTACAGCAGAGGTCACTGCCATGGGGTTTACTTTTTTTTACCTCTCTAAATTGGAAGTCAAGAGAAAATGAATCGAGACACCCACACATGGAATGAGCTATAGGTTTGACTTTGACTTGTCCTCAAACTGCAAAGTGAAAAAATAGTTTCATATATGTCATGTCTACTGTTGGAAATTGCACTGGAGGTCAGTAGGGGTGTTGATGTCACAACGAATTTTGGTTGAAATATTAGGACGCTATGATTTTTTTTATCCTCCCTTATTTACTATTTATGTTTCATGCACATAATTTTTTTTTTTTTCTACTTGACAAAGAAGATTGTAATGTCATACATTCAAAAGAAACAAGCATCCCTTGTGCATCATGGTGATTTTCAAATGACAGGCACAGCTTTTTTGTGGTACTGTGGATCAGAGTTAAACCAAACCAAATGAGTTCGAAATTAAATAAAAGTAATTTTAAACTAAATTTGAATATTCAACACAAAACCATTCCTGGAAATCCCAACCGTATTAAAGATAGCGGCGCTTGAGTCTCCCCAACTATCCAGCTGATCAGTAGATAAGAAATGTTTTTGCGCCAGCTTCCTCTTTGTCTTAAAATCTGATGTTTCTGAGGTCCCCAGGAGAAAGCTTTATGAGGAAATTATTCACCTCAAGCAATATACTGACCACCCAATCCAGTGCGAGTCTTCAATTTTCCACAACTGCCACAAGCAAGTTATTTGTGATAACGCAGACATCTGATAAATTGGTGATTTTAACAACCAGCAGTTGAATTAAGTTGATGGGTTGAAGCCTGGAACTGTTTGTCACCTTGCAAGTTCAAGGTCTGGCTTTTGAAAATTGAGACATTTTGCCATAAGATTGAAAAATCCTTTTTAGCTGATGTTCACTTTGTGGAGCTTGACCTTTTCATCTTCCAGGCAGGAATATTATGTTCTCACAGAGAAAGACAGCGTAATTGAGTTGACTTTCTGGCACATATAAACAGAACTGAAATTTTACAGTTTTCATTAAAACCTGCAGTTATATTTCTGTTTCATGATTTCTGTGTTTTATGATAAGGGGCATATTCTAGTCAATAGGGCATATACCAAATATAATCTGACCACAATGTCAGTAGGTTCTACAGCACTGGCCAGTTCTACATATTATCACTTATAGGATATTACATTGCTAAAACTGTCTATACTGTTGTTTGTAATATCAAATCAAGCAAATTGGGATTTTAAAACTAAAGGATCCTCATCTTGCATTCATGGCTTTAATGCCATGGCTTTATTCAAATAAATAAAAAAGACTTTAAGATGCATAATTGTGCATTGTTCATATCAAACTATACAGAATCAATTAGAATCCCATCCACATTTCCTGCCTTCAATATTATGCACATTTGTCTGTTTCATTATTTTTCTAATTACAGGCGAATGGTGGACTCTGATAGGATTTTATGTCTTTCAGTAGCTCCATTGTCTGTCAGGCAAGATGGATTCCCCCTTGGGGTGAGCAATATATCAGCTTTGCAACTCCTTATATTGTCTTAAGCATGAGGTAATGTACAGTGGTGCTGGTCCATCCAGGTACTCTCTAATACCACCATGTTAATTTATGGGGCAGTCAGACATTACAACAAGGTATTTCCTGTTTATAGGCCTCCGATCCACTCAGTATTTTATGTTTCTGTCTAAGTAGTTAAGATTCAGGGTTTACACAATTCAGATGACATCACTTCATAGAAAAGGCATTATTTCTGGGTTTGTGGTTATGTCTGCCTCTGCTGAAGAGTTACTTTGTCAGGATTACCGCATGCCAGATAACAAAAACAATACACATAAACCTATCATTTTATGTTGTCAATATCATCTGCTGCATGTTTTTCAATTCAGGGAATTTTCTTTTTTTTCAGACATTGTACATGTACACAACCCTTGAACAGGGTAAGATTAGCCAACAGAAGCCCCATTACAAAGAATGACATTTCTAGAATTGTATTTTTTTTCAATCCATGTGTTACAGGCCACAGTGTGGTCGGGCCTTATTAGGTTCAACCACTGCATATTTCACGCTTATATAATTCTTTTCGCAGCAACTTGATTTGACAGTATTGTGCCGCTGCTCAGCACAGATTGATTTAAAGACTTCAATGAATAAGTAAAAGAAGAGAATGTGCTTTTAAATAAAATCTGTCACAAATCAAATTAGAAAGATTAATGCTGGGAGGTGTGAAGAGTACCATCAAATGTCAGAGAGTGAAAGAACATTTATGTCTTTCCCTGGAATACATCTTCTCTGGATTTTGTTGCCAGTTACAGTAATTTCAAGGAACTGTAAGTCAGCACCGGCAAGAGGGCTATTAAAGTTCATGAAGCAAAGGTTCCCTGACAGTGGTTTAACTGTTCAATTTCAAAAACAGTCAAGTCTTTATAATTCTTTCCTAAAACATGATAAATGCAATTTAATGACTTTTTTGAAAACCTTACAGTACATTGCATGGTGTCACATCAGTGTCACTGCCATTTTGACAATTGCTTCTATGCTGTCAACTGTGATGGACATTTTTAAGGATTTTCAAAATTCTAAAGTGTGTATGTGCGAGACAGAGAGAGAGCGAGAGAGAGAGAAAGAGAAAGAGAGAGAGAGAGAGACCTTGGTGTCCCACGAGCCATTGTAGCATGAGGTATCAAACTATAGGCTATTGCCTTTGCCAGTCAATAAGTTTTTGGTGTGCTACTTATTTTAAAGTCAAAACACAAAAAACTTTGCCTGCACCTTGACCTAGTCATCGCTTCCCCAAGACTAGAGACCTGAGCGGCATTGGCTTTCTAAAAATCCAACGTTTTATACCATTGATGACAGCTGACTCCTGACTCCTCTGAACTGACCGGTAAGAGCAGCAGGTCATCAACAACCGCTTCAGTTTGACATCATGCAGCAAAGGGCATTTCTGGCATTTGGCTAAGCTAAAACACAAGCCAAACCAAATCTGTAGCAGGCCACATTTTGGCCTTTGTCGTGACCAAAAAAACTGACATCCGTAGAAAAGTTTCGTCTCATTTTAAACTTGAGCAGACCGGAGCAATATTCCGATTAATCGGATGCAGAGTACAATATGAATAAATCCCAGTTTCTGTTATCTTGAATCTAGGTTTTTTTTCTTTTCTTTTTTTTTATAAACAACTTTACTGACACTGTAACAGTATACAGTGTAATGAACTTGGGTCTGCATTTAAAAACACATCAGGAGGACCAAAGGTTGTAATAAAAAAGATTAAAACAAAAAGTTAAACAAATATCTTGTAAAGCTTACAGTGGTTATAGGTTTAGGTTAGATTATGGTTCGACATAGCAGAAATTGCCTGGTGGAGATCGACACTTTACTTAGTGCACTTTTCTACTTTCTGCTAATTTCATCATGCGAAAATCCTACATCTTATTTTTTTGACCAGCCACTCCAGGTTGCAGCAAAGTTTAAATCTGCTCCCGTGAGATTTGCATTTGGTCCCGTGGGAAAGAATGGGTCCCACTCCCAGTACAGCCCTCTACCCCAGACAGACAGATAGAAAGAGAGGTAGAGAGATAGACAGACAGACAGACGGACTTAGCTAGATCATTCGCTGGGTTATTCCCAAGTTTAATATCGGCTCTGATTCTAATATATATTTATGAAGCTCTCCTCTGCACACTGATATCCTTGCTACCGCAGCAGCAGGTGTTCGGTCGATGTAGTATACAGCCTCGGTCTTAGACAAACACGCGCACAATGGAACATTGGGATGAACCCTAGCATATTACTTCAGGACACGCACACACACACGCACACACACACACACACACACACACACACACACAAACACGCACACAAACATGCACACAAACACGCACACAAACACACTTGTTTTTCAAGCAAGCATTTCCTTGCTTCACTTTTGGTGCTTCCAAGGTCAAAAAGAACTCTATGTCTCATTACAATCTACAGGTGCTTGTGGAATCCCAATGCTTGTGTGTATGTGTTTGTGTGTATGTTTGTTGTTTTGTGCAGTATGTGCGTATGTTGCATGTGAGTGTCTTGTGTGTGTGTGTGTGTGTGTGTGTGTGTGTGTGTGTGTGTGTGTGTGTGTGTGTGTGTGTGTGTGTGATGGAATGGAAATGAGCCCTCCTAGTATGGCTAAAGGGCTCTCACCCTCTCTCACAAGATAGATAGGATCTTAACAAGCATGAGAGCAGAAGGGAAGTGTGTGAGTCTGTGAGTGTGATTGTCCTCTAGCTACAACATTTTTCTGATTTCTATTGCATCAAATCACAAAGACGGTTCCCTTGATTTTCTAGACTTGTGGCATGGCCGGTGGTGGACGGAGAAAGCTCTTCCATCAAATATTTACCAGTATATCCTGGCTCACATCACAGCGACTGTTATTTATGTTTGTGGTGTTAGTTCAGAACCTGCATTTTACACGCAGTGTGTCACCTGCATATTTTATGGTTTTATTATCGGCAACAAATTTCATAAAAGACAAATAAAAATAAAAAATCAATATTATACAATGTTATACATTGGACATAATATTGCACATCAATTATGTGCTCATAGTTTCCATGGAAGTTTTATAAACATGCAAAGATGCTATGAAACAGATTTATGTTCCTTACACTTTCTCCATCAAATTTCTAACATTGCTTCAAAAAAAACATAAAGTGCGTCCAGATTTGCAGAAATGACTGAGGTTCCACAGGGAATAAGTCTAATATAGTCCAATTGAAATTTGACTTATGATATGCGACGCACCACCGGTGGATTTAAAAGCAGCAGTTAGCAACTAACTCGCAAAACATACAGCAAACAGAATGTTTGCAAATTCTTGCAGTCTTGGTCATAAAACAGAGACCAAAAAGCAGGAAACATTTGGCTCTCATTGATTCATTTATTGATTTATTTTGATCACATTTAGGTTTGGGGGCAGCATGGCGGTGTGGTGGTTAGCACTATTGCCTCACAGCACGAAGGTTCAAGGTTTGAATCTGCTGACCTGCAGATTTGCTTTTTGAACCTTGAACCTTTCTGTGTGGAGTTTGCATGTTCTCCCCGTGCTTGCGTGGGTTTTCATAGGTGTGAGTGTGAATGTCTGCATCTGGGTCTCCATGTCTGTCTGTTTGCCCTGTGATTGATTGGTGACCAGTCCAGGGTGTACCCCGCCTTTTGCCCAAAGTCAGCTGGGATTGGCTCTAGCCCCCCTGCAACCCTTAAGGATAAGCAGTATAGCCAATGGATGGATGGATGGATGTTTTGGTTTGGGTGGCTTATAACATAATGATATAATCCATGCTTTAGTACCTGTTTACGAATGGATGTACTGTATGTGGTCATAGCATTAATCGTAGTTTGATGGTAGCACTGAGTGAGATAACAGAGTAAATTCAGATACCATTTGAAAACATGCCATAGATGAAATTTCTGGTCCAAAAAATGTTTGAAAGGCAACTGTCCCAGAAAACCCAGAAAATAAAAACTACACCAGCACATCTGTGGTTTTGAAATGTAACCGCACAACAGGAAAGTAATCCCACATTCAATTTTGTCTACTAAAGTGAATTTGCAAGAGGGATACAGCCAAAACAAGTCAGTGCACCCTGATGTTCACTGAAGTGGCACAATACAATGTGGATGGATGAAATCATGGTGGTGGTGGTGGGGGTAGATAGTAGGGATGCAGTGGGAACGGACAGGAGATCCGATACCCAGGATGTATTCACCCTTCATTTAACAGACAAACTCTCACCACCTTACAAGAAAGTAGGAGCATACTATATCATTTGACTTGCATGAAGTGATTTCTACATGCACAGAAAAAGAGGACTGTATTTTTCGTATTCTGTCTGCTTCACAAATGTCTTGCAACAGTGCTTGTTGAAATTGTGTTATATTTCCCTTGTGCATTAGCTCCATTTCACATTTTCGAGAATTCCACTCGCTGTGTACGGGAGAGAAAATCCTCGCTGGTGGTGAAGTGTGGTGTGATGGCATAGCATCGGTGGTTCATTGCACAGTGAAATAGCAGGGCCAAATGACAGCCTGGATTCCAGTTGGGTGGGAATGTGCAGCTGCTGACGCATTCTCACAATCTATTGCAGATGTATGGCCCTTCAGTTTCATTGACTGGCTCTTTTGAATGTGATACATATACTTTATGTACAAGTACAGTCTGCAAGCTAAAACACAAGTGATAGTTTATATCATATTTCACATAATACAGAGCCGTTGTGCCTACCTGGCAGTTTTTACAGGTTGACCTCCCTTTTTTCTGTCTTTCTCATAGACATTACAAGCACAAATCTCTGTTACACTTGGGCTGATGAAGAATGTGTGTACCCTTACATACACACTACAAATTAGCATAATAGCTCATTGTGCTGCATGGCCAACTAGAAAACCTGGAGTTTGAGAAAATGCCCATCATTAATATCAATATTATGCTAATATAAATGAAATGTGTATATCCAAAAGCTCTTTGCTTTGGTTTATATAGTTATTAGCATGTCGTATGTGCTTGTGGGTCTCAGTATTTGTGAGGAACTGGCGCTTGAAGTGTACAATATGCAGATGTGAAAGATGGATGCCAAGTCAGGGGTGTATTTGGGGGCCCCTAATTTGTTCCTCCTAAGAGATCTGGTTATACAGTGCTGTTGATGGGAAGATCCAGAAAATGGATGTTATATGATACATAGTAGTAATGATAGATTTGTTTGTTGAGTCTTACTGGGACTCCCCACAGGACTAATAAACCCTGAATGGCTAAACATGTTCAATTCTACAGCTGTCCAGTGGAAAGTTCAAGTGAAACTACTAAGACGTGCAACAATTCTGTATGTAAATTATTGATGATAATATGATAAAATGATGATAAAAGAGAACACTGTTGGAAAAAAGCACAGTATTTAGGTAGAAGCTGTAATGTCTTCACAAAAGATCTTGTATTCATATGCAGTACATTTGATTGTCTCCAAAATGCTAAATCATTGTGTCTCTTTTTCATCACTCCAAAAACCAAACTCTTACATACTGTCAAAACTCAAATCTTTCAGCTTTTCCACTGATCTACTGTAAATTGCAACCAAAGTAAATGCCAAAAGCGAAAAATGTACAATCTTCATGAAATCGTCATCTCTTTGTCTGCTTCTGTCTTTCGTTTTCTCTCTTTCTTTCTGAAAAACACTCATAAGGAACAACAGTACATATTCCTATTTTCAATTATTCTGGCTGAGGGCAATATGTTTTAATGATGAGCTGATTCTCTGAGTGCAGTCTCCAGCTTTGCCAGCCCAAGCAGTAATGCCTTTTGCACATGTCAGGGTCGGGGCCTAGTTGTAATCTGAGGCTCATTACAGCTGGTGAGGCCAAGAGCAGAAACGGAACACAACTTCTCCCTGCAGCGCTGAATTACTTTTCCACCACCGGGTTCCCCTCTCCCTCGTTCAATGTTTCTCTCCTTGTCTCAGCTGCTTCACTGTTTGTCTTTGATCTCTCTCTTTCCTGTCTTATTCTTTCCCTCCCCGTCTCTCTCAATCTCAATATCTTGTTCTCCCCCCCATCTGCTTCTCAATTTATTTCTTGATCTGTTTTTTGCCCTCTCTCCCTTTCTCTCTTTGCCTCTCTCCCTTCGTTCTGTCTCGACACTCCTCGGGGGACCTCGCAGAGTGCAGTGGGTTTGGAGTTGGAGGCTAGTTTTATTGAGTTTGCTCAGGGTCCTGGAAAGGCCTATTTACCGATAAGGTCACGATGAGGTGCACCAAGTCTATGAGCAAATCCTCAAATCCCTCTCAAACCAGCATGTGTGTGTTTATATGTGTGTGTTTGTCTCTTGAATGTTCTCACATTTTACCCATACGGTGTATTGGACTTCTAGATCCTTCATAGAGGAGGGCTTATGATGCATATTGAGAGATAAGTGCAGTATTGATAGAACTATGAATAACCTTGTCAAACTGATCAGCCTCTGCATCCAAAGTACTGCACCTCAACCCTTTTCATACATAAATTGAATGCATTAATCATGCACCATGTAGCTGTTTCTGCAAATCCCTAGCAGGAAACTCTCCGTATTGCATGTCACCGCAGTGATCCATGACTTCAAATGAATGTAGACCAGGGGTGTAAAGTGAGGGGACCTTGGCCCCTGCCTTACCCCCCTGCTTCTTTTTCACAGACCACACCAACCTTTTGAACTCAGCCTTCATTTTGAGCTCAAGTACACACCTGTAAAGTTTTGTGAATGCATCTTGCATGGTTGCCACACTATGGCGCTGACGAAATGTGTCCACAGTCAGACATGAAAAAAAACACACACAGACCTGCAACATGAAAACAATACCAGCCAACACTATTCACAGCTCGTAATCAGATGGAATCAGAGAAGGTGGTGCAATAAAAGTATATTAGAGATATCTCAAAAGTTTCAAACCCTAGACTGCTCAGCCTTGGCTTATAAGGGACTTTAATTTACAGTAGCAGAATGCATTACCATGCAAGCTTCATTTCACGGATTAAATTGTTCCATGTTTTAAAATGCATTTTACTATCAAGGACCACAAATAAACCAAAACAGCTGATTTTGATTCCTTCTTCCTCTTTAAACCGATATAATTAAGACAAGCAGAATGACATCTTCTGAACAGCTGTATTTTAAGAGGTCTGGCCTTTCTGCTCTTTCATTTCTCACAACGAATATTTAAGGAAAACTTTCCTCTGCGTCTGACAGATAGAAATGTGGGATTATGTTAAAGAGAGGAAACTTTTCTTGACTCCTTAGGGTATATACGGATAATTTATCCTTTACGGGGATTTGTGTCCATCAAACAAGAGTGAAATGTTATATAAGAAAAGTATATCTGGGAGGAATTTATTCAGCTGTAACTGATCCGTTGCCTTTCTCAGTCACTTTCTGACGTCCTTTGATATAATAGAAGAGCTAAGGAATTGACTGGCGTGAACGGCTTTTGAATGTTTGAATGCATGAGCCGCTGTTTCAGAATAAAGATAGTAGACTTTGTTCAATATTCATGGACTACAGACATGATGGACTATTTGGAAATGAAAAGCTGGTCATATAATGAAAAAACCTCCCTGGTTCTCTGAGAGGGGAGCTGATGTAGCCCTTAAAATGGAACTTTTTTCTAAAGACATTAGAAAGGCTTTTAGAGGAATATCTAATGTTCTGTACTCTAGGATTATAGTGTACATATGACAGCAGATATCTCAAAAGTTTCAAACCTTCTTTAGTTTCTTTTAATACTGGCATGAAAATGATTTCTCAATGTTAATGAATCAAATAAAATACAATCTTAACATTTTAAGTTGTATATCTGGACACTTACTACCAGACAGGGGCTGTGGAATGGTGCATTTTATTCTCTGTTACACTGTGCCATAGTTTGAAGCAATAGGTTGTGGCATTCTTTAAATGTCATCTCTCTTCTCTCAGTAGAACTGAGTATCAAATTACAAAGCTTTCTCTAAATAACCTTACCTTCCAAACATAATCAACATGTGTTAATCTTGTAGAGTGTTTTAAGCTTGCTGCTCTCAGACAGCTGGTCTGGAGGGGTTTACTGGAATTGCTGCTGGTCACTCTGTGATATGTACGTGGCCTGGACTGCATCAAGGTTATTTGTGGGCTATAAGTCTGAGTCAGAGCTGGGAAAATGGACACGCAGATATCATAAGGGGAGACCTTGGAGGACCATGAGCCCAGAGAGGTTAGAAGGGACATGAGAAGGAGGGGGATAAAAATATAAAGATAAACAGGCAGAGCAAAAAATGAAGAGCAAAAGACAGTCAAGCAAGAGAACAACTACATGTGTGTATAGTAAGACAGAGGTTCATCTTAGGAATAGTGACTTTCTCTTACATTAAATTTGTTAGTGACTGCCTACATGAGAGAAACTGGAAGTTAATTCAGGAGATAATAAGACATAAGAAAAAGACAAGAAAGACGTAAAAACAGCTGCAGTAGAACTACACAACAGCAATAAATATAGCCAAAATACAACATAAACAATAGTTATTTGCAGATATATCTTGAGGCAATTGACCAAAGGATCCGGGCCAATTCAGGCATATTTTGTACCAATCAAAATGGACCCAATCAATTAATATTCTGCTGTATTTCGTCCACCCCGACCAGCTAGTGATACAAAGCAGCACATCAACAAGCAGGCTCTACTGCTTTGAAGTGCTGTGAATGTGAGAAATTATTTGGGTGTGACTGACACTGACCTCTGACATCGATTGGCAAAGTATTCGGCACTGACCATCGCTTTCACCAGTTAAAATGGCAACAGTTGATGGTAGCAGATCAGCTGTTGCAAATTTAAGCTGCAAATGGTAGCACTGGGAAGAGAGTGGACTAGAGAGTTCAACTTCCAGGTCCCTCTCCCTCCCACTCAAGCACGCTTCAGCTCTGTCACCTAAGTCCTACCCAAAGAGGAGGCTATAGACACACACAGGCTAACCACGTCAACTGATGAGGCTACATATACAAAGGCATGCGCAACAGTAACACTGAAGATGGTGATCTTGCAGCAGAGCTCAGCAGCAGGCATGAGCCATAGAGATGACTGCTGCCTGGAGCTTCATGGCTCCCGTCCGCTGCCAGCAGCTCATGAAGTGGGCTGATTTGTGTTGTCCCTGCTGTTGGAGTTTAAATTCCCCAAATTTTGACATTTCAAAAGCCCATCCACTATAACTCTTAAAATTGGCTAGTATCACTGCTGTTTATGTTTGTGTTGATATATTATGTACTTATTCCACACACACATACATACATACAAACACATGCAGACAGACAGAGACACACAAAGAGAGAGGTGGGGGTGGTCCTTTATGTTAGAAAATGAATTTGGTTATTATTATAAAGATCAGCTTGGCATGTGATTATAAAGGGGCAGAGGAGCAGAATCGCTTGTTGACCGTCACTGAGAAATACAGCCAGGCTGTTGCTTGCCCGAGAATCAACATATCACAGCACTTCTGCCTCCTGTGTATCCTTGGAGTGAAAACTAAACACGAATTATACTCCACAGAGCTAGTAATAACATGTTTTTTTTCATTGCTGGTGGTTGTTTCTCAACCATTGTGTTTGCAAAGCTCTAACTGAAGCCGCCACTGAAGATATTGAACTTGACTGAGTGAGAGCATGCGTGTGGGTGGGAGGCAGTGCAGCATGTGCACGAGCAGTGATTGACTCTGCGTTACAAACTCCTCCTGCTCTGACTGGTCGTTTTTGTTCGGGCATTGGGGATTCTTGCAAATGCCATTAGGAGCACAAGGAGGAGCCAGAGGAAGGAGATTTTTTTTTTATTACCTGTCTTATGTACTACTGTCAGGATATAGAGACAGCTTCAGCAAATATAACAAAAAGCTATTTTTATGAAAATTACCTTGTAAGCATTTAACAATAATTCTGCGAGCAACTTGTTGACAAATTAACAAAATGAAATTGTTGTCCCATAATGTGTGTTCTCTGCAAGCTAGTGTCTGTAGACATCAAAGATCATTTGTGAGGGGGGAGAAACTCCACTTTGTCCAATCAATCTTGGTACTGGTAGAATATCATATTATATATAATATTAAAAAACGTAAACGTGGATCAGGGCCAAAAAAAACTGACCGGGACATTTGTCCAATTTGTATTTTCTATGCTTGTCGTTTCACAGAGGGTGGCTTTTAATCTTTATAATCTTTACAGAACACAGTAAAAAATAGTAAATTGACCATTACTGTGCATGTGTTTCTGTGTGTAGGTGTATTTTGGTACACATGCACATATCTGTTAATGTTTGCGTACCCTGTGCTTGTATGTGGCACAGAATTTCTTCCTCGCACACCCTTGAACTCCGACCCATTTCTCCAATTCTCTATCATTAATGCTGAGTCGGTGGGTTGTCCAAAATTTGTCCTAATCTGACACTCAAATTGACATCCTCATGGTTCTGTTGACACCTTGGATTCATGGAAGCAGCACAGGGCTATATGTCAACTCAACAATAATGGTTTTATTATACAATGCTGCCCAAGTCCAACAGACAGGACAAGGGTTATATACCACTAAGAGTATAGAAGAGCTGGGGATCCTGTCTGCATGATGAATATTTTGGCATTGTGTTCTTGGCATGTTTTCAGTTTTACTGTATTTCTATTATGCAACCCTCCTGCAACTAGATATGAGGTCTAGAGACAAGAAGACACTGGATTTTCCAAAGCAACTGCAACTGCAGCTGAACATTAAAGCAGGAGTCAACACAAGACAATAAATACAGACAGAACTCAACAAAGAACGTTCTGGGTGTATGTGAGTATAAGGCTGATGATATATGTTTAATAATTTTATAGAGCACACAAAGCACTATGTGTCCTTGTATATGTTTAAGTAAGATTATATGTCCACCCATTCATTCATTAGTTATACCCATTTATCCTTTAGAGGTTCGCAGGCTGGAACCGCTCCCAGGTGACATTGGGAAAGTCGTTGGGAACACCCTGGACAGGTCTGCTGTTCATCAGGACTGACACATAAAGACAGACAATTCATTCATGCAGACATTCACACCTAGGGGCAATGTAGAGCTGCCAATGAACCTAATCAACCTCATGGTCTGTGGGAGGAAACACAGTCATCAGGAGAACATGCAAAACAAGTCCAGAAAGGGAGGCCCATCTGGCTGGCAGATTCAGCCACTGCAGATAATCACTGCACCACCTCAACTGGTAAAACTTAATAATATATAGCGATTTATGTCTTGGTTTTATGATCTCATTTCAACAAATGTATCTGTGATCTCCTGCACATTGTGCCTGTATTGATTCCTTACTGAAATTGAAGACCCACCAATCCAATGATTTTTTGTTATTATTATCAAAAATGGCGTTCTATGGCTATTATTTAAGAATTTACACAAATCCTTCTGCCTTTCATATAATTGGTTTGAAGATTCCTCCTGAAGTAGAGGTTAAATTGAACTTTTGTACAATTTAATTGGATTGCACTCCAAAGCGTCCCATTACTTTGCCTCAAACTACATTGCATTGTTGCAGGGCAAGCTGTATTGTATCTTTCATCTTTGCTGCATCGAATCATCCAGTCCATAACAACATGCACATTGAATCAGTGTCAGGAGAGATACAGTACACTACCCTTGATGGCCATAGAAGAATACAACATAATATAATCTGTGTTACAGTAAAGGAGAAAGAAGGCATTTGTCTACATGCTATCTACACTATATGTGCCTGATATGTGCATAAGTTGCTGTGTCCATGGGGGTGTGTGTGTGTGTGCATGTGTGTGTTTGTGTGTGTGTGTGTGCACATGAGAGACAGAAAGAGCGAGAAAGCACTCTTGACAGCTGTGTAGAAGTAAAGATTTATGTTTCCATATGTGTGTGCAAGTGAGAAAGAATCAAAAAATTCTTTTTTTTTATGGTAAGAAGATTGTGTATGCTACTAATGCATCGCATCGCTCAAGCACTATCACTAATGTTTCATTTGCTCACAGCATATACATGATATGGAATACAATCTCTGCGCAAAGCTACATAGTTTATGCATTTGAGGCCACATCACAATATACAATTATTTGCATTATTATTAATATGTCATTTTGGGGGGGAAAAATCATGCATGACACAGTTATAGTACACTATAAACTATATGATATCTACAATCAAGTAAATCCCAACTACTTGTGTCTGCACCTCCTGATTTTGTGATAGCCCCCAAGAGCATCACCCAATCCAACCACTCAATAGTAAGTCTTTACAGAGCTGTGTCTGTGATCACATAGAACTGTATATGCTTTGTAAATGCTTTTGAGTGATGCCTGGTGACTACAGTCCTCCTGTGACACAAACTTAGAACAAGTCAGCTAGCAAAGATTCATCTATTCGGAGTAGGTGACCCAATATCACACTCTCCACTAAAGTTGATTGACTGCTTGACCTTTTCCATTTGTACTTCTCTTTAAAGTACTGTATAGTTTCATGTTAATGCTTGTTTGATACTGATGTGTAAATGTAGCGTTCTTGGCCGATGAGACTTTTCCTTTTTCCTACGTTCTGTGTATGTTGGACTCCAATTCTGCCTCTCCTTATTTCCATCCCTCTAGAATCTTACTCCCTGTTGCTTGGCGAATTGAACAAATCAAATTACTTGTTCTTCCATGCTGTTAATGTCATTAGATTTTGAAGGACAACCACATAATATATCACGGTTATAGCCGTACCTCCAAAAATAATAGGCATTGCTGTAATTGTTTCTATAATGCAGGTTTGTAGCTACAATGGTAGCTCCATCTTTATACGGTTACATGAATAAAAAAATAAGGAACTTTGCTGCAGGCTCTTTCCACCCTGTTTCTCTATTCATTAAATTGTTGGATGAAAACATGGAGTCAATTTGTTTCAATTATTTTTTTACCTCCTGTGAAAATATCCGTGTAATAATCTTTGGTCATCTCCAAAAACACAGAGGAGGTGTAAATGTGGTACTGCGTTTGGTGGGTGTGTTGCTTGAGGGCCCAGCAGAGATGTCAAATAGTTGTCACCAGTGAACCCTAACGTCGGGCATTTCAGCCACGTTTTCAGCCAGTCGTACAAATCAGATATAATTCCATTTTAATCAATGTAGCCGTCTACATTCGGCAAACAGCTGGCTTGCTTCTGCTGCATTAATGTGACCTGAAGCTTCTTTTTGTGCTTCAAGTCTATTTTCCTATACTCGGGTGTACTGCATGCATGCCATTGCATCTGTATTTATGCTATAGCTGGTTTTGCACTAACATGAATTTAGAAGCCTCTGATTTATTCAGGATTTGGACGTTTGGCCCAAAGCTGCTCTGATCAAGAAACAACAGATTTAACGACTATGTATAATAGTCAAGAGAGACAAAGTTAATGACTAGCTGGCTAGCTGAGGAAAGTGGACAAACAGACAGATATTTTTCTCATGATTGGGTGGCAACCAAAACAGAACTTAAAGAGTTGTAAATATTGGACTGACACTCATCAGGTGGACACAAACATAACTTCAAATGAATAATGTTTCTGATTGACAGACTAATACTGTCCGCTCAGTATGTAAATAAGTCATCTTTTTCCAACATGTTAGCCATGTCAATATGTCAGTTTTATGTTTACAGCTTGTTGCACCACACCAAATTGGCCAAGAAAATTGAGTCATGCAGTTAAATCTTATCTGTTTGAAATGTTTACCATGTTTCCTGTCAGAAATCTAATGAAGAATACATTTCACAAGAATCATCTTTCAAAATAACGTAGTCAAAATGAAGTCAAACTACCCATTAACCCAAATAATGCTGCACACAACAGAAAAATCACAGTAGAAAACATGGCCGTTAGTATTTTGCTCACATGTCTACTATAAGGAAGGCCACTTTGTGCTCTATTTCAGGTGGACCACTCCCTCTGTGACAGAGAATGGAGCAGAACAAAACAGTTGTCTGGTGCTTTGAGCTTCCACCCTGTTCCTCCACGAGCCCATATTCCACACAGCGGGCTGTGAAATCATTTTTAGTCTCCCTCGGAAGAGAGCCCCCCATGCAGAAATCCATAAATTCATGAGCATCCACCATCCACATGAAAAGAAAGGATGTTGTGAAAACAGAGTGTGATAGAGAGCAGAGGGAGAGTGAGAGACCAGAAGAAATGACAAAGAAAAGAAGGAGAGGTAAACAGAGAGACAGACGTGGCAAAAAGAGGGTAGAGAGTAAGAGAAGAAAAAATGGACAAGAGAGGAGAGGAGAGGAGAGGAGAGGAGACAAATGAATGCTGAACAGCAGTGTGAGCGCTTGGAGGGACCCAGCATGAGTCTGGTCTGAACCCCCAACTGCTTTAGCGCCGGAAGACACAGACATAGGAATATCAAAATGCTTTGGTTGCTCGCACATGCTCACCGCATGCACACACGCGCACACACACAGACACACACACATACACAAACATGCAAAACACACATCTACACATACACATAAACACATTAATGCATGCACACTTATGGATGCACTCTGCTTTTGATGCATGTTATGATATTCACACACACACACACACACACACACTCACAGACACACACGCACACACAGCTGGTCCACTCCCTCATTCTGCACAGCCCAGCTTCTCACTCTCTCTCTACTCCCTGGGAGCTCCCAACCTGCCTGGCCTTGTTGCAGCTCTCCCGTCTCTTTGCACTTCCCCTGACTTCTTCTCTTCTCATCTTCTCCCCACTTCTCAACCCCAGGATGTAGCACTGCTCGCCCTGGCACAGTATATGTAGCTTAAGAGCACTAGGAAAGATAATGTACCCCAAGCAATGTGACAGTGCTCATTGATTCTTACATAATGTGTTACAAAGTGGATCGCCTAAAGTCATGTCTTTGATGATGAAAGCTATTCACTATTACTTTTTAAAAGCCAATAGGTTGAATTTGAATGACTTCATGGCAATAGTGTTTTTCATTGCAACATGAGATATTTTGCGATATTAAAACTGGGTTGTTACATCAGCAGTGACTTTGAAAAGCATCTAATTAAAATGCCTTTATATGCCATTTTTTTCATATTATTTCACATCTTACTCTTATTAATACAGTGTTTGGTGGCGACCTTTTCATTAAGTTGCTCCTGGACACTTGACACTAGGACATTTGCAATGTAATTACTCAGAATTTCTAGTTCACCTTTAATAAATGCAGTTGAGCAGACATAATTTAAACAGGTGCAAACTGTCAAAGACTTCTACAGCTGGTGACTGTGCAAAAAGGGGCTTGATTTGGGAGACAACAAAATAACAAACCAAAAAGAAAGTAAAATCTAGGTACTGCCATAAAGCCATGAGGATGTAAGGACTGGGAGGCGGGTCAGGCCTGATTGAACAATGAGCAAAACCAACTACAGAGGCATCTTTGAAAACCTTCTCCAAGGACCAGATCACCTCAGGCTGGCAAAAAGAAAAACACTTCTCAGGAAGACACTGACCACAAGCACAGAGCTTAGACAATGTTGGAGTGACTTGAGGACAGTACTCTGTTCCCTCTTCAGTGACCCGACACAAGCCTGGACTTATACCCCTGTGAAAATGTTTGAAGAGACTTAAAGATCACGGGTGATACATACTTACCAGCCAATTTCACAGGGCTTGAGATGGTCAGGTGGTGGAATTGGGGAAGCTGCCCAAAAGAAAAAAAAAAATTCAGTTGTGTAAAGACCCTAACAGAAAAAGATGCAATACTATACTTATTGCTGAATCTGTAAAATGCTGAATAAAGGGTCTGCATATTGATTTCTTAATATAAATTTTTCTATTAATTCTTAACTTCTTAAAATTAAAAAAGAATCACACTAGGTGTTATAATTTTGATTTTCATTTGGTGTATTCATGTCCGAAATTATGATTTTAATGCATGAATGAACAAAACATATAAAATGTTCTTTTGCTTTGTAATTGTGAGGTATTTCGTGAGCAAAAACACTTCACATTGTTCGTACAATATAACACAAAGTGATGACTACGAATAAATTCATAAGCCTGTTCACTTGAACATTGGTTTGCCTTGTTCACATTTTACATTCATGAAACTGAAAACTTTAACAAGTCATATTATTCGGATACAGAGAGAGAGACTTATAGTAGGCTTTCAGATAATCTTCAACATTAGACTTTACAATATGAAACACAAAAATGTGAGTAGTTATTAAGGAACAAGTGAGGAACAAATCAGAAAGAAGCTGATAATTAATGAATCGTTAATGAGTAGTGTTGAAGTAATGTGGTATTACTCATTACTTAATCATTAGTTACTTTTTTGTGCCACAAAAAAAGTCATAGTTAATCAATTAATTCATAGTTTATCAGGAAACATTCAAACAGAAACGTGGTCATTGTTTTTATGATATTTATGAACTAATCATTGCCTAATATTTCATGAATATACTTTCTCCCAGTCTGTTCTCCAGTAACTTATCATGGTCTACTACATAGTTCTTGGCATGTATGTTTAAACAACAACATCTCTAGAATAAACAGTAATGCACAACCACAGAATACATATTCTACACATACCATACTGTTATCACCTTAGGGTTTGTGGCTGTTGTCACGCTGATCTCTCTGTATGTTGTGTTCTATCTATAACTTTAATTAAAACTGGGGCTCTTCAACTCAGTAGGTGCTCTGTAGACACCACTGTGACACACACAGACACGCACAATCTTGTCATTGCTCAGGATGCACACACACACACACACACACACACGCAGAGGAAGCAATCGTGTAAATGCTGTTTATGCTCCATTATGACATGCACACACACACTAACACACATACATTGTTTTACTGTAAATGCACAGCATACATGCTTATGCACAAACAGGATGCACATGGACAGAGACACACACACACACGCGCACACATATGCATGCGCACAGAGTGACTGAGTCATTTATTGGCAAAAGGTTAACAGGTCTACACACATGCATCAGGAAGCATAATCACGATAATTATTCCACAACAGGTGCCGATTGGCCACTAAGGGCAATCACATGACATCTCCTCACAGTGTTTGACATGTGATTGGTTAATATGGTTCATTACGTGACATAAAGATGACAGATCAATAATTACAGAGAGGAAAAAAGAAAATGTGAGTGTTTGTCTGGTGACGGTGGAGGTGATAAGGGCATTATAGTTGAAGAGGAAGAGAAAAACACAAGTTTCTGAATGGAAGGAGAATAAGGTTAAAGGTGTAACTCATGAGGTTACTGAGGGCATTTACAGTATGTGTTTGACTGACACATGAGTCGCTATAAGCCCACATAGTGCCGCACTGTTAAAGAGAATGAGATGGAGATATAAAAGAATCATGAAATAATTGATTGACTTGCATACATAGGGACCGGGAGGACAGAAGATTAGGTGATTCATGAGGTGATGCGTGATAACTGATTCACTGTGATTCCCTATTAAATAGATAGAGAAGGAAGGAAGACGCAAAAAGGAAGAATTAAGTCATCAGAAAGAAATTACCAGGACTGAATTGATTCATAGAGTCTGAGCAGCACACACTGAGACACTGAGAGATAATGAAGAGAAAAATATGGGATAATTAAAAAAGTAGCATAATTCACCGTACTTTGTCAGTGATAATGTGGATTCATTTAAACATTTCATGTTTGCATGGCCAACACAAATTAGCCCATAAGCCTTAAAAATGTCTAAACATAGCCCTAACCCTGACTTATATGACATGATGGTAAAAATGAATGTTTTATTACACATTGATAGGGGTTTTGGATTTGTGTGATTTTATTTATGTATTTACTTGTTAAGTCAGTAGAGAAATGAGTGGGATAAATTAAACCTTTCCTCTGCATCCAACATAAAAATGCTGAAATGATTCTTTTACAGTGTGCCTGCTTCCAAAGGTCTTGTCTGCCCCCCTCAGGTTGTCAAACAAATAACATCCATACAAAGTTATGAAGTCAGTCCAATGTCTGGCCTGAATGCCACCATGATGTCATGGTAAATGAGTAGAGCAGAGGGGATTATTTGATTATTTGTGTCTATTAAGATGCTATGGTCATTCTTCCTAGGGCTATTGTGGTGATGTGATTATTGTAGGCAGAGAAATACAGGAAAGAGAAAACAAGAAGATCTCAGAGGGACCTGTGTTTCAAGCTCATTTCCTTTTGATACTGAAAGGTGAAATACAAAGTTGTCTTTAAATGCTTTAAGTCTTTTCATAGATTGACTGACAACAGCATGTTGGGTTAGGGTTAAAGATTTAGGATTTGATAATGGTAGCTATGTACTTGCTCAGTGTCACTGACAGCAATTCAGAGCACGCTCAAAGGCCTGTCTGGTGGTTGCATTGCTATAAACCTGTCGATGGGATTAAAGGGTCCTCCATTTTCACTTCACAATAGCTGTGTATTTGTTCAAACTTAGTTTTCGCACATTGAATCTCCAAGTCTCAGAGACCTTACACAGTCTTTGTTTCTTGGTTTTCTAGCTGTTGCCTGAGAACTTCCAGTATCAATGTCAACTTGACTGTCAGAACAGAAAGGCAAGCTGGCTGAAAAGTCATATTGTAAAACCCACACTGTGTATGTTGTTTAGCAAATAGGTTTGGTGAAGGACATTGGCACTGATTTGAATGGATTTCTATGAATGAAATACTTGTAATTCCCTCCAATGTATCATGCTTTGCTTCCTGAACTATGCTTCAAGCAAGTAAAGCTTTGTTGTGAAGTTGACTCTCTGTTTCAAACTTTTTATTCACCAGACCAAAAAAAAAATGAAAAAGTGAAAAAGAAATCCCCATTTTAGCTTATAGCTTTCATTTCAGAGGTTTGACATTTTTGTGAAATCTCTTCCATTCGTCTATTCTGTGGCTTGAAGTGGCTTGGTTGTTGAGGAGACATGAATGTGTTGAGGGAAAGCCACCTGCATTGAATTTACTGAATGACTATTCAGTTATTCATTCACATGCTTTTAAATGAGGGATCAGCAGCTATCAATGCAAAGAAACCACATAACATATTTTTCTGCACTGTCATTTACACTTTCCTCTCCTTTGGCCTTTTCATTTTTTATAACCATTGCTGTCATTTTCTAAACAATGACGTGCTTTAACACATTCTTTTGCTAAAACAAACAAAGTTAGGTCAGATACAACAGTGGACATCAGTAATGACACACACAAACTGTTTCTGCTGCCAAGCTAAATGTCCTTTTGCTGGGAAGTGCCTGCAAATTGATGTCAAAGTTATCATAGATTTATAGTCTGTGCCCTGGTCAAAACCCAGGGGTGTAAAGAAATACTGGGAAATAATGCTTGCTAATGGGAAGGGAATGCTAAATTATGCAAATCAGTCTTTGAGCCATTAATGGACATAGTATTTTTAATAAATTGGGGTATATCTTTTTTCCCCCTCTTCTCTCTTATTATGGCCATTTGGCATAGGCCTCAAATCTATGGGTGAGGTGTGCTTAAGTTAATTGCTCCTCTATCCCCTGTTATTCTGGCCTGTTTTGGCCCTAATGAGAGATACATTATTGCAAACTTCTTGGAAGGATATTAGCATTTAATAGGGGACAATAAAGTACATTGGGGACACAGTATCTGATGTGACAAAGCAATTAGGACTATGTTTTATGAGCGTCTTGCTGTCTTGAAGTGTGGCCTACACTGTGGAGATTTGCTAATTTGGAGCAGGGCTCAAACGTCCTGGGCCATATCTTGGGCGGTGGGGCTCTTGAGAATCGTACATGAATTGCTGGCAGTGTTCTTTTGGTGCTTCACTTTGTTTTAAATAGATTTTTAACACATTATGACAAGAGAAGAACTTCAGGGCTAATGTGGAGATGTCAGATAATTATGTTTCATGTTGTCTTTCCCAGTTCAAACATTAAGCAAGTGGAGCAGATTGGTGTTCAACTAACTGTTGTACTTATGTTTTTTCTTTTTTGTGTAATTTCACTTCGACTCTCTCTGAACTGTCAACACAGTTAAAACACTGGCAAATCGTGGTTTCAGCTATTTGTGTTTAAAATTGGCTGTCATGGCCAAAACTGTTGTAAAGGGCAAGTCTATAAAAATATTTTCCCAAGATATTTAGTCAAACATGATATATTTCCACACTGGAAAAACACTGCCACCTGAAATTGCAATGGTAATATTTAGAAATGGTATTTTAAGAGCAAATATTTTGGGAAGCTTTCTAACTTCAGTCCCATCACATAATATGCATGTTTTAAATACCAGCATCCAACATGGTAGAGATGGTATTATTATCATTATTATAAATTATATGTCGGAACAAACTATTTATATCTAGACTGATTCTGATTATTAACATTATATTGATTTATGACACGTCAAAGAAATTCTCAGTCTGAAAAAAAACTTTGTAGAACTTTTATATTTTGAACAAAATCCCAAATTGTTTTCATCTCGTGATATATGTAATAATAATACTATATATTTTATTCATAGAGCTCTTTTCTTGAAACTCAAAGACACTGTGGACACATGATGTTGCCTTGTGAATGCGTCTCTATATGTCTCTATATATGGCTAAAAAGGATTTTTAGTCAATGCACCGTTTCTTAAGCCGCTTACACGGTGTGTGTGTGTGTGTGTGTGTGTGTGTGTGTGTGTATACACATAAATGTGCCAATCAAAAGTTTAAATATGAACACGTATGATTGTGTGCTGCTGTTTGAGCACTGATTGTGTGTGCGTCCTTGCATTGGTGACACTTACCCACTCACATCTTGTGCTGAGGTGTCATTCAGGTGCTCTTAACACATGGAACCACAAGATGCATTCAGACTTAGTGCCATAATCTAGCCATGGCAAAACAAACCCAATAGGACCGTGGGAGGCTGAACACAGGAATCTGTAATCCTCCACCCAACAGACAATCAATCCCTCCACTGGCCCTTGGATGACTCCAGAGAGTGCCCCCGTTCACCATTTGTCTTTGCTGTTGGCTGCTTGTACACATTTCAGATGTGTGAATGGGCTTGTTGAAATTTACTGTGTGAGTTTGGTGCATATTTGTGTGTATGTGTGTCTTTTTGTATGACTCTTAAATGAAGAAGGGAAATCCGGTGTGACAGAACTTTAATCTGCAAAATAACAAGACTCACTAATATCCAATATCTTATTTATATATTGTATATTAAAGAAAAAACATGCAGAATATAAAGAATGTTGCTTAGGACGCTGATAGAGGTTAAAGACAGTAAAGTGTCAAAAACCAGCAAAGTGGAAAACTATTTATATCATCATATAAAGCAAAGGTTTGTGAAATGGTAGCTAATGGTAGCTGGCAAGTCATAGAACACAATAACTCCAGTCCTTCCTGGAAAGAGGACGCTCTCATAAAAGGGGTTTGATCTCAGGAGAGCATCCTGATTAAGGGAAGGTCAAATTTTCCACCAGGGACTTACAAGTAAATTTTACCCTGCCATTTCTGGTCTGACTGTACCTTTAGACGCTATTCTGTTCACACAATATTGTATGATTTGTGTGATGCAAATCTCCTGACATTTTGAATTACCAACAAACTGCCTGTTTAATAACTTTGCAGCGTGGTCATATTGATGTGTAAAGGTGTTTAGAGTATTGGTAATCTCAAGCGCACACAACCCAAATGGTCCCTCTATTGTTACTCTCATAATCCTGGCCTCTTTGAAACCTTCATACCAGCTGCAGATAGATGCTGTTGGCAAGAACACCGAGTGGGTCTGCCTGTTCACAACCTGATAGGAGCGGAAAGGGAAAAGAATTCTGCTGCTAGAACTTACAGCCCCACAAAGTATCGGGCTGGTGGAGTAGAGAGGAGGTAAACTATTTAGTAAGAGTACCACTTGATGGACAGGCAGAAGTCAATTCAATGGGGCGGTGGGTTACTTTGAGCCAAATGAATCAAGTAATGAATACAAAACCTAAATCTACTGGACAGGATCTAAAAATATGAACTAATTACTTATGACTCAAAGAAGTGACTACCAACAGTCGTTAGACATATATTTACATTTTTTCTCTCATATTTCTATATTTGCATTTATTTATACATTTTGTTATATACTTTGTTTTTGCAGTAATTCTGCTACTGGCACTTTATTTCTGCACCTTTTCTGTCTCCTCTGTTGCTGTGAAAGGACATTTCCCCAGTGTGGGATAAATAAAGTCTCTCTTATCTTATCTTATCTTATCTTGGGATATATTTTTTGTATTCTAAGATAAAGAACATTTGTTGGAAAGTTGTATGTGTTGGCATTCTGACATTAAATGAAATAAAGTGAAATGGTAGCTACTATAACTTCTGAACCACAGCGGGGCCATGCTGAGTGTAGCTGTAGTCATCTCTTTAGTCATGAAAAACCTCCTGTAGAGAAACACTTGCAATGCCCCTCGCTTTATGGTAGTAGCAGAGGCGGAATCGACAGTAATTTGAGATAGAGCTCTGTGGTTTATATATTTAAACTAGTTTAAGTAGGTTTAGTATTGCCGCGTGTTTCTGAGTCGCGTCCCATTTTCTTTGCCTGGAATAGTGACACTGTCACGTGCAGATGTATAGAAGCCATGTAAAAAGTCCAAGAGAAGATGCAGAGACTTGCTTTTCTTGCTCTTTCAAAGATATCTGCTTCTCTATTGATTTCTTCCACCCTGGGCCAAGTATATGCCTTGGCTGTGAAATTAGTAATGCGCGTCGTCACGCATCCCTCACTATCATCGGGAGATTGGGATATGTGCTGACTGTACCTCCGAGCATAACGCATTTGCATGAACCCTCTTGTGAGTTTAATAAAAAGACAAACTGTAAGATGAAGTACTCTGGAAAAGTGTATTGTGCAATCTGGAGGAAGCCTTCATAAAAGCTGTGATGCACAAAGCTTTGTAACCTAGACCTTGTTATGTGGTGGAGTTTTTGTTTCGAGATAGCACTTTGGGGATTGTTATGTATGTCTCTACTCTTCTTTTCTATGCCCACACATGGTATGAAAAGCTTCAATAACTTACAGACTGTGAGTCGTTTTGTTGCAGTTTCACTGCTCAAATAAATAAATAAATAAAACAACCATTATGAACAACAAAGTGCCAACTTGGCAGGCTCGCAGAAATTAGCCTCTCAGAGATGTGATTATATCTGTGCAATCTTCACTGGTCCTTAAACCAATACTGAATGACTCAACCTCATTAGGTGTGTGGATGTGTGTGAGATTTTCATGATGAGGCTTTAACGCAATGAGAAAATAATTGGCATTTCAGTTATGATCAGGCTAGGGGCTTACAGTGGGGAGATAGCTTCCAGTCTGATTTACACTTCAAGAAAAGTGTGTAGACAGAAGAAAAAACGCGCCATGTCTCCATCTTTGATCTGGCTCATCAACAAGGCTCTGGGAGGGCAATTCCCACAGACAGACAAAACAGACACTTCAGTATATATGTTCACTCAAATCAAGGCAAAGCTTAATGAAAACTTGGTGATACATCCATCCATACATACCATACATACATAATACATTGTGTATGGACAACTAACCAATGAATGTACCAGCAGAATACATAAACAGTATCTAATGTTAATTTTCTGTTATCATGTCACCTAGCATATCCATTTGACAAAAAATATACATATATAAATATTGTTGTAGTTTCTTCTGGCAGAGTAAAAAAAAATGGTATAAAGCGTCAGGTGGAACCCAAATTCAAGTGTCGATCCATCAGATCCATCAGTTTCTGTTTAACTGTTCACATTCTGCAAGCCCATTTGATGACAATGAAATACTGCCATGATTCAAATGTTCAAAATTTTACAAGTAAAAATACTTATTAAGAATTCACTGCCATGTGAACAAACTCAAACAGATGCTTTTGTTATTCACAATGCTTCATTGTTTAAATGATTCCTTTTTCCTTTAGATCAAATTAGGCCAGGCACTAATTGATTGTAATGGAAATGAGTTGACCACCATTGTCATAAGCTGCCATTGCCGCATGGCCCCAATCTCACTGTCTTTACACTGATGGCTAATTGTTGGTCTGATTGCTTGGCCTTCCAGTGCTGTGGTTTCCATGCTAATAAGCTAATTATTGAACAACAATGTAGTCTCAAATAATTAAATTACTGTGGACACTAATGAACACCGAGTCCAATAACAAGCGCCTGATGATTCAATTCTTCTTGCGTCTATACTTGACAGTTGGGGTCTGTATTCCCTGCTCAGTTTCCTATAGATGTGATTTTATGGCAAATGGTGACGTTGGAGAAACATGCCAGGTCGTCAAACATGCATTCATTAATTTTAGGGGATTATGGCTTTGAAAAAGCTTGACTTTTATCCATGTACTGTATTTTATGTATGTTTTATATATGCACAGGTTATCATGCTATTCCCATTTTTATTAACTTGGTTTGGATGCTTCCTTAGAAAAACAGATGAAATACACATTCACAAGTATGGGTTTTTCATTGATATTCCAGTGACAACCTTGAAGCCCATTGAGCTCCAACAGTAGTCGTGGTTTCTAAGGCAAAATTCATGAAAAAAGAGAACAGGGTACACTGTATATTGTGCAGAGAGGACTATAACGTAGCACTATTGTTAATTCTTGAAAAAGCATGTCTGTGTTATTGGCAGTATCATGCAAGTGATTCATGGGTGCACGACTGGCATCAAGACTGCTAATTGTTTTATTCCCTTTCCCTGTTACCAACTTAACTTTTATTTATCACTGATGACTCCTGATGTGATTAAAAGGATGGTTTCACATTTTTTTAAAGTCTGTCTTAATAGGATACCAACATGTTGTCATGACAATGACAATCATGTTTGCTGCCATGATGAGGTTTTGACAAGGTTTTTGGCGTCCAATAAGCCTTTAAACACACGTCACTCAAACTGGACTTCGTCACATTTCATTGTCTAACCATATACCTTAAAAAACACGACCCCACTGACACAGGCACCTTTTTAGTGTTACATAGGCATATTTCAAATATGGACAATTCAACCAAATAGACTTGTGGTGAAGTGAAACGTGCTTACCCAGAGATATTGGAAGAGATTAAAGTTGCTACCATAAAATATTTGATTTTGAATAGTTCGTCTTTACGTACCATGTCATAAGAGGTTGCATAGTGTGGAACAAATGTCAGATGCTAATGAATCAGTACATACTCAGTACTTACCATTGATGTGTTAGATGTAATGAATGTAAAGTAGATATTTTGTAAACTTGATCTTCATAGAGGCTTTACTCTGGAACCTCATACATCCACCCCATAATAAGGTGGAAGAGGTCAGGCCAGAGTTTAATAAGGATAAAGATTCAGGCTCTATCAAAAAAGGAACACATCCTCTGATTCTACAAAGCAGAACGCTGCAAAGTGAACAAAAAAGCGGATTGGGATGTGGGGATGCAATATAAAAGCTCCTGTTAAAATTAAATAAATTTAGTTCCAATTTCCTAGCACAGAGGGATTTGGTGTCACAGAATTTCATTTCATTGGCCTTTTGACATGACTAAATCAAGCTGAGGGATTCATTTTACTATTATCTGATGGGCAGACAGGACTCACAAGTCTGGGGGCCGCTGGCAAAGGCCAGCCTGAGCTTTATCCCTTATTTAATGTCTGAAAGTCAATAGTAAGCGGAAAGAGACAGAGAAAGAACGAACGAAAGAAAAATAAAAAACAGTAAAAGTTTGAAACTAGAGTGAAAAATAGCTTCTGCAAAGAAATAAAGAAAAAAAAACAAAGAACATGACCAATAGCGTGGTATAAAATACTGAAAGCAAAGGAAAGGGAGCGAAGCAAAATCTTCTGCCTTAGATGACGCCCCACCTCGCTGCTGGAAGCCAAATGAACATTTTGATTTTTTCAACAACAAAATGGACAATTCTGAAGCTTTAGTCTGACACAGGGAGAATTAAGCTGGTTTGACTTGGCTTAGGTTGAGTTATCACATCCCCCAGCCGGACACTACACACAGGCTGAGCCCAGCGGAGAGGACAGAGGAAGAGGACTTGAAAGCAGGTATGGGATTCCTATGGCATTATGCTGAGTTGAAAAAGACTAGGTGTCTGTACTTTAGGCTTTATTGGTGTCCATCATACAAAGCGCAGCCAGAGGCGGTGTATCAGAGGTGGGAGGCGGGAGGGGGGTGGTAGCAGTACTTACTATAAGATAGCCTGGATGTTCTCAGTTGGAAACTGTGATGCTGCCCAAACTACAGGCAGGTTTGCCTTCCTCTTTTCCATCAGTCTCTTTCAAACACCATCTTGTCATATACTTCGCTCACCTCTGATGTTCTTTCTGTTATATTAGAAATACACTTTGCTATTTCTCCTAATAAAATTACTCAAGACCAATAACTGCAAAGTACACTGTACATTATTCCAAACCTTTCACACACGGAAATGGCTTATTGTTTATTAGCACCTCATGAAAGATGAACTGAGGCTGACAAATCCATTCTTCCATCCATTAATTGCTCTATTAGTGGCTCTTTTGAGTCTCACAGCTGAGGTTTCAGGTTTTTGCCAGAGGCCAAACAATATGTCTGTGCGGGCTTTATTTAATTCATTTCTAAGTTCATTCATATTAGTTATTGTTGTGAATGGTTTCTCAGAGCACAAGACTATAAGCAGGCATGCATATGTATGACACTCATGCACACAGATATGCATGCATTCACATGCATGAGTAAAACCAACGGACACACATGGTACATGCAAGCACAACCACATGGTGTTTGTCCATGTGGAGGACAGAGGAGGTCAGTGTGTTGGTGATGGTTGGTAAACAGCTCTGTAAATCATTAGTATTTGCTTTTGATGGCCACTCAAGGTTATTTTACCTCAGGCTGCAACTCTATATACGAAAAACTACAGTGACATGTACATGGACATACAGACCCACAAACTGTATCTTGTGAGACACAAGCCATAAACATAATCCATTTAAGTGCAAGCCTCTCCTTTTTTGCTTTTATCTCCACTGCGCTGGGGCTTGTTCCGAGATGAAATTTTCTAAACCTGCAACACCCACATCGCTACGCTCTACGCTTCATAAATCAAGCCCTCTATCATTCTCATCGGCTCAACACGTTTTTCCTTGGAAATGAAGACATAGTAGAATCAATTAGCTTTGATGGACCTGATGCTGCTGTGGTCTTTCATGTGCAGTGCAGTTTAGATTCTGTTATTGCTGCGAGAGCAAAAAAGAAAGTTTTATTATCACTGGTGTGTTCCATAATGTAATATTTGAGGAGACCCAGTACTCCTATGAAGGCCTGTTTCATTCCGGTCAGTGTCTCCAACCATCAACTTTGCACACATCAAAAATAGCTCAGTGAAATGTATGAGAATAGAGTGCACTTTAAATTCCTATTTGGACCAATCTACCTTTTCTCTTCCACTCCCTCTGATACTCTCATGATTGTGTTTATGCGCAAGGAAAAAAGCACCTTCAGCCAAAAAGAGGTAGATTTGTGTCTTGTGGGATGGCTGCTTCAACACACCACTGTATACTTTTCGCTTATGCCAGCTGATTCACAGTAATGGAAAGATCAAATTGACCATGGAAATGTACAAGACCATTCCTGTGTCTTGTATTGTCACTGTATTTTTGCTGAAAGCTGCAGAGATTAAGCCGGTAAATCAAGTGACATAGACAATCAAAAACTTCCCTGAAGGCCTAAAAGTTCCTAATGTATCCGTGCACACGCCATCTCCTCTACAGATGTGTGCATGCTCAGCCACTGATGTGGACACATTTGCTGCACTAACATCCCTGTGAGGATTCTTTGTGAGGTCCTGGAAAAACCCACAAGACAATCTCTTGAAGTCAGATTTAAACTGGATTGATATATGTGTTGAAATATTTCTTGTTAGTCATTGTTTCCAACATTTACTGTAAAATACAAAAGTGCAGGGGTATTGTGTTGTTTTGGTTATTCCTCTATTTTTTTCTCCGAAAGACGTGTGACTTTGGGAATATGAAAGGGTGACTATTATCTTGTCTGCCCTTGTCAGTGTCAGCCACTTTCAAACATTTAACCCACCCTTTCTTATAATTCTTGCCACATGGGAAAAGACCCTCGACTTTGCACGAACTGCCTTGTAACTCCATACCAAACCTTCTTTAGTATAGTCTCCAAAAGGTATGGTCAATACTTACAAAAATAAATTTAGACAAAAAAAAAAAAAGAAAAATGGACAGCTGTTTATTTTCTACCACACCACAGCAGAAAATGAACAGCTCTGCCTTAACATTGACACTGTGTTAAAAATCCTACATGAACTGATGATGCCTACAGCAAGTGCATAGTTAGTGTGGTTTCCTCACTAGTTACTAGAGTGTAGGGATAAATAATCATTGTGCAGAATATTAATTGAGCATGAATTAAAAAAGATAATGAAAGTTGTTTTACCTAATGGTTTCGCAGTGTTACCATATTAGTATGTTTGTATATTAGAGATGAAGCCATCATTTCCACTATTTTCACCTAAATTACCTGATGATCTATCCCAGCTCCAAAGCCATAATCACATAATTCATACACAAACCAGAAATTATGATTCCAAGTGTATGTCTCGCTAATATCATGCACTAGGGAAATTATGAATTTTTATTACAACCACAGTCATATATTTGATTAGGTCATAAACATTACTTCTTTGTGCTTCTAGGTCTAAAAATGATTAACTTCCACTGGTGGGGCATTAATCATACTATTAAAAACAGTAATAAATATTATAGAAGGGACAGCAACTAATAACATATAGTATGATGCATAAGTTGTTATGAATCTTGCTTTTCAATTGTCTTTTATGTCTAAATCTCACTCTGATGATATTTGTTATAAAACACATCAGAGAAATATTTGATTTATGTCAGACAGAACAAAGGTCTGAATTGCCCACTTTCTCACGAAAAAGAAAGAAAAGAAAAGGTCAACTGATTAGCACTAATATAGTGAGACAAGTCTAAAATTGACATGCTATAAAACAGTTAAAGAATAAACAATGAGGCTTAAAGGCTGCCATTTGGGGGCAGATAAACAGAATCAACCACATCATGGATGGGGCAAATCTCAATAGGTGATCCAGGTAAATGCCACTCTATGTATTCTCACCACATACCACATTCACTCTTTTTCCTAGTCAACCTAAACACGAAGAATGACTAATATTCTTCCATCCGAGAGACTCTGGAATATAAATGAAAGATTTCCTCCAAATCACACCAAAGAGATCTATTCAATCTCCCATTAGCTTTGATTCAAAGAGACCAGATAATACCTCAATATGCAGGGGTGGCCTATACTTAAAAATAGCCATCCATGTGAATCCTGCCCATACTTGACAAGCCCCAGAGAGCAAGAGATATGTAAGAAAATGGAAGGTGGTCTGAAAGAGAGAGAGAGAGAGAGAGAGAGACTGGGGAGAGAAGGATTAGCATAGTAAAACATAGCAAAAGCGCAAAAAAGCAAATAGGAAAGGAGGAAAGAGAAAAATAACATATGGGAAGGAGAGATCAACAGATAACCAGCATACGGGGAGAAAAAGAGAAAGAAAGCAAGGGAGAGAGAGAGAGAGAGCAACCACACACATGACAGATCTACTCGGATGAAGAGCTCCCAGCTAAATCCATCATGATGAAACTCTCCTTTGCACCAGGAGGCCTCTACTTCTTTAAGGTCTACAGGCTTTGATGGCTATCATTTATAGGTCTAAACATCTTACTCTCAAAATGTGTGCAAAAATGGGAATGGGATTTTTCCACGTTTTGATGTCGGGGATGAGATATTGGAAAAGTTAATAAATTGAAGGACCTGGTTGAATTGGTTGGGTTTAGGGATTTGTTAAGAATTAAATCACTGTCAGGGTTAATGCTCCATTTTTATGTTACATCTCCAGATTATGACCTAATTCTTTTTGGTAAAATTATAAATAGTTTTCATGTTACTTTTTTTTTTAACCCCCCCCCTAAAAGTCTTCATAGAAACCCCTTATGTGTTTTTAAACATGAATGTCATAGCAGGAAATGGTTTCTTAAGCAATGGCCAATGACTCTTGGTTGGTGGTGCACAAATATAACCCTGACAGAGAAAGACCAAGGAAAGATGAAGTTGGCTATCAAATGCAATAACATGACATGAATAGAGAAAAATAAACTAGTACAGAAGCTGATAAAAGACGCTAGTGAAATATAAATGTGTAAAACTAATACAAAAGTAAAATATGGTTGTTTGTATTCAACTTTAATCAGTAAAGAGGGAATAAACACTTTTGGGGTTCATTTTCATGAATGTGTTTTTACATATTAATTTAACTTTCACATGTTTTGTCCCTCATTATGTTCTCACTTGTTTTCACTGGGCATCAGGATGTCATCACAGAGGATTCCTCCAATAAGATCAAGTTCAAAGCATCATGACAGCCTTGAGCAAGACACTGTACCCTCAAAATGTTCTGCACCTGACTCTGACCTCTGACCCCTATGGGGAAGGTCATGGGTATGTGAAAATATTAATGTCCTACAGGGATGCAAGTATTAGATACATGCATGAGTGTATCTGCAATTATAGGTATGTCTGTCTTACAGTATCAGAAATAAAAATATCTCGTGTGACAAGCCTGGAAATTGCATCATTTGTGGGGTTATTTTGAGCTTTCACGTCATCCACACATATACAGTATTATCTACTCTGCAATCAGTTCCATACATAGACTTTAATGCGCTCACAAACACACAAGCGCACACACATATACCCACACACATCTGTTATGGTGCCGCTGAGGCCAAATGCTATTATTCTAATTCAAGATTCAAGCAGTTCTGGACCACAAGAGGCAGTTGTTGGATACCCATACCCTTCAAGCCAGTGACATACAGTCTGTCTCTTACACGTACACACACATGTGCACACATGCATGTACACCCCCATCTCATCCCATCTCATCACCTTGCCCCCGAAACACCCTGAAACAAAATTTATTCATTCATTTATTCATTCATCCAATCATTTTGGCCTCTTCACTTTTTGAGAGGAGGTGAATAGGCCCATTGTGCTGCAACCTGTGTACCTCCACCCCTCAAGCACTCTGGCCAATTTTTGCTCCCATGCTGTCCCCTTAAGAGGAGAGAGCTGAAATGAAAAGCCTTGTCCTTCTTTCTCCCTCCCGCTCTCCTCTCCCTCGCCATCATCCTCCCATCCTCCTCTTCTCTCCAAAAACAACCCATAATGGGGGACTGGAGGCTGTCTATCTATTTTTCTGCCAAAAGAGGGGAGAGAGAAAGAGAGACTAAGTGAGAGAGAAAGAGAGAGAGAGAGAGACCAACAGTGAGCTCATCATCCTTGATTAGGCCTGTCACCACCAGGTAGGAGGCAGCAATTAGCCTTGGCCAGGCCTGTTCCACTGAGACACACACATGCACACATGCCCACACGTGCTCCCCAGCACACACATGCATAATTACACAGACACAACAGACACTTACGCAGACACACACCCATACACTTGGGAGACCGACTGAATGAGCGCGGCATCTGTTAGAGAGTGATTTGGCTGCTGAAGTGAAAGAAAGGATGGATGAATGTGTGGCAAGGAGGAGAGGAGCAGTGGCACACTGGCATGGAGGGATGGAGAACAGGAAGAGAAGTCATGGTGAAGGACGGGAGAGGAAAGAGAGGGAGGGAGGAAAAGTTTTTTAAAAAGGTAGGAGACAGAGGAGTGGACAGGTGTGAGAGGACAATGAGTGGAGGAGAGGAAAGAGTGAGGCCGCATGGATGTGTGGAAAAACAGGTGGAGGAACGGGGTCAGTTAAAAAAAAAAAAAGGAGGAGGGAGTAATGCGAGCGTTTAGGAGAGGAAAGGAGATGAGGAATCAAGTAAATGAAAGGGGGATTAAAAACAAGAGCATGGCTGCTTGGATTGATAGTTTGTGTTGGGACAAAAGAGGAGAGGATGGAGCAAGGCAAGACGAAAATGAGGGATGAGGTGGCAAAGGAAGAGGGGGGAGTGGGGCAATAGCGCTAGTGAAAGAAAATAGGAGGGATGGAGGGAGAGGAGGGGAGGACAGATGGAATGAGGGAAGGGACAGGAAAGCAGGCATGGAGCAAAAGACAGGAGGAGATGAGGGGTGGGGAGAGAGGGGAAGAAAGAGCTGGGTGCTGAGATGGACGGGGGAGAGGAGATTGGCTGTTTGGTTTTGATAGCATGTGCCAAATCGATTGTGGCTGACTAATCCAGTTAGTTATGGCAGAGGCATGCAGAAGAGGCGCTTATGGGGGTGTTAGGTTATAGTGTAGGGGTGTGTGTGTGTGTGTGTGTGTGTGTGTGTGTGTGTGTGTGTGTGTGTTGCTCTATCTGCAATTGTGTGTCTGGTGTATGTTTCCTGCCCTGTGTGTCTGCATGTGTGTTTGTGTGAAGCATGTCCAAAGCTGACATGAGGCAAAGCTACTGCCATGCTGTGAGACTTCGCTCTTTGAGAAAAAAAAAAAATTGAAAAAAAAAACAAAAAACTATACAACACACACTAGTCAATTTTCACTCATACATGTACAGGATAAGTACTCAAATGTTAAGCTAAATTAAATTGCTTTTACTAGAAATTAAAGGATGATTATGACAACAGCAAGAAAGACTTTAACTTTAAAATACTGTCTAGATTCTTTTGGCTAAATGCTGCATTAATTAGATTCTTTTAAGTACACATTTTGAAGCCCACACAGATGAGGACAGATGGAGTCTGCTGGCAAATATAAGTAGTTACAAAGGGTTTTTCTTCAGCTGAAAGTAGAGCTGTTCATATTTTCGCTTTTCTCTACGAGCCATTTCCACAGTCTACATCCAAGAAATATGGTACAGAATAAAAAATGTCTTTTGTCATATCCCATTTAGAGACATTGTCAAAAATTATTGCTACGGCCACAGTCATAACAGCAGCAGTGCTATAGGGTGCTTAGCATGCCTGGACCCTTTGCCTGCTCTTTACAATGAGCCACTTATGTAGAAAAGGAATGCTGGCATGTTAAATCACTTCATCTATAATTGCCTGCATTTACTTCTCCTTAGAGGCCCAAACATAAGAAATTCTCCCAGGCCCAATAAATGCTGCTGCTGACCGTATTTCTGATTAGGGGCTGGGGGGCGGAGGAAAGGGTTTGACGCTCATTTTTCACAAACAATTTTTCCATTTTTCTTCACAGGCAGACAGTTGGCATTAGATTAGGGCAGGCCTAACAGAGGCAGGGCCGCTAGCAAATTGTGCGGCTTGAAGGGCAAATGCCCCTCTGAATTTATCAACTTATGGCTCCAGTGAGCTGCGAGGGATGGTGATGACCTTAAGATACCCTCCTAAGGATGCCTTTTACCGTCACTCCATGCTACACGCAGAGGCTCTCTGCAGGGCCATAGGCTACTAGTCTGAATGAGCACAGTCGTCTTTTTGAAGTTTCATTTTTAATAAATCTGTAAGTAGATTGGCTATACATAGCTGTGGTTGTTTTATGTGATTTTCCTCATGACTGTACCACTAAGCTTTAAACAGCAGGATGAATATAATTACACACAACATTGATGTGCAGGGCCACATGGTTTTTACTGTTACATACTGCGCTTTGATACAACTTACTAAGGTGGGTTTGTAAGTTACATTTGTAATTTAGTATTTAATTATAAATATAAATACTGATGGTTAAAATTTGAACAATATTGGCTAACTGTGGTTGGCAACTGTTTAGCTCAGTGACATTAGCAGGCAGTAATTAATAAGTGATTATGCTCATTCTAGGCCCACTTCTAAGATTGGATGAAGTTGGATATGATAGACACTAGTGTGTGAACACACTACATGTGCACAGTCATGTGTAACTGTAAGTGTGTGTTTTCCCCAAACTCCATCACTCACCCTCTGTGACAACTCCATACAAAGAACTGTTGTTCCAGCGGGGTCGTAACTCAAGTGGTAGGACAGATACAGTGGAAACACACATCTCAAAGCTTTTCCAAAATATACTCTTCTGTACTGCTGTCTTTACTGTAAGGACTTATTGTATGGTTGAATGAAATGCAGTTGAATGGACACATTGTGCCTTAAAAATATCCAGTAAATTACACGTCTGACGTGTGGCCATTAAAGTGGACAGACAGACACACAAAGGGACACACACACTCCGACACGCAGACAGGGGATCATTAAAGTAAGCAGGGAGAATGTTTCCAGTAATTTTCTGCCGCTTTAGTACGAGTTGAGGTAAATGCACCTGATTGCTGAGCATACTGCTGCTGACACAATCCATATTCACACAGCAACAGAAATCTTCAAGATCCCATTAACCTCATTGTGGTCATCGGTGGCCAATTATCTGACACTAACAGAAAAAGGTCTTTATTCTGTATTAATAGTAGAAATCTAGTAAGCGTTCTGTGTCGTGTGTTTGCTCACTACCTTGTTGGCACATTTGAAACAAATGTTCCCTGCATGACCACAACATCGCAGTCCATACATTAACACTAAAAGAGCACCACGGCTGCTAATGGTGCTATGAGGATAACACGCGGATTACCATGGACATATTACGTGGGTATGATTTAATACTCTTACAGAGTCATTTATTCATACTGTAATTATCATGCAATCTGGAAGATCAAAATGCCCGTTAGTAGTTAGTTAGGTCACCCTCGCTAATGCCTATTTAATGAAAAATGAGGTGTTTCACTGTATGCTAATGTCAACAGCAGCAGCCAGCCATCAGCGTGAGGCACTGACCAGAACCAAATTCATCATAAGATCTTTACCATCATAATTAGTTTTACCTGTAGAAAGAGGTTGCAGAGTTAAGGCTGACTAACATGTTTTTCGCAGGTAGTGTTACTTCTGACTAAAGGAATGGAGGTCATCAGGCTGACACTGTGAATAATATTCTATATAGTCTGAATGTATTCCAGACACAGCATATTCACAAACAGGGCAAACAGATGGGCACAGGCCAAGGAGCATAATGCCGAAACAGATTTAAAGCCCATACGGTTGACCTCAACATAGCATTCCCCACTTAAACTAGAGCATTACTGAATCATTATTGATTCTGTATATGTTTATTCTGTTTGTTTGTTCGATTTCTTGAGGGGGATTGACTTTAAGAATGAGGGAGGGCCTCAATGAAAACAGGAAAGGAGACTGCCTCAACCAGCATCAGCTACACTGCACTGCACTGCACTGCACTGACTTCTTTGTCAGTTACTTATCTTTAACAACAACCAAAAGTGGCATCCTCCCACCTCATAATCTTGGCTCTTATAATTTTGTCATTAATGTAAATTTATGTAGTCGAACATCAGGATTTTCTTAAAGTTGCTTTTTTTTTTTTAACAGAATGGGTGTGATGAGTTTTGGCAAAACTGATCCAAGACTTTAATATCACAGCACACATTAAATAACAAGTGGAACGTGGAATAGCGATTTGACTTCAATTACAATCTGATGTTTTATAATTTAGTCTTAGCATCGAATACTCTTGTCAACCACAATTAAGCAAATTACTTTTAGAATTATTATTACATTACATTTTATTGACACAAGTGATAACTGTTCCAATAGTAAGATAGTCAGAAATAGTCTTGGATTTTGAGTAACTGATTTCAGGTATTTAAAATAAGCAAAGACGAGATATTTATTACTAATAAATCATCATTTCCATCCATGCAGGCTGATGTGGTCTTCCCAAAAAATTCCTCCAGCACCAGCATTTACTTTTACAGATGATGAAAAACGTCCCCCCTGTTTTAATGTTTATAGTAATAACCTTAAGAATCAATTTAACCATCCATGTATGCAAACAATTCACAAAGCACACCCTGAAATCTCTCTTAAAAGATGTTTTCAGTTTGATCCATGAGATCTGTTGTTGCCCATGGCAGGTTGCATTATTTTAGCATTTGATGAATGGAAATCTGTCACACATATGAAAGTGCAAAATGCAGTCATGCGTGGTGGGATTCTCACTTTATAAAGGACATAGAGACTAAAACTACACTCTGAGCCTAATCAGTGGAATCCCTACTTCCAATATACTTTGAGTGATGCCTTTTAAATTGAAATAGCTTTACTCAAGTCCGAGCCATCAATCAAAAGTTTTGGACATATTAAAGTCTGGAGAAATGTTGATGTCATCACTATATCGCATTGAAGCATATGTTTGATTGACTACCTAGATGCGTATGTGTGTGTATGTTTTGCACATTTCATAGTATTATCTTTCATGATCTGCAGAGAGAGTGTTTTGGGCTCATATTGTGTGTTTTCCCTTCAGTTAAAAGCACATCATCATCTCTTCCACTCTTCCACTGTGTAATAAATATCATTATTACCATGGTCAGAGAAATACTGATTGAGCCTTGAATTTGAATTTGTTATCAATGTGTGTGTGTATATGGCGTGATTTTAGGCATTTGTGCATTATTTGATAGTTAAGAGCATTATCAAATATTAGGAGAGAGAGAGATGGCATGTGACGAGGGTCCACATGTGGGAAGGTTGTGGTTTTTATGGTGCAGTACATTAGAGCTTTAAACATCCCTGAACCCTTGAGGTGTTTCCTGGCTACCTGGGATGTACAATCTCTCCTATGTGTTCTGGGTCTGCCCTTGGGTTTACTCCAGGTTAGAACTGTTTGTGATACCTCCACAGAGTGCATCAGCGGGGCATACTGGTCAAACAGTCGATCAAATGTCTCAGCTTGTCTCTTTCCATGAGAACAGGCTATGACCCTACTCTGAGCTCCTCACTCTATCCTGTAAGCCCAGACAGACTCTCTATTTTGACCAATTATATGATATGGTGTCAGTGGTGGAATGGATGACACTCGCCCCAGTGGGTTCCCTGTTCATCAGTGCTTATCTGAAGACTGCCCCACTGCTTTTGTTCATGAAAATCCCCAACAGGTACATAACCAACAGAATAATTCAGCGCCCCCTGAGAACTAGCTTCATTAGATCTAAGGTGGTGACACCAAACTAGAGGAATGAACCATCTTATGCCTAAACATCATGATTTTGGACAACCATGCCTGAAAAAGAAGTGCAATAACAAAGCATACGAGGGTAGGTTTAGATTTGACTGATTTGTCATTATTTAGTCATCAGGGAACATGACCACTGAATGCTAATTTGTAGAATTACTGTTCAGAGTCCAGAGGTGGGGTGTCTACTACGACCCTTCAACACACATTAGCATTGAGGTGACCTTCTCATATTGGACAAACTCCAACACTGGGAGCTCATCTGGGGCCTTGTGAGTATCCTGACCACCTGCTCATTAGCTCTCACTCTGAACAACTCCAGAAAAAGGTCCAAAGTCCAACCTTTATCCAAAAGCCTGAACTCAACTACAGTATTTGGTATTCTAGATGTAACCTAGCAAAAGCTTCTGATACATCTGATTATGTGCCACTAAGCGTTTAGGAGTATAAGCACGGAAACCTTTGCTTTGCTATTTGCAAAGGAAAGAAAGGCAATAAAGATGCAAAGAAGTTTATAGATGTAGAAAGATGCACACAACAAAGTTAGTTTAGTCAGTCAATCAGTCAGTCATTCATTCAGTATTTCATTTCTGTCTGTCCAAACACACTTTCATAAACAAAGCAGCTGGTTAAACATGCTGAGTTCTCATAATTTGTAATACCTTAGTATACATTTGGTATGCGTTTTGCATCAAGCAAACCTTTTTATTGAGAAATAACACATAATAAAAAAAAGGTCATGAAACAGCGACAATCTAAAGGTTCTTTATTTTTAAGGTAATATACAAGGAAAGGAAGTACAAATAGGAGAAGCTATTTGCGGTGTAAATCCCAGATCACAGACTGTTGTGTAATGTGTAATAACGACACATGTCTGGTCCAATCTTTGTTCTGAAATGTATTAAATCAACTCCAAGCTACCTAGATGTAATAAAGAAACCTATGATCTTTTAGAAATCAATGCAATTACTGTAATCAACAAAATCAAGCTATTGCAAAGGACCTCTGGGAACTGAGTGAGCCAAACATATGAGTTCCAGCTACATGATTGCCTTTACTCTTGCTGTTCAAGCGGTTATGGCTGCATTAAATTATGAACTCACTTTCATAACCTCAGGTATTGCAGAGCTTAGCAAAGCCACGACTGATTCAATTCACTACATATAAAGACCGGGGACAAAAACCTCTAATCAATGGATAATTTCCACGTTGCATGTCCTGTTGATTTCTGCGGTGTCAAAGGAAATCAAAAGTATCAAAACCTGTAAAACTTCCTCTCAGCCTGTGCGTATGAGCGGAGGGTGTGCATGTGTGCACTTTATCTTGCCACTCAATATCTGCACTATTGCTCACTGCACAAATGGAACCAACCGCTGTGGTGCAAATCCAGTTGTCAACACCTAGTAGGTGTCATTGTGTGCGTCATATGTAAATCTCTCCACTTTGTGTCATTATAATGAAAATATGAATTTCACCAACAGTAATGACACTTAGTATCAGAAAGCAGATTGTTTTATCAGTGCTACATATTATTTAACTATTTAACATATTATTTAATATTATTATTATTAAACTTAACTTAAACTTAGCTGAAACCAATAACATCCTATTTTCTAACATTATATGTTGTATTGATGTCAGACTCTATGTTTGATCATTGTCCTCACGTACACACGTTCCTTTCAATTAACAACATCTAATCTTCTATTAAAATAGTGCCTAAAATGTTACTTACAGATGCAGAGCAGTTGTTTATATCATCCAGGCAAATAGACTTCTGCATTAACCTCAATATATCATTAACATTGTTATGTTTTTTTTGATTTACTATCTTCGAACCTCTGAGAGAATAGCATGCTAAGGATTTATAGCAGTGTTTGTGTTTCTAGCGTTAGTTTATACCAACTACACACATATAATATATACAGCGCATCAATCAGACTAAACAGTATCCAGTAATGTAATGACCAGTATTAATACTAGACATAGGGAAATATCACTAGTTACAGTGTATCTCAACCACTGTATTCTCTTAAGACCTGAGAATAAGAGAAATGATTAAATTTCTCTCCTTTCTTTTTTTGAGCTTGCTAATGGCATTACATCTCTTTGTTATGCCTTGCTGGTGCAGACAGCAGTCCCTTAGTAATTAAGTACAAATGCTAGAGAGAGAAAGAGAGTGAGCAAGGGAGAGAAAGAGGCAGGCTCAGCTGGTTCCCTGAACATAAAAACAGGTCTAATTAACAGCGTTGACTTCACACATGAGATTGACTCAAAGGGGAGTGAATTGCAGGCAATTACTCATACAGCAGAATATCATTTATAGACAATTCATTTGGAAACTTGTGCCAATTTATTCATTTTAGAGCCAAGCAGATTCTAGACAAAGCAAAGTTTAAATATGTTATATTTTAGAGAATGTATCAGGTATAATGATATTTATATCAATATCAGTGATATTCCTGCTCAACACACATCAGGATCGGAACAAATTTTGACTTGATTAGCTTTCTGAACAGAACGGTTGTTGAATTATGTTTGATTTGAAGTGCAGGTTTTGTAAAATATGTTTAAATTTAAACATGAATGAATGGATATTTTGATGGAAAATATTATAATCCACATTCATATCACTCCCTTATACACCAAATGTACCTACTGTTGTGAGGACAAAGGAACACATCTACTTCAAAATGTGGGCCAATCATCACCCCTCATTTTGGCTTTGTACAGAGTTGTTCCAATTTCACAATGGGGAAGTTACCTTGTGTGTGGATAGTGCTTTGTCATCAGGTTTGTCTGACAAGAGATGGAAAAAAAAAAGAAGCACCACCGTCCTTCTCCCCTCTTCTTTTCTTTTCACAGTAAGGCGTGATAAATGGCTAGTCAGCGTCCCACCAGAGAATAATATAACTCCAGCCTTTACTGTCTGTCCATGCCTCCTGTCTCTACCTCTGCCAGTATTTTCCATTTTTCTTTCCTTTTTTTGCCATCTCTCACAGACACTCCCCACCTCAACACCCCCCCACCCCCACGCACACACACACACACACACACACACACAAACATACACACACACACCTCCAGCCCATCTTAACCCTATCTCTACTGTCTGGAACACTCTCCTCTCCCTCATGCCTCCCCTTTTCCCTCTCTCTCTCTCTCTCTCTCTCCATCATCTCCCCTCACCCTCCTCCCCCACAGAATAGAGAGAGAAGCCAACATTATTCTAGCAGAAGAGCAGGTGAGGGTTAAAAGGCGACCGCGGCCTAGTCTTCCAGGAATTAAAGGGAAAGAGCTCAGGGAAGCAGGGGATAAAGACGGGGCCTGTTTAAAATTCTGACACCTCTCTGCTATAAAGTAGGATTTCTGAGCCACTTGGGGCACAAGGAGGAGGAAAAGAGACTTAAGCAGATGCAGAGGGTAAATGCAAGGCTTTGTTATTTCTGACAAGCCCACAGAATGGAAATGTCATTAACTGGCTGTAAATATTCAAACTCCATCTCTCTCGCGTTCAGTCTCTGATGGAGGCTTTTACAATGTTGTTTTGTCTTTAGGCATATGCATAGATAATCTACGTTGCGCATGGAGAAAAAATTCTCGGAGACTTATATCAATAATTCAGGCGTATAGGTAGGAAAAAAAAAGAAAGGCAGACGTAAGTCTCCCCACGTAGAATTATTCATTTCCATGCATTTTGTAAGTGTGAGCCTTTTTGAATTATAAAACTTTGAAATGGGAACAATGTCTTGCATATAAGGTGCAGTTTATGAAAATAGTGGGTTTTATGTGTGTAGGCTGCTGTATTACATTATGCTGAAACTGTTTCATAAGAATTTCATTGAATTTCTGTAACACACTTTAACTTAACGACCACAAGAGTTAAACTTTTTCCCACTGTTTATACTGTGGCATTCAACTTTATATATTTCATTGTATTTTTGCATTCTGTTCAATAAATGCAATACAAACAAGTAGATTTAAACCTTTAGCTATAAGGATTTGTTTGAATTTTGGAACTTTGCAGAATTATATAGAAATGTAGTTTTGCTTGTCTATCTATATATATTCATATACTCTACGGGCCAGCGTGATGGGCAAACTAGAAGTACGACAAGGACAGATTATAAGAAAAAGACAGGAAGAGGTACAAAAAGACAATCTCGTAATTTGAAGTGAGACTCACAAGTCCAAGACTAAGAAGAGCGGTTTAGGGTAGGTGCTGAACACACACAAACTAGGCACAAAAGACAACCCAAGCAGATGACAACATTTTCAGCCAACATCTTCAAGGACAAATGGAATAGTGCTGGCAGCCACAGAGCACCTTAGGGCAGCCAGCAGAATCACTCTCTACCACCAACAACATATATTTGTCATTTAGCCCTTGGCAATTCAGTCCCCTCGAGACATTTGGAATGCCTCATCAAATGATGCCGATGTTCCCTTTCGCTGGTTTTGTGTTGTGTGCCCAAAAGCTGCAAGGCACATTCATCTTTGGAATAACCCAATCCCTTTCTTTCTTTCTCTCTCCCCTTGTGGGTATGTTGAGAGGCCTGCTGATGTGGGTTATTTGTCCCCTCATGCTGAACACATGGAGTAAGTGTATTTGGGTTGATGTTGTTGCATTGTACTCTGCCCTATTGCAGCAGACTGGAAGACTTAAAACCAAGAAGAGCTACATTTTTTGTGTTAGGTGATAATGGTTTTAGGCGAGCTTCTGGCATGTCAGTCCATCCACTGCTTTGGCCCATACTAAAATATCCCAAAAACTCAAGACTCGACAAGAATTTGGCAAAAGTTTTATAATTGCCAGACGTTGAATCCTACTGATTTTAAGGTTATCCTGAGTTTTCCTCTTTCGCCACCAGCAGGTTGACTTTTTTGGCTTATGTAAAATAAACATTTCAACCATTAGGTGGAACATCTCGCCATTCAAATTTGGTACAGATATCCATGGTGCCCAAGGATCAGCATGTTAGCATTGTCATTCTGAGTGTGTTAGCATGCTGGTGTTAGCGTTTCGCTCAAATCACCACATACAAAGCCATTTGTATGTTGCTTTCTTCTTCTTTCACAGAACTTAGCGGTAACCCATACATTGTTACAGTGCGAAGACTAAAAGAGCGCCAATAACGACATGGTGAAACACCAATGGATAGTGTCAGTAGAAAGAAATAAAGGTGAAAACATCTAACTGTTCTACTGTGTAGATGTTCTAGATATACACAATAAGCAGTGAAATCAATAAACAGAGTGCAAATTGGAGTATTACAGTATACAGTGTTGCTTTGCTGCTTCTTCAGGCTGACTTAGGATAATGGTTTTACCTTCAAAATATATATTAGTGCAATATTTTTCCAAACCAAGTGCCAATCTTACAAACAAGGGTTAAATAATTCTCTATCGATAGCAGACAGAAACACAATTGTAGTGGAATAGGCATGCTCATTATCTGTCAATTTAAAGCCAGAGTTATCAATTCTACACACTGTAGTTCTGTGCAGGCAGCTCGTTATGAAGAATGGAAAGGTACTGAACATCAATAGCATGCATGACTTCTTTTATGAGCCTCGCACACAGTTAAATTGGTGACATTTGGCCTTTAATGGGCTGGCTGAAAACTCATATCCCTTCTAACTACTGAATGAGGACTTCTAATGAACACCCAACCAGCTAAGAGAGTTAGTGGCCAGTACTCACTGAACTGAGAAACCAGGGAAGCCAATTATCAAGGTTCCCAAACAGCACTGATCGAGGATTGCTGCCCAGTGCAATGTTTTTAACCTTGGTTTTAGAACCCTGGTTTTACTGCAGAAGCCTTGCAGCAATTTTCATTATTAAACAAATGACATTAAACTCTTTGTGGGGACATGCTTTCCAAAAATCTGATCCTCTAAACCAACTGTGAATCAGAAGTAAAATCAAAAACGCAAAGAAAAGAACAAAATTTCCCATTTTACACTCATCAAAAGTTGACATGCAAGCAGTTTTCAGCTCATTCATGATGATGTGAGAGGCCACACGGCACCAACTCACTGACCCAGCCAGCTGTAAACTCGCTGAGGGGGAACATATACCACATGTTTTATACTTCAGCATCACTTTTCATGCCTTCATTTTTAGCACAGAACTGTGCTATTGATCTACGAGTGAGGTGATTGGACGTTGCGATTAATGACCTCAGATGAAAGAAGTATTCCTCTGAGGTCCATTCCCTGAAATGCCACTAGATTACCTTCCACCTTCCACAGAGCTTTATCATCAGTGTGAGTGATACAGGGGCAGGAGGACAGAACAAATGACGGCCTCTGAGTCACAAGAGAGTTGTGTAAGTGTAGAGGTAAGGTAATTTTTGTAAAGAGCGGAGTCTCCATCTCTCTTTTTCTGTCATTTATTCATTCTCTCATTCTCCCTTTTCCTCCTCTCCCTGTCCCGCATCCTCACTTCCTCTCTTTACTCACCCCTCCCTTTGCTCTAGCTCAAGTCCTCAATTATTTTCAGACTGCCAGGCAAGGCACTGTGGGGGCACAGGGGACCATTTGGACTTAGTACATTAAAGAATTCATGATTTGAAACCACCACAGCCCACCCTGACGACTCTATGATATGACTTTTCAGTGCCTGAAGCTCCTTCCTTCTTTCCCCTTTTTCCACCAGACTGGCTTTCATTCCCCCTGACGACTGACATTGATCTATCCTTGAGTCTTTTAGCTCCAGGACTCCCATACCTTAAACTTCTGACTCCTGACCATTAAAGAAACTGAGCAGCCGATATTTATGAATCTGTCTGTAATGATTTCCTTGTCTGTTTCTCGTGTCGCCATCTGTAAATTGGCCTGTTGGTATCAGGGACATGTAGCGACAGACCTGACAGCAGACGGCTGAAAAAGAGATGAAATGTCTCAGTGTTACACATGAAATCATTCTATATAGAAAGTGGGGGTGTTGTTAAGGAGAAAAAAATGGACAAAGACATAACCTCAAGTGGCGTGTTGGACTTTAAATAGACTTTAATGTATTTGCAAAAATAAAATTAAATATTAAATCAAATGAATAAAGTTAGCTTTTACAAATGTTTTTATGCCAATTTGGTTTTGATTCCCCCTCCATTTCTAAATATTTGAACAGACAAATTTCATATCAGCAGCAACTTTTCTTAAGACGATAAGGAAAAGCCCTACAAAAACGAAAGAAAATGGCAAAACATGACCAAGGAAACACGGGAGGTACTGAATACTGATATGATGACACCAATGCAAATACACACTGATGTGCCTCTATTGTCATTAACAAAACACAGAATAAACAAAGAGTCATCATCTATGCTAAACACTGCTGAATGAGAAAAGGCTGCTAATATGTATTTATTAGCAAAATTATAGTCAATTACCATCTTCAGATTAGATGGTAACACAAGACATGGTTACACTTTACATTATCCAAAATTGTCGTAGTTACTTAGTTACTACTCAACATAATGGACTTTTTTTTTTTTTTTTTTTACTTGGGGCTGCAAAGAGTAAGTGGTTAATGGTTTACTAATGTTTAATTAATAAGTCGTTACTATCTCCTGGTCTGTTGTCTTGTAACTCATCATTATCTACTATAATCCTCGAGTTATTCAGGAACTACCCATTAATGATTCATTAATTATTGGGTTGCTCCTGATTGGTTCCTCACCGGTTCCTTAGTAACTACCTATTGTATCATGCAACTTGACAGATTTTATAAGACACTAATCAGTAAGTGCGGCATAATATGCTGAAACTGACTCCACATCCTAGCCTGCACCTGTTTGCTCTTCACAGGAGAAGATGACATCACCAGTTTCCTACATCACAACGGCAGAGTTCGTGTTCAGTGGGAGAATGAAGACACTGCAGACATCCACTGCTACTACTCACAGTGGCCTCATTCATAAATTTCCATCGGCCGAATGTGCAAAGGTTGAAAACAGCAACAACTAAAACTAAAAATAATGCCAGGTCTGTAAACCACTTATGCTTGTAATGTGGTTGCTGTGTACACCATAGTGAGCAAAAGATGAAATTACTTACCATTTCAAATAGTAACACAATTTCAAAGAGCCAACACAATATAAAAGCAAGGACAGTAAAATGCATCGGCTTTTACACAGTCAGTCATTCAGCCTGTACCTTTTCATTCAAGCCCCGCTGTGCATCTAATCTTGAATGTTTTTTTGTGAAGCATCTTGCTTTTCTATGATAATAATATAAGGTATGGTGTTTGCAATACGATGGGAACATACTGTCATCTCCTGGCCAGAGTGGGTACTGTCATATTCTTGGATAGAAATTGGCTCGCTGTCTGAGACATCTGGTTGCAGACATATAATGTTGCTCAATCCCCAGAGTCTCAGTCTTTCCTTTGCTCTCCTCCTGTCAAACCTGGTGGTTCTATTTACATGTATAACAGGGAGAACGAGACAAAGGAAATGAAGAACTTTGAGAAAGACTCTGCAGCACTCTCCCAGTCAAGATGTTGAATGCACGAACATGTGTTTCCATAACGCAGGGACATTCTTCCACTCCTTGGCTACAACACCCGACGCCAAACAAGCCCTCCTCACTGTGGGCGGCATGCTACTCTCAGTGTGAGTTCCCTAATGGCCATAATGGAGGACAAGACCATTTATTATTACTGGGGGGTGAGGTATGTATACGGCTACAATTAAGGAGAAAAACATTCTGGTGCTTGTAAAGGGCAGTAATGTGACTCAGGGAGTGATGGATGCTTGGGGAATGAGTCTCGCAGGCCAGTGGGAGTATCTTATTATCTGAGGCAGGTGGGGGATCCGTCATTGAGGTAAATTAAAGAAGGGAGAGAGAAGGGGTGGCAGGAGAAAGAGAGAATGGAGGACAAAGAGAGAAGAAAGAAAGGTATCTTGAAATTAGAGAGAAGTAAGATGAGAGGGGCCAAGAAAGGAAGTAAGAGATGGTCAGATGAGATGAAAAGACTCAGGTTTTCTCTACTGGTCATATGCATAGTAATAGAAGGTAAAACTGGTGGAGCTACATTTATTTTTAAGCATGTTTACCTGTTAAACCTATTAAATATAAGTACAAATAATTTTTCAGAAAGAGCTCCAATGCTTCCAGCTGCAATGGTTTCTCAGTTGCATTTACTATACTCCACTGGGAATTACATCACTGTAGATCATTGTCACTCAGTTTGCATGTTGCCATGTTTATATATGTGTGCATGTGATAGTGGGTGACGGTGCTTTTTATGCATTTGCATGATGTATGCCAATGTATATTTGTGTCACTGTGCAGCTATCCAACAGAATTATTCAATTACTGGTCACTGTTGCCCCCCTCTCCGTGTGTGCATAGGTGTGCATGCATAAATGTGTGCATTTTTGTTGATGTAATCATGTTTATGCGTGTGCATATTTTTCTGCAACCATCCAGTGAAATTATTGTCATCGCAAGATCCACAGTCATTAATTTGTGCCTGGAAACAAATTCTTGTATGTTTGTACAGAACATGCCTGTATACCTCTTTTAATAAGTAGCTATCTATTTGAATTACTGTATCTGGCTGCATCCACAATCACTATTTTACCCTCGGGACTCAGTGAGACAGACAGTATGGGTGGTCAGTAGCAAGCAAATCTCAATTACACTGACAGGTGACAGTGAACTGAATAAATTATCATTATGCCTAGAGAGTACAGGCAAATGTATCACGGACTGTATGTGTGTCTTCGGTTATGTTTGTGTGGGTGCGTGTAAACGTGTTTCCTCTTTTGGAATGAACAGCCATATGCATGAATTCATTCTGTGGTGCAGCGAATTCCAGTGACCTGCCTAATAGCACCATTAGGCTCTGACAAATGAAAACACTAACTTACACCAGAATGGAGATTCATAGATTTCAGTGCAGTTAGTTTTTTAACCATCACTCCTAGGTCAGTCTTCTGATTATGTATGGCTGTGACATTTTGAACTGTCATTGATTCAAATGGAACACTCATGTCTATAGTTGACAGATTTCAGATCAGGGGTGCCAAGAAAGATTTTGGACCCCATTAAAAAAGAATAATGAGCCACATAGATCACCCAGCATTGTTGTAAGCAAACCACACCTACAAAACATATTTGACAACCTCAAATATTAATTAGAAATGTATCTTTGCAGATTCTAATCTGTACCATAGTCCAGTGCTAATTATCTTATACATAGTCTACCACCATAGAGCAGTGGTGTATCACATCATTCGTGATTAAATCAAATGAGAATAAAGATGCATCACTGATATTATAGCCAGTAAAAGCTGGACTACAATTGATGGCCATCGGATGGCAGAAACTGCCTTTACTTAGCAGTGTATTATATAATATCATTATATTATTTTATGCATTATATTGTAACTTAATAAACAAAATGTAAAGGCTGTAAGAATGTTGTAAGTGGATAATGGTAGCTATCTTACATTGGCTTTGCCATTACACCTGAATATTATATGCAATGCTGAAGTGGCTGTTTAAGTTTTCATGGGCGCTACATGGGGAGATGCCATTCTCAGAGAAAAACTTGGTAACAAAATGTTGACCTTTGTGCTCCCTTTCAGCCTTTCTCTGTCCGTCTTTCTGTTTCTGCCCCTGATTTTGTTTTTATGTTTGAGTTTGACTTTCTATACAGACAGCGCGCAGACCAAGGCAGAATGGAAAGCAGGTAGTTTCTACAGCTCCTGACTCTTGAGCACAGCTAGGTTGGACAGCAATTTACTGTTTGTATTGAGGGGTGTGATACAGCAGGATGATTTTAACAAAAAGGAATAGGCAAACACATCATCATTTCATTTCTCAAATTCAAGGAAGCTAACATATGATATTAAGGGCCTAAACAAATTTCTTCAGGCAATTAATGTTCTATGTTTATGTAATATTTTTGAGGTCACCTGTCAGCCCAGGGCCCTCAGAATCATCCTCATTTCCAGCCTCTGATTCACATTGTACAAGAGGTAAAATTGTAGATTGTAATGTGTGTGAATTTCATTATCATTGGTGATTGGTAATGTTCAGCTCTAATACAGACGTCTGCTCAAATCAGGCAATCAGGGACAGTTACACTGTGCTACACTGACTTAGACTTTCAAATAGCAACACAATTTTAAAAAAATCAAATAAAATAATATTATTCAGCTATGGTGGATGTAATCTATTTGAACTAAACTCTAAATGACTCACAGGCTAAACATTAAAAAGATTGGCACAATGATTCAGAAGAACACTCTTTGAATTCAAACAAATGCGAGTCGCTGTTCCATACTGTACTACAGAAGCGCACATGTCTGCCAGTAACCACTGTTAAGTTCACTTAGTATTATCTTTAGAAAGATGAAAGACTCCAAGCAAACTGTTAAGAGTTTCAGCAACATGCATTTAGTCATACTTTTAACAAGGAACAGCTTGTGATGCAGGATCACATGATAAATACATTACAGGGATAATGATGTAAATGTGTTTTAATGTGTTCATTTAGTTGAAAACGGTCATATTTTTACAAGCTGTGTATTTGTACATCACTGAAGTACAAGTTGTGCACAAAGTAAACAATGTTTCAATGCTCCCTATTGGAAAATAATGCAGTATATAACCTTAAAAAAGCAATTGGTATTTTACACATGCATGGAAGCTAGGGGACTAAGGAATATCCCATTTAAACCATGCTGATATGCTGTGTAGACACCATGCAACGTTTTTCCATCTCGTCCTTATCTGGATAATCCAAAATTCCAAAAATGGGAATAAAATGTCACGGTTCTCTATCTCATGTTCATACCCGTGACATTTTTTGAGCGCGGGGTATAAACTTTGTTTATCCCTGTTCCTGCATGTGTTGTGCATGTGTCTGTGCTTATGAATTTGTGCCTTTTAGTGTGTGTAAGCTTATGTGTTTATTGCATACATGTGCTGTGTTGTGTGTGTTTGTCTGTGCAGGTGGACTTTGAGAATTTACTTTTTGGTAGATGTCCTTGATTTGCAGTGTCAGTGGTGTGCATTGAAAGACAGGCCAGTTTAATGCACAAATAGATAATCCCCAGCCTCATGGTGGATGCAATATGATAAGAAATTTATTGTCATGCGAATGTGCTTTCATTGATATCATCATCTGCCAAACGCAGGGAGGGGGAGCATGGGGGGGAGACGAGAGAGAAATTGAACAGCACAGAGAAATGGAGAGAACTAAGACAATTAGTCATAAAATGAGACAGAATGAGCACCGGAGAGAATAAAAACCTGTCAGCTGTACAGAAAGAAGGAACGACAAAGACAGTCAGACAGCAGGAGCAAGAGATAGAAAGAGGCAGATGGGGGACATTAAGTCAAAGTTAAGTAACCATCGTCTGCTTCTTTATCTCACCCAGATATGCTAATCCAGTGAGCCTCTGCTGATATGAGTTTAACAGCCTGGCTGGGGTGTGTGTGTGTGTGTGTGTGTGTGTGTGTGCGCGCACTGAGAGTGAGAAAAGACCCACTTTTTCATCATGCTTCCAGTTACACCAGCTCTGTTTGACACACGGATGACACAGTTATAATCTTATTGCAATAGAAAAGTGAGTATAAGTTACCTCTAAGGCACTCAGCAAAATGCGACTATGTGTGTGTTCAGGCAAAGAGTAAACATGAGTAAAAGAGTGTACAAGGGAGTAGAAGTGAGTTGAAATAATCAAATACGTTATGCATGTGCGTGTGTGCACGTGTGAATATGTGAAAGAGGGACGAGTGTATCAGTGCTAAGGGGTTTCTGGTTATCAGATGCAAAGCGACAATTAGTAAATATACATGTTTATAGCTAGAGGGCAAGGTCATTCATGCTTGAGTATATTTCTCTGTCATCAAGGCAAAGGTGTTGTTTCAGCAACACTAACACATTTGGATGAGTTTGTTTAACATGAAAAATATACCTTTGGACAATGCTCAATATCCTAAATATCAGTTATGACACATTCTTACTTAGATACAATGCGGATACATTACTTTTTGCTTATATAGCAAAACGGAAATTACCACACATTTCTGTAAAACAAATCTCTATTACCTTGCCTCTTACTTTTGCCCGTTGTTAACAACCTTAAAGCCCTGAGAATTCCTAAGAGTATTGCATAAAAATGTGAAATATGATGTTCCTTCTACCCCGTACAATTAAAGTTTCAAAGGTAGTAGTGAATCTAAAACTCTAAAGTCTGTCCTGAGGCTGGCTTTAGAGGAAATGCCATGGAAGGGTTTATCATCTTTGGGTCATGTATGCTGTTAGTGAATTTGAATTCTGTTAGATTATGATGTGCTGACAGGTAAGATGGCGCAAACAGAAAACACCTGGACTGTCCGAAATATACATGATTCATCCTCTGATCATGATTATGCTCAGTAAAGTACAAGGCAGACAGTCTTCCCTCTAGAGGTGCATTTCCAGAGAACAACTGCTACGGGTCTTGGATTCCCCGTGTCCTCTGAGAGGAGGGAGATGTCCCATCATTCCTCTCCAGGATCTCCACAGTAATTTGCACCCCAATCACAGGAATTTAACATGATCCTCAGGGGACGGGGCATCCTGGAGTCCATCTTTGGTCTCCGACTATACTACAACTGTAATGGCTATAAGGCACCCTAGAATGCTATAAAAGCTATGTTTCATGTCACATGTTGATTACAATCCTTGGTAAAATTGCCTGACAGGGTTCCACACATATCAACACTTTAAGATCTGACAACTCATAGACGAGTGATTTCGTATCACATGGCTACCAGTTTATCTTCCATTTCTGTGGCCAATCAATTGGACATGCATCTTACCATCTCTGAGACTTGACCCAGTAGCACATTTAGATTATGATCTAGCTTGTACTTCTAATGTAAGGACATGTCTAGGTGAAGAAAACCTGTCAGTGCTGTGTTCATGCGTGCGTAGTGTGACCGATCGGCTGCTACCACATTTGCACATCTAATTCAAATAAACCTTGTTTCATTTTCAGTGACATGTTCTTGGGTCTTTGGCATGACACAGTTAGGTGTATCCAATCGTTGCTCTCCCCTAACGACTGTGGTATGAATGCATGTACATGTGGAGAAATCCATGACACATCTGCAAGACAGACATGAGCCTACAGCCATGCATGTTCACTGACATGCACACACACACACACGCGCGCACACACACACACTCACACTCACACTCACACTCACACATATTCTCACACACCAGAGATTTCAGAGCCCTTTGCTGGTAAAATGACTATTTCAGGCCCCGATGGCTAAAGTGAATAGAGCTCCATTAACTCTATCTCTCTCTCTCTCCTTTTCCAAACGGTTCTCTCCCTTTTTTCTCTCATCCTCTCTGTTTATTTCCTTTCTTGGCTCTCTCTTTCTTCCTCTCTCTCCTTCCTGTCTCCCTTACCCGTGCCTTCTATCCATCTAACTCTCCTTCTTAGCCCTTTCTCTAATATCTCCCCTGCAGCCATTTTCGGGACTCTACAGGGATGGAAGCAATCTTAGATTTATTCTACCTCCAATTTCCAATTTGAGAGACCCCCGCTGCTGGAGGCGAATCTTCAGAGGGCCTGATGTGAGTCGTCCTGTTAAATTAAAGCCTGTAAAAAATGGCAAAATATTTCAATGGCTCCCCATGTTTATAGAGCAACAACATCAAAACACCTTCCATGTTCTGTACAGAGAGTATGCATCACTAGCCATCATGGTTTCTAGGGTCTTCAGGGCCCATTAGTGTTGAGTTCCCATATGATATGAGAAGTAAAGTGGCTAAACCCAGGGTGAGACAGAAAGAGGCCCAGAGCTAAAAAGTCTTGAAAAACCATGTCTTGAAAAGCAACTTAATGGCTCTCATGTGACAAGTAGATCCCTTAAACAGAGATGTTAGGGTAGACTATAAGATTCAGAGTCTGGCCTTTGTATGCAACTTTATATGCTTGTTAAATGCCTTCTGTCTCACATTATTTGTTGAATAATGTGTCTGGGACATACTGTATATCTTCAGTCTCTGCCAAAAAGAGACATTCAACACTTACAGTGGCTATCATTCACAATACAACACAAAATCTCTTGGTTTCAGCATTACTCCTAATCTGACCCCCTGCAAAATAAAACCCCATCTATTCCCAAAATGCCCTTTGATAGTCCATTAACACTGAAAAGAATACAGTCTGCCTTGTAGTCTCCATATGTCCATTCTCAAATCCTCACACAAAAGAGCCATGCACACAATATTTCTTTTTTTTGCTCTTGATCTCGCAGAAACACAAACTGTCTGCCTCTCTCAAAAACACACACTCTCCCTTCCACTCTGCCATACACACACTGTACTCATTGCATTCACACTCACACAGCACTCTATTCCCAGTATAAAGCCTGGAGACAGGTGTTGGATTAGCTTTCTGGAAGAAAAGAGCTCAGCTCCTTTGATAGGAGTTGAGCTGGCCTGGAGAGCAGGGAGGCAGGTGCACCACGAGAGGAGAGGAGAGAGGCGCGTGTGTGTGTGTGTGTGTGTGTGTGTGTCAGAGGATGCAGCCCAGTCATCCCATCTATTGAGAGGAAAAGAGGGGGTTTGGCAGAGCTGGCTTCTGTAATTGGAGAGCTTGGCGCGGCCAGAAGTGAAGCGTGGTTGGCTGTTGCCACGTGGTGACAGTTGCTTGCCAGCCGGCCTGTCTGTGCACATGTACACACACACACACACACACAGTCAGGCAGACGTTTAAACTTTTGAGGTTTGTTAGTCAATGGAAGGCATTACTGATTCTCCCCCTACACAAAATGCAGCTTTATCATAACCTAAATATGATTGTCAGCCTCATCCCTAAAATTAAAAACGATCCTTTGATAGTGAATATTTAAAACTAAGGGATTTTCCTATTAATTATTCCGGCTGCACATGATAGTAAATACTTACATTACAGACTCAGATACTATACAAACACACACAAGCTGCCAGCCTGTAACCACGGTAACTGAGGGAGCAAAGGAGGCCTCTTCCAGATGCTTTTGTTCTTGAGGACATCCCTTGGAGACTGTCTGCCACATCACCATGGGACTCTCTGTCTCTCTCTCTCAATTCAATTCGAGTGGCTTTATTGGCATGACTGCATACAATACAGCATTGCCAAAGCAAATTAATACGAACTATATAATCATAATAAACATAAATAATACTCTTTTACTCAAAGATAGAGAGAGAAAGAGTGAGCAGGAGAGAGAGAGAGAGACATGGCCCTCTAATCCTCCAATTTGAGGCCTTTTCATTTAAATGACCAATTACAGAGGCACAGGGAGAAAGAGAGGAGGGTGGGGGCTAAAGTAGAGGGGGTTGAGGGGGAGAGTAAACCAAACAGCAGATGGAACTGCAGAATACAAAAAGGGCAGTAGATGGGAAAGGTACTGAAGTGTGTATCGTGCTAAAATCCAGCTGGACCCAACCTCGCCCCCGAATGTGAGGCAGGTGCAAGGTGGCGTGTGGGAGGTTTTGTTCAGGCTCAGGGTAAGTTTAACTCCAGAAACTGACACTATTTTATGAAAACTCCACACTGCGTCTATGTTTAGAAGCTAGATGTGGGTCTGACACTTTTTAGCAACAACTGTTTGCACTGGAGGGGCTCCATTTTCCTCCAATACCACCATAGCAGTGGCACTTTCTTTTTTTGTGAGTTCTCATGATGAAAGCAAAAGAAGCTTGGACACCAGTATGGGCCACACATACTGTAAATCATGGACTAAAAATGACATCTTACTGCCCCCTTACAGATTCTGTAGTTATAGGCAAAGATGGACAAAGAACCTGACTAATACACCAAACTCCTTCCAAACCCAACCATCTCTTATCTTAACCTAGCTTAACCAGATTTTTCCTGATGCCAACTATTCAGCATAACCTGTGGAAAACTATCCTAAGCTATATCCCCTCGTAATAGTTTGCCTAACATTTACTTTTTTGGCAATACTCACCTAAATGGCTTGAAAAAAAACAGAATGTGTGTGTGTTTGTGTGAGTGAGAGAGAGAGAGAGAGAGAGTATGTGGGGTAATTGCTGTTAAGTGTGTCTCTCATAAGTGATGTTGTGCCTGGAGAGCAAAGCAGAGACGATTACAGCTCAGACTCATACATCAACCCCCATAGACTGGTGACTGATGACCACTCGGTGCAAATGTTTGGAACGGTTCAATGAAAATATGGGGGTAGCTGAGGATCACTGTAGGAGCACCAGGCTATAGCCCCAGAAATTCTGTGTGTGTGTGTGTGTGTGTGTGTGTGTGTGTGTGTGTGTGTGTGTGTGTGTGCGTGCATGTGCGGTGGAGCCTGTAGGTAAAGAGTCATAAAGCTTTAACAAATCACTATCTGGACACTGACATACATTCACACATTTCTGCCTAACTTCCTCGAATTGTATATTAGCATACTAAAAACGAGGTACTTGACATGTTAAGTAATTCACTTGTGTCACAGCTGCATACTCTTTACATTTTATGTCCACTGACATGAGCACTGCAAGAGGATTTATGTAGAATGTCTTTCATCATAACATTTCTTAACCCAATTACTTAATAATGCCTTCCATTGTGCTTCTTGCTTTCTTGAAAAAAAAAAAAAATCAACATTAATATAGCACACAACATACATTACTTTGTATCGGAAGCCCAAGTGTCTAAAGCTGTTTCACGTTCATTATAAAGAAAAATATTCTCAAATTACATTTTTCCCATAAAGCACTACGCCTACTTTTGTGACTGATCTGCTTAGAAATCCCCAACTGTGGCCTCACCATCCTAACCTGATTCCTTGAATCCCCCCTGAAGCTTCTTGGCTCGTTAATAAATGATAACAGGAAACATACGCAATGTATTCTCATAACTAGATTTGTTGGAGGCCAAGTAAAACAGATAGCCTTTGGCCACAGTTTTAGTACATGGTTATCATTAGTAATGGGGGATGTGTTAGGATTACAATCAAATTTGTGTAACAGTTATCTGTATGTTGTTGCTTTATTCTTATGTCCCTTGAATAAAAACTGGTCCTCTCTTATTAGCAAATTAGAGCACTGGTCCCAGTTTCCTAAATAACTATGCCATGTTGGTGCTCTCCGTTATTCTAATACAGGGCATGACAAAGACAAAGGTGAATTGGAACCAATTACAAAAGGCAACATTTTATTCCCAGTTTCCAAACTACACCACAGAAGCACGGCCATTCTTTGAAATGGTGTAAATGTTACCACAGTTAAATGCCTGCACAGCTATCAGAGTAATACTTTTTTGGCCCCTCCAGTCAGTGGTTTATGAAATACAGCCTGGCCCGGGTGGAAAGTCCGAGCTTCCAGCTCTGGCATGGCAGAATGACAGAGGAATCAATAGGATGAAGAATGGACAACAACACTAAGGCTAAGGTTCCTGAAATGGATGGATCAGGTGTCCCTCCCTCTCATCTATCATAAAATATAAGAGAGGTGCGGAGTGCTTGTGCAAGGCAGCTAAAATCGTGTGTACTTGAATAGGAGCAGAAAATGTGATAAACGTTTTTTCTCATTGGAGAAATTCCACAATAGACCATTATCAAACACTGGTTTGAATAGTAAGTAGTAGTAAGTAAAAATAAAATAGTAAGCACGGTTTCAATTGTAGATGCACAACTTGTAACTATAATAGTATTTTATAGCAGTATCTGTCATTCCCTCCATTTCTTTCATTCTAGTGATAAATGTAAAAGGAAAAAAAATTAAACTAAACTTTGACAGAGTTATTGCAAAGCCTTGACCTAAAGGACAAAAGCTTCACTTACTGTCTGAGTTGCACAGAATGTTTGACAAATTTAGATGAGCTATGAAAGTTACATAGTTTTGTAGTTATTTCATAAATTAAAACCACAGCCTTATTTAAAACGAGTGACAAACAGTGCACACAATACAATAAACCTAAATGCCTGAATTAAACATTCATGACACATTGTGGGCAAAACATAGAAAGTATGGAACTAATTCAATATCTCTGCAGCATTTATTTTGATGCAGAACCCGAGATGCCCAGTAGATGTCAGCCTTGTTAGTTGGAAGACATTACTGACCCCGATGCTGGTGTTTACAGTGGGACATAAATGAGTTTCTTCAGTGATCTATCAGTTAGTATTATTCATAGCAACACCAAACATGTGGCTTGTGACTATTAAATGGGGATGATGCAGTATGGGAGTACAGGGTGTAGGGACATCAGCCATCCTGCCAAAGTTCTCAAGAGGTGTTTGTTATAATTATTTCTGCATTTTTGATGGATTGAATCTCAGAAAGAGGACTTAACAATTTGTCTTTGCAGTTTTATCCTTCCAGTTATCCATATTTTATCCTTTCGGGTCTACTTGACCCCAGCAATTTCATCCTTCAGCGACCAAAGTTTATGTGTCAGGTACTTTTTATCGATTACCTAAATGTGCCTTTAAATAAAACCCAACACCCCTCCCCAAGCATCCCTCCTCTACATCCAGAACACCTATTACACGACTATGGAAAAGTGTGCAAATCACTATAAAATTTCACTGAGTGACCAAAAATTGGAAATAAAGATCTTTCTGATGTTTTAATGACTTTATATTGTGTCTAAAAACAAATTCTTGTTATTAATAACAAAACTATTTCTGTTATCAAGGACAGTAACACGTACTCTGTTCGGGGTCAATTTGACTCCAGGAAAAACACAATTTTGTGCTTGATATGCTTTTGTCTGAAGGGACAGCACCCACAAAATGAATTCAGACCTTTATCCACCAACAGATGGGGCCTGGATCGGAAAGAAAAGTCACTGGACTCACTTGTCTCATACTTCCTATATTACAGTGAGTTTGTCACACTTCTATTAGCCCTGCTTTGTTTCAAAGCTGCTTCAACCTTTTGACTTGCAGACTCTTTGACATGGCCGACGGTGTATCTGGTAGGGCCTGGAACCATTTTGATCACATTAGCTGCACGTCTGCAAGTCTACCAAGTCATTCAAGTTGGGAGAGAGACCGTAATATATTTCTATTTTGGATGGCAACATGCCCACTTTGGTTGAGAGAGAAAAGAATATGCTGATAGTTGAGAAACAACAGGAAGGTCATAATCACCTCATAATCAAGGCCCTCGTCAACATTATCATGGTTTAGTGGCTTTGATCCTTCCTCATGTTGTAAACTATTAGGGGTCTTCGCACTTCTTCAGGTGCGGTTATGTTGGGTTATAAGGGCATGTTTTGAAGATAAGCCTGCATGTGACAGTGACCTCAATTTAACCCAAAACCCCCTAAACAATGCGTGTTCATGTTCATATTAAAGGTAAAACAGCCTGGGGTCAAATTAAGCTCTTAGAACAGTGATGCGTACAAAACGTGCACAGGACATTGGAGAAATATCATCATGTTAATTTTATGTTTACCAATTTGCCCCCATTAAATTAGGAAAAGTCATTAAATATGAAGCAAAAAAAAAAGTCAATTATTTATTTATAGATGTTAAACACTGAATGGGGTCCAATTGACCCCAAAGATAATAGGAGGGTTAAGTGAGTCACAATGTGAGCGTCTCGTATGTATTTTGGTCTGTAATCAACCTAGCATGCAAATGGTGAAGTCATGGGTGAAGTTGAGCATGAGAGAGAAAAATAGCTCACACACACTTGAAGGAAACGTGCTCATACTTAATCCAAAATGTAGCCTACAGCAAACAATATCAGAAATTAATGGCTACGAGCTTGGCTTAAACCCATATCCTATTCCAAAATAGTGATGAAAAATATAATTTCTGTCATGCATGTGGAAACCGAGGCTACACTGCTTGTAGGGTAATTATTTAAATAGACGTTAAGCCGTACTTTTTATGAAAATAGATTCAGGCTGGCAGAAGATGACAATTTGAGACACCGGATTAGATAAAGCTCTACTCCGATGAAAAGAATTTTCGACATAAGATTTAGATTTTTGGCAACTTCTAATTTTTATTTTACAGTTCTGAGCAGGTTACCTCTGCCCAGGCTAAAGTAAAACTCATGTGGTGGTTAGACAAATTATTACTTGCTTTTGTAACCAGCTCTTGACATACCACTGTCCTGAAGAGATGCCTCATGTCGCAATGTCGCTGCAGCATTGCCACTAATGTAGGTCACAATGTCCTGCCAGGCAGCCAGGTAGCGTTGCCCTACATGGCAGTTGAGTCCTCTTGTTTCTGCCCAAATTATCTGCCAACTAGGCAAATGTGGCTTACATTTAGAGACATTTTACAAAATAAATTTGTCAATTAAGTTTTCAATCCACCTGAATAATGGGGGACAGTGAACAGTAGCTTAGTCCAAAGTTAGAATCATGTCTGCTTTATTATTTCTGCTGTATAGATTTGTATCACTTCATGTTTGAGTAAAGTGAACGTACTTTCACTGCATTTCAAATGAATTGTGTTGCATGTGGGATTACATCTCTGAACAACCTGGTAGACCAACACACTCCCATAACAGATATACACGCACTGTTTAAGTGTGGCATGCCATTAGTATAAATGTTCTATTGTCTCTTTGCTCCCTCACTAATAACCCCCCCCCCTTCTCTAATGAGCTGTGGTCTGTTATCAGTCATTACAGGGAGCCTGATTATCCAAATGGTATTCTGCACACGCTCACAGAGAACTTCCTGAAGGTGACCTTTTCACGTCGCCATAGAAACCGTCTCCCTGCTCTGATGTTGCTCAGCTTGTACACACAGTGAGAGAGAGAGAGAGAGGGAGAGAGAGAGAGAGAGAGAGAGAGGTAGGGAGGGATGGAGAGATGACGGAACATTTTCTTCCAAACAAAAGTACATTAGTATGCTGCAATGTGAGAGCACAGACACAAGTCATTTCAGGATGTGGCAGCGCAGATTATTTTGTTATCCAATGATAAATAGATATGAACACGGGGCATTCAAACACTCCAATAAAAATAGGACTGTAAAGGTTCATCAGTTCCTCTGACCTGAAGGCAGCACTCATACAACACAGTCCCTCCTGCTTGAGCTGAACTTAGACACATTTCTGAATTGAAAAAAACAAACATCCTGTCCTCACATGGTCAGGGACGCCCAATTAAACGTTTAATCCGTCTTCTCTTTAAATAATACTTTTCAAGCCTGCAGGGGATCACGCATTTGGTTGTGTAGTTGAGATCAACAATAATTTCAACACCTATGACTTAGACTACATGTTACCAGCACCAACTGCAGGACCCTCTCCCTCGTGTATTTAAAAATAGGGGCCGCAATTTAATAAATAAATAATGATAAAAATAATACAATTTCTGCAAAGCTCATTCAGCAAGGGTCCAAAGAAAACTCACCTGGTCTGTCGCAGGCCACAGTTTGGTCAAAAAGTGTACATCCACAGAAAAGTTTGGGCTCACTTTCATCTGGAACATCTGCGGATCGATTCCACACCTGATACGTTACGATCCGCTAAAGTTGCGCTCAAGTAAGTCTCCGTTTGAGTTATTTTGGCCGCCATCTTGAGTGTTTTTTCGAACAACTTTATTGAAACAGTGACGCCAAGAGGACGAAATGTTGTATACATGGGATTGAACGCAAAATAGTTTAAGCTTACATTGTAGGTTTAGAGAAGGTTTTTGTTAGCTGTTACCAGTTAAGGATGTAAAATTAATGGTCTTACTTAAAGAATGTTTGTAGATGTAAGATGTGTCACGTTAGCTGCTGTTGTTAGTTGTTGTAATAAAGTTTTGGAATGATTCATTGAAACTGGGATACGGTGACCTGCAAACTAAAACGAATGTGGCCAAGGGGCGTAAAGTGGACTGTCTAATGGCCCCTTCCTGTGAATGTTTTATTAGGATATGTTCATATAATACATCCATGTCCCTTCCTTACCTCCTACACCCAGACTTTCTGAGCTCTTGCTTGGGCCACCCTCGTCTTCGGCGTCTCGGCCTTCACCTGACCGCACCTTACGCATTTTTTTTTGATGTTGTCAAAATCCATCCACAGACTAACGGACATAGAAACACCTGGCAAAGTGCTCAAAACAACTTGTGTGTTAGTTCCAGCTACAATAGGTCTCTCCAGGGCCACATTCTGCCACGATAACACACACATAAACACACACACACACACACACACACACACACACACTGATTCACAAGGTGAAATACCAGTACCACACAATACCAGCCACGCTGTCACAGCTGGTAATAATGTAAAAGGTGAGTTGCAAAGGTGTCAGTGAAACATATTTTCCACTGCATGTGTATACAGTGTGAGAGTATTGGACACAGGAGTATACATACAAGTGAGAGGCATTCTGGGATGTTTAGAAATACACCATGAAACCACCAAAGAAACAATTAAACACGAGCTTTGAAAGATGTTAAAGGCATGTCGTGTTGTTGCTCATGTCCCATCAGCCAAACAACGTACTGTTCACTTTATTTATTGTTATTGTGCTTACACAAGCTTATTTTAACGTACATTAGACAAAAGGTTTGGATATGCCCCCTGGATGGGTCTCCAGTGCTTCACATGACCTCATCCGGATGTGACTTGCAGGCAATACAATGCGCCTGTCCAGAAATTGCAAATAAGGTCATCTGTATTGACATTAGTGTAACTGTATTATAATAGTATGGTTTTGAATTACTATAACTCGTGTAACGACCACAGCTACCACATGTTATATAAAGTACAGTACATATAGACCTACTTCCTACCAGCGATCAATTTTGAGTTTCTGGCCTCAGATCATCATCTGGCCGAGTCACCCGTCCACGCGGTTGCTCGTACGTAATCAGCCTCAGATTGTCCATTTTTGCCAAATTGTTGCCTCAGTAGTTCAGCCTTTATTCTCTACAGCCTACCTGTGTTAGCCCTCTGAATATTGTTTGACTGAGGAAACTGCACTTTCACTGCTGAATGAAATTCTGCCAAGAAAAGACCCCCTGAGTGTAAATTTTCACTACCATATCAGTAATCCAATGTTCCTCTTTTTAAACAGCCACTGAGGATTAATAAATGTTGAGTGATGTTGCCCAGGTGCAAGTGGGAGTCACTCATTTTAACTGTCACTTAGTCAAACCTCAGAGAGGGAATAGTAATAGGAGGGGTACTTATTCCCAGCCCTACTTATGTAACTTTCATTATATTCCTAAACCAGAAACAACAGAATCCAACATTTTCCCAAGAATATCGTCAAACAACTTTGTAAATCCGACAATCAACATTGTGTTCTTGTACAAAGGGTTTATTTCTGAAAATCCGAAAGAAAACCGGTGCTCACACATCAACACTTAGCAATTTTAACACAACGAACACTCAGTAATACGATAACGCTCAAGGCTTTAGCCCACCTCAATTCTGTGAACCTAATGGTTGGTCACTTGTGGCCACTTTCAGTGTTTACATGTGAATATGTGCAGCTGAGCATCCAAGAAAATACTTAGTTATTACAGTAAGGGACACATTGACGATGCCCGGAAGTCAGCTTGCTTTCTGACAAAACTTAAAAACCTGGAAGGTAAAAAGTTTTTCTCGTTTTCTGTTTGTGTGCTGACTCAAAAATGAATAAATGATGAGAAACAGGTTTTACCCACTCCTTCTCATTCCTTATTGAACAGGGATTTCGTATTTGAGTCGTGATGTGGTTTGTCTCTCCGGGTCATTCCTGCCTCAAGAGTAGCACTGAGATGATGGTGACTAACACTTCTTCAACAACGTACGTCACTGACAGTGCTAAAAATAGACTGCCCAGGAATGTGACTGGAATTCTGGAAAACAGCTGGAAAAGTGACTCTGTTCGCTGTCGTAGGTCTTCATATGTGTTCCTGTGACGGCTTTCTGGGCCCTTTACTGTGTTTTGAGCTTGTGCTATTTTATATTTGCATGTTCCAACAGGTACATAAAGGCATAAAGTTGAAAGAATATCTGTACCTGCAAAAGTGTCCACACATTGGTACGCTTACTTCTGGTAAAATGTTATAGTAGATTATTACCAGCTACCCTGAGAAAAAAATTTCCTATGAAAGCATGCTCAGGTTAACATCTATCTATCTATCTATCTATCTATCTATCTATCTATCTATCTATCTATCTATCTATCTATCTATCTATCTATCTATCTATCTATCTATCTGTCTATCTGTTCATTCATTCACCCATTAATCCACCTAGACATGAATGTTGAATCGTGAATGAATGTCTTTCTATCAAGCCATCCTTTCCAACCCTGCTGGTTATTTATACACGCCATTGAATCATATTTTGTCATGGATGTGACGCCTGCGCAGTAGACGGCGTGAAAATCTGAATCATGGATGGAGAGAGAGAGAGAGAGAGAGGCAGAGAGAGAGAGAGAGAGAGAGAGAGGAGGGGGGAGAGTGACTGTAGAGTGATGGGACCCGGCTGAGGGAACAGCAGCGAGTGATCACTCTCCGAGCTGGTAATGACAGGTAAATGACTGATTTTAATGATTTTATGAAGGATATTTATGAAATTACAGAAGCTCGGCTGGGTTGTTGATTGTGTGAAGAGCGTATCATGAAAGCATCTTTCCTCCAGCGGTGCCATCCTTGCACGCGATACCGTCTTGCACATCTGGAAGCAGCGTTCACGAGGAGGGAAACAATGTGGGAAATGTTTTCTTTAAAGCTTTGTGTTGTCACTTTTGTTTTGCTTTTTCATGTCTTGATTTATAACTACGCGTTTCGGGCGTCGGTAGCCTGATCAAATGGGCTAAAACTTCCACCCCAGGCTCGTACCTGCACATGTCACATTTAGAGAGTACATTTCGCATCCAGGTGGTTGCAGAAGACGTGATTTAGTCCAAAATGCGTTCGATGCAAAGTCCGCCTTTCTAAGTTTAATTGAAAAAGCGTGCCTCGGGTCTATTTGCGTCTCATGGGGGGTTGGGAGGACGAATGGATGAGGTCTGTTTTCAGACTGGCGTCACACATTACGTCTGTGTGTTTTCCTGCCTGGCTGAGGGCTGGATGGGAATAATGGCGTTCAGCACCGCGGCCAGCTCCCGTTCAGACACGTTTGTAGGCAGGGTTAATTCATTTAGGTCTTCGCCTCGATCACTGTAGGAATGGATTCTGGTTTTTGTTTTTGAAAAGCATTGTCCTGATTCAGGTCAAGATAGGTCGAAGTGTAAACCTGTTCGTTCAGTTTTGCTTTATATTTGCTAACCCTTCCAGCTTGTGTTGGGGACAAAATGTCAAAACACATTGCAGAAGAGTCATCTGTGAGCTGTTAGCTCTCCTCAATGTAGTGTTTCACCATTTTCACTAGTGTTTTTTATACTATTGCTTTAATTGAGCCCCAGTTTATACACTCTTAAAGTTATGTTATTCAGTGAATCAAAAACCCATATATGTAAGTTAGTTTCAGCTATTTACGTTGCTTATATTATTTATTTATACCTACTTCTGTATCTTTGAATGTTGTCCTGGAGCAGATAAGGTCAAGGACACTGATTAGACCTGTGAGCACTGAAGCAAATGTCACGTTGTTGAAATGACTTTGAAAGAAATTGAAGGTCATTACATCTTATCAATCTCTCATATTCCAATATTTTACATGCTTCATTATTTGGCTGGGTGACGACTATTTAAACTGTCTCGACTGTATGCAGATATGGGTGCAAAGAGACTTCACAGCATCTGGGCAGAGCCAGATGTTCATGTGAGTCCTCAGCAGGTACAAATTAAGCAGTAATATGATTAACATGAGGTACCAGGGAACAGTGTGGCTCATCTTAATGCAGAATAATCACACTCATATTATGTTAGCTAATTCAATCCCTGACATTTCACATGTTCTATGAGAATTCATGGTTGGTAATTCTGGTAACGTTTCCATCTACTCTACACATTTATGTCAGTATAATTACCGATAACAAGCAATAAGGAAGCTCAGATAACAAATAAAGCTGCTGTACAATGGAAGGACAACACATCAGCTCTGTCCTCTCAACTTTTGAATTATTCCTCCCACAATGTTTACATGTAACATCTCAGAATACAGATTCATTCCTTACAGCATTTTTTAAACATCACTTCATCCGCCGGATGTAATTGATTTACAAACCGTAAATCGTAATGAATTTGTTGTTTGGGTTTTGTTTTTTTTGAGTTTGAATCTGGTCACATCAGCTACATATATTGCCTGTTTGCTGAAGGCCGTTTATGTCTATTTATCACATGTCACAAGAGCCTTTGGAACCATAATATATTGGAAAATACCGTTACTATGATGCCAACATGGGGATCAACATGTTATTCCCACTGCTGCTCCCCAGTCTGTTTCAGTTGTGGTGCAACAGAAACAGCAGTTGAGATTTTAGTGCCAGCTGACAAAAAACTTGAAACATAGTTCTGTGTGTTTGTATAGAGGCACTGAACTGTGAAATGCCTCTGGATCTGAAATGGGCACTGAGGGAATTGCAAGTATGTGTAAAGTAACATTTCCAAGGGCAGATTAAAGAATTATTGCCTTCTTTCTCTTTTTTAAAGGAGAGTTACTTTTAAAGCAACAAAACAATTATATAATAAATGTTATAATGGAAATGCAGCTTTGACAACGCTGATAGTTCCATTCCTACAATGAAATTATGCAAAACCATGAGTTTGGGGAAAATACTTTATACTACATGATCCATTAACAATTTTATGTTCAGGAAATCTACCACAACAAAACTCGTTAGTACATATAACATGATATCTATTCTTTCATAGAAAACAATTATTATTTTGGTGGTATATTTCATTTGCGAACGACAAACCTGACACATTCTCAGGTCATTTATACAGTATGTTCTCAATTTATATCTTTTATGAAACCTTTTTGACTGCAAGAAAATATGTTGCTTCATTTTTTTATGCACAGCACAAAAAAAAACGGGTGTGAGTTTATGATTTTTTCATGAAACACAATATAAAAAGAAAAGAAGGTTAACTCTGTGCATGCCAGCACTCTCTGCATCCAGCCAACACAGTATTAAATCTAACGAGGAGATGTAATATTTCATGGTTTATTTCATGACAGCAGACAAGGAGGGATACATCATTAATCTCAATGTACTGAGGCAACCATGCCTTCAGTAGAATGTTACATAACTTTGTAGCACCGGGTGTGAGGGTGCATGCTTGTGTGTGAGAATGTGTAAATGTGCTCTATATTTGTTTGTGCATGTTTATGCATGGGTAAAAGCCATGAGAGACTTGTCCCAAAAACCGTGTGGGTGGTTTCTTAAAGCAAGTGTGCAGTGATGCATTCGTATGTGTGTGTGTGTGTGTGTGTTTATGTGTCGTCATGCAGATAGACAGATGTGAAGGATGACTTCCTGCTCAGAGATCTGTGGGTCAGAGTATGGTGAACAAGCTCAAGCCAGCGGGAACTGCCAGCAGTATGGAGTCCGCTCCTACCTACACCAGGTACAAAGCAGACACACGCATGCATGTGCACAGATGAGTGACAAAGGAAAAAACAAGTGTCTTAGTAAGGTATTGGGCCACTGCGTACCACTAGAACAGCGTCAGCGTGCCTAGAAATTGATTCTACAGGTCACTGGGACTCTGCCAAAGGGAGATGTGGTGACTTTGTATCGATTTGCGAGACCCTGCCCTCAATGGGGACAACAGGACCCAAACCTTGGCAGAAAAATGCCACTTAAAAACATAACAGAGCCCCTGGGATCATCTCACTGTTGGGGTCAAGCATTCAGGCCTGAACTGTTCTCTTGGTGTACGCCACACATGCACTCGCCCACTAGTTGAGAAATGGTGAAGGATGACTAATCTGACCATACCACTCTTTCCACAGCTCAGTAGGCTGGTGCCTATGGTTTTCACACCACTGAACTCTCTAACGTGCATTCATGTTAGTAATGAGGGGTTTATGCATGGCAGTGCTGCTATAATATGCCTCTCTTTGGAACAGTTGATGGACTGTTCTTGCCGAAGCAGTGTGATCATGTCACACATTGACATTCTCAGTCACCTGATTGAGCCTGTTTTTCCTCACATATTGCACTAATGTACGTGGATCGCGATCATCAACAACAATTTCCGACCCCATTTACTGATGTCGTTCCCATAGAGCTAAATGCGGATGCCACTTAGTCACTGTTCCTACTTTAACACCAGCCAGCTGAACAGTCTTTGTGACTGAAGCTCCTGCCATCCATGCCCCAAACCATTAACCCTCTTTCAGAGTCACCTAGATCTTTTCCTTTTACCATCATGATAGAAAATCAGAATGAACTAATTTGATCCTTCCATGTATCCAACTCCTCTATCAATCATCTTTACAGTCATATTATTATTTATATATATATATATATATAGTGATTATTTATCATTTTGCTTCATTGTTTCTTTTTGAGGTTTTAGATTTAGTTTTAGATCTCTTGTGGCTTTCAGTTTCCACATTTAAAATGTAAAAAAATTAAGAACTCTCATCTCTGATCCAGTTTTATGAGGAGTGCACAGCGTCTATCTGGGAACACGATGAAGATTTTCAGATTCAGAGATCGCCTAGCAGGTGGAGCTCTTTACTCTGGAAGGTGAGCTTAACCTTCAGCTTGTTCAAACAAAACCAAATCTCACCTGCTGTTATTTGGATGATCATATTGTGTTGTAAGCAATGATCTGTAATTACAGCAAGACGTAGGTTTTGCTACATAGAACAAAACCTGCAACTTCTTTTCTTTTTCCTCACCAGGTCTGTCTCGCGTTCGGTACCCTGATCTTGTTTGCAGGCCTCATTGTTGTTTTGGTTGGTTATGCGACTCCAACCAGGATCGAAGCATTTGGCGAGGATGATCTCCTCTTTGTTGACAGGTAGATGTATATACATTCATTGAATAAAGATTGTATATCACAGTTTAACTTGTTGATTTTTTTGTGCCAGACTTTTGGTTGCACAAATATTAATGTTACACTTTTAACTGATTCTTTAAACTTTTTCTTCAACAGCCATGCAGTCAGTTTCAACCGCGCACTGGATGTCTGTAAGCTGACTGGTGCTGTGCTTTTCTGTGTGGGAGGCACCTCCATGGCTGTGGGTCTCCTGCTGTCTGCCTTTGCCAAAAGCTACTCCAAAGAAGAACTGTATCTGCAGCAGAAGTTTAAGGAGAGATTGGCAGATCTGCATGCAACAGTTGGTAAGGTGTCACCCTCTACCGCCTTATTATGACACATTATTGAATGAAGGTTGAAATGCAGGACAGCAAGTGAGAGTGTTTATTTTTTCTCACTGTTATGATGTTTTGTATGAGTACTCCACACAGCAGAACTGTTTATCTCACAGGTACCCCCATTATGAGAGCACCGACCCCCGGAGAGGGAAAGGTGCCAGTCACACTTTCCAAAGTCCAGAACATCCAGCCAACAACCACAAAGTCGGAGACCTGACAGAAGTCCAGATGAAGGCATAAAGTGAAGAACAGTGCGTGATGATTGATTGCTGTGCAGACTGCGTGTGTGTGCGAACATGTGTGTGTGTGGATCCATGTGTGCATTTTCTCTTTTGAAAGGTCAGCTTACATGACTGATAGTATTGGTTCTTCATCTTTATTTGCTGTTTTTGACATTAAAGCTTGTTCTCAAGGTTAAATAGGTGCAGCGTTAAGGTGTAGCTGAGCAAAGTTTAAATCTTCTGTTTGCACATCAGTTGCATGAAATTCATAATAATAATAATAATAATAATAACAAAGCACATGCAGGTCTGGAGCCCTACCCAGAAAAACAAACCACAGAAACAAATCAATAGTACACAGTCGCTGAACAACAACATCATAGTTTCCACTGAGTGTTTTTCCATCGAGAGGATTCACATTTTGTAAAAGAGGATGGTGTAGAGCAACAGATGCAGTGTTAAAACTTATTGATGATTGGCCCTCGTTCCCATACATGATCAAAAGGAGCCCTGGACACAACAACCATTATCTCTGCTAAGTGTCTAAGAGGACATCAGAGGATGGAGTGTTTTCTATGTGCAGAATACCTTGTGTCTACTGTGTGTACATGCGGATGCGGCACAAATTCATTACAACACTCACAGCAATTTGTCAAAACCGCACAATATGAATACATTTGCTTTAACTTACCAGTACTTTGTTTTAGTGCTCTTAACATGCAACAACAAGCCAAGAGAAGTCTGAGCAGATAGTTCACACATCATAAGGACAGATTAGAGACATAGATTACAGACTTTAAGGACAGATTTCACACTGACATTTTATTCTGCCTCATTAGGCCTCTGACCTTGTCTCCTTCAATGAATCTTCAGACAGGATCGATAAGACGAGACCAGACAAACTGATGAAAGGTACATTGAACCAGAGGGGACACGCAGAGCAATCTGTCAATTAAAAAAAATCATTATCAAACAGAAAATCTTCCAGAAAATACAAATAAGACATTTATCATGAGTTCTATCTTAGTTTTTACGTTTCCTAAATTACCTTATGCTTACCTATGCTCTTCCTTTCTTTGTCTCCTTGTTACAAACACACACCTGTTTATCCTTGCTGCCACATGTTTTCAACATTTTGAATCAAAATGTTGGAGTTGGTAAAAAAAAAAAAAAGAAGAAAAAAACGTGCAGGTGCTGCATGTTAAAATGAAGGTGGATGAGAGACAAACAAGATGACAGATGTGTTATATAAACGGGGGGATGAAGAGAGCACATCCAGCTCTCCAGTGAGATCACATCATTGTCGTGTTTGACAGCGCTTGTCGTTTTAGATACAATAGCTGCCTTCCTGCGCTCGCACACAAAACTTGAAACTACATAGGATATGCCGAGTCAAGCTGAACAGTATGCGATGCCATCAACATAGTGAAACGTTGCATCATCAAAGCTTTTTTTGTTTTAAGTGGTTGCATATTCATGTGTGTTCTTTATGTGAAACAGAAATTAAATCAAGAAGATTTTTATTTCATTTTATTCATTTGATACAAGCTTGGCGACACACAAGCACAATCAGCTGTTAACAGTCATGTTTTGCTGCTTTTTAAAACTTTTAGTCTCTATGTTCTATAAATATATTTGAAATATTGTGACCATGCCACTTTCAATTGTTATTTTTGCTGATTGATTACTCTTTTAATTGTACACAGACAATTTTTAGGACAATTTTCATAGTGATGGTCACAGTCTAAGTGCCATCAAGCTACATGCCTCCCCCCTCCTCCCCGAAAATCCATGCAGCAGCAATGCTAGACACTTGCTGTATAACATAATGAATTGCTGTGCTGGCTACCTATGTTCATGTAAGTTGACCTTTTAAAATGATTCCCACAACCCTATACTCTTCTGTCTTTCTACTTTTACTTAAATTTCTGTGATTTTATTTGAACAGATTTGGTCTCAGATACAAGACAAAGACGTAGCCATAACTATGAAGACAAACATCTCAATAATTCAGACATTTTCAAGGAACTTGCTAAACCACTCTTAAGCTGCAAACCTCCAGGACAAGAAGAATAACCAAACTGTTAAACAAGCTGTTACAAACAAAACCTCCAGTGTGGTCAGAGCGTTATTAAGTGATCAATAAATGTGCTGACTTCTAGATCCATGCTGTGAATTGTGAGTTGTTGTTTTTTTTATCTTTACGACGACCAACGTTGAGTTCTGCATCACAATCACAAATTCACAGTGGATATTTTTCTGTTCTTTATCTGACGATGAAAATAATGGTCACCCAGGACAAGTGTCTCCTGATGTAACAGTGGATTCTCCCAGTAAATTGGATGGAGAACAACTATATATCAATCTCTATATACAGTATGTCTATTTTTCAAAAAACACAATAAAATTGAAAAGCTCAAAATGTCTGAAGATTGTAATTATCCTTTTAATCACCCATCAACACTTAACTCATATAAACATACTGTATATTGTCAGTATACCTTCATGACTGATTATACTCCATACCTAACAATACTGAGAGCAGAAAGGTCTTGAATGTGTAAATTTAGATTTATTTTTTCACTTTTGTATTGCTTTTTTGTCATGTTTTTATTGTAAAATAGCTGCCTTGCTGTTTTAAATTCTGCCAAACAACTGACACTTCTGTCAATTCTATTTTAAATATTTAAGTACCTGAGATACAGGCTTGGTTCAATATAGTGTACATGTTCAAGCAAGGTCATTTTTGTTATTAAACATAAAGTGTATCCCCTTCGCTTCACGGTGAAAAACAGAGAAAGAACGAGTTATTATCAGGTTTGGTTTTCATTGATAAAAAACTCCAAAGTGTCAATGGTGTTCCAACATAATCAGCCTTCGTTACATTGTGTAGAAGCTTTTACTGTAATCAATCAGGAGAGTCAGTCAGGTAGGAGAAGCGCAAAAGGGTGCCAGAGCTATTCAGGGCCTTATTAACACACCCACGTGCAGACACACACACACACACACACACACACACACACACACACACACACACACACATACACATGCACACTAAAAGGAGATAAGCCAGAATTGATGGTAACTCCAGAAATAGCACCTTGAGGATCATCACCTCCACCAGTAAGACTGTATGACTCACACACACGCACACACCCGCCTCCGCCCCCTCTGCCTTTCTCTGTCTCTTGTTCTCTGCTCTCTCCCTCTACCTCACCGTCTCTTGCACCCGTGCCCCCCCCACCACCACCACCACCACCACCACCTCTCGTGGGATGGTGACTCACAAACACATTGACTGCATGAATCCCAATTTGAACAGCTGCAGGGATGAGAGGGTGGTGAGGTCATCCTAGACACTGAATTAGATCACAGTTCACACTATAGTTTCCTGTCTGTGGGAGGCAGTTTATAGTGGCTTTATGCAACCTTGTTTCATGGGGAAACAGAGAGGCTAAATGGCTGAACAACATAAAAAGGCGTGTTGGAAAAGTACAAGATATATTGGATTCTAAATCCTATCTCACCTGTCACTTTTCCACAATTAAAGGTGTTTAAGCCTCAGGAGCGTTACTTGCTAACCTTTGAATCTTGGTTCATTAAATTAGGATGTGGACCTAATTGAGTGAAGATTACACACAATATTATCATCATATTGACTGGTGGATTGATTTTGACAAAGTGGTTCAAAAGGTGAATGTTCTTTGCATAAATTACTGGAGATTTGTTCCCCTGACTGGCAAAAGAAGAAAACAATCATGGTGTTTTTCACCATGTTGTCATGTCACTAATCTTTCTTCTTCACTCCAACATCACCTTTAACATGTTTTTGCCTTTAATTGTAAGGATCAGTTGGTGTAGCAACATGGACGCCACCACTGTTGCTGTTTGTGCTGGATTTGGAACCAGTAATAATGAATCTTTATATAACGTCCTCTGACTCTCTCTTCCCTTTCCTCAATGATGAGCTCATGTGTGCACATTTTTACTCTCTTTTAGTCAACAACAGCAACTGCATGATATAATATTTATCTATCTATACCAGAGGTGAGAGCACATTTCCTTAATTGCAGAGCTCAACTACAGGTCTGAGGTACTTTATGTACTTTTCCTTTTTATGTTTCCTTCTACTGGTCTACATTTCAGAGACACTTATTATACATTTCAATCCACTAAATGTGTCTGGCAGCTGAAGCTAGTTACTTTGCAGACTTTAAAAAAAACATATAATGTGTATATAAAACATGACATATTGTTATACAGTAAACTGGTCTACCTAGCCTAATACCCTACACCTCAATTAGCTACAACATTAGAAATGAAAACATAACACATCCTGATGGCCACTTTCAAAATTATGAATGCTTGTAATGGAGTACCTTTAAGTTGTGACATTATGATATTGTTAGCTTTACTAAAATGATCTCCATACTGCTGTCACAACAGCAATATTTACAGTAATGACAGGTTATTAATTTTACTGTAAATGCTAAATTCTTTTCTTGGCTCACTACTTTTGTCTTAAATGTGCTCAAAATGATAAAATCAATAATTAAAGTATTCAAGCTGCAGTCAAAGCACCAGAAATAAATACTTATATAAAAAGAATAATAATAATTATAAATAATTATAATAGAAAATACTTACCAAAGACGCATTAAAACACTTTTCCTGTAGAAATATAGTGACTGAAGTAAATAGCAATCCATTCCACATACAGTAGACTGTCCAATTAGACAAACACTGACTCAGAACTGACCAAGTCCACTGCCACAAAAAGTTATCATTACGAATTGTAGTAATGTCAATAAAAAATGAAATACTTTCATTTTTTATTGACAAATTTAAGTCATTTTAGAATAAAGTAACAGGGATGGAGTCTGTTTTATTAAAGCAACTTTCAATGGTGTTTCACTGTAGGTTTGTCTTTTATTGTCTGGTAGAAGGTGGACATAAATAAATGAATATGCATAAGACAGTGACTACACAATGAAGGATTATGATATGGTAAAGCAGTACAAAGACGACTTTAAAACTATCTTCATCATCACGTAATTAAGCCGGCCATTCGGACACACATACAGTATTCTTCCAATATTACACATAGCTTATTATACTCACTTGAAAGTTCATTTGTATCACTTGCTTTAGGAAAGAAACAAAAAAACACTATACATACAAAAACAATCTTTAAAAACAAGCAAATATAATGTTACCTGTCAAAAATGAACATTGATTTTATTAATGAATGACTGTAACTATATGTCAGTGTCCCTGCATCACTCACTACAGTGCTCACAGACAGCGTATACTGAAACACTAAGCCAGCCAAAGAGGTAGCAGTAACAATAAAATAGTCTTAATTTAAAAACAAAAATACATTATGATAGCTTTTATTTTTTAGACTATTTCACATATGATAGTTAATAATGTTTGGGCAAATAGTTTTTGAATAAGGACCTGCAATTTTGGTGGTACTTTTGTTCTTGACGTGATTTAGCTGTCAGCCATTTAAAGCTCCTATCACTTGCTTGACACTGAGACACCGTTTTCTTTTTAGTGCAGATTCTACGAGGCCATCTAGCAAAACATTTTTTTTTAATATGTCTTGTTTTGTTTTCTGAAAATGTGCTCTGCCACATTCGTTATTTTTAAATTGCATTGTAAAAGTATTGCTTACTATTTTCACCACTTCTCATTCAATAACTTTGACATTTTCTCATTCTTTCTTACTTCTCTTTGCTGCTTTTATCTTGATTGCCCTCATCATCATCCTCCCCTTTCTCTCCATCTGCCGTGGCACCTTTGCAACTGGCTGATTTTTTCTCCTCCAAGTCTAGCTCCGATTCGCTTTCCACTTCATCATCTTCTCCACTGACCTCTCCATTCACCTTTCTCTCCTCTTCTCCTGACTCTCTGGTAGCTCTGTCTTTTGTTTTGCTCACATCGTCTTCCTGGTTACTGTTGCTACTCCTACTTCTGCCGTTATTGTTCTCTTTTGTCTCGTTATATGACTGAGTCTTCCACGGGTCATTGCTGTTTTCTGGCTTTTTCTGTTCCTCCCCCGTGTCTACATCATTAACTTGGTCCTTACTGCTTTTCTCCCCCTCTCCACTGTCTTCATCTTGCTTTTCTTCTTCTATGTTTTTGTCTTTCTCATCCTTTTCACCCTCAGAAGATGTATGGCTTCCATTCTCTTCCTCTTTCCCATCTTGAGTCTTATCACTGTTGCCACGGCTGGACCCCTGCTCCTCACTCTTAACCTCCTCCTTGCTCTCCTCCTTGACCTCCTCCTTCACTTCTTCTTCTACCTCCTCCTGCTTCTCCTCAGATCCTGCTGTTGCCTCTCCCTCTTTAGCATCATTTTCCTTGTCACTTTCCTTCTTCTCTTCCCCTCCCTCTTTGTGACCACTTGAATCCTGGTTTTCTTTCTGTTCTTCATTGTTAGCGGAAGTGTCTTCTTCTGTGGTATTTTCAGCAGCAGCCATCTCCTTCTCTGCTGGCTTTTCACCATTCACCTCTGCTGCTTTTGTATTATCATCTGCAGGTTTCTGTAATGCAATAAAACCACAGAAAAAAAAATCATAGATCTAAATATTTTAACAGGCATTCAGTTTAATTGGATTGTTTACAGCAATTCTCCCTGTGATCTACACTTTCCTGAAAGAGAGTGACAGGGCTATTGAGTCGCAAATCAAGTGGAGCCAAAGCATTGTGTTTTTCTTTCAAAACCCTTTTTACGGCATCTTAATGAATGTGAACAAAGTAGTGGAGAAACATTAGGTATTTAAGCTTCCTGTGTCCCATGGTATATTAAACAATAGGTATTAATTAAGATGTAATGTACTGAGCAATTAAATAATAGCTATTGCATAATTATCTAATTTAGTTAGGAAAAACAAATAAACCAATTCTTCACATACTGCATGGGCGATAATAATATGAATTCTTTGTCTTAAAACATTAATAGAGAGAAACAGATGTTTTAGCTTGTCACCATATAAACTTATACATTTGCTAAACTAGATCAGACTCAGTTACTGTTATCATTCTCCAGGTATCACGAGAGCAAGAATGACACGCAAAGAACCAAAGATGAACCAAATCCAAAACATTATGTCGTGCCTGTATTTGCCCTGATTACATCCAGCAGACTTCACGTCTACATGTCTTTTCAAAAATGTCATTGTGTGTCCCTTTATTAGCCTACGATGTACACTATGTTTACCTCTTCGGCCAGCTGATCTTGATGGGTTTTGTCCTCAGTTTTTCCATCATCAGCCTTGGACTCCAGGTCATCTGGAAATAGAGAAAAAGCAGAGGTATATTAAAAAACGATCATAGCAAGTAAGTAAAAAAAAAAAAAAAAAGGTGAGTGTTTCTCTTGAAAGTAAAGAAACTGATTTAAAGCATGTTTCAGTGTGATATTAAGGCATATAGAAATCCATGTGTTTCATCCTAATGTGTGATATTGGGTCCTGAATAGGCTTGTTAGCGGCAATAGCAGACAAAGGTCAGTGATGGGTGTCATTCTGATGTAAATTCTTCACAATTTATTCTATCTCGCAGTGGCTTAAACAGACTTCACCAGGCAAAATCAGACAAAACAGAGGCAGGGAGGTTATAAAATGATATGACCTGCATTCAAGACACGAAAAATATGACATATTGTTTTGAAAAAGCCCAACAACACCAAGTGAAGCAGAATATAAAGTAACTCTGCACATTATAGCACTGTGTATGACTTTAACGTAAAACAGTCTCAAATAGGCCATCTGCTGGTTAATTCAGATTCATTTAATGCCACTCTTGTGACAGTAGAGCCTCATACCATCAGCTTGTTTTTCGTTCTCTAATGTAATTTGACACGTTTTTTTTTCTTTATGTGCTGACTGCTTGTCAAGACACTGAACCCTGAATTCCTCAGCCAGAGCCCATTACATCATTTCAGAAATCCATAAAAAAAAACCTCCTATAAATAAGGGGGCTTTTATTCATCCTCCAGTAAGTGACTTGTTGAAGTAATACCTATTTTATACCACATCCATGTTTTCAGGCTTGAATAAACATGGCACACGAGTGACACCTGGTGGTGAAGAAGAAAAACACCCCAAGACTATTTCATGGCAAGTAAACAACTTCCCCAGACAATGGAAATGTGTCAGAGAGAGCCAGAAAACATTTTACATGAGGTTCAAGATCACGAGGAGATTCAGAATACAAATGCCACATTGCTATCACCACTATCATTATTATCACCACTGCAGGAACTATCTTCATAATCACCACAGGTATATTAAGGTAGATGTTGTTCTGCCTCAGTTATTTGGTTTAAGGTAATACTGTGCAAATCGACTCATAAACAAACAGAAACATAATCTAGTCCCGCAGAGACACTGTTTTCAGTTACAGTAGATACTCAAAATTGACTTGAAGGGAAAAATATGCAGCACATTTTCTTTTCGACTTTGGAGAAATTACTGGTTCCATCTGCTGGGGCTTTTTATATTTCCTAATTTTTAACAGAGATTCAAACTGCAGTCAAGATTATTCTACCCAAGACATAATGCATACGGCAGACTGCAGAAAGCAGTTATTAAAGCAGACTGGAAAAAATGGGGGAAAAAAACAAATAAAAACAACAAAAAACTGCCATAATAATAGTCTGCAAGAGTACAAGAGCATATCTCGCATAGTCCCCCAGAGGAAACACCTGTCATCATGCACTGAATAACTGCACACTGACACTGTGGATCTCTGTGTTTAAATGAAGACATCATAGCGCAACTCAGCACACTCATTTCTACTGAAGCAATCAGTTCAGCACAGCAGGTTTGTTGGACTGCAAAATGAATACAGTTTTTTTTTTTTTTTTTTTTTTTTTTTTTAGTTTTCATGTGAGCATGTGCATCAAAAGCCTCGGAGTAATTAACCCAAAACATTGTAAGAGGAATACAACTATACGCTCTGATAAACAACATAATTACACAGTCGTTTTGAAACACTGGATGAGACTGAAATTTCCAATCAGAAATAAGCGTTAAAAGAGCGGGGGGAAAAAAATACAGAACAGTGTAATTAATGTCTTTAATATTAGTTTCCCTTTCTACACATCCCAGTTAAAGAAGAAAAATGACTCGCGTAGAGATTAGAAGAGTTTATGGAGACATTTAATGCATTTCAAATGCAAAACTGATTGAAGTTTAGCTATGGTGGGAGATGAAACGTTATGGTAATAATAACGGACCTCTTTAAGAATATTTTATGGAAATCGGCCGCATTCATTAACAGTGAGGGCCAAACGATTGAGTGTAAGCAGTAAGCAGCGGATTGAGCCGCTATGACTCTAAACATCTTAACGTGATTTGAGGATGAGGCACGGGCTCATGAAAATGCTAAATCAAATTAAGCACAACATTTAGAATCTCCCCTTCTTGCTCTTCATTAAATCCAATAGATTTGGGTACTGGCATTGCAAATGGCCAGACTGTTTTGTATATGTGTGTAAGTGACTGTAAATGTGAATGTGTCTGTCTATTTTTTTTTTTTCTTCCATAATCAGGCAAAAACAAGCACATTGCTCCTTTTTGCTTATAAACTACTGGCGTGCAGACAGAGCGCACCCACATTTCAGAAGTGATGCTACATCTCATCCATCAGTGTGAGGTAAAACAGGGATGCAACTGTAAGTGGGTATAATTACTCATATAAATGGCTCGCGCTGCCATTCTTATGAAAGGTAAAGTTATAAATGACTGTTGTTCCAAAGAAATGCAATAAAACACAACTGAAGATGAAGTGATAGCAGGTAGTAAACGACAATAACCTCCCACTGCTCAACAAGCAAACTCCAGCACTCTCTTCACAAATATTCTGCCTCATTGCTGCAGGATTTTACTTTAAGGGGGCTGGTTTGTAAAACAAAAAAAAAACCCACTTTTGTGATCTCTGTCTCTACACCTCTGCTACATACAGTTCAGTAACACTGTGCAAGCATGGCTTTGATCTGTGTTTCCATTTGATGCGCTCATCCAAATCTAGTAACCCCAACACACTGGGGGTACCCAGGGTGCAGTTTACACCAGGTAACATGATGTAAATACTATCCCATGAAATATGTATGGATTATACTAATCAACTTAATTAATAAAAGAACAATGTGTATCACAGCAGAAACTGCCCCCTGTTACTCCCTGTACTCTGGTGAACCTGAACTACATTGTCAACAACATTTATGTAAGCAAACAGTTGCATCTCCTCGTTTCTTCTACTGAATGTCAATAAGTTGTAGCAATAAGTCTAAACTCAGCAGGGAGTTGGGCAATAAACCAACGTTTGAATAGAGCTTTTTCTTTTGTTGGATAATAACAACAATCTACATACATATTTTGTACATGAAAAACATTTATTCTAATGAGGAATGAGAATGCTGAGCATTACATCAGTGTTTTCTTCAGGCCTCCACTGAGAGTTGTAGTGGACGGCTATGTCTAGCAGAGACTTGCAGGGTCTAATATCATGTTTAAAAGCTTTTCCACCCCTTCAGGAAGCATCTCTGAGTAAAACCCATACAGTGCAATCACTTTCTTGACTCTAGAGGAAATCTGTAGCAGACTAGGGCATTAATACATTTTTTCATTGCAAATGGAACCACGCAGAGGTTTATTGAGGATGTATGTTGCTTTTAACAGCTGTGAGGTCACTCTGCTGGAGAAGCCTGCTGTTTTGTGCAAATAATGTATTCCAGCTTCTCTGGAAGCTTTTATGTAGTTTTTCTAAAATTAGAATGATGTACTCGGTGCCGTGACACTTCTGAGAAAACATATTTAACTGAATTAAGCTTTTTCTAGTTTTGAGACACTACTAGAAAATCATATCAATGAGGGTTTTCAACTCGGAAAGAGTTCTGAAAACCTCAAAAAACGATGGAAAACAACTGGGGTGGAAAAATCATCTGGAAAATATCTGCATCCAGCACTGACTGTGCAAACTCCTATTGAGCACCTAAAATCCACAATAGGAGAATCACAGCAGGTTGTTTTGCCAATTTCATCCTTCAAATGAAAGGAATGCTGAACAAAATCAAGCCACTACCACCACAACTTAATGGAATACATATTTTTTTATTGCACCCTTTTTGTTGCTGATATAAACCTCTCAGGCATTATCAGCTCTGCCAGGCTGACATCTGCCTTACAAGCATACTGGCAGGATGTTTACTTGGAAATGCTTTGGATGCCGTAGTCAGTAATACTTCTGTGTATGTTTTTTGGGGGTGTTATTGGCTGCAGGAGAGCACAATCTTTATTCTCTCTCGGGCACTTCTAAAAAATCAATCCCTAAATAGCGGAGGTTGTAGTCCTAAATAACTACAAATCACCGTCTTAACACGCAGTGCATTCATGCTTATAAACCAAAGCATGTAAAAATCGTTGACATGCCCTCCATAAGCCAATTCTACTTTCAGCAGATTAGCTCTGCAGTGTTAAATAAACACCCTAGCCTTGACGTACTGCTTAATGTACCTAAATCACTCCACACAACATCATCATACAGTATATTGCTTATTTACACCCTGCTGATTTAACCCACTCAGCACACGGCTGAGTTATGGTTGGGTGTACAACAACAAGGGTAGTAACTCTGACTGGTAATTACGAAATGTTGCCACTCAGCAAGTGCGCTCCAGTCACTGACCAGGGTCCTGTTAAAACATTTAATGACAGTATGGTTGGCCACCATGAGAGAGGCCCAGTTGTTGTATTGAGTTTAAAGGGATGTGACACACAGAAAAACAACCCAGCGGCTTAGCATAAAATCTGACGACTCGACATGGTGTTTCTCTCTCCCTCATGCATATACACAATATATTTCTGTGTAATTTATAGGTTTATACAGCAAAATAGCATACAGTGAAGGTATTAAGCACTGTTAACACTGTTGCCGCACAGTAAGAAGGTTCCAGGTTTGAATCCGACATGCTGGCAGGTTTGTGGTTTGAACCTTGAACCTTTCTGTGTGGAGTCTGCATGTTCTCCCCGTGCTTGTGTGGGTTCTCTCCTGGTTCTCCGACTTCCTCCCAAAGCCCAGAGACATACAGGTTAGGTTAATTGGTGACTTTAAATTACCAGTAGGTGTGAGTGTGAGCGTGAATGGTTGTCTGTCTCTGTGTGTCAGCCCTGTGTCAGTCCAGGCTGTACCCTGCCTCTTGTCAGCTTAAAATTAGCTGGGATTGGCTCCAGCCCCTCCCGTGACCCTTAAGGAGAAGCGGTATAGACGATGAATGGATGGATGGATGGATGGATGGCTAGATGAAGGTATTAAGAAATCATTAGATTTAGGGTTAGGGTGATTTTCCCTGTAAACACACCCTGACTCAGTGTTTAACATCAACTTCGAACTCTGCTGCTTTGACCATTCTTCTTCAGATCTGTGTCCTCTGAGCCCCCTAGCTTTATGGAGGTGCGATGCTAAACTGCTAGAGTGTCCCTTTAAAAACTAAATTAATGGGCCTGGTAAAAACTGTAGTCAGGGCAAAAATATCATAAGTATGATTTAACTAAAATCAGATACACAGGCATTATACAGGGAGGATATTTAAGGTATAATATCCACTAGAAAATTGATTTTAGTACTTCAAATGTATAGCATCCTTTACATTAAGATTTGTTTTCAAGATGCATCTGAATAAAGAGATGCCATACATTATCTCTGGAATGAACTTTTTCAGCAGTGTAGAAAATGCCTCTTATCTACAATAGTGTGCAACGCTGTGCTTGGAGAGCTTTGACATTAAATCACCTTAACAATGACAGGCAGAGTAATATTCAGAAAGGTCATGGCTTCAGTTAAACATTTCAATAATTTATTCAGTTTGTTCTCTCTCACTTTTCTCACAGTTACCTGAAACCTTATACCACCCAGTGTCTTCATGGCAAGATTGGATTCTAAATGAATCTTTCCAATCGGTGTAATATGAATAGATATTAAAATGGGATTTTTCTGTTTTAACACAAAAATACACCTGAATGCACTAAAATAAAGATATCTTATATGTAAATATTGTAAAGTCTTACTAACCAATAATATTTGTACCCTTCATGATGGTTGGATTGATTATGGAATGAACAAATGATATGCGTCACAACAATTACGTCTAAAATCCAATTTCCGTTCACTTAAACAGAGCCCTCTGTGAACAAGAAATAGTTACTATTCTCATCTATCATGTAACATCTGCATTCTGCTGATCTGATTTATAGTTTTTGTGATGTGTTTTCATGCAATCTTTGCACCCTAAACTGCATTACTGGACTTAAACTGTTAGACGACAGAAATGTACAACATTTGAAAATGTATGTAAGACCTCATTGTAACTGACAGTGATGCATTTTGCTCTGTCGACGCAGCCATTTCAGATGCCCTTCTAAGCCTGCAACTCCAACACATGATGTAAACTTTAGATCTCCACAAATGTCAGATATTTACTTTTGCCATTTAGGTTGAATGTCAAAGCTGTTTCAGTGTCTCAGGCTGATGCAAACCCTGTAGATGCTGATGTTCCTTTCACAACTACTCCAGATGTGTGTCTACAAACTCAAACTGAAAAAAAAAAAAAAAACTAAAACGCATAAACCATGCTAGATTAGAAGTGACAGAAATTAAGAAAATTTATGTCACACGTTACCGCAACCCTATACTTTACATGTCACAGCTGGCACTGTTGTATGTCACGGCTGAAACACTTGTTAACAGATAAATGTGGCAGATTAGTACAGCTACCCTGCTCTTTAATCCAGTAATCCTGCATCAAAGGGTCATGAAGAACCTTTTTCTGCTGTAGTGAAAAGGGAGAGATGAAAGGAGAAGAAGAATGAAAGAGGGATTGGGAAGGACGACCGTGTTGTCTGAAAAGTGACATACGAGCGCGTGCGCAGAGGCGCAGGCACCACACACATGAATACTTTTAACACAGTGCTCGCAAACTACACTTTCTAAGAACTTGGCAAGGGAAAAAAAAGAAGTTCCTTTAAATGTTGCCATCTCTCATCCTTTGCTGCTTAGCCTCTTTTTTGACACAGGCACACGGTTTAAGACACACAGCCTCTTTGTGTACATGTCTCCTGCCTCCCAATGCTGTTTTGAACCCTATTTCGCTCTGACAGGAATTATAGATACATATGCTAACAGGGCTAATTCCCCAAGGCAGCATCACATTTTATGACACCAGAGGCAGAAGGTTGGATGGCTTGTGCATGTGCAAAAGCACGCGTAAACACACAGACATGCTCACACGGGCAGCAGTCTTCATTTCTCTCACATTCAACTCGCAAATAATACCAAAAATGTTTCCACTGTGACTTTCTCACATTGGTTTTTCTGAAAAATACCTCAAAGTAAAACTTCCCTGACTTCAAATCAAACTCCCTTCAAGGAAAGTAATAGGAATGGACATAATGTGGATCCATTCTGTAACTTAAATTGAATTGGCTCCAGCTACATTCAAAGATGGAGTGTAGTGCATGAAAAGAAGGCAGCCGAACATAAGGTTTTGCATAAATTGGATGTCCTTGACGTTTCAATGCTAGTGATGGCACAGTTACCTGTGTTATTTGGAACTCACCGTCTCCAGACTCGTAGACGTGAAACAAAAGGCACAATGAGCCTTGCTGAGATACTGAAACGACACAATTGGGATATAAACCTGCTTTGTAGGTTTGTGCGTGTGAAAGAGTGTGGGAGGAAGATCTGGAGTGTGTATGTGTGTGTGTATGTGTGTGTGTGTGTGTGTGTGTGTGTGTGTGTGTGTGTGTGTGTGTGTGTGTGTGTGTGTGTGTGTGTGTGTGTGTGTGTTTAAAGCAGATCTCGTGTATCAGCACTGTAGTCAAATTCTTACCATTATCTGAAGGGGTGCCATTTGTATATTTTGACAGATACCAATCATGTTTACAACTCACCTGACAAGGAAACACACATAATTTTGCAAATCAAGAAGGCCACAATAGTGCAATCGCTCATTAATGCATGCACACAGGCATATAAAATGCATGTAAGGGTCCAGTTAATCAGTAAGTGCACTTCTCTTTCTTCTCCTTCCCCCTCCATTCTGCTTTCCTTCTCTCTTTGCCTTTCCTCTCCCTCCTCTTGTCCGTACCTTTCTGTCTGTCCTTCCTTCTTGAAGTACAAGGCACTTTTGTTGATTTTCAGAGCAGCAATTTGGCCCCAGCAAGGGGTAGAGGCAAGTAAAATTCTGCTTTGATGACTCTAAATGGAGAGATTATCCAAATGAAAGGCAATTATCCAAACCCCACCCAGCCCTCTACCCTTCAATATCTCTGGGCCTTTTTTAACCACCCAGTGTTCATGCTCCACCATCAGCCTATTCATCACATCCACTACTTGATTCCACCTGTATTCTGTCTACATTTTTTTATTTCCTCATAATGTTCTCCTCCCTTCATCATCCGAACCTTTTATACCCCTCTCTTTCATCTTCCCCTCTCTTTACTTCCTATGTCCTCTCCCCTGTGGAAACACCCCCTTTCCTCTGTCTCCTCTCTTTTAATTTTTTTCCCTTTTCTCTTCTCTTCTCAAAACCGCCATTAACCGAACTGCCCATGAAGGCCCTTTAACAAACAGACCACCGATAAACATCTCAGTTCTATTTTGAGGTTAGCAACAACTGTTAATTGGTTATACACAACCTGAATATGAAATCATTTTTTAAAGCAAAAGCTTACATGGCCAAACTGGACTGATGATCTACCCTCCATATAGTGTTACTCTGCCGGGTGAAGTGTACAACAGGCAATGTGTCTGGCTGGTTAAGTCTTTTCAGCCAAACGTCTTTGTTATAGTGAGTTCAAATTCATTCCATGACCTTTGCTGCATGACTTGTCACACTGCCCCCCCCTCCTCTTGTCTTTGCTGTCACTCACCACTGTGTTCACTCTAATGAAGCAGAAAAGTCAGAAGCTTTACAACACACCAGACAGAAACTGCTGGAGTTATCCTCAGTCTGGCTCCCAGCAGCTGATAGACAGTGAATAATGGGGACTGGCATACAAACACACACACACACACAGTGACACACACAAAAACTCACCTCCCTGTCACAACAGAGTCAGCCCAGAACAGAGGGAGAATCTCAAGTTACAGGGTCACTATCTCATTTGTCCCCCCTCCCCTCCCCCCCCATCATTTGCTTGTTTGCCTCGATGCCTTTCAGTCTGTGCATCTCTCAGTCTCTTTCTCCTCCCTCCCTCTCTCACAAATACATTTATAATGATATAATGAGATGACACCTTTATAATAATCTTTTGTTTTCATTCCAACGTTCCAGCACACCAGAGATCTGAAGTATGGGTTTCATGCTGTGTTCTTTCCACAACCTCTGCCAGTCAGACAACTTTTTGGCCGTGTTCCTCTTTGGCACCAGAATGGGATGTGTTTACCTCATAACCAGCTAGGGCAGGATTTCCCAAAGGGAAAATAACACCAAAACCCCCTCCCAGCTGCTGTGAATTACTAAACAAAGGTGATATGAACACTGTGTTCCCATTGACTGGACAAACATGACCACCACACTAATTGGTGCAGAACTCGTTTGTTTTTGCAGCTATGATGTCGGCTCTTGTTTGCTTTTGAGCAGCTATGCACAAATAATAAATAAACATCCTTTGCTTTGGGAGAAAAGATGAATAAAACTTGGGGGATTTTGGGACACTTCAACTGACTCAACCGTCCACAAAGTCTGGTCAGCACCACGGACAGAGACTCGCTCTAACTTCCATACAGAGACTGCATCACATACACTATATCCAGCTACTAAGCTAAACAAATAAGGAAAATGTTGTAATATTATATAACATTATATATTGTCTTGTAAACATGACAGCATTTGAAAAAGACTTTATAGGTCAAACAGTGAAGGGTGCATAAGAATGTGATACGCCGTCTAAGCCATTCAAACGATCTTGTCTAACGCCTGATCTTGTTTTCCGAGCTGTCTGTCTGTTAATTCAATCTTTGGTCAATGTCACCCAAGGGGACCAATAATGCAACATGGTTTTCTTTGCCTGTAATGCGACATGCCACACAATCTGATGCACGGAGGATTTTGAGGGTGACATTACAGGTTTCAAATGCACATGGTCACAGACAAAGACACACGCACACTCATTCCTCATCCCTCTCTTTTGATGCAAAATGCCAGCTCCCCTGAACCACAGACACAATTCTCCACGCTCCTTTGGGCTTCTGCTGTCAACTCTCCTGCCAGCCGAGGAAACAGGCAACATCTATCATGAGCCACAAGATGACGTAATGTGGTTCATACCACAGCAGACGTTACAATAAGGTCAGAAGCAGTCTGCAGAAAATCAGAGTCCCTTTTTCAGTAAAATCAAAAAAAGAATGCTTTCAATTCCCTCTCAGACTGACATATATGTAAGGCATTTAGGATTCATGAAAAACAGCAGTTAATGTCCGACAGCGGCAAAACATCCTAATGTTCAAAGGAGTGTCAGCTGCCAATGAGCACAAAAGTAAAAATACTGGCTGGAGATGTAGAGTTTCTGACTGACATTATAGCATAATGATAATGAGCCCAGACGATGACGTAATGTGTTTCTTGTAATAGTAGTTAATGTCATCATCCTAGACCCACTTTCAATAATTCTTGCCATATTTTTTGTAGGGCAACAGTGCCACTGTGTGGGCATTTAAGAATGTAGCAGGTTACATAAGATTTCATGCATTACATCATATATCTGTGCATAGTATGACCTGAACTGTATACAAGCCCTCTTTGTGCCACGTGTCATGATGATCATCTATGGAAGAAGGCGATTCAGGCTTCTGAATCAATTGAAAAATATGAGAACTGGGAAATCCTGATTTCTGACTCTGAGTATGGTGCCGTTAGGGTCCAAAATATTCCATTCTTATCCATATTGTTCAATCTGTTTCAGCATTACCATTGTCAGAGATGCCGAGGGTCATGCTTTGTCCGCTCCTCTTCTTCCTGAGAGAGATGAGTCTGGCCTGAGAGATCTCTCTGACGATGGAGGACAGGTGTTCCTTGGTGTTGCCATTGTGGCTGGGAGGAGAGGCCTTGGACTCTCCATCTCCACTATTACTGCATCGGACCATCGACTTACTCTGCAGGAAAAAGAGGTCTAGTTCAGTTGATGAGAAACTTGTTGGAAACAACCTTTCCAGCATTTAAGGTGTATATAGCATAGTAACATAAACAAAATGGACAAAATATTCTCTCTAAATTCTCTGCTTCAGTTTATGTAAAGTTCCTGACCTGGCATTTGACTTGAATATTTACCAATACTGTAAGAAACTGAAAATGCTTTGCTAATAATGTCAAAGCGGGTTGGTAAATATAATGTGAGGAAGCTATGGATATATGGAATTTCTTATTTCTTATTTAAAAAATGCACATGCAGTTCTTACATTTCCATTTTGCTTTGAGAATCTGTAGATAGGTGGTAGAGAGTAAGCTTTCATTCTGTGCATGAAACAGACAAAGACAGAATATTTTTTGACATAAATACAGAGTATGAAGTTTTTTTCCTTACATCACTGATTCATGACCACTAGCCTATGAAATTAGACATGCAATGGCTCAAAACAGCCCAAAAAGAACTAAAAATCAACTGAAAGTGAAAAATTTGAGGTTTAAACTGTACTGGTTTGATATTTGGTTAATCAGTAATGTTCAAATCTAACACATACCTAATATAATATGAAGAAGCCCGTTAAATAGTGAAATATCTTTGTGTGTGCATGTGGAATGATAAACGGTTTCTGTCTGATTTTCATTTCTATGGTGTAAAAAATATTCAAAGATTGTAGTAAGGAAGACATTTTTCTTTAACTAATGTGCAGCGAATGATCAATTCTTAAAATAATATTTGGAGTAAGGGATGTAGGTTTCAGGAGATATGACAGCAGATAATAGCCCTGGAGGAGTAATTAGTTTCCACACTGGAACACATACAGCACAAACACAAACTCAGCGGTCTCCAAGAACAATCTCTGGTAGCCACAGCACTCCATTTTTACATTTTTTCATGCTCAATAGAATTTAATTGTTTAAGGAATTTAGTGAGTATAAATGAGGACATAAGAACAATGTGGCCCTCTGTTAGTTTCATGTAGGATCTATTCAATTTATGTGTCAGTTCGAGCAAAGTCAAGGTTTAAATGTCTTTATTATAGGACATAATATGGACAGATATGAGTGCTAGGGGACAAAACAAATCTAATGATTTTCCAATGAATATGACCTTTCTGAATACATTCAAAGGAAACATTCAAAGATGTTGTGAAAAGGAGTTAAATGACATAAAATTGCAGATGTGACCGATAAAAGCTATTATTTTGAATCTTCTATCAAGCTGTCACTCTACAGATAATGTGTTACTCTGGTATGTTTCCTTTAGTGCAGCGCTTACCCATTGACCCTCCTTGTCCCTCTGGGTTTGGTGAAGAGTAGGTCACTATAGGGCAGCTTCTTAAACCTTTCTCTTCCCACAGCCACATAAAGCTGACCGCTCTCCAGCTGATTACCATCTGTCACTTGCTGCCCTTCATAAGTGTAGAGGCTAGAAAACAGTCACAAAGCCAAAGGTTTCCATCTCATGTTTGTACCAGTCAAGTTCATCCTCATATGGTCATTCATTAAGAAGGCTAAAATATTCTAAAGCACATATTGTTATCGCGTGTGAACATATTGTGTGTTTCTTTTCATAAACCACAAGAGCAAAGATATTCAAAAGCAAGTTAATATTAACAACGTGAAGCAGTTTGAAGAAAATCTGTTTTTTTTTTGTTTTTTTTTATCATTATGCAAATGTAGGCAGCAAGGTGTGAGGACATCTAATGAGATCATCTGCTATGAAGGAGGAACATGTGGTGCAAGTGTGAAACTTCTGTCATGTATCCTCTTTAGTTATTTTGTAAAAATGCAAAAATGTAGGGAACAAAATACAGTCCATATGTGAAGTGTGGGCATCTTTTTTTAAAGATGTACCTCCGAACACCTCCGAGAACTTTCAAACCCATCCTCTCTGTGATCATCTCCAGTATTTTGTCGAACTGGCCAAGGATCCTCTGGTGGACGAGCAGCCTCATGGCCGGGTTCAAGACATCGCCATTTGCCACCACGCTAAAGAAAATACTCACGGTTTTAAAGCAAACACTGGCAGAATACTGACACAGATGGATTTCCTTTGTCAAGTATCCAGTGATGAGTTCAGGAATCAGACTATTACATTATCAGCCTCGTGGATACACAGTTAAAATAGGGGCTTAGAGTTACTTACATATTATACATTATAGTCAAATGAGGGGATAAACAGAAATCTAGTTATGAGTGAATCAGAAAACTGGGTAGGTAAAGTCAAAACAGCTTCAGACTGAACTTACAATATTGTGCATGGCTCCTTGATGGGTTTCAGGAAACGAGCAGACACAATGATTCGATTCGGTGGCAGCGGTTTGACCTAGAAAAGAAAGAGTCAAATATGTCAGAAGAGTAAAGTGTCTCACAGGGTACATATGTAAAACACACAGCTGCTCAAAGATCATTGAAGAATATCTGGCACACAAATACATCTGATATGGGCAATGAAGTTGATATATATTTCGGTGTCTTGATAACAGGGAATTTATGACTACTTTGAAAGCTTGTCAGCAGATCTGTGTGTCCAGTTGGGATTTGGTTCCCAGTGGAGACCTCTGTAAACTTTAGGCACTCCAGTCAGACTCTGATATTCCACTGATATTCCGGCTGGTAAGAACAACACTTAAGCTAACTCCATCTCCTAAATATAGCCGCCATTGTCAGTGCAGTTAACGTACGGTGCATCCTCCAGAGCCGGAACTGCTTGGAGACTTAGAGCCATCAACAGTCGCAACAGTTTAATATGTTTTTCTTACAATGTTTTGCTGCGAAAAATTTCAGTAAACAGTACAAAAAAAAACAAGGTTGTGTGACATCAAAAGCTTTCACCCCTACAGGCAAAGACAAAGAGCTATTGTACACATTAAAAGAATCTGTCTCTCATCTCTGTGACAGCAAAAGAATGAGCCCTCTGTAATCCTTTGAGGTTGTGAGGCTGCAAAGAGTGAGCTCTGCAGGTCATGTCCCATAACACCTGGTAACCCACTGTGACTCTAAGACTAAGATTTTGATCCTGTGAGAGAGAGAGAGAGAGATAAGGGAGGAGGTATATTAAAAGTCTTCTGGGGTCTGTGAGTGTACCCTGGTAACAGAGCTGCAAAGGCCAGAAATAGAGTTTACTCCACAAAACAAGGTGCAGTAACAAGGCATAAGGCCGGGACACAACTGCACTTCCTTTTCAACTGTGGCCCTTTTATTTGTACGACAACCCACAGAGACTAATGTACACTACACAGGTAGTAACCGATGCAGGCCAGGAACAAACAGAAACAAGTAAGACGATGCCTGCATCGCTCTCTAGGGAGCTATTAGAATAGCTACATTTGTTTTTACATTGACAATCATTTTTTTCAGCATGGCATTATTGCACAATGGAAAAATGTCACCTCAGCTCATTTTAGTGTCCATGTACACAGTGGTAGTGCTAAGATTACACATATTTAATAAGCAAAATGATTAAACCTACTGTGGAGCTTTTAAAAGGAAGCCAACACCAAATACTATGCACCTTCAACGCATACACTTTACTACATGTCATGCCTGCTCAGTTGCAACTAGAGATTGAAGATATTAGATGCAGCTACATCAATAAGCAAAGTTAGTGCTTCATAAGGATTCATAAGGATTTTGTGTATAACTGGGTATGACATCATGACTGATGGAGGAAATCACTATGACCCATTTCCATCTCACTTAAACATTCTATTAGTATAGTAAAATCACTGCTTAGTGAAACAACTGCTTCCTCTCAAAGGAAGCGTCTGCAGAATTGGAGAAACTGGCCAACAGTAAGCTAGATTTTGACAGTATGCAACTGCCTGGCTTAAGGCTTTCCTCCGAAGACACTCCCCCAAAAAACATGAACACGCATTAGCTAAACACTGCTGGCCACAATGGTGATGTGAAGACACCCAGCAGCTGCCGCCGGCACCGCCATGGCTCCACAGCCGGGTCTCTCATCTGTTCTGTACATAACTGCTGACTGATGGCCTCTGTCGGCTTTTTCAATCTACCAAATGAACAACTTTGTTAAATGCCACAGTCATATAAACACAAGAACATGCTTTGTGCTGCTAGGTTAGCTCTGGGAGTGCCTGGCCTTGTGGAGTATACAGTGAGTGCAAAGGCAAAGCGCACACAACAAGGCAGGTGTGTAGTTACAACGTTGTTTCTTTGGTGTTGGTTGGTGTATTATAGGTGTGTCAGAGTCACAGACACATGATTTTTTTCTTTTTCTTTGTCGACCGTTCTATAGTCAAAATCAGCCATGTACAAAATGGTACACCCGAAGCTGGAACCTTCATACAATTAGTCCTTCCTATAATGCAAAATCAATAAGGACAGAAACAAACCTGCCAACTGTCCAGCCAGCTAAGAGTTCTCATCATTAATTGAAACAATCAGGCTAGTTAAGTGGAATAGTGAGGGGGAAGCAGGGTCCTTGTAAACCAAATTGGCTCTTTTTATGCTTGCCACATAATCACAGAGGCAACAACGAGCCCTTGAGGTTATCTGTGATGAATGAGCTTCTTGCTAGCGGGTGATAAGACAAAATCAAGAGCACAGAGAGCAGTTCCTGATTGTCTTTATATGATTAGCATGTTACAGTGGAGAGAGGCAGTGCATGCACAGCCAGTGATTCTGAGGCCACAAGACAAAGAAAAGAACAGGCTGCACTATTGAACTATATGAACATGAATAGAGTTAAAAACTTTTGGTACTAGGTGCTGGTACACGTGTGTGAAAATTAAAAAGTATTCTAGTATGAAAAGAAGTAGGCTAACTCTCATGTGGAAAGAGGACCTGCAGTTAACTTTCAAAATAGATGAGCCTGTGGGTCTAAGCCTGACTTTAAGCTGCTCTTGTTTTGGTGGTGACTTCACAGCTGGTGATTAAAGATGCATTGAAAGGAGGGATGGTTATGATCCATAAATCAATAATGCATGGCCACTGAGACAACAACAAAGTGATTCTTCACAGAGAACAATAGACAGGAATGCTGAACATTACACCTTGCTTAAATGATCTTTTCTAAAACCTTTACACCATTGGGTGTGAGCAGGAGTGCAGTGGAGATGTTCCCAAATCCTCATGTATCTTGCATTTAGTGGCAGTTTCAAATGTTGAAAAGTTAGTGTGAGTAAGAATAATGTAACTGAAACCCTGCCTTGGAACAGGTGAAGGGTTTCATTAATCTCTAAAACTAAATCTAAAATAATTAAATTTAATTGAATAAAACCAAGGCTATAAAACCCAGGTTTTCTTTCTCATGTGGCCACCAAACCTTAGCTGAGCTTACACATCTGAAAGTCAAGAAAAAACATAAATCTCGAACATGCTCAATATGTTTTTGTGTTTAGCAAAGACTTGGTAGTGGATTTCTCTCGTGCACATAGCTCACTGTTCAGATATTGATATATGAGTCCACACTGAGGCTACTAGTGTTTCTTACTGCAAAACTGAAGGACCAGGAAGGTGGAAATTGGAACCTGAGGATCGTTTCTGGCAAGGGCATGTGAGGATGCACCACACCCAGAGACTGTCTGGATGATTGACAAGATAATGTAAATCATGGCAACAGGGTGCATCTCTGCAGATTATGTTTATATGATGCCAAAAGATTGTACAGATTGGGAATCCCAGCTATCAGCAGCTCTACCTTCATGAAGTACACACAGTATTCCCATCGGGGATAAAGGGTTAAAGCATGCGCACAAATGAAGGACACTGCCATTTGCTGTTCTGCACCAAACAGGTAGAGCCACAACACTTCTTAAAGAATAAACAGAATGTCAAACTCAGACATTTTATTGCTTACTTGCTTGTTTAGCAGCACCGTTGACTTACCTGCATTGGAAGAGTCTGCATCATCCTCTTCCTTCTTGAGCCAATCTGTAGGTAACTATGGACAAAATATTACATGAATGAATCACACACAGAACTCTGAAACTCACAAACTAATGGAAATGTTCCTTTATTTTTATCAATTAGAGATGTGAATGTCCTCATACGTTCATTTATAGTAAGAGATATCAATAATCTTGGGTTTTCTTTGCTGTTAGCTGTGCTTCCGTAACACAGGTAAAAGTCATATCTACCTCTAAGAACTAGTCCTTTAAAGCATCTCTTGGATTAGATATCATTTTTCACACAGTTCATCAGGGTATTGAAGTAACTGTGTGACATGCATTGAGAGACACAACAGGACGATGACCATGGAGGGGTAATTGCATATTCACTTATGCAGACGAGGATATGTTCAGAATTCACTAACACTTTTAAATACCAATGTCCTGGAGCGTGGTGGCAGCACACCTCTCCACTCAACCGCTTCATCACTGCATTCTATGAACAACTCATTGCACAAATCTCATTATCTGCAGAATAAGTCCACTTATTTTTAGGCCAGGGCAGAGCACACTTCTCTGCAGTGCTGATCTAACCTGCATCACGCTGTGACTCAGCACTGGTCCAAAACTGTTGAGTCACATAAACTTTAAAACCATGACTCAGTCAACAGGTCATGCTGAATGACTAAATGTGTGAATGTAGACAATGGCTCATTCCCCACACTGACTGTGGGTGGATTAACTGAGATTTTAACTACTTATCACTGACAGCAATTGACCAGCATGTGTTCCTGCAAGCGTTAACATACTGCTAGATGGTTAACCTACAGTTATTTACGCACATGCATACATTCTTCAGGCTTAGTTACTGAGTCAAAAAACATTCCAAAGTAGTTGTTATTAGGTCAAAAGTTAGTTCAGTCTTACTCCAGCCTTTTGAATCTCTCCTTCCCAGCAGCGACATACTGCTCCCCGCTCTGCAGGCTGTCCAAGCAGTCCACCTTGTGGCCTCCTCTCGGCGTGTAGATGTTTCTCACCGCTCCAAAGGGGGCTTGTATCCCGCCGGTCACCTCTCGCAACAAAGTCTCAAAGTTGGACACCCTCTTGTGGTTTATAACAATCCGGCGCGCCTCGTAGTAAGGATCACCATTTCGGAACATGAAAATGTTCTTCACGACGGGCTGTGACAGAAAGTTTGGCTTCTCCGAGCTCATCGTTGTGCGTAAAAGCAGACTGGCGCGCGATGGAGAGAGAGATTTTTATTATAATAAACTTACAACAGTTTGATCCCAGTTGCGAGACAAAAGCTTAAATGGCATCATAATGACATTAGGGCTGGTCCATCCCGGCCAAATACGTAGGCTTGAGTGGAGCTGAACGAGGCACACAGATCTTTCAGAGGCTCAGAAGGTTTTGGGGAGGCGAAAGGCGTGCAGGGCACAAGGCTTCTCACAGGTTAGAGAGAAAGTTACTGAAAACAAATATGAAAACATGCATGAAAGAGTTGATGCTTCCCGGCGTTATAAGTGACAACTATCCGTTAAGTTTTGCAGAATCTCAATCCGCTACAGAGGAGCAGGTGCAGAGTTATCCGCTTCGTGTGCACCGCTACGCAGCAGGTGACAGAGCAAGCCAAATGGGTCTCTGTAGTTTCCCCACGTTGTAGCGTGGGTATCATGGGAGCTCATCTGTTGGGATGTATCTATGGAAACACGCTGCTGTTCTCTCACCGATTACCAGGGACCTCACACAGCCGTAACCAACAGGTAGTCAATCATTAACTGGCTAGAAAAAATAGATTGATTTCATAAAATGCACACTGTCACCTTACAGTAAACATGACCAAAGACGCACGGAGAGCTCTGTGAGCAGAGAAAACTAAATTGTGACCCAATTTGTAAGACTTAGACGGTCTAAAACTCTCCAACAGCCACGCGAGACAGTTAATTAGGCATCAAGAGACCAATTGGAAACCTGGAAGTGGGACAAAAAACATGTTTGTTTTGTGCACTATAATTGTGTTGCACAACAACAGGGCGACATGTACTCAGTGTCCTTTTTCACATTATTCTCAAGTGGCACGTTTCCCGTTGCAGCAAACTAAAAGTCAGAGGCATTATATAAATACTAATTAATAATTATATTTGACATTATGATATTATATTCATATTATAATCAACATTATTTATCATATATATTATCTATTACTTATTAGGTATCAATAGCTTACAAAAGCAGAATTTCTGTTAATTAAATCTTAATGTTTGTCTGCATTATGCTAGAGGACTAATCATGTCTAAAGCCTCCTCTTACTTCTTTCCCTCCTCCTTCACCTTATTGTCATCATGACCTCTTTCATCATCAGCAGCAATCAGCAGCAGGAATTACTGCTCCACTGGGGCCTGTTGGGTGGGGGTGGAAATAAAGTCAGTCAGGGCCAAAAGATGAATTCAATTGAATTTATGATATGACTACATCTACTCATCTATGGTAGAGCAACTAAGGTAGATCTAGTCATATATATGACTTACGATAATTATTCAGCTGTGGCTTTTTGTACAGTACAGCAGCAACAGAGCAGCTTTATACACAGCTGCAGCCCTTACTTACTTTATTATATAGTCCAACTATTTACTTCTGTAGGTGTGAGTCTCTCTTGAACCCACATGATGGTGCTATAGTACATAGTGCGCAACAATTACAAAATTGTTCAGCAGGAAAGGAACCGCAGACAAATATGTTTCTGTTTATAATAAGCTATAAATATAATTTACTATGTAAATATATTTACATAGTGACTGTACACTCAGATATCATAAGATGTACAACAGCGAACAGGCACTTACCCTGATAATAACAGTGCTTTTAGAAGGAACCACCTCAAAGTGACACACCCAGAAGAAGTTACTAGATAGAGGACCAGCAGGAATGTATTACTGGATTTACAATAGGCCATTTTCATTGCATTTTTCATCTTTTTGGTGGGAGTGATAGAAGACACAGGGAGGCAGAGGTTGACATGTGTTGACCTGATCATACCATTTAAACTTATGTTGGTTTAGGAATTATCAATTATCTTATAAGTTAACTTATAAGTTGAAATCGTGTAATTGTAATTCAAACTACAGACAAAGGCTTTAAGATTGCATTGGAATACTGTTTAGGTCAAACGTCCTTTTTAAGAATAAGTATATGTGAAAATGTTTTGTGTTGAATTCTAGAATGGCTCTTTGTTGATTAGTATTTCACTGGAGGCTGATTATTAAGTTATGACATTTTATGCTTGGCACAGGGCTTTTCAGTATAAATCAAACCTTTATTTTTACCCAGTGGCTTGACAAACATTCCCTATCCATGGCTCCTTTAGCAAAGATAAGCCAAAGATGTTTTCCTTTTTTTGACTGCAGCATCTGAAGTGTATCTCATGAACTCGTTGTCTGTTTTAATGCGTGATGAGGACTGATGTGATGACTGGCAAACTCATTCCAAATAGTGTAATGTGTAGTGCAGGTATTTAGTCAGCAGAGGGCAGTCTACAACAAAAAAAAAAGCCACACACTAAATTAAGACACACACACACACACACACACACACATTCGAGAAAGACCTTTGCTGCAGGGAACAAGTCATTGAGTGCAAATCCACTGCAATATGTTTGCCTTTGTTGAGGAGGTATTTGTATGAAAGGCATGAAAAGTCAGACTTTGACTTTGACCAAAACTGGTGCAAGTAAACTTGCTGCCTTCACTGTTACTCACAGTGTGAGGGGCTTTATCATATACTTCTGTGAATCTTAAAATGTAGGGTGTTTTTCTGAATGTTGTTGTTCTAGAAAATTCCAAATATAGCATAAGGCTATTCAGATCAAATGTAGTTTGATGATGTGATTACATTTTAGAGCTCTCTTGCTGGCCCCTCTATTTCTCCAAATGACATGTCTATCCACCCCAACAGTATCTAGAAATCAAGTTTGTAAGTTCATAGCATTTTCAAGAGCAAATGACACAATCTGCTTCACAATAACAGACAAAAAGCCAATAAAAGATAACAGACAAGACATGGAGACACAAAGAAATGTGCTAAAAATCTAAAATGTTGGCCCACTTGTGTAAGCGATCAGGGGAAGTCTTGCTAAGGCTGGTGAAAAGGATGCTGCAATAGTCAAGACGTGGTGAAACAAATGCTGGTGTATGTTTTGCTGAACATAAAGTATTACAACATTTTGTGGCTTCTTATAATGTTATATTGTCTGCATAGTGATGATAGCTGATGTGTTTGAAATGACTCATTACCTGTCCGAGGGGAAGCACGTACGATGCCAGCAGAATTGAACAGCACCTTGGGGAAAACAAAGAGACTGAGTTTCAGTTGATGAGGTATTAACAGTAAATGACAAAAAATCCTGTCCAAAAGGTAAGAGGAGAACCACACCAAGGCTGATGCAGTGACACCCACCCAGTGCCTGAGCCTCTCATCCAAGATGTAGTGGTCCACAGCATCAACACGGTATCAGCGAGATCCAATGGTGCCAACACAAAGCATTCTCTTGCATCACCGAGAGATCATTTGAGACTTACATGCATTGGGTGACAGGATTTGCCAAGGCAAGGTTCACCAGAAGTGATAAGTGCTATTTCCAATGACTCCTCCCATCCAGAACAATCTCAGCTTCACCTGGACTCCGGCCTTTCTCCCTCGCCTCCCCACGGTGCTGGAGGAAAGTGGTGGTGGACGCCAGTGCCAGGATTTGGAACACTGTCATCCGTCACAGACATTCTGATGTTTAGATGTTTGGATCCACATGGCATACACCCAAGCAGCAAGTCCATTGTTAATGAACAGAAGAACGCACAGGACAGGTAGGAAAAGATGAGACAGTCAGTGGCAGATTTTATTCTCATCTAATCTGTCAGTTTTTGAGACATATTTCAGTTAAAGCCACCGGCTGGTTGTTGACACAATGTTAACGATATATTGCAGTGCACCTTTGAATATGAAAATCCTTTTTCCTTCCACCTCACCTTGTGTATATCCTTTCAGTTTCAACATCAGTGGCAAGACATGAAATTATACATAATTGCTGTTGTTTATTGGATGTGATAATGGCACCTTCTAAACCCTATCCTCGCATGGCTCCAATTGCATTGCAATTGTCCTTGCTTGAAAACATTCAGAACACACGCACAGCTAACATCTGTCAGAGCCCTCACCACCGTCAATACTAAGAAGGAAGGTGGCGCACCAACAACTGCACACATTTAGATTCATTAAGGACCCCTTTCTATAGCATATGAAATTTAAGAATGATAGATAGTTGATTGATGGTGTGAGTGACGCCAACAAGTTCACGGAAACATATTTGTTCTCTATGTACTTTAATGCTAATGTGCCATTTCTAGCTCATCTGATCTCTTCTATGAACACTGTGTGTGAACATGAGACACTTGTTGAGTGGGTGGCTACAGTGGATTACAGATGTAGTAGAGAATTATTACAAAATGATCATTTAGATTCAAAAACCCTTTCATTAAAAGGAACATTTAACTAAAAAAAAGAAATACAAATAAATATATTGTAGGCAGTAATAATTCCCTCTTCCTGGCTGCAGTCTGTTCCAGTATACTATGAACATATCAAGCCCCTGGTCACACAGGGATAAATGATACAAGGATTTTGTGCTCGGTCATGGATGAAATAGATTCAAATGACAAAGATGACACATTTTTTCCAGTATCTATTTCTAGCTTTTCTCTATTAAGGGTCCAGAGAATAACCCATAATGAGTAACAACTGAACAAGACCATAATTATTGGACACTACACCTACTTACAGGAAGTTAGATGGTCCTGCCCAATATAGATATGACTAGTTCCTTTTGCAAAAGGTCAATAGTGTAGAAACCCACTACCTACTTACTGAGAATGGTGCCCAGGCCACCTGCTGATTAGAACAGATGTCAATATATCCGGTATTTAAACACTAATCATCTCAAAGCGTTGTCTGCTGTGGATATCGGGTCCTCTATTGTCCTTGAGACAGTGTGCTTTGACTATCTGGTCACTGTAATGAGCACAGTAGATTCAGGGTCATGCTGACCAATCTTGAAAAAGCAATTAGAGGTTCTCTTCAGCACGTTAGGGCTGTTTTCCTACTTTGCTTTATCTATTTGGAGACAGGACATTATATGCATATCTATTTGGAAGCTAGATGGCTCATTTTAGAATTCAGAGCATAACACTATGATGGATCATTAGCCTTTATTCAATTTATGCAGCGCTAGTGTTAACAAGGAACCCTGACATTTTTTGCTATTAATGATGAACATTTTAAAGGTTCTTTGTACAATATCTCATCATGTCAGACCAAAACAAATGATCCTCCAGAGTGGAGCTTCATCTTCTGTTAAGGTTGCCATTACATATTTTTACATAGAAAATAGTTGTTCAGTACAACAAAGTTCTGAATGTTGAATAGAGAACCCTCAAGACTTGTATTTGTACAGCTTCTAAAAAAAACCTACTGGACTGAACAAGCAGTAACATGCATTTTACAACAAAGATTGTTAATAGTGTAAGTCAGTAATTGGGGAAAACAGTTTGTATGTGCAGACCAGATGCCATAATGACAAAAGTTGGCTTAATGACTCCACCACAGTTGCACTAGATAGGGATCAAAAGAAAAAAAAATTAGTGGCACAGAGAATTTTTATTTAATCACCAAACAAAACAAAAAAAAGAAAAAGGCAAAACAGGGAGGGACATTTTAAATGTAATAATTTAATTAATTATACATTATTTGACAGTACAAAACAAATTCATACAGTCAGAAACACCACAAGGCACAGTACAGCAGCACAGGCATACAATTTGGGACATAATCAAACCTTTAGTGTGTTACATGCACCACGAGGTGAAAACAAGTCATTGTCGACCACTTTGAAAATGTTTCATGGTTTCTGATCAAACAGAAATCTCATCAAGATCCTTAAGGCTAATATGTATCAACTTCACGGTAGATATAGATATAGATAATCTTGTTGGTTTTGTTATTCAATATCATACAGTACAATACGATACAAGCCCCTCTACATTATATTTACTTACACAGAGATATAACTTAAATTACTTCATATATTACATTACATTACACACTATTTGTTTGCAGTTTAATAAAAAGCAGCTTTTTGAAACAGTCTTGAAACACTGAATAAGATTCTGTAAACGGTAAAATTAAAGCTTTATGCTTTCTGGAAATGTGACAGTCATAGCTTTCAAATCACCACCTGAAACTTTGCAGGGAAAAACACACAGACAACAAATCTCCAGTCAAACAATAAAGAAAAGAGTGTTCATTGGCAGTAATTTGTGATAATGGGGATGGGAGATTGACCTGGTATAATAAAGTTAACAATCAAGTGGTCTATTAATTAAAAGAAAAAAAAAAACATGGGTAGAATATTCTCGTGTGAGACAGCAGTATCTGAATTTCTAGGTTTAGTCTTTGGTTGATTAGATCAGCAATGTGGCTGATGATTTTTGTCAGTGTGTCAGTGACTTGAATTATTTGAAAGTTAAGACCAGAGTGTTTGTTCATTTATTAGGCCAGTAGGGCTTCAGGGCAAAACCTTTTCTGATTACAGAAAGGTTCAGTTTTAGCATTTTTTTTTTTAAAGAATATATTCACCCATGTGATGGAATGACAGTGTTACAATAACGCTAATAACACAACCCAACTGCACCACTGGCCAGATTCTGTTTTTGTTGGTCCATCCGACATAATAAAAGCAGAAACACGGCAAGAGGAAGTGACTTCTATTTTCAGACAATCCATGCTATTGATTTGTGACTGATGAGTCATTTTAGTTTATGAAAATCATTGGGCCGCACTCAGTGAGGAAGCTCAGGTAATGTTTATTCAGACATAGTTTTACTTTATTCAAATGGTGATATTTTGGTGTGTTGATGTAGCAACTTTTCTTTCCTGTACATTGCTTTTGATGTAAACAAAAGTAGGTGTCTTTTTCACAAAGTCCGCAGAAGTTGTATAATAACAGTCTTTAAGAAGAAGAAGTAAATAAATATTATAAATAAAAAAAAAAGGGACATGGAGTGGGATTTAGTAAAACCTGTGGCATTCATCGTGTAACACATGACTGCTTACAAACTGACTGAGAAAATACAGAATAAATACAAATTATTTAAAAAAAAAAAAATCTTATTTCCAAAAACAGATCCTGAATTCTGGAAATAAACTCTTTCTGGATGTTAACTCAACAGCCTCACACCAAGACAATAAGAAATCTTTTTTATTGTTCAACTTGCCTCAAAGAAATATCATGCCAATTTGAGTCTCACTGTTGAATTCTTGGCACAATGTAAACTGCTCATTTCTCACAGTATAACAAGTGCAAAGTGAAAATAAGCTAAAATTTTCATGGCATCATTTAATGAAGAGTTTTGTACTTATGGAGCAGTCTGAATGCCACATTGACTGTTTGACTGAATCCCACTCACCAGTGTCAACACAATGGAGAGGGTCAATGCACAGCTTCACACATCCACTGTTGAAATTAAAGAACACTACGATTTCTATGGGTTTTTTTGTCGGCACTTTTAAACTGTTCCCACCACCGCCGCCGCCGCCATCACCATCACCATCACTTTAAATGGCTGTTTCTTTCTCCTGCTTAGATCTTCAGACCTTTGCTGTGTATGCATTCATCCACCCAATGTCTATACTCTCATTCTCTCTCTCTCTCTCTCTCACTCTTTCACTCTCTCTATCTCACGCTCTTTCTGTATCTTTCAGACCACCAACCAGTGATGCAGCTGTGGGAAAGAAAGGAATATGCCCATGAAATAAAACACAGTATCATTCTACTGAAGCAGTAATATCATCACTATGAATATTCGTCAAAAAACCTGCGGACATGTGAGGATTCAGCTGGCAACAGCAATAATAATGATAATAATAAAAATAATTCAGCACTTACTGTGAACTGCCGAACCTCTCCATTGTCTACCAAATGATGCTCTGTCTCTGGGGTGATGGCATAAGCCAGTCTCTGTTTCAGGACAAAGGTTATACATTAAATTAAAATACTTGATTTTCAATGAAAGGTCTTCATCAAGACAAAGCTTACGATTTACACAGGAAATTATGATGAATTGTGTCCTCTCACTCTATTTTAGCCAAGAAGAAACAGCCCCAACTTACATCGCAAAACTTTCCAGGCAGCGTGCAGAGTTTGTAGATGGCGTAGAGAGGCACCATGGTCATTGAGGAAATGGCCAGACACCACCCCACCATGTTAGCCCATGGAGGAAACATGTAGGAGCCGTAGTTTGGAGGGTTGAATGTGGCAAAGCTCACCACCACCATAAACTGTGGACGGAAAATATTTGACACTACTATCTATTTCTAACTTGTCCCATGTACAGTGAGTCTGCGTGCGGACTCACCAGGAGGAAGCAGGGGCTGACGAACTTCCAGCACAGCCTCCAGTACCTTCCTGGTCGCTGGCCAATCATCTCCTCAATGTCATCACTGAATCTGTCCACTCCTGAAACAGATGAAAAAACTTGATGTTACTTCCAAGGTTTTAGTTAAATGCAACCTTTGTTAAATCTGTACTGCATATTACAGTCACAGCGGGTTTGGGGTGTAGTCCTTGTTTTTGCAACTTGGTACATTTTCTGTTTGAGAATTTCAGATATGGGAAATATTATCAAGACAGTAGGTGCTTTTACATATGGTCCCCATGCATACGTTTAAACCAAATGTTTGCCGTGCAGAAACCTGAGACACAATAAGTTGCTGCACCATTTTTACCTTATCACGACTTTCTTTTTCTCATAAACCTGGCTGTACATTTTTTTTCTCAAGCCCTCCTGCCTGGAGGGCATTCCTCACTGCGGAGAAATAGATCCAGACTGACGACCAGGTATTCAGCACAGCTAAATGTACTTATGTAGTGGACAGCAGAACGAAAGACCACAGTGGCCAGGGGTCAAAGGTTCCTGTCAGCAGTTATGAGGATGGAAAAAAGGCCCACTGAAGCCTTAGGCTGGATTTATCTGACTTGCCAAGGTCGGGACCCACCAAAGTGGGGCAATATGCTGACCTCATCGCCTGGGGCCTGGTTAGTATTTAGCCCTTTATGGATCCCTCCACAGTCAGGTTCAGTAGATATGAGACAAGAAACTCAGTACGGAAGTTCAGGTCAATCATCTTGCCTGACTTTCAGGTTGTTTTCTATAATATTCTGAGCCAGCTGGTGTTTCTAAATGGGATTGAGTTTTTCACACTCATTCAGCTATTCTTGTGTTCAGCTGGGTGAAAATACATGATAAGGTAAAAATCCATGAGACAGCAGTTGGTTTTTAGAACTTAATTTACAGAAGGAAGGAAAAAAGAGGAAAAACCTAAATAGCTATCTTTACTGTATTATAGTATTATTACAATACAGCCATAAGAAATCCTGAAAACTTTCTTATCTTGGGTGGAGATAAACAATAATTTATTGATTGACAATTATTTGTGTTGGAGGAACTAAACTTTAAAAAAACATATAGTGCTGGAGTGATGGTGGCAAAACTGTGTAAAACTGAGTGTCAATCGAATTTGGACATCTGGAGAGACAGTGACTTTGACATCCCCCCACTTGCCACCCACAACAATCTACAGCCTAGCTATTAGACAGCCGACTCCTGTCAATGACAAATAGGAATTGCCTGTTCCCCAGCTGCAGTTTTCTTCATGTGGCGGCTCACCACTGCTGAGTAAACACAGAGGTAACGCTGGCAGCGGTCAAAACCCACATCATTTAACCTCACCGAGCACCACAGCTACAGTACACCCTTGAAACTTAACAATACATGCACAGAAACTGAAGAGGCCAAAACCATTAGTGGGTACAGACCCTCTAGCTGCAGTATCCTTACGTCTAATAGAACTATGTTGCAATGAGGCACAGCACACCTACACCAACAGATTTCTCATCAAATCCTTAATACAGCATCAGCTTTGCTGACCATGAAAACGTGAATCATCTGTTTTCCTTCCTCTTTTCTCCTGTCCATCTTTCTCACCATAAAACCACGCGATGCCGATTGCTTCAATAAGCACTCCAAAGAGAATTGATGTTCCTGCAGCAAAGTGGTCCAGCAGAGTGAATACATACATCCCACCCTGGAGAAATATAATGCATGTATAATAACTGTGTTACAGCAAGAACATATGGGGGAAAAAAAGAATGTACAAAATTTCTTACAGTGTAATCACAGTGCAAAGATCAACATGCAACAGTGTGATACTTACATTTGTAACACAGAAGAGGGATATGAGGAAGGTGGCAACAACGATGAAGAGGGTGAACAGCTCTCTGTGCTTATGGAGGAATTTAAACTCATCAATGAGCCCCGTGATCACTGATTCCATCCCACCCATCTACGACAGAGGACGCAAGAGTCAGCATGAACAGAGCTACGAAGCCACTGTGGATGTCGACACTACGTCACAAATAAGGTAAAGGCACATGCCAGCTGAACGAAGTTAGTGTGAGTATGTGTGTGTGCACGTGTGTGGGAAGGTGCATACTCACAGCACTGTCAATACCCAGTGTCAACAGCATAATAAAGAAAATAACCGCCCACACTGATGACCCAGGTAATGTTGCAATGGCTTCTGGGTAAATGACAAAAACCAAACCAGCACCTACAACAAGAAATTCAAGTAAGCAAAGTACAAAAACTATTGGAACTTTTATCATAAAAGCAGACGGCTAAAAAGCCAAATGCATGGTTAAAGAGTAGATATGACACAGCCGATACATTGTAAAAAAATTTCATACATCAGATAACTGACTGAGGAGAACCTACATGTCTCATTGTCAACTATAGAAGGTGCAATAACAAATGCAGTGGGATATGGTTTCTATAGATGTACTCAAGAAAATTTGATAGTTTACTACAACTCAGAGAGTTTAGTGTCTGTTTGTCTTTAACTAAATGCTTGAGCTCCTCATTTCTATATTTACTCCATATCTCTGTAAAGACAAGCAAGCTGGCACATGAGTATTCTTTAAATATGTTGTTTCTCATCATTCATTTTTGAGAGCTGAGGGAAAAGCCCTACGTTGGTTACCTAATGAAATATCTACAGTATATATATATATATATATATATATATATATATATATATATATATATATATATATATTTATATATATATATATATAAAAACACCACTTTGCAAACACATTCATTTTTTTTAATCATACCATCTCTGGCAACTTTGTCCAGCGCCACATTGTGCTTTTGGGACATGTACCCAAGGAAGGAGAAGACCACAAAGCCGGAGAAGAAACTTGTCAAAGAGTTTATGGAGCTGGTGATGATGGCGTCTCTGGATCGATAAAATAAAATGACAATCCATAATGAGAATGCAAAAAATTTAACAATCAGTCATCGGCCATCACACAGTCAATATCAACATAATTGACCACCAAGTCAATTAAAGAGTATGTCAGAGGTGGGCAAAGGACTCTCTCCTCTTGGCCACAGAGAAGTACAGAAACCCTTGATAGATTTTATGGATTAGTCAGGTAGTAAATGTTCTGCCTGTTATGGGACCGACTGGTTAGTCATCCTGCCATCTGTTGGGATCGAGCTTAAACTCCCACAATTGCAAAAAATGATTAAGTAAGTGGAGACAATTAACAAATAAATGGGTTGGGCATTAATACATGTAGTAATATTATCCTGGAGAGAACTTGTAATCTCTTACTACTTTTCAAAGTCAGACATTTTGGCATTTTCTTGAAATATATTTTTAGTGATTTGGTGTAATGCTCAAGGTGAAATCCTCAAGGTGGATTGAGTCATAATGTGTCAGTTGTCACAAACTATAAAAAAGCCAAAAAAAAAGATAAAAGCCTCCTGCGGGATGTTGATGATTTTCAAAGAGTGCAACAGTTTTGATTGGTGTTACGGCTGTCTGTTGCACAGCATGGTGTCAAAGACATTGCGGGTTTCAAGGAGCTTCAAAGGTTATTGTAATTCACCTGCTTATGTTGTGTGTGTCTGTGTGTGTGTGTGTGTGTGTGTTTCTGTGTATGTGTGTTCAGAAGCAACGCCCCGTCCTCTGTCTGCCTCTGTGAAACCCCTCCTGCCTATCCCAGTGTGCCTTTACCTGTAGCAGTTGTTGCTGAATTTGTTGTAGCTGGAAAAGGCAATTAGCACACCAAACCCCACTCCCAGAGAGAAACAGATCTGTGTCGCTGCCTCAATCCAGACCTGGGGAGCGACAGAACAAGCACACTTGTGTGAAGCGGCAAACAAAAGGCACAGGAGAGGAAAAAAGCCATTATTAGGGATAATTGCAGGAAACTCATTCAACGACAGTAGATGAAAGACGCTAGTGAATACGGGGGGTAATTTTGCAAATTACTGCTCCATGCATCTATCTAATCTAATTCTCCAATTGCTGCCATGCATCTCTCTACCTCTGTCCTTCTTGCTTTCTCTCTCATTCTCCATAACTGAGTCTTTTGGTCCTCCATGCTTACTTATTGAGCTCCTTAGTGCCTGCTATTACGGTGAATAAGATATTGTTATTAGATGTGATAGTAGCTTTCAAAGATGATGAAAATATTACAAATGGGCTATACAAACAATTTTCTAACTGTTTTGCCTTGCCTTGAGGAAACGCCTTTCTAATATCTAGAGATATTTAACATGATAAACAGACTGTTTGATTCTTTCCCCGAATTCAGAGACTGACAGTTGACATCACTCAGGTGATGTGCATCATACCAGACATTGTAAATTGAGTTCACAGGAATAGTTCCACATTCAGGCTTTTGTCATTCAGCCCTGTAAATAAAATGATAGATGACAGAATGAATGAAAGAAGACAGGGAATTTGTTGCTCAATGTGTGCTGTTTGTGGGTTTGTTGTGTGCCAAAGAATTTTTCTACACTATCTAGCTACTACTAGCCCATGTAGCCCTGTTTTTTTGTTTTGGTTTTTTTAAATCAAGTATAGCTCTCATACTTTCCTCCAGTCCTCTGTTCCTATTCTATATTGTCATTCTGACCTCACTGTAGTTTGCCTGATATGGGCTACCTATTACTGTGTAATTATGAAACATTTATTTCACAATCAACATTGAAAATAGCATGTTAAATGTGCCTCTGCTCTGCTTAGCAGCAGCCTCTTGTTGCTGGCAAAGCTCTGACCACAGATTGTTATTTCCTTACAATGAAAACTGTTTTTATGTTTATGGTTTTAAGTGTGAATGCAGTCCTCACATCATACCAGCTTTAGGTTGATAATGCAACAAAGAGTTTGAGATGATTTATACACAATGTACTGTAAAACACACCCTCTAAATTTCTAAATACTGCTATGACAAAGCGAGTGTTATGCTTCCTTTCTATTGCTGTGTTAGCTTAACACGTTAGCATGATATAATTAAACCAAATATACAAGATACAACAATCCAAGACAAGACTTTACAGAACAACCCTGTTCAATTTTTAGGTTTCTTTACACATTGTTTGAAGTGCTAATATTTGATAAAGGAAGTAAAACTGAAACTTCAAATGTCAAAGCGTTCCTCTAAAGTGTGTTTCAGCCACAGTTTCCTCCCCATGCCTGCTCTTCCTCTTCCTCTTCCTCTGCAGCCCCACCACTCTCACCTCGCTCACGCCCCCCTCCCTCTCCTGCCGACACTCACCTTGGCGTCACAGAGTCTCAGGAAGTCCACAGAGAGGTAGGCCTTAATACCATCGATGGCTCCGGGCAGAGTGACTCCGCGGAGAAGCAGTACAGTCAAGACCACATAGGGCATTGTGGCTGTGATCCACACAACCTGAAAGGGTCGCACAAGGTACACACAGACACACGCATACAGAAAACCCGCACATTTGCACCAAAGGAAGAAGGACACACACGCACACACACACAGTCAGATTCACACATGCGTACACAAGAGTGAAAATGCATGAGCACATTTACATACACACAAGCACTGGTCTTAAACTGCGTAGTGGATTGAAACTGGACGAAAAGTTTCAGACATATTCTTACAGCTGATGCATGGAACTTTGATTTTGTGTTGATTTTGGCGGCAATACGGACAAAAATAGTGGTGTTCGCATAAAGACTGCATTTGAGCACCTCAAACAGTAGAAAAATAGAAATACACATTTGAAAATGAAGCATAGGGTGCCCTGGGGATCTCCTTAACCATCCAGCCAGCAGGTATTGCGTCCCAAGAAGAGAGAAGAGAGCCAGGATAAGAGCTAAGTTAACCCAGCTTGGAACTAAGTCTGCTAATGTCCGGCCACACCAGCCAGAGTAAGTGCCGCAGCGGGTGATGTCACCATCCCAGGAGGACGGGGAAGAGAGCCGGGATAAGTGTCTGACCTGGTGGTCATTCAGAATTAATAAGTAGATCAGTTGGCCATGTAGAAGTATCAGTAATAAACTGGGTCAGTTTCATAACCACTTAAAAACTCCTCATAGTGGGTCTAAGGTAATTCTGTACCTTAGATGGAGTTATGACTCACTTAAAGATTTTTAGATAATAATTATAGCGCTTTGGCGTATCCCGGTTACGGTATCGTTTCCTACCTTGCCAGAGGTCTTGACTCCCTTCCAGAGACTGAAGTAGAGCAGAACAATCACTACGGCTAGACAGGAAGTCAACTGCCAGCGTGGACGGCCCAAATCATCAATTCCATTACTGTCCTGGATGTGGAGCACCCCTCGTCTACGGACAGAGAATATTCTGGTAAGAACCATGATCATTCCTGAGCCACCATTCACAGTGTATGGAGTATGGAGTTCTTCTGATGTGCCCCTTTCAGGCACATTGACACTACACTCCCATACCATGTGACCATGGGGGTTTGTGGGGTAATCCGAAACTCATGGAAGAAGTCAAAAAACCTTCCAATAGCTTTTTTTTTTTTTAGCAAACATAATTGCAGGTTCGTACACAAAACCTCCTGGACTTGATCAAAGACATGTTCTAAGACCATATTCAGAGGTACAGTAGAAGCCTTTGACAGAGAGACCAGGCCAGAGACAAAGGTGCAGTTAAAGCTTCACTGCATCCGAGACTCCCTCAGAGCTGCACTTTGAGCTCACATCACTAAGAGACATTTCTAGGTTACCCTGAATGAACTGATTCTAGATGCAAAGACACGTTGTGAGTACGCTGCAGCCTTCCTGAATGATATTATTATTCACAACATCACTTGAGCTGTACAACTGGACCTTAATATCCTGCATAAAAGTGGCTTAACAAGAAACATCTGGCCTTGTTGGAAGCTGAGTGTCTGGGTTCCATCAGTGAAAAAGGGAGTTGTAACACATCAGGATATCAGGTCAAATAGATGCTACATGAAGTGCTGGTACAAGACAGGAACACTGTACAGGCAGTTAAAGGTAATCAAGTTGAAACTGTACAATCATATCACATTCCATGAAGTCAAATCACATGTTTCACCTGAGAGACCATAATATCACTGAACATTGCCGGCGTCCTGATTCACATAATTTCAGAGATGGACCTGAATAAGATCAGCCAATTCAGTTCAGCCGATGTGGTCAAATTGTCTGCAGGTGGTTCCGTGTAAATAGCACACTGCCATTTCAACTAGCATGGATGAAATGTCTCGACTGTCACAACAGAACAACCCCTCGCTCACTGGAACAGGAGACACCTGGTCAGCATCACGGGGAGGGAGGCAACATCAGCTACATGCAGCCAAACTCCGGATCCATTTTGAGGAAAATATACCTGATGCTCCTTTCTAATATTTTGTCATTTCTCAAATCACACAGAATTAGATATTCTAAAAAATGACTAAATCATAAAACTTTGATAGTATATATGTCGTATTCTATGCGTTGAGACCTTCCAACCAGCTCTCCATTACTGCATTGCATCAAACTTATTTTGTGTGCACTTACTGCAGTGGAAATGTGTGGGTGACGCACAGTGAAGACAAAGCTCGGCTAAAAGCAGGACACAGATGTTTTTGTAGGTGGACCTATGCATAGTGTGTTTGCCTTTAACTGCACTGATTCTGAAGTTTCATATTTGTTTTTAGGTTCAAAGACCTCAACAAATGTATGTAATGTGTAGAATGTATGATGGAAAATTACAGTTTCAACCTGCAAGCATCAACACGTAGTTTTGCTCCACTTGATCTTGGAATAGAATATTGTGTTATAAAACCATTTCACTGCTATAATTTAACTATATTTTTTTACAATTAACACAGCACACTGAATACAATTTAAAGGCAGTTTGATTCATAGGAATAGCCATATAGAAGAGGGTTTCTAAAGTTTTATATGTAACTTTTATATATTATATACTTTTATACGTATACTTCAGGCAAACTTACTCAAAGTACTCCTGAGCAGGGGTGGCCTTGTAAATGTCACTGACTGAGCTGTTGTCAGCCCAGTCGGAGCAGTTAGGACTGTTCCAGGTGTTGTTGCAGTGGACCCAGGGGAGCTCGCCAGTGAACGAGGAGAAAAGGTAGAACAGCGCCCAGGAGATGATGACATTATAGTAGAAACCAACGTAGAGGGAAATGAGGATCACTGTAAAGCCTACACCTGTGAAGGGGACACAAATGATTAATATTCATAGGCATTAAAGACGGAGACGCAGAGGTAGAAAGAGGGGGCAATTGGCAATGCTAAGTGAACAAGCTGACATGAGATATTGAAACGGGGAAATGTCCATCAGTGCCTCAGCCCTTCTACATGTTCCTGAATTACAGAGTGATGCTGCAAAGGTGCCCAGCTGTGGAAAGTACATCTACTCTAGTACCATACTTCTGTGCAATTTTAAAGTGCTACTTGAATATTTTCTGCTACTATATACGTCTATTCCACCACATAGAGTCACAATCAAAAAAGGATAACTAATTTAAATAGTTGCAGGGAGTGTTAAGCCGACTAGGAAATCGTTCTTCATCTTGCTCAAGGAACCAAACCTCTGGCTTCTCTTAAATGGTGGCCAAGAGTCACCGTTTCACACTATCATGCAACACACATCCTTTAACATACTGTACATACTTTATAACGCACCATACGATGAACCAAATAATATTCACTCCCATGACAGTGATAGCGCTAATCATTGATTTGTACAACAAAAAATCTTAACGGATTAAAAGCTAATCAATGTTAGCGCACGGTTCAAACTCTGGGATCGTTGCACTGAACAGTGATGACATTCTTCCATCACTAAAGTGAACACCAGAGAGCACAGTCTCTCTCTGTATAAGTACAGTGGCCTTTGATTCGATGCCTGTGGCCTCACAAAAAAGCACCACAACTTCCAAAGATTGTCTCTTCATGCCTTAATTATCAACACATCTACCCTTTCTACATATATGAAACAACGTCCAGTCTTCTAAGGCTGAATTTAATTGTTAATCTTTGCTAAGAGGCATAACCACAACTGTGCCTTATCGATTCCTTTATAGCGTGAATGTGATATTTGTCCAGGGAGTGATGCCTGTTATTAGCCCCACATGCGGGCATGTTATCTCTCCGTCCAGCCTGCTCCATCTCTCTCCGTCTCCCTCTCTCAGTCATTTTCTTCAAATGCATCGATCCTTGAAGGAAAACAGCTTGTTGATCAGAATAATTACTGTCAATACGGGCATGTGTATGTGTGTATTTGAATAATTACTGTTATCCCCCTGCTGAGAGACAGAGAGAGAGAGTGAAGCGTGTGATTAGAACGTCATCCTACACAGTGTGGTCCCTGACAGACGGCACACGTTCAGAGACGCACGCACACACACACACACACACACACACACACACACACACACACACACACACACACACAGGGACACATGAAGGGACACGTACACACTGTCAGACACCCTTCAGACCAACAAGGACGTGATGTAACAAAAGACAGTGGTATGGCATCACACTGTGAAGCAACAGATGGTCCACTGGTAATAATTTGTGGCTGTATGTCTGTTGCATCTTTAGACGCGATGGACGGTGAGGTGTTGCTTAATATGGGTTCAAATGAAACTAGAACTTTAGAACCACCAACAGTTTAATGTCAGAGCAGGACATACAGTACCAATAGATAGATGCACACGAGTCGCAGATTGTAAACTGCATAAAAAGTTGAACCAAGCCGAGTGCGTTATTATATTTCCAACCGATGACTTTACTCAGAAACGTGACCTGTTCTTAATGTTTATTTCTCCATTAGTCTACGTTTGGATGGCATTCTCCTCAAGTGCGCTGTGCTCATCGATGTGTTGAAAAGTACCCCTAAAGAGTGTCAAGCAAGTGTTCCCAGCCACTGTTTGACAGAAGGATTTGGACAATCAGGACAAGAGTCTCTAAAAGCCCAATTTTCATTTGCTTTCCATCTGAATGCCAACAGAACCTGATGTTCTAAGGGAGGATAAACAATGCCTGTCGCTGCTCGACGCAGAGACAAGCAGACAAAAGAGACTGGCATTCGGACAGACAGGCATGTGGGCAGACAAGCAGACAGAAAGACATGTAGATATTAAAGGACGTATATTATCAGACAGACAGGCGCGTAGGCAGACGGACAAACGGACGGAGTGCCACTCATGCCATGACAGACAGATTTAATGTGCAGGCATTCCTGTGAGAACACGCAGGTGTCAAAAAAAAAGGGTCATTTGCATTTGTGCATCCTCCAGTACGGGCATGGGTCGGACCGTATATCTGAATGTGTGCCCTGTGATGTGTCAATTCTTACCTTTAAATATGGGACAGATCTTCCAGACCCCTGCTGCCCCCTCTCTGTTATACTGTCCCAGAGCCAGCTCCATGTAGAAGAGAGGCATGCCTGCTATCACCATGAAGAACAGGTACGGCACCAGGAATGCACCTACGCACAGGAAACACTGGTTAAACTTCATCTCCAGATTAAAAGTAACATGAAAACATTTCCTGGTCCCAGATAATGACTTTCCATTTTATAATTTAATACTACTAAAGGCATATTTGCCAGTTAATTACTTAAATATGCAATTTCAAGCCACACGTCATTTAATTTTTGAGCTTATCTTATGCAAACCTAACCTACAACAAGTGGGTGAGTAAAGAACAGCATTCACTGTCCATCACTCGATGCCTCACCCATTGTTTCAATCTCTTACTTGACACCAAATGCAAATTATTACATGTCATGGTTGATGCTGAGAGCCCACCGAGGAGAAACTCCCAATAGAAAGGATGTCTGCTGTGACTATGTGTTAAACAGCCTCTCTGAAACAGGCCTTTTTTTAAAAAAAAATTAGGTACAACAGGTTTATGGAGATATTATGATCTACCTCAAATGATTGGCTTGCATATCGCAGTACTAGTGCAGTCACGGAGTGGAGGATATGGTGATTGTTTGAGTTCAGGCACCTTGGTGGCTTAGAGGTTAAGGCATCGATCATAAACCAACGTCCCTGGTTTTCATTCCTTATGTCTCTCTCCCTTAGTTTCAGTCATTTCTCTACCGTCAGCTGTCAAATTAATACATACAATGCCCCCTAAAAATAGTAAAAATAATAATTTGGGTTAATTGTCTCAAGTTAAACTAACATTTTCCCTAAACAAGTTTAACAACAGCAGGATTTAGGTACATATGGTCAAGCCTTGACTATGGCTGCTGTATCATTTACAGCTCTTAAACATAATGAGGGCTCTATGTTAAACAGCCATAATTAGTGGCAGTGATTGTTAGAGCTAATCTATTCAGAGCAGCTGTGGTGGTTTTTTCCCCTATTTTGATCTCTGTAAAGGGTTGAAAGAAATACAACAACCAGCGAGCAGAAGGAGCTGAAACATAGACACCAAATCACACACACACACATAAACACACATCTGCAAACATTTTCAAATACAGCACGCAAGTGTGTGTGAATAAACTCCAATTTCATTTCTCTCCTTTTTCCTATATTTCATGTTTTTCTCCCCATCTTTCCTCTCAACACAACAATGCACAAACTCCTTCAACCTATCTCACCTCCTCCGTTCTTATAGCAGAGGTAGGGGAATCTCCAGACGTTGGCGAGGTCCACGGCGAATCCAATCACAGACAGGAGGAAGTCAATTTTTTTCCCCCAGGTCTCCCTCTCCTCCTCCCCAGTGTGGTTGGCCTGAGCAGGAGTCGGTGCCACTAAGGTGGTCGAGGTGAACTGAACCCCGTTCTGCTCCTTGACCAGGATCAGCTCAACCTAAAGAGTTAGAAATATCAAGGCGTTAATAATTAATAATATGCAATAGGTGCTGAAAGCACACATATACTGTATATAAGAGTGTATAATTATCACCTCAAGGTCAGACAGTAACATTTTGGTATGCTGACTTACATTTACCAGGTGTTATCTTACATATACGGTAGGAAGATGTAAAGGAAGAGAGATTAAGTAAATAGAAATGACAGAATGACAGACAAATAGAGCAGATAGATCACTTTTACACAAACATGTGTATGTGACTTAATGAGCACAGGGTGAACCGGTCTCTTTAGGTCTCACCTCCATGCTGTTATTCTCTCACTACCCACACATGACAGATTGTGACAATCACCTTCATTTCATCAGTGCCACATGCACCAGCCGGGGGTTTATATTTTGCTTTCTGAGTTAAGTAAATTGTAAATCACAAGATTAAATACATTTTCCAGAAAATTAGGTTTTCATTATCATAATGGTTCTTTTCCCCCCAAACTTTAGGTCTGCATAAAGTGAGTCAGACAGACCCAGCCGGTGAGAAATGCACTTAATTAAGAAGCTTGCACCATGCAGTGACTCAATTAGGTTTTCTTAATCAGTCTGAATGGCATGCCATTAATCCACTACAATTGTATCAGATCCGCACTGACCTCTTTAGGGCCCATGGTGTTGGCGGAGGGTTTCTCCGGCGCTACAACTGAGGACATCAGGCCGACAGGGACTCTCTCTGACAACATGGAGGGCTGCACAGACTTCTGGAGCAAAACGTCTGCGATTCTGGGATGGGAAGGAAGGAAGGAAGGAAGGTAGGTGCAGCTGAGGAGTCTTGAGTGCAGAGTGAGAAAAGCACAAACACAGCAGTGAAAGAAGCATGCAAAAAATTGTAAAAAAAAAAAAAAAAACAACCCATAATAAACTGAAACAATGCAATTTAAAAAAAATCATGTTTTACAAAAATACAGATTACATAGGAGAGGCATTTGTTAAGAGTGTGGGTTCTTACATACATTGATTTAATTTCAAGCTTTAGAGTTGCCATGGAATAAAGGAAGAGCAACAGGACAGTGGAGACGAGCAGCAGAAAGTGAGGGGATTGAGGCTGAGGGGAACTAGAGGGCGCGGGGGAGCGTTACAAGGCCATCACACCGTGCTCGTTTCATTTCACACTTGTTGATCGCCATTTTGCACACAGATTTGGCCCAGTGTCTGCTAACCCTGTCTCACCACAAATGTTGTCCACCAGATTAAGTTCAGATTTCTACTTAGAAGTTTTCACTGAGATTATCTTTATTAGCCAGGTTAGTTCTCATTTCTTTAACATAATAAAAATATATATTTTATATTTGTGCAACAGACAATGTGCATTTTTGTTTGCTGTAAGATGGAGCTGTTGTTTTATTCATTTATCTGACTAAGTCTATCTGCTCTTGGAAGAATTGTGTGAACATTTTCATGTCATCATTTTGTTGCTCCACTATATTGCTAAAAAATTATGCCAAAATCAGTGGTCAAACCTGTGAATTTCTTGTCACCATAAAACAGATACCATCATAGGCTACAAACCAAATCTTATATTATTACAAATAAAATAACTTTAAAAATGCAACACATTACAAAAGAGGAAACATTTTCTTTGAAATAAAAACACTTACTTTTGATAAATTGCAGGTGGAAGCTCCTCCAAATGTCAGTTTGGACAATTTAATTCCAGTTGTGCTGTTGTTCTTCGGTGCGCTTCAAACTGATGCTGAGCATATTTATGCAGACCGTCCTCGATAAGTTAAGACTCAGACCCAGATTGAAGCATAAAATGTTTAGAGAAACAGAAACAGTAGGAGAGTAAGTGATGGAGTCACAGTAAGACAGGAGATGAGGATAAAGACAGGAAAAGATGACAGGTGAAAAAGGATGATGAGTTGTAGAAAGCCCTCCCACCCTCCTTGACTCCAGTGAGGGACACACAGAGCCCGGAGTACCCTGTGGTCTGGTATGGAGATCTGTCTGTGAGACCACTCTTGTATGAGAAACAATCAACAACACCCCCCCATGGCCGTCACTCTCCTCCCTCTCTCCCTCCCTCCCTCCCTCCCTCTTTCCTCACCCGAGCTTCGTCTGTTCCTCCTCCTTATTGCCATTTTCTCACTTTCACAACATGATATAATGTGAAAATGCATCAGGTAATGTTTATTTAACATATAAATTATGTAGAATTACAGCTTGGGAGCTGTAATATTTTAATTAAGATTAATCTGGTGATATGGAGGATAAGGAGAATTTTTTTTTTTTTACTTTAACACTTGAAAATCTATCAGATTTAACTGATACAAGATTATATTGTAGTGTTCAATAAATTATATTCCATTAATTAATTAATCATTGAGCTGAGTGGAGCTGTGGCTAAATCTTCTTGTTTAAAGATGTGTAGAACTGCAGCAGGACTGGTGGGCGGTAAAAAATAAATAAAAATAATAATAAAAAAAATAATAGTTAGATGTCATTTGTGATGAGTATGTGTTCAGCTGTAAATTGTGAGAGAAAAGATGAGAAAATAGTCATTTAAAGCCCCTGACAAATGTGGTCTAAAGTACTCAGCAATAAAAAAAAATGTTTTCAGATATTAATTTACAACAGTAAAAAATCTGCTTAACCAGGACAACATCCTGGTTCATACATTGCTAAACCCTGATTGGTTCATGGCATCACCTTTTTCCTACTGAGTCCCGCCCTGTGTTTTTGTTTATATCTGTGAAATACAGAAATTTCACAATCGAAAGAGCGGAAACTGAACACTGGCAGATAATTTTGTCTTCATGTTGGACCCCATTGCTCGTAATAAAATGAGCGGCAAGAGAAAAAAAGTTTGCAGAGCCTTTAACTCATGTGTTAAAGTCCCTCCCTGCTGCTTCCCATGAAACCAGTGGACCTTTTTTCTTCCCCTCTTCTTGCTCCAACCCTGAGTAAACCCCAATGTCCGTCCCACCCACCATGTCAATAGGCAGAAATCTCATTACCTGTAATGTCTGACAGGCCTAAACACAATCAGCCCTGACACGCAGACTTCTTCCATTTCAAACTCAACCAAAACAGGAGCGGGACGTCAAATAACACAATCAACCCGCACCCTGCGGACAGATTTATGACCGTCATGCCCAGAATGACAGCATGTTGTTTGCAAGCCAATCGTAGTGATCAATCGGTCACTAATCCCCAACACCAACACCGCCGCCATCACAGCACACACACACACACACAAGTGCAATCATCCATCAAGCCGCAGGCCTCATATCAGAAATTGTTGGGTCGATGTAAGCCGCGCTGGATGTATGAGGTTTCCAATGGAGCTCGGACAACGATGTGGTGAACATAATCGAGTGTCTTGTTTTCATGAATGCAACAGCTGAGACCCACAGGAGGAGGAGGAGGAGGGGGAAGAGGAGGAGATGGGTGAGGCAGAGGAGGAAGAGTGATAGGAGAGGGCCGAGGACGTTATATGGGGAGTGAAGGGGAAGGACAGAAAGTGGTGGCAAAATGAGAGTGCATGGTATGTTGCCCAAATGGTGTAATCCTGGCCCTTCGAGAATCATCTGTCCACCAAAAGAAAATAATCTTTAAGCAATGCGATTAACGAAAGCTTTCCCTCCCCGCTTACTCATACCTACCTCCCCTGTCGCCTGCCACCCTGAAAAACATTCAAAACGACGCATACTAGCAGACAACAAGGTTCTGCTTTGCCCCAAAAACGTCTTTTCCATTCTAATAAGTTCTGATACGCTCCATTCAAGCTGTTAGATCTGGCAGGAAATACAGTCTGAGAATGGGTGTAGAACCACAAGTTTTCCTTCCACCTGTCTAGCTTTGTCTGAGCACTGTCTGCTCACTCCTGCAGGAAGAAAAAAAAAAACACACACACACACACACAATAGGAAAATGAGGACAAATTCTTTGTCTATTGGGTCATGACCATAGGCACTGGTTCCAGACAATTAAAACTTTTCCCCAAACACGGACCGCGGTTTCACCTGCTGAGCAACGCAGTGGGGCCTTTTCGTCAAGTGTCATTCAGCAATAAATGATGCATTTTAAGACCTGCGAAAAGCTTTTGATTAAAAGAAAACGTTTCATTAGTAAGTGCTCACTTAAAGCCTTCACGACATTAATGAGAAAATGCCACGAGCACTTTGGTTCAACTTACATACAGAGAACGTGAGCAACCAAGTCCATTACACACAAGGCAACATTAGCACCATTAACATAGCCACCGCTTATTGAGTGGTTGATTTCAATTGACTTATTAAGGAGTCTGTGGCAATGCTAACGGCTCTGTGAGGCTGCACACAGTAGTGCTTTGAGCTAAATGCTAACGCTAGTATGACATCACACTCACAAATACAATACCAACATGCTGATGCCGAACAGGTACAATGTTCACCATTTTGGTGTGTTAGCATGCTAAGACTTGCTAATTAGCTCTAAACCAAATTAGCTTTCTCTTTGGTTTTGCAGGTATTTGGTCATAAACTATCTAGCTGGACAAATTAAAAATGTGTCCTAATGATGGCGCTAAAGATAAAGTTACAGGATCATAAAAGTTACAACAAGCCATCCTAATTTGTACCTAATTTCACAACAATTCATCCAATTGTTGTTAGCATGGCTAATAAAAACTCTGCAAACGTAAGGGAAATGGCAGGGGAGTATTTGAAGTGCTTCAACATAAATTAAAAACAGCAAAACAATGTGAGCATAACACATAGTGGACTCAATACTGTACACTGCCAGAGGTAATTCTTCCATCACTGTCAAAAGAAAGAAAAAATCTAAACACCACATAACTGCCTGCTGAAAGCCAGTGAGGGACAAATAACCTATAGACATGTGATCAATGAAAGCAAAAGACAGGCCCAGAGGAATCAAATGGTAAACTCAACTTGCCTATCAAGATCCACATTGATTATTGGGTCAATACCACTCTCACCATGCATCTCCTGAAAAAGGAATTTTTGCAACACAGCACAGAAAATTTCTGTTATGAAAAACATCAACAAAACAGTACACCTGGTGTGATGGCTCTCTACACTCATGACTGCATGATCATCATGTTACCGCAAGAGGGAGACATTTGTGCAACAGGCCGGCATGACAGGAAGGGAATTTGTTTACTGTAGACATGGTTACAGCAAGACAAATAAATATCACTGCAAATGTCAGCATCACTTGTTCTTTTATAGCAAAGTGCAATGAAAGCTGTTGGATTGTACGTGGACCTCTAGAGAAATATTTTAATTTGAGCAGAATGATTTCATTTTCTTGCAGTTTTGCAGTAAAAGTCCACATACGGCACATTTAAACTCCATAAACACGCTACCAAATGCAGACTACATCGATTACCAACTGGGACAGAGACACAGCTGTGTGTTAACTTATCTTTTTTAATTCAATTCAAGAGTCACATTAACAAGTTATATCATAGCAGTCCTGAACAGACAAATTCAAAGTAGCTTGCAGTAATGACTCTTCATCATCAAAATGCATTAATAAAATAAAACCTGTTGAGTATAGAAAAAGACGGTAAGTAAAGCTACAGAGAAAACGGGGAGTTCAGTTTCTTGGTCCGCAGACAATAAGCCATCAGAAAGACACTATCGCTCCGTCAGAGTACACAAGTCTTTCGTCTTAGGCTCACTGCCGGACAAACTGTGGTAAGCAGGCAGCAGTAGCATAAGTACAAGTTTCTTTCTTGCAGGTTTACATTTTCTCAGATTGATAGCAAGTACAAAAATGAGACTGACCTCCACTGAGGTATTTGAAATCAAGGGAAGTGAAACAAGTGTGAAAAGAAACCGTATTTTCATATAGCCCCAATGCAAAATTGTTCAGAATGTAAATATCGAATATATATAAATGCACATATTTGACTTGCTGATGAAATATACTATCATTTAGATGTTAAAATGGACATTTCTGTTTAAAAACAAGTTAACAAAACTGCATGGAGGGGTTACTGTGGCTCAATACGTTTCATTCTGGGTCAGGTCTTGAATATCAGTCATTTGTTTCAATTGTAATTCACAATCAAGATTCTCCATCTATGTACAAAAACAGTATGGTTTCCCTCATACATACAGAGTGAATTGAATAATTAACCACCTGCTGTAAAGTCACATCACTTAGGAGTACATTTAATACTTATCCATTCCACGGTGCAAACAGTTTAGTCATTCAAATCAATATGCCGTTGTCAAGTCCTACAGGTTTACGAAGTCATTTCCCTCTACAAAATTTCCACAATCCTGAGACAAAGCAGAAAAGTAGGTCTAAAAAGTGGGTTTACACTAACCAAAGTCTTTCTTACAGTACAAAAACAAATGTAGGGCAAAGGGCAGCTTCCTTTAATGTGTGATCCCTAATTTCCTCTGTGCTCCCATTATTGCAGCAAAAATATGAATGCAAAAACTCTTCATATTAACAAAATTGCGCTACAATACTGTAACCTACAAACTTAACATGCTTTACAGCGATGTGATATTTCTTTAAAAAATAAAGAAAATAATCTAAAGTGCAAGCACAAATACATATAATTTAAAAAGTAGTAAGGGGGGAAAATACTAAGAGATTGTGATTTAACATATAATGTTAGTTTATATGTGCGCACGGTCGGGAGTGTTTGTGCGATGCGGCCCGTCATGTGGTGGGAGACGTCACCTCAAGGCCCGGCACGCTTCAACACTCGCACTTTGCTTGTTTAAGCCTGCACGCCTTAAACATAAAAAAGTCAATGGACAGAGGGCTTAAACTGGATAAAAAGTGTACATTTGAAAACTATGATTTCTTCGGAAATTGTCCACTGCAGATCAGCGCTTTGAGTAGCCTCTGATTGTGACAAGATTGTCTATACATTCTCTTTTTTAGCATAAAAATTCTATAGATTCAAGGCTATCGGTTTCCATAAGAAATCTGCATTTTGTTTCTAAGCACTCAACTCAGCGATAATAGTAATAATATAACAACGATAAAACTTTACACTGTGTAGGAGGGATACAGCACTAAACAATTGCAGTATTATACAAAGGAAAGAAAAAAATGTGGCTCATTTTTCACCATCAATACAATCTGCAGAGGAGAGAAGATCACAGATCTTTGTCATGGCAGTGAAAATAAAAATCATTCATATACGTATATCAAAAATTCACAAAATGTCCTGCATTTGGAATATTCAAAATACATATCAGAACTCTTCAAAAGCATACATCTTGAGAAGGCTTAAAAGATGTGAAATATTGCTTCACTCAAAGCCATAACGGGGATGCATGTACAGTATGCGTGGTCATGAATGTGGTGGGAATATGAGGATCACAGACACACCGAACTTTTAAAAAAAGGAAAATAAAATAAAATAATGTGATATCGAAAAACAAAAAAAGTCACCAGAATCAAACCATGAATGCACAGGTCCCAAGTACAGCTGGCTACAAACAGATTCTAATGCATTTCATCTGCTCAGGAGAGGTATTCCCTTTAACAATTAGTTGTCCTATAAAATGACAAGAAGTAAAGCAGAGTATTTTCAGATACGTTGCAGCATAATCTTACTTTAAATTTGTGTGCGAGTATGTTTTTTTTTTTTTTTAAATTCTGTGTTTTTCCAGAGAGAGAGAGAGAGAAGAAAAACAGCAAATTAATTGCTGGCAAATGAAATAAGCATCATTGAGTGAGAAACTTTATCAGTGTATCCAAATGTGATTGTAATTTTGACAAAGTTTCTTGAATTAAAATCAGAGCACTGGACAAAATAAAGCGTCGGGGGAGAAATGTGATTCTTTCCCGCGTCAATCAAGTACAACTGTCCTAAAATCATTAATTTAAAAGACTCATGAGCAACACCACTATTCGCCTGATTTGAGATAAAATTTGCAATCTATAATATTCCTTCATTTTAATTCAATTCAAAAGCACAAACCCGTCCGGCCTGGAATAATGAGCACATTTTATGGCCAGCAGCTGCATGTCAGTGTACCAAGAAGTGATTAAATCAGATTCAGGGACAAATATTTCTGTGCCAGTGAGAACACCATTAGCAAAGACTTAAAGCAAGGCATGAATGTTACCACAGGAGGATATTTTCCAATTCTAGTCTGATCCCTCAAATCTGATTAGATGCAAAGGTGCTTGGGTTTCTTTTTTCGACCATGACTGTTGGTGAATAAAAACAGCAAACAGTTTCTCCCATGCACACCTGAATAATAGCATGAAGGTCAAATTTACAGGTGACTAAGGGGCTGATGTTTAATTATACATCCTGACAGACTGAGGAATGAAAAGGGTAGGAATGATTAAAAATGAACAGTGTAAGGCAAAAAGGGAAGTAGTGTGACCTTGCCTTTGGAATACCCAACAAAGCCACCAAACTGAATGTGCTTTCAATGGCCACACATTGTGAATTTCCCCCCCTTAGAGCCATTACACCGCTGACTGAAAAGGAGAGTACAAACATGACAGGTGACATTAAATCACCCGATGCATTTTTGGTCCACGTTGTGTAATTTCAACAGTATAAAAAAAAAAGACACTTGAATCTGCCAACCTGAAAAAAACAACATCTGTGAAGATAATGTGAATGAGGAATGACTGGGCAGAAGAGTACTGATGTCGTAAGAAAATAAAGACATGCGCGTAACCCAGTGAGCGTCAAAAATGATGACATCATACAGGTTAAATTTTTCATTTTTGTCACTGAACCCTGAGCTAAATCAAATATATCATTGTGTATATATACCAGGCTCATAGCAATCATGACCGTCAACTCACAGAGACCTGAGTTCGCCTCAAATGTGGCTACTGTAGGTAAACACTCCAAGTAGTCACACAATTGTCACTGGTACCCTCAGGCCTTCATTCTACAGATAAACAATCCCCAACACTGCTCAAGACGACTTGAGCCCATGCATTCTGCACTTTAAGTTAAAAAGGCAGCTACCATTAAAGAGAGGAAATAGATAAAAGTTACAAATAAGAGAGATTCGAACACTGATTTCACTCAAAATTAGGTAACTTCACTGTCCAGGGCTTGTGTTTGTTCTTGCTTCCCTCGTGTTAAAAACATGCACATTTAGTACTATGTTGGAGGGAAAATAAAAATAAAATGAAAATAAACATTAGCCCCAGGATTTTTTTTTTATAAGTGCTTGCCCTTCAAGTATTCAAGCATTGTATTTGAAATGGCCATTATTTGGCATTTTGACGATCCTTGCTATGAAAAAATTAAAAAAAAAAAAAAAAAGGAATTTATAACAAAATAAACTGTTACCAGGCTGAAAATAACCTCAGAAATTTCATGGACACGACAGTAATAAAAAAGGGTACGGTAAACTTCTTCATTTTTGTAGTTGCGGTTACTGAAATAAGTCCCTTACTGTTCAAACAAGTTACTTACTAAACAAGTAACTAATTACCCTCCGCCCCCCAACTCGACGCCCTCTCACCAGGAGAGGCGTTCTTTTTTTTTCCGACTGCATCTTTCAACCTTTTAATTGTGTTTCTTGAGGAGTCCATCTGTTGCACCATGGTCGTTGGGGCTGAAGTCGGGGCAGATACCATTGGATGTTTTGGTGGTGGCAGTGCCTTGCAGGTTCGGGGAAGACAGGCTGGGCTTCTTATGGTGACCATGGCAGGGGCCGCTGTGGAGGCCTTCGTTTTCTGTGTACAGGTAGTCCTCTGCAAAGTCTGGGTGCTGCTCCATAAAGCTTCTAAACTTGTCTGTGGAGAGACCACAAGAGGGCGCCAGAGGCAAAGCCAGCATGAGCAGAAGGCAGACAGAATGCCCAGAGACAGGCTGCACTTAAAACTCAAGTGGCATGGTTGTTGAATCTACAGCTACTCATGAGAGAGTTAAAGAATAAATAAATAAAAGCCAGGAAAGACTATGACTTCACAGAGCAAGAAAAGTTCAAAACAAAGATATGATTGAGAAATATTAAGGTAAATCAGTAACGGGGGATGGTTTATTTTACTTTCTTACCAAATGTGATCTTCCCTGTGTCTTCAGCATCAATGGCAGTAAACAGACGTGACACGCTGAGGTGAGCCACTCCTAAAGCCGTCTTCAGGATAACTGCCAACTCCATCTCTGTGATGGCACCGTCCTCCTCTGCCTCAAACATCTGGACAGAGATACAGTGGGGGAAAAAATGCAATGCAGATCTCTTTAACTTGGCTCATAATCGGGCAACCCTTGCATGCCTGGGGGTAAAAACAGTAAAACTTCTCTTTTAGCGGGAGCCCTTTTTCTGAAATATTGGTGGCGTTATAAATAATAAATCTGTCTGTATTCAATGGGCTTCATGAACCCTGAGGTAACAGAACTTGCTCAACTTTTAGAATCACAAAGCAATTCAAGTGAAGACATGAAGATGACTAACTTGAGCCATTCGGTTTTCATGCAACCACGACAACAGATTGGTTGCAACGATAACGCGTGACTCCACATTTCATCTGATGTTATAAGATAAAACGTGGAAACATTTGCTATTACGCTAAGCTGCAATGTATTTCATTACTCTGCAATGCTAAAACACAAGGCAACGTACAGTAAGTGGCATTTTAACGATGCAAATGTCATGCTGATCCTAAGCTAGCACAGAAAACTCCATTCTGCCTGGTGGTTAGATAAGCGTAAAGCTTGAAACAGAACATACCTTGAAGGCCAATTTCATCGTTTCCAGAGTTTTGGCAGGTCTGCAAACCACAGATAAGGCTATAACATATTCTCTGATATCGATGCAGTTATCTTCATGCTGGAGAGAGGAGAGAGAAAACAACACGTTACGAAAGGCTACTTATTTATTCGTTTCGCAGAAGTAGCTGTGTGTGATTGTTGTTTAGGTCAGGAAGACACTGCCACAATAAAACCTTTATGTGTTTGGGTGCAATACTGTAAATGTATCCCCAAATGAAAATCAGAGGCGCTCTGATTAGTTTCTAAACTGGATCTGGTATTGAAACCACCTTCCAGTCTTATAGTCTTGTTTTTATAAAAGCATTTTGTCAACTGACTGCTTAAGAGTTCATTCATGCCTTAAATCGAAGCACATATTGCTTACTGCATGCACATCACGTCTCTAGCTATATATCCTAACTACATTATTATATTGCAGTTCTATATTTGTAGCGAATGAGAGCTGCACACGAAGCGAAAGACACAATGGCCACTGAGGAAGCCTGTAGACTTATCATGGTTGTGAGGATAAAATCTCTCTACAGTCGTTACCTCATCAAAAAGAGCAAACATGTCTCGCAGCATGTCTGACACTGGCACATCGAGGAACTGAGCAAAATCATCCAAGTCCAGCTTCTGCCCCTCCAGCTTCCTGGCTCTGTTCCCATACTCCTGCAGAACCTTCTCAGTGTTCTTGGGTTTCAGCCTGGGACAGCAAGGGGAGGAAACTTTATGTTAATTAATAACTTGGCCATAGTGTGAACAAGGGAATTTAGAAAAGCAAAGAGTCAAAAAAGAAAGAAGAAAAACATTTAAAACAGTAGTCAGTAGAGCAGAGACATTGTTTCGCTCTGAATCTTTTCAAGACTATCCCATTGAGTTGTATAAATTCCTCGGATACTATGTTACTGTAGTTTGTTGGGCTGCATTAAATTGAATTGTTGTCCAATCAAATTCATGTTTTCTCCCCGTTTTCCCTCCCTTGGACTGTCAGTGGTCCTAGTCACTGCCAACTATTGGACTAGCCAGGGAGTAGACAGTCATGCGCCTTTTGCAATATACCTGGCATTGCCAGTTGCTCCTTTACCCCTGCCCCAACCCTGAGGAGATCACACTACCCCCCCCCACATCCCTTCCTGTGCAGGCACCTGACCAACCAGTGGGAGTCACTAGCAGAGGGACAAGAATCCGCAACTGCCTTATCACCCATGCACACGACCACTGCCAGAAATATAATCTGGCTCCCTGTGGTGTTTGTTGAGTATTTTTTCCCCATCTCGCCCTTGTGCGCCTTACTTACTGATGGGAGCATTGCATCGGAAGGTTTGAGTGACTCACCCCAGTCTCCTGACGAGCTTGGCATACTCCAGCAGACAGGTGTCGACTGGCAGTTTCAGCTGGCCCTCTGCCATGGCCAGCTGGCAGTCTTCGAATGAGTAGTCTGTGATGGGTACCCCCAGGGCTCTGGGTATAGCAGAGAGGAGACAATGGTGGGACATCAGTATGTGTAAATCGATGCAAACTTCGTTCAAAGCCCATAAGACCAATGTAGTAGCCAATGCGGCTGCTTGGATGTTTAGAACAATGTGTACAGTTTTTCTGTCCTTCTGCAGAACTTAGGTTTCCCATTCCAGGCTTAAAATAGAGGAGCACAGAATGTGAGTGTACGAGAGGACAGGTAGTAACTTTGGCCTGTGTTACCCGAGTATCCTGAACCTGAACCACAGGGGAGTTTAAATGGAAAGCAAAGTGGTCTATGAGTAAGAGGTATTGAACAGTGAATGCAAATGATAAGCTGCCACACCGCTCTATGTCCCTCCTAACTACTGAGACAAAGTAAAGCGTTTGTTATTTATAAGTGAATAACAATCAAAAGAGGTATCAAGTTATAGCTCTGTCAGTTTTACTTTTTGCTCATTGAAAAGATGAAATGGCACATATCATATGAATGACTTATTTTACTTTTACTTACTTAGCCATGATACGTCTCACATTGATAGCAAAGAGAGCAGGGTTCCTTTTCTCCTCCTCTGAGGGGGTGTAAACAGGAAGGAACTGCAGACAGAGACAGGAGTTAGTAATTAGCCAAATGCCAGACATTACAAGAGATTTTTTTTTTTAATATGTAATATATATTCTGTTTATTGTGGACACATGTTTATTCTCTTGCATGAAATTGGAATCCTACGCAGGTTTGAGTTGAAAAAACAAAATTACAAAACCACAGAAAGGAGAAACATTTTGAGCCTGTACTGTTGAGCTAAAAATGCAGCATCTTTAAAAATAGAGGATGGAGTGGAATCGATGACAGGAACCTCCTTTCACACACATTTAATGGTCTGGATTACTGTAAGTAAGTACTGTACCATGGGTAAAATAGAGCATGATCTACGGTCACATTAATATAGGAAGTATGTAGAGATAACTTCACACTTACTTCAATCACAAACTCGTTGTGCAACTGGCAGAGTGTCAACCACAAGATTTCAAACCTAGATAACAACAAGACATCATCAGCAACAAATACAGACACAAACAGCCATAATTGCAGCCCATGTCCAGAGGACATCTAATTTAGAGCCTCGGAGCAAAGGGCATGAATACCCACTGCATGTAAATGTGGCATTATTATTAAAGTTACTATGACATGTGTTTGGAAGGAAATGCCACTTTGTACTGTGTGTGTGCACATCCTTCAGTTTGAGCATGTCTTTTTGAGACTTAGTCAGACATTATGGAGTTCTGTTCAGCTGAGCTGAAAAGATCGCCAACTGCATTCGGAGGAAGCCAAACCAAAACAGGACAGAGTATTCTGTGGACACTACAGAGACCGATAATAAGGGCAGTCCTCTCTCTCCTGCAGCCATAACTAATCTGCTTCCACTCTATTTGAGATCTCATTGCGAAGACAGCGGTTCAGACCACAATGTTGGACTCCAAATTAATAACCTCCACTTGAGTTGCATAATATAATCACAACCTTTGCTGCGATGCTCACTAAAAAACACACAATGCAGATACATTCTCTAACAGTATCTTATCAGCAAGTGGAAACAGAGGCACAGCATATATGAAATGAAGAACTTGTGTGCTTACGCTCCGGGCCCTTGCCATGTCCACGTGATTGAGTCCTGGAAAAAAAAAACATGAAATCAAGACATTACACGACAGCTTGGAAAAAATATATTTCCAGGGTGCATTTTAAGACCAATAGACTTCCTGAATAGGAGGGCAAACCTTTCTGCTTAGTTGCACAACAAAAACCAGATTCCTCTTTTATCAAGTTTAGGCAGGATATCAGTTCCCATGTACTGTGTTTGACTGACGACTTGCAGAACATCGGAGCACCACTTCTGTCTGCAGAAGACTGTACAGGTTTGTTGGATTTATGCGATACTCAAACAATTCCTTTTCACAATGTACTTCAGTTAAAGTGAATTTTCCGCAGCCTCACTGACAACAAGCCTGAGCTATGCCATGGCCTCCTGAGTCATATCATGATTAGCCAGATTCTCAGTCAGGCCATCAGAAAGTTGCTCTGCACGCTCCACTGACTTCTTCTCATAGTCAGACTTGAATGACTAAAACTAAATCAGCCTCTTCGGCCTGCCAGTAGGTGTCTACTGAATCAAGAGTCAATTCTACACGGAATGTCAGGCCGCAATGAGTTTAGTTGACAAACTTGACCTCATCTGAGCATCCAGAATTTGTGGCCTTTTGGCTAGCACAAAGTTGGTGAAAGGGCAAACTCATCAATTCTCAATTACAGCTTTACCTATAGACAATTATAGCCACGGGCTATATAAACACATAATATAGCCCATGAAAATGCCAGAGCTAACACAGAGTACTACGATAGCACTGCAGGCTCCTTGTAAAATCTAATCTCCTACCACGGTCACAATTACATGTTGACTTTATACTTATTATGCACGTCTTGTATGTTGGCACAGTTAGGATTCCTGCTAATAACCCTTGGCACTCTAAAGCGTTTAGTTTGTAATATAGGCTACTATCTGCGACATGACAATACGATTCAGTAGGCAGAAAAACAGTGTGAACAATCGTGTTTGTAAAATTGCCACACAGGTGACCTATTAATAAGGAGATGGGGGGATAAAGCAGGAGTGATTCCACACTTCTCCTGTTTGATCTTACAAAATCTGGATTGTGAACATATCCACAAATGATCTTACCAGTTTATTAGGGTAACGAATCACCACAGGCTGCACTGGAACAGCTGGGATGAAGGCCCCTGCAAAAGTTAAAAGAAAAGACATAAAAGATGTGTTTCAAGTTGACCTATCCTCATAAACAGCAAATGGGATTGAGAATAAGACTACACAGATAAGTTGCATGGTTGACATTTGTTTGTTTTTGAAATTTTATCATTCAAAGACACAGGTGTAAAAAATTCAGGAGTATAAACACACTTTTAGATGATTTCAACATCTGCCAAATGAAGTCCATCATCCATTGATAGTCCATCATGCAACATCTTACGGAAAGTCATAAGTCACAGTCTTGCTGTTAAACTTACCTTTAAACTTTCACATCATAATTCCAAGCATATGAATGTGAGCAATGACTTTGGCGCTTATTCCTTACCGGTTAAGACCACACACTTAAAGCTAAATTCAAATGTACAATTTCATTTCGATAAGTCAGCATGCCCACTACGTTGAGTATGAAACATCAGAGCATGTTATGAGTAAGCTGCTTGCACCGTTACTTCAAAGGAAGGAAAAGAGAGAAAAGCTGAATAAGAAGAAAAATGATGAGGGAAGCGCTTTACCTGGCTTAAAGGTGATTAGGCAGGATCTATTGGTGCATGTTCCTTCTGGAAAAATCATGATCTGAAGGAAAGGAGGAACAGTTCACACATAACATAACGCAATGTTTTTAACAGGGAAGCTTTTTAAAAACATTACAAATCATGAATGTGTAATAGCGTGCATTACATCTAAGTTGCTGCAAGTCATATGTGCAGTTATTTGTCAGCTATGATAGATTTTACTCGTAAATGCCACATTGTTGGTAACTTCGTCCTTTTCATAGACGTCTACTCCTTTTTCAAGAACTTGTTCAGTATCTATGGGCTATGTCATATCATCAGAGAGCCAGTTTGTACTTTTTACTACAAACATAATAATTTCATTTTTAAATTGACTTGTTTTTAAAAATAAATTTGGCACAGATTATGTACAAAAAAAGATCAAATGAAGTCTGTTGATTTTAAAATCAGGTGCCAACAACCACATACATAAGTGTGCGGACCCCCCCCCTTTACCTGAGGCCATTCCCCTCCAGAGTGGGCTCTGCGTTTGATCTCCTCCACAGTCTTCTTTCTGGAGTCCTGGTCTGACCGTGAAACAAACACTGGCCTGATGTACTTAATCAAAGCTAGAAGCAAAAGCAGAGAAAGAGGAGAGAAAATCTAAATGATATAGAAACAATTTGCTTTTTGCATTTCTTTTGACACCTGTGCAACTTAAGATTCTCTGCATGGCCTGTACTTTTATATCCTTTATAACCTTTAGTGGTTAATATAGTGGGAGGGAATGGGGCCTCTGATTCAGACTTTTTTTTACAAATAACACAGGTAATGTATGCACTGCCTATAACAATGACTTTTGCAATGAACATTATGACCATAACTTTAAAACAATCTGGATTAATCCGCATTTAATAGGACTAACACACTGCTGCGGCTAAGAAAAGCAGGCCGCGGAAGACAGCAAAGCTCCTCTTTACATTAGCCACCGCTCTATTGGTGTTCTTAAAACACTTAAATCCAAATGACTCTACAACAGATCTGCACAGTGGTGAAGCGCAGAAGAATGTGGTACTGTTAAATAAAAAGCCTGTTACCTGGATACATACCATGAACTACTGTCAGTAAAGGCAAAACTTTAGCCAAAAATGCTTACTTATCCACACTGGGTGGTGGAAAGGCAAACGTGTTACTCACAGGCAATATTTCAAAATGGAAATTATATAGGACAGCTTTAAACTAAAATTACATTATTAAATATTAAAATTTACGGCCCTTTCAAAGCAGCAATTAAAGTCTTCACACAAAGACTGGAAGCAGAGGAAAGCTGCCAATGTGACCTCATCGTATGTGGCCAGACGTGATCAAAACTCATTTAGATGCTGGATCCTCTACATTTAACACAGTCATTAGTTCCTCGACACTGGCTGCATAAGTCAGCGTTGTTTCACGTGTTGATCACAAATGATGGTCTAGAGGCTTTGAGTAAGGTAGTTCCTGCTACTACGTTGATAAGGTCAGGGTTTTGAATGCCGATGGGGTGATTTGGCTGATGGAAAGAATTTATAACTGTAATTCATACATTTACAAATACTGTCATCCTGTGAGGCAAACATGATGCAGGATGAAACTTAATCCACATGGATTCATATCAGTTAAAAGTGCCTTGGGAAACTCAGCTATATTGTGGGGTAGTTAACACAAATATCTTTTTTTTTTGTATTTGCCTAAAAAAAAAAAAAAAAAGCATGATCAGACCATTTTACCACAAAAACACAACTGCATCTTGACAAAAGTTTTCTCACTTGAGTGACACTACTACTGTTAATTTCACTTCCTATAGCATAGCCACCTGACTGTGTCAAACTAAGAAAACCCTCTTGAGGTGGATGTGAAAGTAGGTGGACTCTAGAAAAGAGGAAAGAAATTAGTGGACTCAAGGGGCATGAAAGCAACGTTGAAAGGGAACTTGCGTTACCCTACACGGCTGAGGAAATTCTTGCCAAAACAGGTAACAAGATGTCAAATATATGGTTAAGATGGTCTTGCACAAGCCAGTAACCAAGTCAGTAAACACAACAAATCTTTCCCATCCCAGCGACTAAATGGAGAATGGACATTTCTGAACTACAAAGGAAAAAAGTACAAGGAAATGGGAAAGGAACTGTAATTAGACAAAGTTTGGGGTTTTGTACATCTTGACAGCATTTGCCTGTACATCCCATCTTGATCATTACATAGGAAAACAAAAGCAAAGTTGCAGGTTTCTCTAAGACAGAGAGTCAAAAAGAAAGGGATATACAAGCTAAGGAGACTGAAGAGAACATAAGATGAAGTGAGGGCACGAGAAGAAGAAATTGATTCCAACTGTGAGCTGTCTGCTGACAGGAAGGGATTAGTTCTCTAGCTAGTGCCCTGCGAGACACTCTACACACGTCACTGAGGCTGATCAGGTCTTAATGCTTATTCTGGATTCCGTTTGCTTGGCCAGGCACTGGTGCCTGGTTCCTAAGGCCAACAGGACTAGGACAAACTAAAGTTGGAAAGCCACGTACATGGATAGCCTTTTAGCATTTTCAGGACAGCCCAGTGTCACCGGACACAGTGAACACAGTGTTTGTGCTCCTTAGAGTCCTTCAAAACGTCATCTTGCGTGCACTGCATCTTGCTTCTGATTGCATGTTGTTGACAAATTGCCAGTGAGTAAATATGTCCAAATATGTTCTAAAACCTGTGATACAAGCATGCAAGGTGGTGATGAAGTGGCTAATTACTGATCTCCAGGGCCGAGCTGGAGGAGGAAAAAGCAAGGCTAAAAGAACACACACCTAGCCCTTTTATGTCCTGCTTCCAGGGGCATACAGCAAATGCCCAAACTGGCAACTACAAAGGAAACTGAACTTGCAAGGTAGTTAATAGGATCTGCTGTTAGCGAGTGTACTGACAGCAATTGAGCAAGTCCTGTTGGACCTCTGCATGAGGCCTTGGGTAGTGCACAGACAATAACTCCAGCTAGCTATCTGGACAGCTCTGCTGTGTGCCAGGATCCTTCACTGGCAGTGGTGCCACCGCAACAACTGATAGTCACAATAATGTCTCTCTTTAACAAGTGCAGGTGGATGATTTCATTTGGGAATCCATTTGCTCTAACATCACAATGATGGATAGTAACTGAGTCAGAGACGCAGGTTGAAACAAAATATGCAGAGACTGTGAGGTTTAAGTGGGATTTCAGCCCTCATGATCTCCCACTGACATAATGAAACAAAAAAACTTTTCCCCAGACATTTCTGGTTCAGGTTCATATTTGAGGCTGCTGGCTAGCGACTACAATAAATACTGTCATATAAAATCAATTTGAGTTATTATATTATTTTCCTTTCCCATTCGGAGTGTGATCATTTATCCAGAGAAGAGTTTTACTAATGACGATGTCACAACACTGCAAAACTGATGCTTGAAACGTCATGCTTTAAAAAGGACAAACTTGCTGAGTCAGACTTGACTAATCAAACGGTTTCTTTCCCTCTACACCAAGGCGTGTTTATTTTTTGTGCATTTACACATTTCCAGGGTTACTCATGCTGTACTTGGGGAAAAAAAAAAAAAAAATCTGCAAAGTGATTGGGCAATCTCTTTCCCTCAGAGCACATCACAACACAAGCCACATATTGCATATACTAAACTCTTCTAGAACACACATGTGGCTGACCAAGTTTGGGTAACAGCTGTACATTTTGTGATCACTGTTCTTCAAATTGGAGTCCTTAAAATATCTGTTCTCTCTCTCTCACAACATAGGAGGTCATAGTCATAGAGGCACCGGTGAGAGCAGTATATACTTGTATGAGTTTGTTACTTACTGCCCCAGAGAGGTATATCCTTGCTCTCAGCCTTCATCACAATCGAGGCCATTGACATTGTAACTGGGATGGCATCAAAGTATGAAGAGTGGGGTGCCAGGGTGAGGATGGGTGCTTCTGCGGGCAATGCCTTTCGCCCTTTCACGGTCATCCAATGGAAACCTCCCGCAAACCACATGACCCGCATGATGATCTTCAGAATTATGTCCACCAGTCTGGAAACAAGATCAAGCGTGTCATTTTCAACTGCAGATGGGGAAAACATAGCAGAAATACAAGGCTGGGAGGGGTCATGATTTATGGTACAAAATAAACTGGGTCAATGAGTGGTGACATGAGTAAAACCGACACCATTTAACAGAAAGAAATAACAGTTAACGCCGTGTGAGGCAGTTTTCCATTATGTATGTAGAATCTGTCATTAGTGCAGTCTAACCCATTGACTCTGTTATGCCTCTCCCCCATTTTCTTTATGGCCAACTTAAATCAAAAGCTGATTGATCGCCAATCTAGACCAATAAACATCCTGGCCACAATCTTGGATTTGCAAAGGTTGCCATTAATTAGCTGGCATCAGCACTAAAATAGATTTGCAAGTTTGATGTGAACCTTTTAAGGGAGCAAAGTGTGATTAATAACTTCACAATGTGCAAAACATCAAACCTGTGTTTCTTTTTTTTTTGCATTTCGTGCACTTGTCTTTTTTTCCCCACAGAACCTTCATTCAGTTAAAAAAAAAAAAAAAAAAAAAAAAAAAAAAAAAAAAATCACTCTCACATTTAAATGCCAAACATCATTTACACCCAAGTCTCTGAACTTGACATTATTCACCTGCTTGTTCATTAACCTTTAGACTAGTATTTGTAGTTTTTTGTTTGAAATTAGATTTCAAGAGAAGGAGACCTGTAGCTGCTGTGGGGACTGTCAAAGTTAAAAAATGACTCAGAATAAAATGAGATAGGCAACATGTATCACATTGGGATTTTGTTAGACTAAAATTGGACATTTAAAGCCCAGTTCAGACCAAAGATTTGCGATGAGACGAAACAGTTTTAGTATGTCGGAGGGAAAAGTTGCAGCTCATCTCCGCTCCACTCAAGCTGGCTGCTGGTGTTGCCTGCAACTCAGCTTGTCAAGTCACCAGCGGCTGGATTCAAAACCTTAGGCATGTCACCTGTTTTTAACTGCTCATCACAAAGTCAGCAGATCAAGTCAGCAAACTGTCAGCTGATCAAAACGGCCAACGTTTGGATGGAAATTCCTCTACATGACTCTGGGAACAGATGGGAGAAACCGACAAAAGAAGGGAGATTTCCTGTCTCAAGTTCACAGCGTTAATTTGCATAAGCCCCCTGGGTATTCTGTTGAGGCACCTATAGACAGCTCCGCATTCTCAACCCTCCTGTTTTTTTGTTGTTGTTTTTTTTACATTTTTGTCGTTTCAACAATACTGGACATGCAGCAGTAGAAAGTAACTCACTTTCACTACTCTCATTCATATTTCAACATGCTACAAATAATACCCAGCCTGAAAAGCCAGCAGCTATAATAGGGGTACAGAGAGAGGTTGCCATGTTGATGATCTTGAATACATAGCAACATCATCTTGTCTTGTTGCATCGGTATAAAATGGCAGGTTTCAGAGCATTGCAGGCTGGCGAATTGCAAGTAGCTGCAAGTTTCACCTTGTCTCACAGTGAATCTTTGGTCTGAACTGGGCTTTCAGGCCATGACGCATCAATGTCAGGCCTTCAGTAAGCATCTGTGCCCCTAATTTGTGCGGGGGGGTCCCACATCATCGTCAGCTTTTTGGCCGATTCGGCATGTTGAATCGGCAGCGGAGCCTGTCGATGACGGAGATCACTCCGATTGGCACGAGAAGAGAAACTGAAGTGAAAAAACGGTTTGTCATGATCGAGAGGGGTGAGAAAACGGAGAAATGGTAAGGGAACACTGCTACTGTCACCTGCTGGTATGGAGAGAACATACATGCTAGTTGGTCATGGGCTATATTCTTTGTGGTGTGTTCAAGTGCAACTTTTTGGACCACACACACAGGTGACATGAGGCGACGCAACACTCAGCTTTCTACACCACTGGCTGACCTGGTGTGCCAGACATTTCAGCTCCTTTTTCATAGTTGCACTCTTACAACCACCAGTGTAAAGTGTAAATTGTTGCAATTCATGTAACAATAAACTCATCAGTAGGTGACCCATTGCACAACAAAGCAATATCTTCAATATCTTTAATGTGTGTGTAATGTGTGTGTAGTGTGTGTAATGTGAAGTAGCATTTCTGAACAATGTGATTTTCTATTCATTGTGAAAACAGCATTGTAAACTGGATGGCTAGCTGCTCACAGCATTCAACCACAGCTGATGTCAAGTCCGAACATGCTTGCACAAGTCTTTGCAATACCAATGTTGAAATTTTACTTCTTTATAGGAATTAAAGAGCTTCCTGAAATTCAGCATTCAAACAAACAAAAACACATATGCGTAACAAAGCACCCACCTCCTCCAGAGGCACTGGGGTTCAACGGTGGTCTCTGAGCGTCCTACTGAGGCCAGGAAGGCAAAAGGCCAAGCCAGCAGCATCATGAATGCAGCCATGAGTAGACGGATGGGAAACAGTGTGACTGTCATTAATGCAATCTGTAAGAGATTGAGGAAAGGAAAAAAAAAAAATTTGTTAATGAAACATATCCAGCTATACACATGTTTAGTAAGTCATCTTGGCACTGTTGCAGTCTCAGTTTGACTTTAGGCTTCACCGTATCAGGACATTTGCAACAACAGCAATAAATGCAGTGAAATTGCATTCTCAATATGGCCCTTTTTGCATGCAGTAATTATACCTACGATAGACACATTATCATGTAAATGTTACATACAACATGTATTCTTTATTATTAAAGGCTCACACAAAACCTGGCACTTTATTGTTTGGGTAAAATGGTGACGGTTTACTTTACAGCTTTTTATGACTCCCTGATAACAGGACTTATCTTCTGTCAATATTTGTCCTGATAGCAACCACTACTGGGCAGCATGAAGTCTATTTGCATTCTCTTATCTGGGGAGAGTTCTTGTCTGACAGGATGGTCAATTCAAATCAGTCAATTTAAAGAAGGTCTTTAAAGTCACTTTTCCGTTCCTTCAAACATACCCTGCTCTGAGAAATAATCATGGCTACATTATGATGGCAATATCTACATTACAGATGTGTTGTCTTGACTATGGGGGGAGGGAGTTGCAAAATTATGTTACACAGTAATCCTTTTACTGTTATCGCAGTGACACACCACCCTACTTTCAGTCTGTTTTCATCGTCCTCCAAATTATTTGCTTAATTATGCATGACTGCCACATAAAGTTCTCTTTTTATACATATATACACTCAGTTGCCAGTTTATTAGACAAACCTAGCTATCTAAGTCCTACGTGCATGAATCACAATGGTTATAATGTTCCATTTGTGTTGAAACTGTGAGGTGTACATTCAACTATATCGTCATTTTAGAGGTTGTAGTTTGTCAGATTATTACAGGACTATTTTTTAGACTGCATGAGTTAAGATAGCTGTACCTAATAAACTGGCGACAGAATGTAAAGTATACAAATTTTCACAAGAAAGAACAAACAACTGAGCTAGGACCTTTTTTCTACAATAAAAAAGAGGCCTTGCTGGGAATGCTTTAGAGCCACTGTATAATGCATTTGTTGAAATATTTATTCAGACCAAAGGCATGAGAATGCATGAATGTCACTTAGAATTAAAACAGGCAATGCTACAAAAGCAGAGAGGTTATTTAGGTTAGAGGGAACTTGGGCATTGTACTAAAAGGCATCTCTCATCATGCAGTTAAGGTTTGTCACAGTCTTAAAAGTGAATGGGAAAACAAAAACATTCATTTGGACAGATAAAACATAGGAATTATATTAGCGGCCAACATTGGGCCTACATTGTAACAATATTAATTGTACAAAATGAGCTTCGTCTTCTTGGTAACAAAATCCCAGGCTAGTCTAAAGCAGCTCCACGTTGGAGGTGTAGCAGTTTGTGTGCATTACTAACGAAATGCAAACCCACAATCATAGTCAATTGTGTACTCCTTGATCTGCAAAACTGCACGTTTAACCATGCAACCGACCATATTATGCAACCAAAGGTTGGAAGAGCAATCCTATGTGTGTGAAGTGAAGTACGTGCTTCAGTGGCAGTTTCACACTAACCTCAAAGTAGACTAAACGTGCCTTGTTCAATTCTGAATACATTGTCAAACCAAGAGAACTTCATCAGCAATTGTTCTTCAAAGCCTGTTGTCCATCATGTGGCTGATGGCCTGTTTTAATTCTGACTCAGATAGATAGATAGAAGTCTTCAAGTTATACCGATGACAAACACACAGCCATGGTCGCAAAACGTGCTTTCCATCTGGTTTAATTGACTTTTCATGACTACATGAAAACTCAAGCAGGAAGTCAGACAGAAAGAACGGAGAGAACTTGAACTGTAGCCTTTTCAGTTGTACTTGAAATGTGTGTATGAGCTTCCTGTTTTCAAAATGTTGATGTCTCAGTCTCACAAGCCTGAGTTATTGTCCTCCTTGGACAGCGTTAGGTCAGGGGGGAGTAGCAGCAGAGTGTTTAGTTTTTCAAACTCATTAACAAGGCAGTTCTGTGTGGTGGTGGGGCACAAAATGAATAATTCAATAATGCTTTAAAGTGCATTATCTAACCATATGTTATGATATATAGTTTTCACACTGTGACAGATTTTGGTTGTAGACTAGTAGGCTAGTTGTAGAGCATGAGGAAAACAGAACTGTGGAACCACCCCCCCCCATTCTGGTCACTTAAAGGGGAAAAATGTCAAGCAGTTCGCTGGTAAAGGGGCAGTTAGACCAAGTAGGATCTGTGTTGATGGTTGCATGCTGCTTCAGGTACTGGTGACAAAACAAAACATAATAATGCATCCCCAAGTTTGAGGGGCTTCTAAGATGAAAAATACAACAACATAAAAAAGACAAGCTCACAGGGGCGCCTTTTTAAGCTTTACTTTAATCACAGCTCTCAAGCAATACTGTAAATGAGTTATTGACGCTGTACTGGGAGTTACTCAACCTTTAAGTTCACCAACTGCACCTTAACATTCTGTCTGATGAATATGAATGACTATTCTTGTGAGGAACACATCAGTTACCCACCTCTTATGCCAATCCACAGTAATACTGATCTCTGTGGGAATAAGCTATTGATTCATTGCTGCTCTGGCAGGATCGAAACAGATTTAGGTCTTTGCGAGGTTCCCCAATAAGTCACACAAGGAATACAAATCAGGCTTGTAAAAGCTAAGATGGGAATGAAATTAGCTTTAACGTTAGCAGCTTGCCCTCTTGACAATTTACCAACGTTTAGGGTTCAAGGCTAGATTAGGATTAGTATGTTTGCTGATGCACCAAATCAGAAACAAAAACACAGCAATAAGTTCTTACATCAAGTCTATGCCAATCAACTCTGTGGATCGATTAATTAGCCCATCAAGTTGCAAAACTGCAAGAGCATCTTTATATAGACTGAAAGGTCAGGCTACTGAAATACAATATAGCCCTTTAATGAGTATCATTCACAAGTCTCCACAATTGCCCCAAACATTGTAGCAACTATGGAAACGTTTATTTAGTCAAACATAACCACCTTATTATCTATAAACCCCCATGTCACACAAAAAACTAAAAGTCTCAAGTTACCAAAAAGAATTAAAGGTCTCCTCTCACCTGTATGGTCTACAGCAGCCATTTGCAATCTAACAAATCTCATCTGGTCCTATTACAATCACTCCTTGACAAGCACTAGGGAAGGTTTTACAAATATAACCATAATAGCCAAAAAATTATGTGCAATTGTAACACTGAACAATCTACAATCTCTACGGGTTAATCAGTCTATCGACTGCGAGACAGAACTATCACTTTTTGCTCAGGTCTTCTGAGTTTCAGTTCAGATTGCATCTTCCTCAAGTTTCTGTGGATGCGAAAGCAAGACCGGCACAACTTGCTGAAAACAGTTGTTCTCAGTTACATCAGAACAACCAGGAAACTCAATTCCATCACTTCATGACCCACTTTTGGGTCAGCATTCAAGAAACCGGTTTTAAGCGCCTGGCCTCTCTGGCTTCTTTAATGCAAAGTCATGACACATGTATGCAGTTTACTGCTTCATTAATACCTTTCTTGACTTTATTACGTAAACCTTGCGGGAGCAACCATAAAGAAAACCCAAGTTCGTTAGTTTTGATGCACCTGACTTTCTACCTTTGTCCCTTTCATTCTCTGTCAAAAGAGATAGAAGGAAAGAAATGTGTGTGAGCCTCCCCTGGTCACTATTCTTACTCGTAACAAGACACGCTTGTATGCCTGCTATGCCAGAGTAGCGCCATTCATAAAACGGAGGCTCTCCCATTAGACTGAACTCTGTTACTGAAAATACCTCACAGCTGTGTCCCAATTCCACACTGTTTACTAATTATTTACAGTATACCCCATGCACTCATTTTTAAAAAAGGTAGCCATTTTGACACTTTAATGTGATTTACTCTTTGTATTTACAGGAAATAATACTAGAAGTATTGCTGGATGTCAAACTGCAACTTTAGAAAGCTGCTGCCAATTTCAAATTTAACACACTATTCCCAAGATAAAAGACATTTGTTCTTTCATCATAGCGCTCTGTGTGCCAAGAGCTCACCAACAAATTACAGTCATGTCGAACAATTTTAGAATGCATGCTGACATTTTTAATCATACTGTGTTGGTCTTTATTCCAGTGTGACCGTACTACATATTCTACCCTGATGAGAACAGTCAAACAGGGACACAAAGCGGGGAAATGGCTATCAAACCTCATCTGAATCCCAATGCTACTGTGCAAATGTATGTTTTATTGAACCAGGATCCATTCAATCAATGTACTGATTAACGCTGACCCATGGCTCACGGTGGACGGACACACACACACACACACACACTCACACAAGCTCCCATAACTGTTTAACCTATTCAGAGATCATATGCGATTAAATACACAAAGGCCCACATGTGCCTCCAAATTTATATGCAGCCACAGTTTGAAAGAACAAGATAATAAAATGTGCACCCAAACACGATATGTGTGTGTGTGTGTGTGTGTGTATCTATGCATGACACATGTTGTAATATTGGCAGGGAAGGCACAATCTTTTCATGTGTGCAGTATCTAAAAGATACAGCAGCCTTTTAAACCACTGATTTTTGCTCTTGCCTCTGCAGGCTGCATCCAAATTATGCACATTTTCACAGCTTTGGAGCAATGAAGCTCAAAAATATACAACTTGTGACAGGTAGCCTGAAGTGGCCTGCAAGGTAACACCTTTAGCAGAGAAGCCTGAAAGCTCTAAATCTGATTATCAACAGCAATGACGGGTAACGCTAGCTGGGCTGCATGTCTTCCTCTGCGCTGCAATATTGCTCTATTTCATCAGATAACTACCCCATTTCAAACGAGACTGGTCAAATAACGTGTGAGCATTAGCAGCTGGGGTTAGTCGCAAATGGGGCAAAAATAAAGATGACTGTGGGTTTTCCACCCCTTTCTCCACCCTGCACATCCACACGTGTTGGTTACTGGTTGAGAGGGACGCACCATGATGGCCAAATACACAAATACACACACACACACACACACACACTAGAGAGGCTAGAAAACGGCGCTGCGTTTAAAATAAATGGCACATTTAGTTGTTTCAGCACAAACGTGACATTTTAAAAGGCTACCGAGCAACATGCTCGTGTCTAACATGCTGTGATAACAGTTAAAGAGCAACAAGCTAGGCCCATCCTGGACAGGCGGCCATGCTCCAATAGCGGTGTCTCATTTTCGTGGATTGTTAGCATGTTTTTGGTTGAAAGGAGTTGATTTTCGCGGTTTGAAAACTCATGTGTAGGTATATACGTGTCGCTGCTACATCTTGACGGTATTTTTCTTTCAATACCAGTCTCATCTCTGTTACGATACAGATTTGGAGCAGAGCAGCGAGCCACTCAGGGCAGGAGGGAGAAAGCAACATGTATGTAGCCACCGTTAGCTGGCTGGCTAACACTATTAGCTCAGCTGACTGCATGCAATCAGGAAAAAAACTGCCAAGTTAAATGATGGTGACAGCCTCTCCACTGTGTCGCACTAAGGTGTTAACGTCCTACAAACTGCTACAACAGCACGTTGACATAACTGTGGGAGAGTAAACCATTTGCCTGCGAGCATGATTTTTACCTTTGCCTTTTCCAGAGGGGTGAATTTCAAGACGTGCACAAAAGGGTTTCTGAACGGAGGAGCTTGGTCCATCTTCTTTCCATCTCCTTCCGTCGCACATTGCCTGTTGGTCGGTAACCTCATTCTTACAGGCAGTAAGGCCAGTCGAGGTTGCAGGTATATCCTTAAGATTCAAACCAGAAAATTGATTGTGCCTGAAAGGAAGACTCTTCACGCAAAAAAAAAAAACGCAGCTCCACTTGTCCGTCTTGCACGGTGGCTAATTGAGGTGGCAGTGCAGGGTTATTACCGTTATCTTTCTCTCCCGGACAGCATGGAGGGATAATGGTTAGCTCAAGGATTAGCTGGGGATATCTGAAGTCGCCGCTATCTTTCTGCCTACAGTGCGCAGGACGCCTTCCTCCTCACCGTGTTCCCCAATCTGCCCGCTAGCTCTGGATGCTAACCGAGCCACGACTCCTCTTCTCTGACAGGGCGCATGCGCAGGACACATCCTCCGTATCCACACCATTGTGCCTAGCACGATGCGATGCTGCCTTCAAAACCCTCCAAAATATCGTAATTTCGAAGTCAAAGCATTGGTTTGCAATACTTGTCAATTGGCATGGGGGAAAAAAATGGGCTCACGTAAACCAATATAAGTGCCACACAATGCACGTGCTTGTACATAGCTGGGATAGATACAGAACTGAAAGATACAGATTACTGAGATACAATATTGTATGCTGCTATAATGTGTTTCATGTGTTGGATGTTACTGCATCTCTGCCATTTATTTATTTGTTTTTGTTTGTTTTTAACTCCTGTGCTTTTTTGTGATTTCTTGTTATGCGCCAAAATACCAAGTACAATTCATTGTGTGTGATTCTGATAACAGGCCAATTTACTTTCAGAAAGTGTGAGTGTGTGTGTGTGTATGAGGAGGCAGTACCGGCTGCTTTGCTTGGTACAAAAAGGAAAGGTTATACCTATTAATAGCAGACTAGAATTGGACTCCAGCTCTTTGTGTAGTGGAGGAGTGGGAGTCATAAAAGTTGGTGTTTATAATTGGACGGCTTAGTGAAAATGTACAGTAAAGTGGGTTTTATGGTCCACAAGAGCTATGTCTGTCCATTGCTACAACTCAAGTGTGTGTGTGTGTACGTAACTGAGTGGGTGTAATGCTCCGCATACAGTCATTGGTGCTATGACATGAGTCACAACAGCATTACACTGTGGATATAATATTTATAGATGAAACATATTTAAGGATGGTTTATAGTCATCATTGCGTAGCCTGTTTGTGGGGAACTGCGAATTGTACACTGATGCCATAAGTTATCTCATATCTCTGAAGGATACCATCAGTTCCACAAAGTCCAGATGTTTAGCAGATTTTTTTTTACCTGAATGTATGAATCTGAATACAAATCTATATCTCTTTAAGTGAATGAATATGGGCAGAATATATCTAATATTAATATTATGATATAATAATACAGAGGGGGGCCTTTATGACGCATTGTTATGAGTGCTGAAGTTATACCCTATGTGGAAACGGATGAAAACCATGAAATGGACCTTATAAAATAGAAATAAGTATACCAATGTGGGTTCATTTGATCTGTTGCACTTATGTTTCACAGCTAAATAAGATACTGAACGAGTAGATTATCCCAAAAATTTGCGTGTAATTGAAAATATAGAGGCAAAATATAGAGACAACTCATAGAGGATTGGTGTACTACATATAGTGCATTTGACAATTTTGCACTGATGTCATGAAGAGGCCTGATATCTTTGTGTTTGTATCTTAAATTTTGTGTTTTGTCTCACAGTGGTTAAATGTAAAAGATCTTCATAACTGATTATATGCTTCCCTCTAGTGGTGAAAACCTCACAGTACATTCAGGGGGATTTCAGGAGAAAAAACACAGCAGCAATACATCCATCTGTACACACACACACACACACAGAGCTACAGATACAGCTGTTGTCAACCTTACAGTCCAATTCACAGCACATATTCACCCACGCTACTACATGCATAGCTGGACTCCAATTCTAACCTGCTAATAATAGGTATAACCTTTCCTTTTGTTCCAAGCAAAGCAGTCAGTACTCTGAATCTAGAGCACCCAGCAGAAAGAAAGGAAACAATAATGACTCGTAAAATACTGAGATACAGCCTAATTACATATGATACTGTGAGCTTTAGTATACAGTAGAGATGGCTCGTATGTGCCTTGCAAATAAACTTATTGCGTTTACGGTTCACGATGCTTGGTTGATTTCCAGCCTCATCACAAAAGTATTGTATGCTGAAATGATATTCAGAAAGAACAATAGTCTAGTCTATTCAAAAAGCTGTCATTCATTATACCCGGCAACAACTGACTTGTATTAAATTACTCTTAATCATAACTCCCTGCTTGTCCTGAAGGAAGTTTCGCATATAAATATGTAACTGGAACAGAGTGTAAGTATAGAAAATAATAAATAAATAAATGAATAGATAAATAACTAAATGAATACTTTAATAAAATGCTCAGTCCAGAAGTCTGGTTGCCCCCAAATGAGTATCTCTCTGACACAACATTTTATTTGGCTATTTCTTATTTGTCCACTGTTCGTGTATGTAGTGAAGTGCACATTATACTAAAGTACTATTGAGTAGGACAGCTTGAAATCATAGCCTGACAGAAATAAAAGTTTGCTGACGACCAAGTTGATACGACTCAGACATGCAGTAGAGAACACTAAAAGCATGATTTGTTTTTACAACAGTGCTTTACTCTATTGCTTCTCAACTGAATTTTGTGTGCACAGCAGTTTGTAAAGTCTCTTTTTTAGACAGAGTCCCTCAGTTGCAAACCTATTGATTGGACTACATGTTCAAATAGGTACTCAAGCATGTTGTGTGAACAAAGCTGCTGTATTTTGGAAGCTGTTTTTTTTTTTTATTTATCACACTTGATTTCTCCTCGTCCTCCCAACAATCATGTTCTTGCTTACAGTTTTTGTAATTGCAAGTATGTCAAGATCAGCCAGTCAAAACACACATGCAGAAACACGTAGCCTGCACTTTACGCAAGGACGGACACACAAACACATACATACAGACACACACGCACACCATTCAACTTCATATTTTAATTTGGGTGTAGAACATGCAGTCAAAGTGCCCCGTGGGCTGACCATATCGGGTCGTGACATTTGCATTTGACAGGAATCACATCAGACAGGGTTAATACCGGAGAAGATGGAGTGATAGAAAAAAGGGAAAAAAAGTGGAAAAGGTTTCCCCCATTCCTCCTACATCCCCTTCCCTCTCTCTTTCCCTCCTTCAATCCCATAGCTGAGGTGCTTAAATTAAAAAGGAAGAAATGCAATTTAAAGACATGGGGTAAACAATCACAAAACACTTGTTTCTGGAGGAGACACAATTTCCTGGTGCCTTGTCCAATTTCTTATGGCCCGGAGGGCTGCCGCATGCGTTTTAACACCTGGTTCTACACCGCTGATTAAAATTGTAATGCCAGTGTTGAATCAATCCATATGACATTTTGGAAATACACAAGTATCAGGACATTTTATTTATACAGCATTTTTTCTATTGTTTTCATTTGGAAAGAGAAAGGTGCAAGGTGGTGACTCGCAGTGGGTGTCACTACTATGCCTTCCAACTGTTTAAAGGGAAGTTTCAATATCCTAAACAAGTATGTAAGTATATGTCGCTATCACTGCTGTACGTAGTATTTGCTCAAAGCAGTACAATGTACTGCAGAACCTAAAATGGGACAATTATCAACGTACTTATGGTTTTGTTAGCATTACTGTGGTGGTCGTTATTAAAAGTGGCCTAAGATCTATTCCTTTTGGAAAAGTTAGGGAAGGGTGACGCATGTCCACCTCAGGGGGCAGGGGCAGTAACGATGGCAAGCATCATGGGTGCCTCCCACTAATGCAAACGTGCCTCTAAACTTACTTAACTGAAATAGCCTCTAGCATTTGGCCAAATCAACCCATAAAATTTGGCCATGAAGCAAATATATGAACACAGAATGCATCTTGCTGAAACAAAGAAAAGCAGAGGCAGAGCATTAGAGTAAGACAAAGAGAGAGAGAGAGATCACTGCAGACAGTCAGAAGACCAGGCGGAGAGTCAAAAGATAATTTAAGGGCAAAAATACAAATGAGAGTGTGTTAGAGCAGCAAGAACAAACGAAAGGGAAAGGAAGGAAAGAGAATGAGAACAAGAGAGAGAATGTCCAGATTTTTGTACCACTGTTATATCAGTATACCCCCTCAGGCCAAACATCTGAGGCAGAGTGACAGACGGACCGTTGTTTGCTTCACACCACAGTAATGTTTTACCAGCCCCTGCGCCCATGTCAATCAATGGCCGGCATGTTCCAAAACATATTCAACACACAAAGAGAACACTTTGGCTTGAGGAAATGGATTGTGTGCAAGATTGGCAGGGGACTGGATGTGTCAATCACAAAGGCCCTTTGTTTTACCTCTGTCCCAAGCTTCAAGAACAAAGACATATCCTTTTGTTTCATTCGTCTTTGTATGCGATATAAACACATGAATTTTCTGTTGTACGTTTGGCTGCAAGAAAAAAACACTTTTTATGTAAAAAAAAAAAAAAAAAGCTCAAAAAAGTACAATGCTGTAGATCTATCAGGTAAAATTGGAATTCACAATACTCAGCCGTATGCAGCATGCTCTTGTGAGAGCACTAATCTACACATTTCATGATATGCTGACGATGAGTGCAGGATGAGGGGGGGATAGAGGTGGGTAGGCAGTCAGATTGTTAGCGTTTGAAACCACAATTTCACACAACGGACATTTGAAATCTGAGAGAGCTGCTGGTCCCTTCTCTGGCACTGAATCTAAGCAGCTTCTCTCTGTTTTTTTTTTTTCTCTTTTCTCATCTCTCTTGTCCTTTCTTCCTGTCTGGCCTCTCCAGGTGCCGCGGTATCTCACAGCTAACACAGGAATCCATGAGCCATGTACATCCGCGGCCCTTTGAAAGAGGAAGCCACTTTGCCGCTCATCTTGGAAAGCACCTTCCGTCGTCCTCTGTGTTCCTCAGGGAGATGAAGGGGGCTCCTGCGAGAAGAGCGGGTTTTGTAACCAAAGCCACATGCTGGGCAGGACAGCCAGTTGTAAGACAAGAAAGATCTTTGTGGGGAACACAAGTGCTTGGCTGTCCTCTTGCATGCCTGTCTGTCAGCAATGCTTTGCTGGCTGGACACCTGTACAACTGTAATTTTACACAGGCAAAAACAAAGACATGCTACACAGGGGGGCGTGTAAAGAGGGATTATACAGGCGCGTGTTTGTGAGTGTGTTTTCTTTGTAAAGAATTCAGTGAGTGGTGCTGAGTGCCCTCCTCTGAAGGGTAATGTTTGATGGGGGAAATTCATCACCCTCCATCTCAAAAGAGTCAGCTTTTCAGGAGGTGAGACTGATGTACTGAACAAATGAATGTGACATGTGACACATATGAAAAAATGTTGCTGGGGATATTCAAGAGATGGCCTTTGACCTTGACAGAAAGCCGGGTTACGGCCGGTGTGGGCACTGAGTGACGGAAGGACTGAGAATTTTGGATTTTCAACATGCTTTGATCGTCTCCGCGCAGGCATCACTTTCAGTGGTGTTCTCAGGCTTCTTGAAAGAAAATAAGAGAGAGAGATGGAAAGAAAGAAACACTAAAGTACTGAATAAACGGGGGGGGGGGGCATAAGCCTGTTTGGTAATGAAAGGGGAGGTCATGGCTTTGGAATGTGACTGGATGATAGAGAGCAGGAAGAGGACCCATGCCCTGTTGTGCTATCGTCAAGGGTCGAGTGTTAGTTGACAGAAACCACTGATCTGCCTCAGTGCTAAAACTGTGATAAGGCACTAGGACATCGGTGACTCCTGTCTGTGTGTGTATTTGTGCGTGTAAGATGCACATAAAACCAATGGTTTCGCTTTCAAAGGGAATACAGGGGATATACGATCAACTATATAGCCTAATTTCTTTCCTCTTATTAATTATTTCGTCTTTTTATCAATGATTTCCACCGCAGTTGGAATGCTCACTATATCTCACACCAGACTGTCATGATACACTAGTTGAGAGGCAGATCTTTCGACAAGCATCACTCCGGTTTCTGAAGTATAAAACAACAGTGCCAAAATCATAGTGTGGCAGGTGTTATGCTTCATAATTTAGTAGGAATAATCTATTATGTATATGAGTTGGCTTAAATGATACTCACTAAAAGGCACACCCATCACTTCAGTGGTCCACATCTCCTGTTATGTGTGAGGCACTTTCAGAGGAAGTCCATAAAATAGACTTGAAAGGGAGGAGCTGAGGCCCCTGTGTTTAAGATGAAAAGGCATCTTTACATTTTACAGTAGATTTCTTGTTTCACGTTTTTCACAGAAGAGGATTTTGAAGGTTAAAATGCAGTCATTTTTATTTTGTTCCTGATCAATGGAGCAACAGCGTCATATATCAAAGTTAATGGAATCGTTTGAAATTTTTGGGAACTGGCTCAATTTCTTTCTTGCAAGAGTTAGATTGACCCACTCTCATGTGTGTGTGTGTGTGTGTAAAGATGAATATGAAATTTAAGTTGGCAGGCAATTCGCTTAGCTTGGCACAGAGACTAGAAAGAAGCAGAAACAGCTAGCGTCGCTCTTCCTACTACCATCTCTAAAGCGCAATAATTAACTCACCATATATTGTCTGTTTAATCTGTACAAAAACTGAAGGATAAAAACAATATGTTGAGGTGTTAGAGGTGAATTATGTCCCAGGCTATTTCTTGGCTAGGTGCGCTAACTTCCTACAGTCTCATCATCAGTAATCTAACAAGCAAGAAAGGGAATAACTATCAAACCATTACTTTGAAGATGTTTTAAAGAAGCAACATGTACATATGGACTTGCATAGAGAAGTAGCATTAGGTTTCACCTATTTCTATTCATTTCTAAGCATCCAAATAATGGGATGACATAGTGCCATATGGGTCTTAGACAGGTCAATGCTCAATGGACTGCACACATGTAGCATATTACTACCTTAGTGGACAAATCGCTATACATTTTCCTTCTCATTTACCCATTCATACAAACACTCACACCCTGATGATAGTGGCCTGCCATTCCAGAGCAATGCTGGGCTCAGTGTAGTGCAGTGTCACTTAGACATGTACTACGCAACTGCCATGTTCACAAATTGACTGCATTGTTATGTGTAATTTCCAAGATTCTGTTAATGCTCTTTACTATACAGTACACTTTCAAAAAGAAAGACAAACATACCAACAAAATTATCTTTATCTCTAACATTTCAATTAGTGGCTGAAAAGTGAGTTCCCTCCCTTCACTCCTGTCTCTGTCAGTCCCTCTCAACCTTTATACTGGACTAACTCAGAGTAATATACATCAACACTCATTCTAAAGCGGCAGCACAAGCAACATAATCAGCCCATCCAAAGAGGGCTTTGGTTCAATTACATGACACAGTAGAGGACCAACACAAACATTATTTCAACCGATAGGGCAAATGTCAAGTAGACAAGGCTGAGCAGAGACGGAGAGACAGAATCAGAGAGACAAACAGAGGGTGAATTCTTTTCTTGACAAGCAGATTGAAAAGATGTAGAGAAAAACAAAATTACCCTCCTTTGATAGGAATAAGTGGTAAGGGAATGCGGGAATGGAAGAAGGGTGGGGCGCATGGGAGGATGAATTCGCAATAAGATTGGTGAAAGGCTGATGTCCCATTTCTCATGTCAGATGTTCTTGGTAAGTTTTTTTTTTTTTTGGGGGGGGGGGGGGGGTCTCCTACCGTGTCTCCACATCTGTCAACACTGCAACAAATGTGTCCTTTTTTCTCTCTCTCTCTCTCTCTCTCTCCCATGTCAAGTCCTGTTCCATGAGGCAGATTATGTTTAGTCTAATTGACAATCTATGGTGATGACAAAGATATCAAAGCAATGGGATTTTGATTTCACTCTCTCTTTTCCTGTTGGACTTTTCTGTCTCTTTCCCTCAGTCATTTCCTCATCTTCTCCGGCGGATCTAGTTTGAATCTCTATGGCGGCGGTGACAACCCAAAGGTTGGAGATTATGATTGTAGGGTAGCCACTTCTAATCCTCAGACTTGGGAAAATATGAGTTTAGAATGAGTGAATGAATAAGGAGAGGAATCTCCTTTCCTCTAATGTAACCTTCATTACAATATTTATTCTTTGATCTTGAAAAGTTTATTTTAATGTTCACCTTTGTCAAATTTAGGTTTGATGCATCATCTAAAATGAGCTTTGTTTAGTGATGATTAAAAAAATAAACACTGTAATGATGTTTTACTGAATAAACCTTTTTTTTGGTATGTATTTATAGATACATGTGTGTGTATGTTACAAAGTGGGATATGTCATATAGGATTTGTTTTGTTGCAGTACTAGCTGTGAGCAAATGGAGGAGCTCTAGTGATGTTCTTTTGACCACATGGGAAGACCACTGGGAGGACCGCAAGACAAACATTGTGTCTGTGTGTGTGTGTGTGTGTGTGTGTGTCTGTGTGTGTGAACGTCTACATCTGTATGAATGTGTGTCCTTGCTGCATGTGTTACTGCATTTACAGTATGTGTGTATACCTCTGCACAAAAATACACATGTATTTATGCACATGATTATGTGTGTGTCTCTGCATGGGGGCCATGTGTGGTTTTATGTGCACGTTTATGCAGCATTTCAAAATGAATGTAGACAGTAGTAGTGTGGTTATGCCAGTTTTCCAGAATCACGTGATCTATGAACTATCTTGACTGGAAGTTTTGTGTGACTGGCTCCACTTTATTTGAATTGTAAAATGTTAATGTTAATTTTATCACAGGTGTCTTGACTTTAGATCACCTATGGGAAACTTGGAGACCTTTATAAATGAATAAGCATGCATACCGGATGTGAAGGTAATTGGATATCTTGAGGGACTTGTCAGATTATGAATCTAATGTGGATTACATTTGGATGGAAAAAAGGAATTCCTGTAGTGATCAGTAACTAAAAGGGATTGTCACCATCTGAAAGTCAGGAAACTGTCTGTGGCTCAGTAGAGCAGATTGAATGCGTGTGAAAGAGCGGTCTCCTCCAATGTAGATTCCTCCTGTTTGCATTGGTGAATGTTGTGTAAAAGCCCTTGAGTGGTTGAAAAAAGTAGAAAGGAGCTTTACAAGCACAGTTTACTCTGTTGCTTGAGAAGTCTGTGAGATTGTGAAACTATCAGGCAGCCTAGTCAGGTCTTTTGTGTCAAAGTATCTGGATTTGTGAAAAAGATGAATAAAAACATTAGATCCTAGAATGTCACAAGCCTGTACTAATAGGCCACAATACACCAGTAAACCTACCAACCTGACACTTTTCACATTGTGCTTTTGTACCTTCATAGAGATCTGGGACAGCTTAGCTTTTCACACACATTTTTACATGAGACATCTGCTTGTACCAAGCATAAGTGATTGTATAATTCTCAGAATTGACTCCTGAAGAGAGCAGAATTCTTAGAGCAAAGAGAGCATATATATATATATGTATATATATATATATATGTATAGTAGTGTAATTATAGCTCAAATAATGCATGCTATCCATGAATGAGAAAAGCGGAGGAAAGTAAAGACCTGAAGGTCAGCGTGCATTTGGCTCTGGTCAATAAGTTCCATAACTTGTAATTATGAGAAGAAAAAAAAAAGATTATTCTCGCAAAAACCTCTCCCAAGTGCATTGAAAAGGAGAAATAAAACATGAGAGGATTCTGTGTAGTTTTGAAAAGTAAATGTACTTTTCCACTGCGGCTGCAAACAATGACATTCAACAGCAGACAGATTATCAAGCAGAAACATCCTTTCTCTACATCTGAAACCCAGCTGTCTCACAGCCTTTACATGGTGTTAAAACTGTTCCGGCACAATGGTTGACATTGGTCTTGGAGCAAAGAAAACAATGGCCCTACACGCTCCTATCAAACCCTTACTTAAATCCCCCCTTTTACCCTGCTTTCATTCTGTGTCATTCTGCCTTGTATCTGGCCAGGACTTACAAGTCTCCGGCTGTGACATAAGGGATTCCATGTTGTCCACTCCTAACAGATTACACAAGGACGCAAGACAAAAGAACAGCAACACGGCCTGTGCATTTATTTGCCTTGGTAAAGTGAGAGGAGGAGGAAGGAAGGGAGTCAAGAGAGTGATGGGGGGGAGGGAGAAAACGAGAGACTGAGGGGTAAAAAGAGAATGGAGGAAAAAAGAGAAAGAAAATGTTACTTATGGATATAGATAGTTATGGACACAGAGAGAAAATTCTAAAAGAAAAAGGGGGAGAAAAAAGGGAAGCATTTCTTTTTAGTCTCTCCGGTTATCACTGGTCCAAGCCAGCATCTTTATTCTACCAGGAGAAAATGCTAATCATCAATCTCAGGCTGCATGCTATGTCTCTGTTTAATAGCTGATAGGGAGTCTCCACAGGCTGCTTTGCTGCTTTGTTTAAAATGACATATAATGGGACTGAGCCTTATCAGTGTCTCAATGCATTCTCTCTCTCCCAGTCTCTCTCTTTCCTTCTCTCGCTCTCTCTGGGATTGTGGTCCAGTGTAAAGGAATAAGGAATAGCAAGCCTCGATTGATTTTGAGCCAGGGATAACTTAATCCATCAATTTAACATGAAATGAATATGCAAAAGTGAAGGAAGGGGGGCAGCCTCTTCAACAATGACAAAAGAGGAGGACAAGTGAATAAAAGGGGGGAGAGAGAGAGAGGGAGAGAGAGAGAGAGAGGGAGATAAGGGGATGGATAAGAGGAAGAGGATGAGGATGGGGTTGCTATTATTTGTTACTACTTCCAAAAAACCATACTCTCATCTTCATGGCAAATCCATCACCAGACGTTTTGGTTTCCCCAATATTTTAAAAAGACAAATAAGATGTACTGGAACCATATCAAAATCACAATTCACTGTTGCGCCCACAAATAAATCTGCTAATGAAAATACATCACCACTGTAACATCATTTAAGATGGATCAACAGACCGGTAAGGGAAACACTGCCTTATATGTACGTAGGGACTACTTCAGTGAGAGGTCTGCGGGGTGATGTGTTGGTGAAAAATTGAGGTACTGGTTAAATATTGAAAAAGACAATGTTGACTTGACGCATGAGATGTGATGCGCTCACTTTCAAGGTGTTTAATCCAAACCACAATCTTTCCCTCGCATTATTTTACCATTACGTATGTGCACACTGTGGAGTTTTGAGGACTAGTTGCCCTGTGGAGCATTATTTTTAAGTGGGTCTCTGTTTTGTTTGTTCCTCTGCATGCACATAAAGATGCATGCGATGGATGAATCTCGCAAATAGTTTCACACTATTCTACTTATTTACAAGTGGTGGAAATGTGTTTCTTGACTCGTTAGATTCATCTGAGATACTCGTGTTTGGTGATTTTCATGTCATATTGGGCTGTGACTGGTCATTGCTTTGGTGTTACTTGTCCCTGTGATCTCACAGACAGACAGTGTATCCACTTCTGTCTCATTTCTACACTGCCAGAACTTCCAAACAGCTGTATATTTTCTTTATCTGTTCAACCGTGGTGGCGTTTGCTACCTATGCTACTGTAAAAGTTCTTTTATACAGTCTTGTATTCCAAAAAAAAAAACACTGTAGCGGTGAAATGCACCACTTCCTGTGGAGAAGAGGACTTTTTTTTCTGTTAAAAACCAACCTGGTTCCAGCTTCTATAAAAAATGTGAAAGTTCAGCTACAGATAAGTACAAAACAGGCATTAGTTTCTATATGTTTGTTGTAGCTACAGCGATGGAGGAGGATGGTGGACGATGCTGTTAATCTTACACAGACTCAGCATAGCATCCATGAAACTGCTACATTTTGACAATTATAACAATACAACACGCAGATTTAAAGGGAGGAGACAGACAGTGATGCATCTGGTATTAAACTGAGAGGTTAGAGTATTGATTATACAATCTTAATTGATGAAAGCTGTCTGATTATCCGATAAACTCCTGTTCAGAAACTGCGGTGGTATATTGATGATTCTTTGATGTGTCTTCATGCTGTGTGTGTGTGTGTGAGAGACAGAGAGAGGGAAGGGGACAGAGATAGATCTACCAGAGATAGACCCACCCTCCAAGGAGGTGTCAATCAATGAATAAAACACGTTTCCATACATACATACAAATCATAAATTACTCCATATAATCTATAGAACCTCCACCACCCACATAGCTTTAGCTGGCAATTATTTATAAACCATTAGGCATGTATAACAGGCTTTTTTTAGGGTAATTCTCACCATCGAAAAGTCCCTAATTTTATTGCACGCATCATTACTGCCATCACTGTCAAACTGCTGCATCAGATGAACCATGTGTAAGATTAAATATGAAAAATGTGTTTCTTCATGCCCTTTTTGGTGCTCTGTTGGCAGTAGTGGAAGTGATAATCCAGTTATCTAATTTATCTTTTTAGGACTGCCTACTGCCAGGTTGGTCTTTACCTTCCTGAAGACCTCCTTAACCCTCCTGAACACAGGAGTGTCGCCTTTGTGTTTTTATTGAATTAACTGGTCCTGTTTTTTTTTGTTGGCCTTAGAGGTGAGTCCTAACACAAGTGTACTTTTGTAAACGGACTCTCTTTTCATTCATTCTCCCTGACAGAAACAGACAGAAGTTCCCACAATGCACGTCACTTTTAAATAACTTAAGCTTCACGCATAATCTCACAAATTCATTTTTTCCAGAACATTTCAGAAATTCATTTTAGCACCCTCACATTTAAGTACTGGCGTTTGAAAAAAGTTTGCAAACTTGAGAGTGGGCTAAGTAATGACTTTAAATCTAAATTGAATAATCTAGTTTCGATATTTCCATTTCTTCACCGTCATGCACTTACAGGTTGCCACTGTTTATGGTGGTTTCGGGTCAGCAGCTTGTCTGTCACATGATCAGGAAGGAAGAAAAACATTAACATTGAACATGGGCTGGAGCAGATGAAAGCTCTTGGCCTGACTGTCAGTGCTCTGAGGTGATGAGAGATGTCATTACTTATTCATGAGTCCTAAATGCAGAGCAGAGGAGATGGGCATGGCTGACCCTGAATCAGAGAGGGTGGGTTATGTGTGTGTGTGTGTGTGTGTGTGTGTGTGTGTGTGTGTGTGTGTGTGTGTGTGTGTGTGTGCGTGTGCGGTGGGGGATATTAGATGAAAGCAGTGTGATTGAATTAAACTCGGTGTGCCACCTGTGATGTTGACTTTATCTACGGGGCCATCTAAGATAAACAAAGAGCATATATTCAATTGATACTTATAAATATAATATAATCTTCTTTTGGTCATGCTGAAACATTCAAAGTTTTTGACAGAGAGGGAAATCAAGGGGAGTTTGGAGTCTGTGTTGTCTATTGGGTTCTTTTGAGAATATATTCAACTTTGATTAGTGCAAACAGCACTAATAATATGCATGCGTCTGTGAAAAGATATGCTCACTAAACATCTACGTTACTGGTGGTTTTACATGTTTTGGCCCATTACCAACAAACGACAGTATTGTTTGAAATTTTCAGAGCACAGCGCAAGATGTTAGATTGATGGGATGGAACTGGTCAAGTTGTCAGTTTGTTAATGAACAAAAAATGTGTAATTCAATGAGAAAGGGCATAAACTAAAAATACAACAATTATGCTTTATCAAGAACTAATTGACAATAATGACAATAATGAATGTCAATATTAATTATTGTTGTTAAAGCAAAGTGGTATTGCAGAGAATTCACTGGTGAGGACGTAGGAAAAACATAAAAATAAGTTCCTTTACTACTTATTCAAATTAAAAACTACTACCCACTGACTTGCATAGGGTAATTTTCAATTTGAGTAAGTAGTGAAGGAACTTATTCTTATGTCTACTGAAAGAATCATATCAGTGGTTGTGCACATTGCAAACCATTTCCTACATCCTCATCAGGCTGTCTGGCTTAGGTTTACCAATTATAAAGTGAGCAAAACCAGCATAGTGGCAACTGCAACTGCACCAAAACATATAAAAATAAGTTAAAGTACTGATATATATATATATATATATATAGGTTAAACAGGGATGCAGTTGAACAAGATGTAAAGTATCATTACTTGCTGTAATTAAACTTCCACCCTTGAGAGTTATAAATAAAACAGATTTTGCTCAAATCGAATAAAAGCAACAGTTTGCTGCTTTTAAATATCACATAGAACCAGATCTATGACTTGGAATAGACTGAATATAGTTTTTCATTTTCTTCGCCCAGTGAACACAAGGAGACACCTGTTCATGTTTTCTCCTGACACTTTGTTTGAACCCCCCATTCCTCCTTCCTCCTCTGCTGAGTTGAGTTACAGTGGAATGCTTTGGATGGGATATTTTGAGTGAACAGCATCTTTTATAATCCATATCCAGTTATCCAGTGACTCAATTTCCCGCTGAATACAACTCTTGTGTGATCAGAGACCTGTACACAGCTGAGGGCGCTACTGTTTCAAAGCAGCTTGAAACGAGCTGTCATCAGAGGGGGCAGATGAAGATAATGGATGGGTATTATGGGTTGTATCTGAAAGCTTAGGAACATCATACACACTTAACACATGTGCGCACACATTCTGTGTGTTTAATTGTGATACCTGGAGAACAGGGTTTGAAAACTCGAGGCAGACAGCTGAACTGGTACAATCCTGCTTTGTTAACACACACCAATAGGACAAAATGTCAAAATGCACTCAGCATAATATCCATGAATAATTACTTTGACTGTTACTACTGCGCCTACACCCAGCCCTCATAAGTCCAACGAGCAGTTTCCCTGATTTGATATAGCAGGCAGTGGATAAAAAATGTAAACGTCATCCCAGGCTTGTAGCTAAACAGATGATAGTAGGTAAAAAACAGTGTTGCCCCATGTTCTCATCCTGATTTACAAACTCTGGACTCTGTTTTCTATCTACCAGACTCCAGAGCAAGCAGGCCAAGAGGTTACACCACAGGAAATGAACTCAATATCACGTAACTATTTCTATTTGATAGAGGTGGGTGTAAAATATGCACGGCCGGGCCAACCCCGCCACAATATTACTGACTATTCATTTTTCCATGCTTGTCATTGATGTATGTGGGCAAAGGAATAAGTAATGCATATGTAACCCATAGCATATATACTCCTTTTTAAATATACATTGGCCAAGAAGTAAAGAGCTAGCCCAGTGATTTTTCCACAGTCCTTATCTGCATTTGCAGGTTGCCCAGATCCATCAATGCTTATGAAGCCAAGGCCAGTGTAATTCTAACACATTTATCCAGCTGGAACACACACATGCGTGTAGACATACACATGAAAACATACAGACACAAGCACACACACTTAGAGGGACTTTTCCATTAAGCCATGAATATCTCTGGCATGGCCAGCATGTTTTTTTTTTCCTTTTCTTAATATCCAACCCTGACAAAAATCTTGAATTATTTTCACAGAAAAAATTCCCAAATATTTTATAGCAGATAAGTTGAAGATAAGGCTGAGGGAGGCTCCTGGCTGGGCGTCACTGGAAGATAACTAGGTTTTATTAATGACCTGACAGTGGAACAGGCTAAAGTAATTAGGCTCTTCCCCCTCTCCTTCTCTTTGGCCCTCCTTCCCTCGTTCAGCCTCGATAGATGGGCGAGCAAATTTTGGCGATAGTTTGATAACCAAAGGGACACCGGCATCCTACACAGCAAAGTAAAGAGCAGAATGAATGACTGCAGGAAAAAAGAGGGATGCCACTGATGTTATCGAAGTTCATTCGATTTGCCTCGGAGAAAGCAAGGCGCCTATCGGTTACATTCACCTGTGAATGGTTAATTGTCCAGCACGTGCATATGGGCGAGTCGTCAATAACATTTGACTAATGGTTTAATTCTCTCTCTCTCTCTCTCTCTCTGTGTATATATATATATATATATATATATATATATATTGTATATGTGTTTGCCTTGGCTTTTAGGTGCCGTGCTACTGTTCTAATGGCCCATTATTCCAAAACCCCAAAAGTCCAAAAAATGTCTTATTGGACCAGAAGCCTGTTTGTCTGACAGCCCGTTATCTAACTCTAACACCACAGAAACTTAACCACCACCACCAACATACTGCAATGTAACCTTACCTTGCAGCCTACATGAGGGGGCGCAAGCAATTGAGGTAATGATTTCCTCAATATCCTATTAAGAGCAAAATCCCTGCCGATTCAGAACAGAGCCAAACTAACAACTGCAGGGAGAGTGAGTACTTTTAGAGCAGTGGGCCTGTGTAGTGGTGGCCCTTTGTTTTTCTAGATAACAAGATAGCAAGCCAAAATATATTGATATAAAACCCTGTCACAAAATGTATTTCAGGAATTAAATAACCATATTTCATATCTATTTAGATGGCCGATCTGTTCATTTTGTGTGTGTTTTTGGACCAGAGGACAAGCATTTAGATTAACAAAATAGAAATATTTAGTTTCTTGCGGATGGTCTCTTTAGGTTATGTAGATCAAGTAAAGGCATTAGTATTAAACTGAGACAGTTTCACAACAAGTTGAAAACTACTTGTAGCTGCTTTTATCACCGACTGGACTCATAAAAAGCGACGTCCTCATAAGTCGTTTTTGTTATGCACATTTTCGTTACGCATTGTTGATTTACTCGAAAACGAATGCAAGTTCATGTATTTGAGTCACTATTTAGCTCTGCATACACCAGACCCCGCCTCCACATCAGAAGACACTGCAATGACTCCAGGATTCAAGGATTCCAGCTAAAATTAGAGAGCTTACTTTTCTGATTTTTGGGGCTGATTCCTTTTAATGCATGTTTCTGAATAAGATGCAGTACCGTACAGGGTGGCAAACAGTTGTAAGAGCAGGCTAAAGTATCAGTCAATACTTGCTGCTTCATTTTTCTCACTGAAATTAAACGTCAAACCAAGAGAAAAGAAGGATAGCTTTTGGTCAAACACACACCAGTTAAGTTAATTAAAAAACACTGTTACATACCATAGTCTGTGAGATAAAACTGTTACCAGTGCGAAAATAACATTCACTGGTAACAATGTAGAACTGATGCCATCTTTCTTAGCTGTTCACGATGACAGCCACCCATGACAAAATCACTGAGTACAGAAAATCATAAAACATGCAGTGTACAACATGATACATTGCACTGCTGCAGCTGCAGAATATATTTTCAGCTGAGCTAATAAAAAATAGCATATGATAAAATCACCAGACAAAGAATATGTCATATAATTATCTCCTCAAGACACACCACCCCTGTGGGACCGCTATCCCTTTTAAAGTCCCATTTGTCTTTTGATCCATTAGTAGAAACATCTGCAGTATCTGTCTATCTCTCACAGCAGCTGTAGGATGGAGAGGAAGAGCCCGAGATGCTTTAAGACAGCCAGTTGGTCTGTTAAGTGTTTAAATGTGGTGCGAGCCATCCCGTTCAACTGAGTGTGTGTGTGCGTGCGTGTGTGTGTGGGAGAGAGAGAGAGAGAGAGAGAGAGAGAGAGAGAGAGAGAGAGAGAACGACTGTGTCCAACTGTGTGTCTATGCTGTGTGATCAGATAATGACCCCGACTATATTTCTGAATATATTTATGTCTCTGTGTATGTGTATTTGTACACGGTCAAACTTTGTGTGCATGAGTGCACGGATGTGTGTGTGTGTGTGTGTTTGTGTGTGTGTGTGTGTGTGCCTGCGTCAGACAAGGCAATCAGGCAGACAGACAGAGAGCACCAGTGAGTCACTCCGGATAGATCCAATGTCCACTTATCACAAAGGAGAGGATAAGCAGATTATCTCTAAATCAAAGGGTGCCCCAGTGCTATCTGAACTGGTACCTTTCTGAGCTGGGTGGACAGAGTTGTCTCTGCTCTTACTGTCTATTGCTTTCTTCCTCTCTATCTCTTCCTCGCTGCCCGATTTTCTCCTTCATTCTTGCTCATGTCTCTCTCGTCTCTTTACCTCTCACTCTACGCACTTTGCCTCTCTTTGCACTTTGCTTTTCTGCTGAATATTTTCAACATTAACCGTAACCACAAACCTGAGGTCTTTGGGATGAGCTGCTGTTCAGTTGTTTCACTCTGAGTGGACTGTTTCCTCCCTGAAGGAGCTCTGTAAATGCATTAAGTTCAAGTTTGTTTCACCTGGGGGTCAGCGGAAAATTGGAATCGGACTGTAGTAGCAGTGAGTGGTATGAAGGTTTGAGGGACGATGCTGGTTTGCCAAATACATGTTATGTTACGTTTGACAACAGAACATGTCAAACATTTTGCACAGAGATATTTGGTGTATTGTTTCCCAGTGATCCATCACTCATAAGAAGTGAAAGAGGCCATTGGTCAATGGTTTATTGGCCTGAAACTGACACCATTAAATACACAGACAGTAAGCGAATTTGCTCACAGAATGTATTTGACAGCAAAATTCACAAACATTGGAAAATACGAGTATATTAACAACATGTGTATTTGTGAGTTATGTGTTTTTGTGTGTTTTATGGCCAAGCATGGGACTTTGGGACTGTCAGAAACATGGTCAGTGCTTTTGCATGTATTTATTTGTGCTATTTATGTCCTTGTAATTAAGCCACACAATCAAGTCAATATTAGCATTTTCTGTGTGTGTGTGTGTGTGTGTGTGTGTGTGCATGTGTGCGTGTGTGCGTGCGTGCGTGCGTGTTTATGTGTAAAATCCATGAAGCCATAATTGCCTCAATTTGCAGTCTTGGCTTTGTACAAGACAGACTAGATGTTCGTCACTCAGTACAATGTTGGGCACTTGATTTAAAATGTAGTACAGCAGTTTAGCTCCAGTGTTAGACAGACAAGATGTTCTACAGCCTTTACAATGACAGATCTGCAGTTGAAGGTGCCTGACTAGTGTGTGTGTGTGTGTGTGTGTGTTCCTGAGTGTGATGGATCAGCTCTGGGTTGACATGATGGCCAACAGGAGTGTAGTACAAGCTCTAAGAAACCATGTTGCTTCTGGTCAACATGCTCTGTGCATTTGCTCAGCTAACTAGGTTTCCTCTTGTGGTGAGCAACCAGCGCTTTCCACCTCCGGGCAGCTGTCTTTCCTTCTGTCCTGCCTTCCTTAAGTCTTTCATCTGACGCTTGCATTTTCATTTCTTGTTTTACTTTAGTTTTATTGTTTACCCTTTGTCCTGCTTTTTGACAATATAAAGTTTTTGTTTTTTAACGTGTTTTTTTATGGGACAGTAATGCTAACTAGTAATATATGGTCTCATAAACTACCGTAGATTTTGAATCATCTCTTCTCTGACACACACAATCTCAACCTTTAGCGCGTAACGTTGTTGCAGTACTTTTATAGTGATGGAATGTTTTATATCGTAGGACTGTGATTCATCATATGTACTTACGCACATTGCTTTTGCTACAGGCAATACTGTGAGCATCGAGATAATGACAGCACGACTGTTACATTACATTTGTATTTCTATACACCTGCCTCCACCATTTATTGATAAATATATGCAATAACCATATTTTAGCATGAACATTTTAGTTTTAAAGTATTTCATTGTGCTTATTTATGATGTTCTATGTGTGTGTGTGTGTGTGTGTTTGAAGGGTAATTAGGGCAGAAAAGTTGCTGGATGACATTTATTTTCCCTGTACTGACCTGCTGCAGCTCCCTGTCATCACAACTCATATCCCCACAGAAAAGCTTGGTCTCTCCTCCTCAATTTACTTTGTCTACAAGGGCTGGAGAGTCCCAGCAGAGCATCACTACTATGCAACACACACACACACACACACACACACACACACACACACACACACACACACACACACACAAAGGGCCATTATAAAATGCCAATTCATATTTTATATGTTCCTGTTTGAATCTGTTTGGGCCACACAGTTACAAATGGAGGCGACGTGGTTAAAGTATTTATGCTATGCAACCCAACAGTCTATCTATTAGTAATACGGGGGAGTGAAGGGAAACATATTCTTTGTCTTATATCCCATTTGTTGTCAGGATGGATTCACTCATTCAGCAAGAAGCCGTACGGGGATAACAAGAGGATGACGAGGGACAGAGAGAAGTGTTTGTGCGTGTGTGTGTGTGTGTGTGTGTGTGTGTACTCGTGTAGTGTTTACGGGGGGAACTTTACTTGTCTTTGTGAGTATTTGAGTGGTGGTTGGGTGGAGACAGGGCTCCGGGAAAATGTATGTAAATGTATGTAATTGTTGTGGTGTTGCAATGACATGTTTTTATGGTATGTATTCACTGTGTTGTATTGTCTTTTATCTTCACCTGTCCAGTATCTATGGGAAGTACAGAAGTTGTTACCTGAGTAGGGCACACCAAATCATCTATTATTTACATATATTTGCACATGTTCATCATTATTTATATATGGTTTGGTATTTATTACTTGTGTACAAATACTGTTAATACATAAATAAAATGTTTGAAGATGAACCACTGTAACTACTTTCAAGACCATTTAGAATATGTCCTACCAGGAACTTGTGGCACACACTGCAAAGAACTGCATCGTGCAATATGGAAAAATACAGTGCACAAGTCAGAATACACAGCATAAACAGTGTGCAAACAGTGTGAATTCCATACATACACACTATACTGTGTTATACACGTCAGTGTGAGAACACATCATGAAAGTGTAGTCAACAAATAATGGCTATATTACCCTTCAGTCAACCTTAATAAGAAAGCAATCACTTTTACTTTATATAATTGTTCTTGTAAAGATGCTGACTCTCACTTGGACTGTAGGTATCCCGGTAACACTGAACCTATTTGTTGAATCACTTTATGAAACAGACAAACTAATGTAACCACAGTGGTAGTAGTCAGGCTAACATCATGTAAACAAGGAGAACTGGATGCTGCATTAGGCTAAATGACAGTTAAATCTAAGGCATGCAGTGCTGGTAGCAATATGCCAAGAAACAGACAGCAAAACAAAAGGAGTGTTGTTTACAATAGTGTGACAATGAGCCATGCCAGGGAGAAAGGTAAGAATTAATAGTTACAAAATGAACTCTTGCTTGGGATGCATGTTTACCTCTGGTTAAATGCATATTAGATGACAGGGTGGAACTTCAAAATAAAAGCAAATAAAATTTCAAAGCCGGGCTGCGGTGCACAGGGGCATATTGTAATCACAACATGCTGGAACATAAGTAAAAAGTCTTTCAGAATTTATATAACATGGAAGTAACATTATTTTGCATGTAAGTGAGGGGGAGAATTTGCATGAGATATGAATTACTTATAAGGGCACAACACAAGTTTTTTAGTACTGCAGGCACCAATCAAAATTAATTATTTCTATTGTTAATTTTTTATTGTCTCAACACACGACTGAGAAAATGCATTAGTCACTTAGCATCCATTTAATTTTTCATGGCAAGCTGCTTGGGAGGAAAAATATAGTCACCAAAGAGAAAACAACAAAATGGAACCACATGATGCAGCTACATACAGTCACACAAGGAGACAATTGTAACCCTTGTGACATACTGATATTGAAGTACAAACATTCAATACCTGCTGCGAGTTTTAAGGCCAGCCGAGTTTATTCACAATCATTTTTTTTTTTTTACTGAACTATATTTGAAAATGTACAACAACATCTGGGAGCCTGAATTAAAGTTTTTACAATTGTGAAATGACATTCGAATGTTAAGCATGTGTTCCTCAAATAATTCAATAACTTAAAACATTGCCAAATAAAATACTATAATAATATATATATATATTAATGTAAATGATGTGCAATATTCTAATATAACTATACTAATATAATAATATGCCTCATCCCAGTTAAAAAAAAAGTCTTCCCTTATTCAGCAGTAATAGGAGGGACACAGGCCTCACAATATATGATTAAGAGCGCATTTACTTTTCTAGATCTCTCTCAGTCTTACCCATAATATTACCACGCTAACCGTGCGTGACAGACCCCATGCATATTGAAGACATTCATTTTAGTGTCAAGCCATGATGATGATTTGTCTGAAAATATGCTCAATTAGCTATTAATCCTTTACCTCCGTGCAATTAGCATTCTTTATGGAGGAGAGGGAGGTGGGTGCCTGGTTATAACAGTTTGGTTCCAGAGGTACTGGAGGTTTTCAATCTGATCAATAATACAGGCCTTAATGAGGCGCAACCTCCCCCCAGCTGAGAAGATTTCATCCAAAATTCATTAATTTCCTGTTTTATTAATCTGGAACCACAAGCTGAGATGTTCAAAGCTGCAGGAAGGCCAGAACCTGTGGTGCAGGGAAAGAGGGCAAATAAGTGAAAGGGAATGAGACAGAGGAATTATGTATGCATGTTTGCCAACACTTCATCAGGAGCCCCTACCACGCCTGTGTTCAAAGTTATCCAGAAAGTCACTAAACTCTAAAGAATTGTAATCAACCACGCACAAAGGGGTCTTTCATCTATATTTCCATTGCAACATGCAGGTTGGAAAGGTTAAACTACAGTAACATTATGTATGTATATATGTATGGATGTAATGTATAGTACTCTTTGTGTCCATTGATTTTAACTTTCAAGATCCAGGTTCCTCACAATTGAACGGCCCACAGTTCATTCATTTTGCATTCATATTTTGATGCATATTCCCATTCATTTATCTGGTGTGGCTGTGGGATGCCGTCCCAAGGTCACAGGGCATCATGTTTTTAAACTGGAAGGCAGGATTTTTTTTTTTACATCCACACTGTCAGGAAGATGAAAGTCGTGAGAGGATAGGATAGGGGAGGTGAAGAGCCAAGGGACAGAATCTGGAGAAAATGGAGATGGCATGATGGAGGGAGAGAGAAATGGGAGAAGCAGTGGGCAGAGAGTAGAGGGAGGGATGGAAGAAAAGGGAGAGAAAAACCTGAAAGTAAAAAAGATGGGAATGTAGAGATGAAATGATGCAAGGAGTGGAGAGAAAAAAGAAGCAAGGAAAGTTTGAGCTAATGTTAGGTTGGGTTGTGCTGGAAACTTGGTATAACACATTTCCTTTTTCAGGCGGTGTGAGAATTTGATATGATTTTGGACTCTTTGCTCAAAGGTAGCATTGGTCGATTGTTGGCCAAGTGGTCAGTGGTGCAACTTTTTATATCCAGCTTAGCTTTCATTTGGAAACCAGATGTGTGTCCTCACAGGTTTAATGGGCGAACCACATCATTATTTAATAATCCATAATCATGATCAGAACTTCTTTGTAAAGACAGAAAATGTAATTTATCAGAGCCAATTGAACACAAAAACAAAAACCATTTTAATGTGTCATTATGCAATGAGCAAGATCGAGTTCATGAGAGTATACACTTCCTGTATGAACAAAGTGTGAAATCAAGGTTTTCATATATTTAATTACTACACAATATGAGGATGGATTAGGCTTTGACTGCTCTAAAAAGGTTTATTTTGAAAATGTCAGAGAATGCTTGCATACTTATTCCAAGTTGTCCAGTATTTTAAACTCATTCAATTGTATCAAGTAACGGTTCGGCCCTCTGTGCTCTTTGAACACATCTTTTTTAAGTACATCCTTCTCCATGCTCCTGGACCTCCCATGGCTGCCCTTGCCTCCATTTGCATTCATTTTCATGATTGCTCCATGCCTGTCTCTCTCCCCGCCTCGCCCTCCTATTACCTGCCTGTCCACTCGGCTTTGCGTCAGTCTACAGACAGAATTCACCATATTCGCCTCCTTTTCAAAACCACAGGCATGGTTGAGGGGAGCTGTAGTCGAAATCGTTCAAGTGTGCTCGTTCACTTTTTTTAGGGGCTTGTCATTTCACGATTCTACCTTTTCCGACGCTGCTGTCGAATAGAAGGGGATTAATAGGCATCACCTCAGTGCTCTTCAGCCCTGATTTTTCTTTGCCTTTGAAAATATTAATATAAATTCTTTTTTTTCTCTGAATTTATGTATTTTAAAACATCTTTCCTGACTGAGAGCGCATCAGTAACGTTTAACAATCAAGGCAACGAAAGGTGCTTTCAAAGATCTACACAGGTGAGCTTCACAAAAAGCTTTTTGTTTTTTCATCTTTATGAACATCTTCTAAATATAACTGACACTGAATTGAGCAGTGATTCAGAAGTACAACTTTATTGTTAGATGCATTTTTTACTGAAGCAATTATGGCATTTACAGGCACAGACATTGACCTACAACCCATTTTAGACAATAGCCCAGACACTGTGTTGAAGCTGTGTTGTACTAGACTAATATGGGCCCATACAGAACTTTATAAACCTCATAATCAAGTTGCCAGAAATCCTCACAACATACAGCACAATTGAGATGGTTGCCTTTGCATTAGTAAAATACAGAGACAATCTGAGAGTTAAATATATGTAGAATAGAGCTGCTGTCATGGAGAAACTATTTCCCTTTTTTTTTTTGCAAACAATACATCTTGTTTTCATTGCAGTGCAATGTTTCAGTTCAGTTTCAAACAAGGGTCGACCATCACGCTAGTGGCTCTGTGAAGCTGCTTTGAGCTACAGTAAATGCTAATATCAGCATGCCAACATGCTCACAATTACAATGGTAACATGCTGGTAGTACACTTAACATGTCCGTTGGGCTGGCTAGCATGCTAATGTTTGTTAATTAGCTCTAAACGCAAAGCTGAGGCTGATGGGAATGTCAATTTGGAATAGATTTGGGTTTTTTTTTTATCTCTACTTATGAAAGCATTTACTGCTGTATGTGCACAATTTGAAATGAGAAAGCAGAATTTGGTGTTGACCGTGTTGTACACCAAGGTCAGGCTTCAGTCAGATAGAACTTTCAGCCAAATAGAGCTCTGATTTCAGCCTCCCTGGAATGTCAGACAGGCCACACATCAATGGTAGCTGAAATGAAAGCACGCAGCATGTTAATGGCTCATTTACTGTGTTACAGGAAGATTGCAGACGCCAATATCCAGTGTACTTATGCAAGCATGCATACAGACATGTTTTTATTACTGTACTTGTTACGGCCCAGCACCTGAACTAATCTGATCTGATCCTCAAACCCTCAGCCCAGCGTGCCTATGCACATCCTTCGCCTAAACCTACTTGTGATTGTAAGATTAAAAAGACTGACAACAGTGTCCTCACTTGAATTTCAAAGCTAAAGATTGTATTCATTAGGATATTAGAAGTGCGGGGGCACACACTCTCTGTCAAGGAACTTCTCAAGGCCTGGCTGTATTGTGAAGTATCTACGGTGTAAAAAAATAAAACCACTGCCATTATAATATTCATGAGCTTTCAATCCCCCCTCCTTTCTCCTCTTCTCTACTTTCCTCGTTCCCTTTCCTCCTTCACTCCTCCTCTCCCTCTCTTCTCTCCTGAATGCCAGAGGTGACAGACAAAGACTTTCTTGTCTCCTCTCCACAGTTCTTAAATACAGAAAAGGTTAATTCCTTCAGTGAGTACAGACCTCATCTTCAACCGCCAGGGTTATATCCCTGCCCCCGTCTTTTAAAGACATTGTTTAAATTTTTAAAACCTACACGTCCTAACCAATTTAACTCTGGCTAATCACTCTACAAAAGCACATGGTGCAATGAAAAATGCATCGCTGCAACCAATCTTGGAGAAGTTTTAATGGTTGGGTTGGACAAACAGAAACAAATGCATCTTGTTTTCATAATGGGGACAACTGTTACAAATTTGACGTCTGAGAAAACTTTTTTCAAATTTAACCAAAAGGTCAAATAAATTTGAACTGACATGTAAATCATTCAAATTCAAATTAGAGAATTTAGCTTTCTCATGTCGCCACTTCAAACGTATGGTATCCTAAAATAGGTTAAGATAAGATAAGATAACATTTATTGATCCCTCAGTGGGGAAAGTTTGCTGTTACTGCAGCTCAAGGGGACAGAAATAGTTAAAAGAAATAGAAAAATAAATTGTGTTGTGGCTGTGGTCACTCCAGATTTAGCTTGTGACTAGTGAGCAGAGAGAGATACATAGTGAAGAGTTGATCTCAGCCATACACAGGGTTCAATCAGGTTGAACTTGAGATCGCGGCTCTTCAGTGTCCAGACACTTTGAGAGGGAGGATGGGATTTATTTCATGGACAATAATAGCGATAACAATGATGTGTTCTAACATATATTTTGCCACTCTATGACAACGTCACCCTACTTCCTCCCTTACTCCCTTAAAACAGACTGTATAAAACCTGGACGTAGACTCTGTGACGTCACACAAAGTGAAGCTTGCGCTGTCACCATCTTAGCAGTGCCTGGCTCTGCCTAACTCATGGCTGATCCAAAAATGGCCAAAGAGGTAAAGAAGAGCTGAGGTGGGCCAAATGATGCCTGGTTGCTGAAACACGCCCATCTGTCTCGACACTTCCAAGCTAGCTAAGACTAAGAAGCTAAACTATATCCTACACTGTCCTGTCACAGAACTCTGAAATTGAAAACACTACAACTTTGCTGAATTACGTTGATCTGAAAATCCTTGATGAAACACTTGGATGGCATGAGAGCGATGTCTTTATTATATGAGTGAACTGTGGCCCTTGTGACTGTAGCCCTTGTGAGCTTCCCCACACTACTGTTAAGGGACAGACTCCATAGCAGCTGCCTTCAAGACTATGTTAGTGCCAGTAGGCTTGCAAACAGGTGGCTAAAGCAATCTGGATAGCCTGTGATATCTAATGTAATACTAACAGAGAAGCTTCTCTAAGTCACGTCTCTCCAGAAGAACCACACTATTTGCAACAGTACAGCGGTCAACACATGCCATCGTAACACCGGTTATTGAGGCTGGGCTGACTTGAAAAGGCTAAATTGTCAGGCTAGACTAGGTAATGTTACAGTCCGACTAACAGCGCAGCACTAGGTTCCCCAGAACACCAAAATCGGTTCAAAATAAATTAATCAAGTCTAACGTGATCTAGACTTAACGTGAGCCTACAGTCAGCTTAAAGTGAACACTGGTAAAGCACAAGAAGAGCCATGCTGGAAAATGAACAGATTAAAAGAGACAAACGAGGAGAACCAATGCAATATATTTTACTGATGCTATATTTCTCACCTTTTCCATTATGGTCTGGATCTGAATAAGTTGCTAAGTGAAGCCTAGCAAAAAGCTAGCAGCTAGTCACCTCTGACTGCTACCACCTGCCACTCAAAGCGGACACACCCTCAATTAAGCATTGCTTAAGCGCATCCTGTCGCACGTCTGGGGAGGATAGTCTCCTTTAGGGCAGCTGTGTTTTTTACGAAGTCAGTAAGCAGATGGCCAGTGCATAAAGGTACGGCCTGTTACTATTATACACTACGATTTTTAAATATGAAAAGGTGATTACAGATTTGAAAGTATTCTTTTTCAGTTTTAAATCAAAACTGACAGCTGTACGGGCTATACACAAATGTCAGAAGCTGGAAGTGGGAAATGGATCGGATGTGAGCGGGTCATTATTTTAGGCACAGTTCAGAGCTAATTATGCACTGTGTGGTACTGACAACTGGCTCCACCTAACTTCACCACATGATAGACACAGTCAGTCCAAGCACCTTGCTGTATGTCATTGGGGGGTGACCCATTTCCCCACATCCCTGCAGCAATTTACTATCAACTGAGTAATAAAGATATCATCAAAATAATCAAAGGATGTTGTGGAAAAATATGATTGCTACTTTGTCTGACTTGTGTCTGCACTGTACACTCAGTGGTTTAAACTGTATACAAACTCTCACAATCTCTCACTCGCATACTGCTTCACCCACTCGATGTCTGTCTTTCTATCACACACTCACGCATGCACAGGACCTATCTTTGTCTCTTTTGCTAACTCTCTCTCTCCTTATCTCCGGCTTTCTAACAAATAAGACGACAAGAAGCAGAAAAGTCTGCTGGACGTACACACACACGTGCACGCACACGCCCTCACCCAGCCGCCCCTGCCGCGGCATCTCTGCACCGCAAACAAGCATCTGGTTGTTATCGCTCTTCGCCATGCTTGCTGAGCAAAGTTTAAGCTGATTCGGTGACAACCCAAACCGAGCCACCCCGGCATTTCCTTACAGCGAGGCCCCTAATCTGCCAGACTGGGGGAGAGACAGAGAGTGGTCCGCTCTCTAATTCGACAGAGAAGCGAGGCTTGAAACAGCACAATTAAAAAGATACTGTTGTGTTTACACTCGCTGGCCTGTGTAACTGCTGAATGGGGGACATAAACAGCTTAGCTGCAGCCGGTGTAAGTGGCCAGTGTGGGCCTCCTCCCGCTGAATACGAGAAGAGCTACTGTATTCTGTCACACCACATTTGACAGGAATTTGAAATCTGCTGCATTATGCTCTGCCCACAATAAACCTTGTGTTGTTTGAAAAGCCGGCATTAGACAGCAGAAAACTGGCATCAGAGAGGGGAAATAATTTGATTTTGTCTAATCTGGCTGAGGGGGGAAATATTGTAATCCCTTCCGTGCTCTGTGATTGCATATGTGCATGTGCCTGTATCTGTTTGTGTAAGTTTGTGTGTGTGTGTGTGTGTGTGTGCTCATGCGGGATCGTGCACATGCATTTGTTACCACCCAAAACAGAGAAATTTGAAAGCATAATCGCGATAGTTGGTCCTTTGTGTGACATTGTTGATTTCTGATGAGGTTCCCATAGGTGTTTTTCACACAGCAGATAATAACAGGAGACTGATTTGGAGCTGGAAATCCATTACACACACACACAAACACACACACACGCACTCATACACAAGCACAGTTATTCTCAGTCCTCATAGGCTCATCAGAGCTCCATTGTTAAAGCTTCTGGTTTTATGAGGAGTGCAGATGTAAATCCTCACATTCTCTGTGATATCTCTTTGGCATCCTGTTGTCTCTATCTTTGATCACCTATCTTCTGGGAAGTGATGAGTGCCGAGAGCCAGAAACCGCAAACAACAGACACATTAGGACTCTTGTATTTATACCCGCCCAGAAACAATGGACCTGTGTCAGGGCGATTGTTTCCCCCAGCGACTCTCAGGGAAGGCTTTGAAAACTGAAAAACAAAAACTTTCTGTTTCACACAAGCCTGTTCCATCTTTCGCTGCCATTGTTGTTCCTCTTTGATAACAGGCTTGAACAAAACCCATAACTAATCTCACATGCTGCCATTCATTACAATTCTGGATCATAAAAATGGACATTGTTGTTCAACCAAACTCTTTGTTGCACTTTTTCATGTCAAAATTTTGTGTTCAGTCACTGCTGTTTGCTGTTTTGTTAGATGAAAGCTGCTGTACAGTCATGGCTGCATAATAGGTAATCAGGTGCTGTGAGGAAAGGGGCCTTTTCTCACTCTGTCCTTGTTGCTGGAGGGTTGTGGGGAATGATTAGCAGGGCGCACTCACCCAGGGAGAGGAGACAATGAGCAGAGTAGATTGTCTTGTGTACGACGATAAACTAAGAGGCTCATTATTATCTGTACAGTGATAAACCACATGGATGGTTCAGATATAACGCTTATACAGCTGCTGTGTGGTTTGGTCTCATGCTTCAATCTGAGCACATTCCAGTGGATTAAGGCACGAACTTTTGCTGAAATCACTTAAATAATTTTCAGAGGCAAATCTATAACTCCTTTGTACATCCAGTCGTACAAAGCAGCAATGCATACACCCTTAACCATGTAAGTTTATAGGATTGTCTTTTACTGAGGTAAAAATGATCCTATTCATCTTATAAACTCGTGTTTAAATTCAGATTTTCCTATTAAACTACTTTGTCCAGTTGTTTGTAGCTACTTTTTTTACTCTGAGCAATTCAAGTAGCATTTTTCCAATGGAAACCCGTTCTGTATTAAGAATTAAAATAGCTGTCTCAAAATAACTACAAATAAGCAGTACATATTTCTAAGGACATAAAAAACAAGCAGAAAAAACTCCAAGAATGACATGTAATTTTGTTATCTGGCTATCTTGCTAATCCTGCTTCTTGAAATACTCCTGCACATCGGGAGAGTTGTGTGACTTATTTACCTGTCCAGCCTCTCTTTGTACAGCGTTGTCAACAAGATGTTAGCACTCAAAGGGGAAAATAACTGCAAATATAAACATGGTGAGGTACATCTCGAGCTGGAACAAACCTGCTTTTCTGACAGCTTGACAGTCACCTGAGGGTGAAACAGATTCCAAAATCACTGTCCAACCGGCCACACATTGTCTTGCTTTGTCTGACTTATGGACACACACACATAAACAGACATATACACCAACACACACAGCAGTCCACAGAGGGGCCAAGCAGGAAAAGAGGCTGTCTCTGGCTGGGCAGCTGTACGGTCAAGCAGAAATATCTGGATGTTTCCCCTCCAGCAAACTGCTAGTATCAGTGGTGACAGACAGACAGTCTGACAGTCGGTCTCTCTTTCTCACATATATACTCACACACACACACATAGACTCATGCACACATGCACAAACACACGATGATCGACACAAAGATGGACAGACAAGACTGACAGACAATGAGGCACATTCTGTACATTGCATGTAAGCAGAGAGAGATTCCCTCAACACACACACACACACACACACACACACACACACACACACACACACCAAAACACGCACGCGCACACACACACTCAGACAAAACACCAATGAAATTAAATCCCTCACTTTATCGTTTAAGGAAACAGATTTAGAAAGCAAAATCTGTTCAGGTAATTAATAAAACTTGTCACTGTTAAACTTTGCATGTAAGTTTGCCAACATCTTTTGAATGATGATATAAAACCAGATATAAACTTTTCACTTTATATACATTTAAAAAAAACAGACATTTTGACCAGCTCTGAAACCTTTAGCTGGGCTTGAATTCAAGTAAACTAACTTCATGTTCTTCAATTCTGTAGTTCCCTTTTCAAACCATAGAGGTCACTGTTGCTTTACATACTACATAAAGCACATTGGCTGACTGTAAACCTGCCTCCGTCCCATATAAAGTATCCTGATGCACATTTTTCCAGAAATGCCTCTTACTTTCTCATTAAACGGTGTGCGTGATATTATTTTCTACAAATGTTTCTCCCTCTTTAAACTGTCTTGTGTTTAACCTGAGAAGCTGTGCCATCGCAGTTCAAAGGGGACTGTTTAGTGTGTTGTCGATATAATACAGTATATTTATACTTTAATATGCTATTTAAGCTGCTACAGTGATGTATGGAGACGCAGTTTTCAGCATGCGGTTTTCACATTCTGGCTGTTGTACACATGAGAGTGTCTAAATTGTAAGGGAGCATAAGCACTCAAAGCATAACCTCAAACTAACCTCAAACACTTTGCAGAGCACTTGAGACTCACTTCATGTGGTTAAACTTGCTAGGGAACATACCTCAAGATTTTAGCAACATTATAGAAACCTTACTGAAGTACTCAACCTGTTTCACACTGGAAAATAGTTAGGTCAGTGTTACATGCAAGTGAGTACTAAGAAATGCGCCCACAAGCAAATGTGGAAAAGGGACTCCGAAGTAAAATCATTTACATTTTAATTAACTAAATGCACACATGTATTAGCGGTTAAATGTAGAGAAAGTAATACTGTTGAAATCGCTACCTCTGAAGAATAGTACTTTAAGTGTGTTAAATTAGCATTAAACCTTTACTTTTGAACAGCCAGAGCCATCTACTCCTGTCACAGACACGATTTTTGTGGCAATCCACGTGAATGTTGGGCAGGATGACAAATTAGACAGAATCACAAGTTGTTGCTCGAATCCTCAAAATGACTTATTGTAGTGTTTTGTGTGAAATTAGCACAAACATTGGCATTATCAAATATCAATGTGCCAAAACAAAGTGCAACGTGCAAAGTGAACCTGTTACTAAATGAAAATATCTGTGTGATTTTAAGACCAAAACAACTTGGAATTTCTGTCCTGACAGCAGCTCTAGCTTTAGGCTAAAGTATTTAGTTTAGTTCACATTCATCTCTGACTCTTGTGTGGAAAATCCTCTCAGTATCACTCACCTGACTGACCACCTCCTGACAAATAACACGTTCACACTGGCAGCCATAAGAAACAATTAGTGCTGTCCATCCATTTCAGCTGCAATTTGTAATTTATTTGAAGCATTTGAAAAAAGCAATACTGACTTCCTGAAGCAGAAAGTGTACATTTTGCATATAAATATGAAGTGATTTTTTTTTCTCTTTATAGTAAACAGCAAAAGCCTGAAATAAAAAAAGAAAGATAAAAAAAAAAAGAACCGTGTCAGTGTGAGCAAGCACAGTCTCTGTAAACACACACACACACAAACACACTTCCAACCCAGTTTGCTTACATACGGTATACACTTACAAACTGAAGCCACAAGACAGGCGAGTGTGTGTCTGTGTGTGAGGCTTCTGTAGCCCAGACATGCTGTGTAAAAGTATACAAAGTGTGCAAGTGTCCATGGGACATGCTAAGCAAGTTCAACACACCTCTATACACGCTGACAACCATGCCCACATTTAACACATGAACTGCAAGTGCCAAGCGTTCAGGCTCTGCTGGCTTGTTCTGGGGGTTTGCGCCCACACACACACACACGGACACACACACGTAGTCTCATGGAAGAACTCACTAGAGACTTTGTGGCTTGGTATTTGGCCCATCAACATTCTATTTCCTCTCTCCTGAAGTCTCATTTCCATCGCCTGACAAACACAAAGGCAGGATCCTCTCTGCCCACTGAATCTGTTAAAATAAATAAATAAATCTCCACTCCACTGTACATCAGTTAATTATGTGTTTCACGGAGTGGCAGACTGTCTCCACCTTACTTTCTGCCTTCATATTTACACACACACACACACACACATAAGGAGAAACAGAGCTCTAGAGACAGAGGGAGAAAGTGAGAGATGGCAGACTGCCACAGTGGCTTTCATTGTGAACTTGTTTAGTCAAAATAACGAGTCGGAGGATTATGAAAGACTGTAATTAGCTGTTGCCAAATTATTGTGCAAAAGTGAGTGACTGCATGGCGTGCTCCTGACTTACCTTGTTAAAAAGTCCTTAAGGTGAGCAGGCATGCCATTCAGGCTCTAATGCCTTACACCTAGCGGGGGAGTTTTAAGTCATTTTGGCATGTAATTATCAAAGGAACACTTTGTGATAGATGGCAGAGTCAACGACGGCGAGATCAAGGAAGCGGGAGGAGAAGAGAGAGTGAGACACCCAGTCTCAACCTCATCATAATTAAAGGATTTCTCTGACTTTGATCCAAGAGATAAGAGTTTTTCTCATGAATCCTTTTTAAAGTTGATGTATTAGACCTGTACCTGAGACACATCCGCACACCTGTCAAACAAGCTATTCTAATTAGCTGTCAAAGGGAAAACTTACTAAATTCTAACCTTTGGTGATAACAAAGTACTGAAGTCAAAGTGTGTGGGGAAAAAAAGCACAAATAAAGCTCTGTGTATGGCATTATGTCTAATTGGTGGCGACGGTAATCCCCTAATAGGCTCTTGAGCCTATTACCCAAGTTCAGCAGGTCCTAACATGAAAATGTCAGGACATCTTGAAATGATTAATGATTGAAATGATTGAATTAGTTTTCTCGTAGCCACTTGTATTTTGGGTGATGACCCATAAACACCCCGCATCATCTCCCCACTAAGAACAGCAGGTATGCAGGAGTGAATTAAACTATAAAAAGAGATGTAAAGGATGCTAAAATTTAGTTCAGTTAAAGAGAAAGCGAAATTCAAGCAAATATCTCCTCAAAGCGTGTTGTTCTAGAGGCTTGGTGATGTAAAGGACTACACGCAGGGCTAGTTCGTTCACTACGGTGGCTGGGGAGCTAAACGCTAACACGCTAGCCAGCCAAATGCAAAACGTGTTAGCCAGCTGGGAACGTGTTAGCCAGCTGGGAACATGCTAGCGCTCGTCAGTCGCAATAACGTATCAAGTTTGTTTCTATTTTTCACCATGGTGTGCAATTTACTCTATAAATTATTTCATTCAACAAAGAAATTGGAAAAGGGCTCTCTGCGCTAGCTAGCTCGCAATTGATTAGCAAGTGTATTAGCTTCTTCTGTTAGCGTATCCCAAGTGTCGGCGAAACATTCTTCTTCTGTGGAACGGTTTACACTCCAACATACCCAAATATAAAAAATGATAAAAGAATAAAAAATGAAAAAGAAAGATGCATCAGAGAAAAGAAAATTCTAACAATAGCTTTTAAAGACAGACCCAATTTTCACAGTCCTTTTATCAATCCAAAGAGAGGAGAGCCATAACCCTTGAAGCCTTCTCTCCAGTAAAAGTGAAGCATGAAAAAATACCCTTAAAGCATAACATAAATCTCACATTTGTGTTGCTTGTCACATACTCACACACTCTGTCAGTTCTGTTGGAAGTGGTCAAAATTATTTTCACTGGCAATTAGCATTTTGCAGCCTGTGGTTTTGTCTTTTTGTTTTTTTTAGCTCCTCGTCATCTGTGACAGCAGTAATTTTTGACTGCTTGACAGATGATCCAGTCCCATGTCTGTTTCTGCTGTAAAGATGTTGGGAGATGCTTTGGACTTGTTTTCACTTGAATTCCTGTCCTCTGTGGCAGAAATACATGTTACACACAACATCAGAAAGTCCTGCAGGTTAAGCTGGGATAATGAAACAGTTGTAGCGCTGACTAACTCTAAAAGACACACTTTAAACAGAGTTGAAGATATGCGCTAGCCTAGCAACATTAAGGCCACAAACAACCCATAATACAACAGTCTTTGTACTCTCACCATTCATAAAAAAAAAAATGATGTTGTGAACACCACATTGTCTTCAATAAAAAATGGTCTTATATTAGGGGTTTATAATGTATGTCTTACAAATATGGTAATAGTGCATGTTGCAGCACAGCTAATAAGCTCCAATAGCTTCCTCCAATTTGAACTCTGCAGTCCCTCAAAGGTCAGCACTGATGACATAGTTTGGTTTTGGTCTGTGGTGCAAATTTGCATGTCACAGTTCACTGTGGTTAAGCTAAACGCAATTTGTGTGGATTTACTCTGCCCCCACAAGTGATCACTATAATGATCAAGGCATTTCCACAGATCCATCCAGCTGATATTCCATCAAATGTTACAGTTATGAAAGCTGGTGTGACCAAAGTCCTTTAAAAGCTACATCATACCTTTTAGGACCTATAACTTCCTCAGGTTTTATTATTGTTTTACAAGAGAAAATTTTGGAGGAAATGTTTTTTTACTATGCCATAATATGCCCATTCTGTCTCACAGAGCTATCATTGAACTGCTGCCATGCAGAGGAAAGGGCACAGTGTTTCAGCTCCTGAGATGCTGGCCAAATCTGTTCTGTACATATGCATGGCATTCCTGTTTAGAGGATGTGTAAATATAGGATAGAGGTTAGTTCAAACAGAGACCTGCGCAACCTTTTAGTCTCTAATTTGCAACATTTTCACTACATGGGCAAGGGAGAGGAGAAAATGTATAATTCACAGGCTATTAGGACAAAATATCTAATTATTGCATGTGAGGAACTGCTGTAACATCTCTCTTATGATAACATTTATGTCATCAAGCCCCATCAAAAAATAATAAAAGAACGAACGCATCCCCTGCCTTTAAGGATAAGTTCACACAGTTTAATCTTTTGTGTCACCAAAATAAATGCTGTCCATATTGCGTCGTCAAAATGCTTCCCCTTTCTTCCCTGTCTGTTTCATCTTCAAACACATTTCAATATAAATCCTCAATTCTGTTGAAAGTAAATAGCCATTTTATCGTCAGGATTTACTTAAAATAAATACAACAAAGACATTTCTGGGAACATTCCTTTAACAATGCAGGAAAAATGCCAGGCCACATAAAAAACACAATACATTACACACACTGAGAGAGACGTGCCAAGGGACAAACACTTTCTACTTTTTTCTTTATCCAAGTCATATTTATTTTATTAGGTGTATTCTCCATAGGCTTCATGGTGGCAGGATGGCCATGCGCTCAGACACTCACTCACACTCACACATACTACACACACACACACACACAACAGGACCCCAGATGTCCACTGGTGCATGTAGTAATTCTGTTTTTTTTTTTCTTCTTCGAGTTTTTGTTTTTTTCTTTCATCCAGGGAGGATAACAAACACCACAAGCCAGACATAATTAGTATTGGAGAAGACACAAAGAGTAGCTCCTAATGACTACAAACATCTATGTGGTTGACTTTTGTGTATGTAATTGAAAGGGGGTTGAAATCAATAGCATTCAATGAAAACTAATTGCTAGAGGTGAGAGTGGGGAGCTGTTAGGCGTCTATTAGAGGAAGCAACAGCAAACCACTATGAAGATTCTTCAGTCACTTAGAAAAGTGCTCTGAGCACACATTTGTGTGAAACTGTGCGTGAAAAATGGCTGAATAAAATACCCCAAATTCTTCTATTATTTAGTAACTTTCAGGCAACATGGAGTGATGGGAAGCAGATGGAAAACAAGGGGGAAGAGAGAAGCATTGTCTCATGATTTTAGCTGGCGGGTGTTTGATGAAGGAAAAAGTTTTTATGTTTCAAATTCTTCCTTTTGGAATTGAATCCATGATAAATGGGTGTTTTGGCAAAAAAATCCTACATACCTGGAGATGTAAGTGAACCTAACATACCTAACATACATTGAGTGACAATTAAAATAATATGGCTGGTAAGTTTTCAGCACGTACATATTTTTTGCTTGTTTTTTCATCATAGACAACAGCAATATGTGTTCAACTGTTAAATCCCTGTAAATAATAACGGGTAGAGTAAGGTGAAGACAGACAGCGCAAGCACATTAAATGGGGAATACATACATTATGCATGCCAGCTAAATACAGTCAATAATGTTAAAATGAAATTAACATTTCTTTATTTTTGGTTGTAACTCGCTTGTAAATCTTTCTGGTTTCTATATTTCCCACATTTTTGGTAATATGGCTTGAAGCTTAAAAATAATCCAGCAGTCATTGTGTTTGAAAACAGTTCTGACCCACAAACCTATAAATCCTGCAAAATATCCCACATTTACTGAAGTGATTATTCCTGCGCAGACTGAATAAACAGGATATCGATGGCGTCAAAGTCAAACACTCGGGTCATCAGGAGGATGGATACTGGCTACAGACATCTGCCAAGTTCACACGGGTGCATGTTTGCACTTTGAGTTGAAGCCTGGAGTAACAAAGGGCAATCACTGACAAGCACATGGCAAGGGACCCTTAATAAGCCTTTCATTTCTGTCACACACTTTCTTTATTTATGTCACTCTACAACTCTTATCAGGTGGTAAATTAAAGCCCCACGTAAAACTTTACATTTCACACATTCACCAGAAACATCATATTGTCAGAGCTTTTGAGGTCCTGGCTCTGCTACACTTCAAACATCACCTGTGGTCTTGTACACACACAGACACGCACACACGTTCACAATTACACAGAGATTATGGAGAGGCCACTGCACAACAACCGCAGCCAGCCCACACTCGCATACACACTTGCACACACAAAATGTCAGTTGGCTGTGGCTGTTGGCAGTGGCCTTGCCATAATCTCTCTCTAATTATATACACAGCCAGGCTTACTGTTTCAATGCAGAGACCTGAGAAAATACAACCTACTAATCTTATTTGCACACAGCAGCAATAACCTGCTGGGGGAGAGGACAGAGGAGGAGAGGAGAGGAGAGGAGAGGAGAGGAAAGCAAGAAAGTACAGAAGATGAGAAGAGAGAAGAAGCACTGGGCTGGACTAACTGTATTTTATTTCTTAGATTTTCATTTTTATCGCTAATAACAGAATAAACATGTCAATACTAACACCGTCTTGCTTCCGATAGCTTTATAATATTTGCAACCAGTATTGTAATTTGCTAGTCTACTTAAACCTAGCAACAATGTGAAAATTTCATTGACATTCACTAGTTTTTTATCACGTGACAGTAAGTCATTGCCCTTCAAATTCCAAGCTTAATCTTTCTGATTTTGTCTCTTTTTTGTGTCTCTCAACTGATGCAGTTTCCACTTAAAATATCAGAATGCCTCCTTCCTCTCCAACCGCTGTTATGAACAGTGTCAATGACAATATTTCCATTTGGACCCTCCTCTCCCCGACTGTGTCTATAAGGAGAATGGCTGAGTCTTTGTTTCCACTTGGATGCCCTGTGATAGAATATGTGCCTCTTCCAAAGGAGGTGTGATGCACACAGGGTGTCTCACACAGACACACACAGACACACACACACAGGCCTGCACGGCTACACACACTATGTAAATAATGCATGCGTCTTAAAGGGTTTCACCCCACCACAGCTGGCCCACTTCAATTAGAACGCTTTGCACTCATTTTTTCCCTCCTTTCTCATGCACCCCTTCTCTTCTTCTAGCATGTGTGCTTTTCCACGGTTTGCACAGAAAATTTCAGCTTCAGTAAAATTGATTTTCTCTATATGAGCTATATATGTTTTATGTGTTCTTTTTTTTTTTTTAAGTCATTTGTTACATGGAGATGCATGCATTTAATAACATTCTCTCCTACAACCTTCCCATCTTCCAAGTTTTCAGGTTTATGCAGCTAATTAAGCTTCATAGAAGTAAAATGTAAACACATAGAAAAGAGAGAAGAACTATACTGACACTGATTATGCTTTAGTGTCACTTAAGTTTTCTCTTTCATGCTGTTATGTTTTTTCTTACAGCAGCTGCAATTAAGAGGTGTTAACTTGCTCAGAAAAAGCAGTGAAACACTTGTTTGAACTGCTGTGCAACATGTTAAACTGTGCCACAATGTTCCCTGCTGTTGTGCTTATTTTCATTTACAGCTCCTCAGTTTCAAGGTGAGGTTTGACTGTAAGTTTGACTATTTTCTAAAACGTGTATACTGTTTAAACTTACTTCGCCTTCCTCTCTCTATTTCTGCCTCTTTCCCCCGATCTTGTAAATTTAGTGAAGGCCTTGTGTGACCCTTGCTCCCCAACCTTACCACTCTCTCTTTGATTGCCCCCCTCTCCCACCTCCCTCTTTACTTCCACTCACCATAAGTGGAGGCCCTGGCCTGGTCTTGTCTCCTCCAAACACATCTAATTACCCCAATGCCAAGCATTTCCCATCCATCACATTATCTTTCAGAGATGAGGTATTAGCGCTCCCCGTCCCGTCAGCCAATTACCTGCTGCCTTCTGCTTGAGTCACCTGCATTGCAAATGTGACCTTTACTTAGAGGGCTGATTGCAAACGCAGGGTTTGAAGTGTGTGTGTGTGTGTGTGTGTGTGTATGTCTGTGAGAGGGAGCATGTGATCTCCAAAAGGGTGTATTAAGAGAATGAAAATGCGTGTGTGCATGCATGCAAGTGTTCATACATATCATCTAAGAGCCTGAGTATGCTGCAGACGTGTGTCTCTATGTGTGTTATGTATGTGTATATATGCATGTATGAAATGCACATCTACTGTGTGTCTGTGTGTGTGTGTGTGTGTGTGTGTGTGTGTGTGCGCACGTGTGTGTGTGTGTGTGTGTGTGCATGTCTGAGACTGGGCTGGGGCAGTGAGCAAACCCTCTCAGACACCCTTCTGACCCCCCCCACCCTCCCTCATGTGACGGGCTGTCGTGAATGTTAATGTTCTGTGATGGCTGTGGAGCAAATAAGTGTTTCTGACACAGTACAGGCTCCCATTACAGGAGCAGGCCAAATGGGCTCGCTAGTGCCTTAATGAGCAGGCAGGTCAGTCAGCCGGAGCCACTGTACCAGTCCCACACACTGCTTATGCAGGGGTGAACCTCAACACTCCCCGACCAGACCCAGGGAAAAACTGGCTTCCGCTGCCATCTCCTTACTTAGGTTTTACTGATTTACCTTTATGGAATTTCCTGCACATTTATAATATTTATGTATTCATAACAACAACTGTGAAGGTTTACCTAAAAGCTACCAATATACTAATATGTTTCTAGTTGCTTCTACAAATCTGAATTTCAGATGTTAAAAGTCTCTAGAATTCAATATGAAGTGAATCTTCAGTCAAACACATGAAAGATTTCATGAGATAAAGTCACTCTAGAGCTGATAAATAAAATAAAATGTAGTTTTCTGCAGGTTGTGAATACACAGACTGACTTGCTGTTTTGCTGATGTAACATAATTTAAACAATGGTACTTCATATAACAAAGGTAATACCTCTTGGAAATATGTAACCATGGTCAAATACACCGTATGCACTTATGCTTAAATCAGTTATATAATGTGTGTTGATGGATCTTGTACTATAATAATAATAAGAAGAAGAAGAATGATAATAATAGTACTTTTAGAAAACTATTTCTAGAATGGAGTTTTGCTGTGCAACAAAGTTTGACCCATGAACATCAGTGTCAGCCAGCACTTAACTACCTTTTTGTGTTATACATTACAGCAGAAAAAAGGACAAAACATGTCAGTTTTGATTTTTGACATTGACAGAAAGACTTTGCAGAAGAAAGCCCTAAAGCCACAAGTGTTTGTCACAGATGCCATTGTTTGCAGTATTCATGTGGAAGTGAGAAAATGATTTATTTTTACATTGAAACTCATGCATTTTGGTGCCGGGGTCATTTTGAAGTGGGTAAATGTCACCTGTCAAACAAGGCACAAAAACAGAAATTGGGAACGGCTGAAAAATATTCCACTGAATGGGAAACCGAGAGCCTTGTCCGTCGTAAAGTCCCAGTTAGCCTGACAGCCTGTGGACACTGTAAACTCAGTCACAACCAGTCCAGTGCAGATACAAGCCTGTGAACAAAGAAGCTGTCTCTCCTTTCTCCCTTTGGATTGTCAAGAGAAAGTACAGCTTGTATGTTGAGTCAAACAGTTATTTCTGAGAAAGGTGGGAAGCACATCGCTTGGCTGACTCATCATAATTTGGAGAGAAAATGAATCCCCCTTCTTCCACCTGAGGAGAGGAGAGAAAGAGAAGCTGAGAGGTAGGAGAGAGAGAGAGAGAGAGAGAGAGAGAGAGAGGGGTAACGATAGAGAAGCCAGGAAGCAGACATTAGGCTTGATTGAGACGCATGGCAGACGGAGAATCACCTAGCGCGTCAGAGCACATCCTCACAGTTGGCCAGGCTGTCTCTCAAAACTCTCCAAATAGTCTAAAGTCGACCTGTTGGAGTTACTGAGTCGTCACACTACATGTTGTAGCCCAGGAGCAATGGGCCCACAAAGGTGTCTCTTTTCCTCTCTCTGCGGGACTTGTTAGAGGTGCTATTTTGGAACCTCTCTGCCTTCATTCCTCCTGCCGCCGAACACCTTAAGGTGCACCACATACTTTATGAAATTCTGGTTTCTGTTGAAAAGCAGTCGAGGGAAATTGTGGAATTTGAACTTTAAAATTGTAAATGTTTTTATAGCAGCTAAAGGAAGAGCAACAACTAGTTTATATGCATGACTACAAAGCTACACAGCGGACAGTCTTTGCCATCTTTCACCTTTACAACAGATTTAAATTTGAATGATATGCCCGGTTCCTCTCAATATAATGTTGCTTTGCATATTCAACACTATAGCAACTAATGTTTATGGTGATATGGAGACTTGGGAAATTACATTTATACAAACATCCTTAGCTTGTAATTGGGTATTAAATATAGTTTCTTCTGACCTGGCTGTACCTACAGTAAAACATGTGGCAGATAGAAGTTTGCTTTCTAAGAAAAATTGCTTGAATAGGACCGTCTTGGTGGAAAAACAATGATTCCTGTATTACACTGAGTCAGACGACACCAACAGACCATTTCCAGATAATGAAAGTGCCAATGCAGAAACTTTTCCCTATAATGAGACTCAAAAGGTCAACAGCATCTCTCTTGTTTGCATGTGAAGGACAAAAACCTTCACATACAAACAAGAGAGATAAAAGACCACCCATAATTTACTAAAACTAATTGGCAAACAGTCTAACAAGACACCCTGTTGTTAGACATTAAAGCACAAAGAGAATTAAAATGGGAAAAACATGCTTTTGTACCCAAATAATGTCAACATTATTCCAGAGTCCCACCTTCTGTAATATATGCATATGGCAGCTATGCTGTGGTTAAGGTTAGGTAATGGTTGTGGTAGTTATGGTTAGGTAACTACAACACTAAAGCAAAGTGACTGAAAGATCATGGTTAGGTTTGATTAAAAGGTGAGCATTAACTGCATGAAAGTGATGAAATCATCACCAGCCCACCCTCCACACCATTACGCACCGACACTCATGGATGCATAAAGAGAACTGGACACAGCGTTGGACGCAGGGCTCCGTTCATTCCTACGAAAGTTGCTCAGTGGCGCATGGAGCCAAAAAAGTCCGGCTACCCGGATCTTCCACATTGTCGGGCCCATGGAGAATGTGCACTCGTGTCTCGGGCCTGTCAAGCCGGCTAGCCCTCCGCTATGAGGAATAGGAATAAAATGAGTGAATCGTGTGTCTCTTCTAGACTTCCTAAATGCTATTGGACCGAATGGGTCAAATTGCGATGGTGAAACGAGTCATTTGGCGGTGGTTGATTTTGCTTGCAAAGTGAACCCTGGTGCGGTTCGCTTAGCGTGGGAATGAAAAACGAACTATCCAGCGAACCAATGAGAGGAAGTGCATTCAAGTACATTGGTCTCATGTACGGAGCAACATGCTGCCTGGCCTGCTGCTCATACTGGGCAGCTTCTTGTGAAAAAACCAATTAGGTTTTGTACCCACATTCTTCCGGGTTTGTTTCAGTTACCACCCACAAACATCCATCTAATCCAATCATAACTTCCCACATAGCCCGCGCAATTTGAATCCAACCTCCAGGAAAAACGCCGGTGAGCCGGTCAGTGAAGCAGGAGAAGGCCAACTTACCTAGAGCTGCATCCGCGTTTGTTCGGTCCCCAGAAGGAGCTTCTTTCGCCGTGGAATTCATGTGGATTAAATATTTCCCTATTGGAGTTGAACTAGGAGTTACCGGCGTCAGTGGAGCCCAGACCGACGCTGAGTAAAGTGACTGAGTGGTCCATGGTAACGTGAGTACCGGAAGTAAATACTGTATCTATTATATAGTTACGTTGTTGAACTGCGCTGAGAGACGCTGTGTGTGATAATTGATTTCCTGTTTTGGTTTTGAGTTGAACATCCGTGGTAAAACCCGGAACGTATTTAAAACTGTACGTTGATTAGTATTGAGAAACACTGGATTGGACTGAACTGGACTGAATTGAGTTGCGGTCTGTCTGTCTGTCTGTTTGAGCATTGCTGTTTTCTTTTGCGTGTTTGAATTCCTTCCCTGTCTGGGCCCGTTTTGTGTGGTTTGACCATTTGACTGCTTGTTCTTCTTATTTGTCAGACTCTACTCTGACTGGCAACCCCGCACTATTAATCAGGTCAAACAGTTTGAACACCAAAGTAAAAACAGAAACCCGAAGACATGCATACATTTTGGTGTTGCTCCATTGTTTGTTTTTGTGGTGAAAGGGACGGATTTCCGTTTTCAGTCCTGGCCAATCGATTTTCTTCTTCCTCGTGCTTTTCTTCTTCCTGGTCAGTGCTCGTTTGGGGCGGTATTGCCTGTTGTATCGCCTGTTGTATCACCTGTTGTAACTGTGTGACGTTGTCCAGGTGGTTTGGTCCGCTTTCAAAAGTGCAGTGTGAAAGTGAACCAAACCAAATGAAGGTGTTCCCCCTCCAATCAAACCGAGTCCCCCAGACTATCCTGGTGTGAAAGCGCCCTCTGGAAAAAAGTATTTTTGGGCCCAATGGCATCTTGTGACGGACGCTACTGTGTGAGTATATAACTCCCTGAGGGCTTGCCTGCACTGGACAATAATCGTGAGGTGCAGAATCTTCCAATATGAATGTAATTCTCAGGATGCCGTACTGGGCTGTTGACCTGTGTTCATACTTCAGCCAACAACTGAAAAGTAGGGCACCACTGTGAACATACCCATACTGTCGCCAATGATCAAGATGAGTGCGTGTTTGACTGGAACAATCAAGATGAAACGTAACGCACTGCTGAGTTTAATTTCAACTTGCATGAGAGCAAACTGTTAAACCTCTGCCACTACTGAGCAAACTAATTTGCATCAAAGCACATGATCAGACAAGCACCAACAATAATTATCAGCAACCATGCAGCTGAACAAGCCCGTTACGCTGATGGGAAATACAGTCTGCATCTCATGCATTTCCTAACTGGTAAACAGACGTTATATTGTAGCATTATGTACTGTAACTATGTTTGATTTGGTGGTTTTGTTTAATTAAGTCCTGTTGATTTTGGTCTAATTTTTGGCAGAATCAACCATTTTAGAAGCTCTCTCACGCATTTGTTTTCCCAATTACATTTTGTAAAGGAAACGTAATTACTACCAGTTAGTGAGTAGCTGGTGAACATAATGGAGCATTAAGCAGTTAAGGAGCCATGTATGTCCCCCAGGAGACAATAGTTGGCAGAGACCAAAAACAGAGCTAAAAGAGAGCGAATATTGGATTGTACCAGATGTGCCAGAGACACACCTCCATGTTTGCCATGTCAATGTAAACAACTTGTGTTCCCAAGTAGCAAAATTATCAGGAACTGTGAGTTACCTCAACATAACTTTGTAAATATAAGAAGTTTCCAGTGCTACTGCAACAATTTGCGCATTAATTCAGCTTTTGCTGCAGTGGTGCACAAACCTCAGGTTGGTAAAAAAGCTGTTCCATAGACTCTTTCATTTGTGGATGTTTAAAGTTTGGGCTCATGTTTAAATTTCTCTTGCGCGTGAATGTCTCATTACTTTTTTTGGGAGAGTCTGGAACAAGAACAGCCCAGCACGATGGAGAAATGTCAGCGTCGCATTTCTCCCAAGTGGTTTTTTAAAGGAGATTTATTGTTCAAGAGAGGTGGTAATGCCTCCTACAGTTAAACACCCACCCGGCACTTTAAGAAACCTTTTATATCCAGAGAAACCAGGGGGCCTCATTTGTATGTTTTGTTGGACCTTCTGGACACAATGGGAAATGGAAGCAAAGGTCAGTGTTAAGTCTCCCCTGGCTTTTGTTCTTTAAAACAACAATATTGTATTGATCTGTCCTGAATGATAAACACAAATGTGTTGGTAAAACACAGTCTCTTTTGACCTTTAGCAATTATTTCTACATGACTTTAGCAGTACTGTAGATGGAAAAACAATGTCCAACTCGTTTTCTTTTTTCTTTTTTCTTTTAGAGTGTAACTACCTATATCTTACTCGTGTGCAGCTTGCTTGTAATGACAGATTTTAGTTCAATTTCACAGCAAACACATTGCGACTACAACACACTGTCACATTGCTTGTAGACTTACATATGGTCCACAGACAACTCTTTGAGCAACAAGATTTGACTCAGCTTTACTATTTCAACCATATGGGAACAATTTATTACCAAAGAATTTTGAAGATGTTTTTGATCTTTGATTATCTGCTGTTGGGTGTTTCACCCAACTGCCTGCTTGTTTATCACATTCACAAATGACACAGCACACTTAACAAAACATGAATTGCCTACTTTTTAGGAATGAGTGTGCTACTACTGTATTTTACGCATCTCGTGAACTTTGACAGTATAGGGATTATACCAGGCCGTGGCTGGATTATGGACAGGGCGGGACCATTTTCCCAGGGCCTTGGACTACAAGGGGGGCCTCCAAGCCTCAGCCTCAACAACAACAAGACCTTCAGTGAACACAGTGCAAACTGACTGCTGGGTCACTGGGTGCTCATAGCGTGAGCTAACTACTAGACAGCTCAGTTCAGTTGACAGCAAGTGATTTCATTCTGCAGTTTCCTTCTCTTCCATTTCACGTGTCAAAGTGACGAGAGAATGAACCCCAAATGTCTCATGAAGCACAGCTTCGATGTGTGTGTGTGTGTGAATGGTTGCCAATCTCCCATCAGAGTATGAATGCTGTGTGGAGGGGTGTATGTGAATATAGTGTTAAAGTAGTCAAAAAGACTAGAAAGGGTGCTATACATATACTGTATAAAAGAAGTGGACATAACCATGTGGTCACCCATTGGTTTGTGGTTTTGAAGCCTTGAGTTCAGCTTTACGGGAGTCTCCATCTTGGTTTCATGAGCGTTGCCATCTTGGCTTTTAGGAACCAGAAGTGACGTTCGTTCCAAAAAAGCCTTCATTGGAAAATGTTTACTAAGGTAAGAAATGAAGTGAGAAGTAAGGTCATTTTCCCGTAGACTTCTATACAACCGGAAGTCTTTTTGCAACCAGCATAATCACACCCTGCTGGTCATTTGAAAGAATGCAGGTTTAAGGCACTTAAACTTTATAGACACTGAAATTACATCCACTTCTTTATACAGTCTATGGTGCTATACAACAATGGACCATTTATATTTTGCTATTTGATTTATCATAACTAACTATAACCATTTATTTAAACTAGCTGCCCATGTAATCCAGCTTGTTAACAGCAGCTTGTGAGCTAACTGCCATAGCAAGGATTGTTTCTAAGGAGCCAGGTATATAACATTTTTGAGGCATAGATGCAGTAGATGAACATGAGAAGCTGCTGTGTGCTTACCTTGGGCCGTGGAAATATCACCATCTTAGCGGGTGGGAGGGCATGTAAAAGACATGTGCCCAGAGGCTCCATGATCCGGCCCTGTTCCAAGCTATAAATAAAAATCACAATCCACAACTCAGGTGGTGGGCTTAACAGAGTCTAAGTTATGTGACACAGTTAAAGTGTGCTGTGATGACCCATGATTAGACCCTCTTGACCTTTCCTCCAACCTTAAGAGGTTGTGAGATTACAAATCTGGACTTTTTGGGGGACTACAACTGCTAAGCATAGCGAAGTAAGTGAGTGAGATAAACTCTAATTTTGGAAAATATCTCTACACAAGAATTTTTGTGATTTATTTTACAGTCTGCGAGTTGAGAACACCACAGAAACCTGTGAACAGGTTTCAGATGCTACAAACATTTTCAGAACATCTGATCATCTATTTAGCAAAGAAACTAGAAGCCTATAGTGTGAAAGAAAGTAGTAGAAAGTACTTGCATTGGAGCATTTTTCTATCTATAACATAAACACTCAGTCCGTCTGACTGAGATGGTGAAAAGCGATGCCCCTCAGGCTAAAACCTCTTGACCTGTGGAACCACTTCAGGGAGGCGATGATAGAGGCCTGATAGAGGCCAGTCACTGGGGCCTAAAGGCACATCCTGGACATGTCCTTTTGGCAGCAGGGCTCTAAACACAGCCACAAATACACACACACACACTTACATGCACACACACAGAGGCCATATCTCCAAGCAGTGGGGGCACTTCAGATTTTAAAGTAGAGGGTAAAATATTCTACACCTCGTCCTGGTGGCTGGTGAATGATGACGAGAAAGATGCAACTCTCACTCATCAAAAACGTAAAAGTTACTTCTTTTTTTTACTTAATGCATGTATAACGTGCTGCACTTTGGTCTTCTCCTCTCTATTTGATTACACAGACTTCTTCTCTTGATCTGCTTCCATATTATATCAATATATTCATTTGCTAAGATCAGCCAGTGCCAAGCATTCACATCAACTGACATTTAGATGTAATTTAATCCTCAGAAGGAAAAAAAAAAAATGTTTTTGACATGATATGATTAAACACCTACAGGCTGTTTTGTTTATTGGGGCTGTGAATTTATATTTCCCAATAATAATGCACTTCATTTTAATTGGAATGAAAGGCCATTCCATTGATTCTTCATTCAGACCATAACCATAACATAACAATAGCATTGTGCCTTCTGCCTTTCTGTTCTGTGTGTGTTAGTGTGTGTGTGTGTGTGTGTGTGTGTGCGGTCTCCCGACACTGCTCTTTGTGTGAGGTCATGCTTCATATTTTCATTTAAGCTTTGATCACATTACCAGTATTCTCACCATATTAATGTTAGTCAATGAATAGATTAGATATTCAATTAAGCCTGATGTGTGGGGCAAGCGTTTGAATGTGAATCTGTGTGTGTGTGTGTGTGTGTGTGAGTTTGAATGTGTGGATGTTGATGTGTAATGATGTGTAAATATATTTATGGCTCAGGGTCACAGTGGTATTAACCTGACCCAGGCTCTCTCTGGGGAAGCTGCTGATTGTTCTGTGTTTCATTCATTCAGCTTTTGTGGGCCTTCTGAAAACAGAGCGCCTGCGTTTGACAGGATGCTCGTTCAGGAAGGAGGGCGAGGAGCACCTAAGGGTTCCTTAACTTTTAGGTTATCATTTGAACCACTGCGCAAAAAGGACGGTGAACTTCGGGACAGCCATGTTTCATTTTTTCTCTTTTCTTCAAAAAGAGGGATACATTTGGCTATGAATCCCTTTGAGTCGGCTACCTCACAGGAGGACTACATGCTGCACTCACTTACGTGCCGCTTTTACCAAGTGGGGAAGGTATTCAGTTAAATGTCCTATCAGTCAGGCATATGCCAAAGGCCTACATCTTATTCAAGTTTTAAACCTCTAATTGGTAACGTTTAAAAGGCATTTAAGAGTGCCCTTTCTTCTCCCTTTTCTCATTTCCCATTTAATGTGTTGTGTCAAAGTCTATTACCTCAGTTGGACGTTTCTGTCCCTTAAGTTGGGGAAGGGAGGGGAGGGGAGGGGAGGGGGAGGGGGTGGGAGAGAGAGAGAAGGGGGGTGGGAGAGAGAGAGAAGGAGAGTGAGAAAGAAAGAGAGAGAGGTAGAGGGAGTGGAAAAAAAAAAAAAAAAAAAAAGAGAGAGAGAGAAGCCATCAGCTGAGGTTTGCCAGGTCGATAAAGCTTTTAGATTTGGAGATGTTTTCAGGGGGAGCCCATTTCCTGCGGCTAAGAGTTGTTAATGGAGCTTAAGGAATTATCTTATGACTCTCGGTTTGAGAGCAGTTTATTCCAGCCCGGACCCTGCTCCCGTGTCGGAGGGGCTGAATATGCTGCTGTCAAAACCGCTTAATGAAAAGTAACGCGTCGCTGATTACAGTTTTATTTGGTCTCTATGTAAAAAGCTCCTGTTAATTTACCATCTCGCTCCCTCTGTGTGTTCGTATTTGCCACGGCTGAATGATTTAGTTATAGCTGGCCTCTCTCTCTCTCTCTCTCTCTCTCTCTGTCTTACTTCACGTCTCTTTCTCTCAAATAAAAAGACACTTGCTTCCGAGGTCTAATATAATCTGCCTTCATGCTAAATTAATTAAATGCCGAGGCTATATTGTCTTATCTGTGGGGACTTTAACTCCTGGCCTAATTTTTCTATCAGCGGCCATGAAAAATTAAACACACAATTTCGCATGTAGGCTTAACAAATATTAAAGGGAAATATATATATAATAAAAAAAAAAAAAAAATGAGGTAGCTATTAAGCCTGTCAGATATCTATTCCAGCATTTATGTTTTTCTTTCTATTTATTTCGGGTCAGCTTCGCTTTGGGGAATGCTGCAGGCAAGAAGAAAACAAATAAAAACATACATCCTGACTCCGATTTATAGAAAATCCCTTTTGTCCACCATTGCACTTTCTTCCAAGGAGGGGGGAGAGAGAGAGAGAGAGATGTGCTTTTCCCCATTAAAATTCATCACTGAAGACCCCCTTCCTCTTCCTCTTCCTCCCCCCTTTCACCCCCCTCTCGCAGGACAGACAGAGTCCCCCGAGAGTTCCACTTTCGCCATTACTGTCAAGTACCCTTGACTCCTTTCTTTTTGCCCTTTTATCTACAACAACTAATTCGAGTTCCTTTGCCCTTTTCACTTTTAGACGACGTGAGTGCCTCTCTCCCAGAGCCCTCTCGCTTTCCACGGGCGGAATCAGCATCCTGGATGTTTTCTGCAGGGCCCCGTCTCTGGGAAATTGAAGGGGTTTAGTGTCAGAAGGAAAACTCTTCACTTCAAATGATTTTCGCAGGAGCCTCCGTTTTTTTTTTTTTTTTTTTTTTTGAACCCATTAGTGGACGCATGGCGAATAACTTACCCTTTTGACAGCTGCATCATGGACGGTGTTGAGATGTTTCGATAATATTATCAGAGAGCAGAGAGGGGGGGGAAATCAATAGCCTGACATGAAATATGGCTGCGAACATCCCAATTACAGCCTGTTTAGAGGGAATTAATGAGGCAGATCTTAGATACTGATATTGTTTCTGTCTCGAGGCTTGAGCTGCCTCATTTTCTCGCTGTCACTAAATTAGAGTGGATGTTTTTCTGAGAAATAACACATGGTGGGAGATGGTAGATTGTTGTAATGGGTTCAGAATGAATTGATATTGGGATTTAAAACAAACAAACAAAAAAACAAAACTGCTTTATTGAACAGTAGATTTAAAAAGGCCCTCTCTGCTCCAAAGCCCCCACGTGTCCCAGTTGTAAAGGACTGGATGTTGTAGTTTTACACTAAAATAAAATCCATCCATGGCCAAGGAAGATCAGCAGGGCCTGGGACACATCTGAGTCCCCTGTATATTATTTCAGCACCATGGAGAGCAACTCTCACCATTAAACCAACATCACAAGAGCTCTTCAGAAACCGACTGCTTTTATTTTCAGTGAACAAAGTTGAGACGCTCTCACCCACTTCCTAAGAGAGCTGTGCATTTGTGAGACTTTTTTTTTTTTTTCTTCTTTTAATAGTGATACTCAACAGCTGAGACCTAAAGAATATTCAATTACATTTGCATGCGCATAGTAAAGAAAATGTTCAAAGAAAAAAAAAAAGAAAAAGAAAAAGAAAAAAACTCATGTAAACCATAGGCCTATTTTTTTTTTCTTCTTCTTCTCCAAGATGTAAACTTTGAGTTATACATTTCGATAAGTTCGTGCGTTAAAATCAAATAAGCCAAACCGATCCGTTTATTTCACTTGTGTAACGCCAATGTCACAGTATAGAGCTACCACCGCTTCTTCAAAAACGAATCAAACAGAAGGAGGGAATCATGGAGACGAAATAGGCTTTTCCATCCGACTTTCAGTCAGTCACAAAAAGTCTCTCTCTCTAGTCGCGGTAAACGGGAGGGGTGAGGATGGGAGGGAGGGGGGAGGGGGGCATTTGGTTTCGTTAGGAGCAGAAAAGTTTGTTGATAGTTTTTGGGAAAGTCATGGCACTGTCTTTGGAGGAGTCCTGGTGGTGCTGCTGCTGCTGCTGCTGCTGCTGCTGCTGCAAGGCCGCCGCGCTCCTCTCAGCCTCCAGCAGGGCGCCTTTGGTGTTCGTGGTCCAAGAGACGGTGGTGTTGGTCAGAGCCTGGCTCAAAGTGCTGTGCCTGAACAAGGGGTCGTGGAAAACCCCGTCCACCCAGTTTCTCAGGGTCGTGACCGGCGAGTCCTGCCTGTTGTCCAGGACGGTCACGGGTGAGGTAGCGGCGGGGGATGGGGTGAGGGAGGAGGGCGGCGGCGGCGGCTGGCACCTCAGCATACAGGACGGGTACTCAGTCTGGTTCAGGGACGTCGCAGTTTGGGCCAAAGACCAGATGCGTGGTTTGCCGTCTAGTATCTGGTGCCCCTGCTGCTGCTGTTGGTTGTAACACGCCTTCGCCTGCTGTCTGCTGTCCGGTTGGAAATCCTCCGGGCTCGTTTTGAGACAACTTTTGCTCAAGTCCTGCTCCCCTCCCAGAGAAACGGGGATGGAGATTTTCAGAGACGCGTCCTTGATGAGGTGATCGCTCGGGCAGTCGCTCGTCGTTGACATGTGCGTGTTCATGTGGTATCGGTGCTTCAGCTCACACTCCGAGCTCTCAGACTCCAGCGTGTCGAAATCGTCCAAGTCGCTCAGCTGGAGGTCCTTATCAGGCCGACTTCTGGTCTCTGGGAGGAAAGGGGGACCGTAAGGAGAGACAGCAGACATGTCAGTGACAGATATATGGCATCACGTCTGCTAATAACATCCTGAATGCTCAAGTCCTGTACTCTCAATCAGATGTGGGAAATAAGAGTTGTTCAAATACAGCTTGATAGTGAATAAAACAATTTTAAAAAATCCTAATCTTAATATAGCTTCACTGTAGGTGCATCAGTTTGATGTACTTCATGGACTGCTTTCATTATTAGCTGAATGGATTTATTCCTGTTAGAAATAAGAAGTCATGATCAGTTCATAAAGTTAAAAGGGAGCCTAAACTTTAAGTGGTTTGAGCCTCCACTGTGTGTAAAAGTGACTGAGGCCTCCCTAATGGTTTGTTATGTTGCCCGAAGTCTTCTTGTACACAGAAGTTAAACTGCTGATGCTGTTGATTTTCTTTTTTAGAAAAAAAAAAAAGATAAAAAGAAATGAATTGGGTTCGGCTCAGCGCATGTCATAAGAATAAAATGTTAAACTGCACCAACTGTAGCGGCTCACTGTCCTCTGTTTCTTATGATCAGTATGATACGAATGCTATTCTTGTTAAATCATATATTCAAAATATAATAAGATGTACGACTGACAGTGAGTTGTATTTCTCACTGATGTTTTTGAACTAACCATCAGTCGCAGTAACATAAATACAGTAGATTGAAGTTTTCATTCTGCTTGACTCCTTCGAGTGAATAAAATAAGAAACACTTGCTACAACTGTCTTTTTCCACATGCTCTCATTCGAAGCTCATACTTAAGAGTGTTTCCATTCCAAAACCAGAAAAGTGCGACTTTATGATACTCATCGCAGCGACGATATAACAATGAATTTTTAACCGAGGGTGTCATTAATACACTGTTCTTTGACATGCTCTTGGGACAAAAGACGCTTGTAATACACTGCCAAACAATTCAGCATCAAGTTTGACACTTTTTCTTTCTTTCTTTCTGCGGAGGAACACGGCACTGCGACACTAACCATCTTCATTGTTCTCGCTTTTTATCTGCTCCTCCTGAGACCCATCCTCATCCTCGTCATATCTCTTCTCCTCAGAGCCCTTGTTCCTGGGCGGCCACGTCATCTTGTTCTCCTTCTTGAGCCTCCTCCTGGCATTTGCGAACCAGGTGGAGACCTGCGTGAGGGTCATCTTGGTGATGATGGCCAGCATGATCTTCTCCCCTTTAGTTGGATACGGGTTCTTCCGGTGCTCCTGCAGCCAGGCCTTCAGCGTGCTGGTCGTCTCGCGCGTGGCGTTCTTCCGCCTTGTTCCCCCGTCCATGGAACCATATCTGTTAATGAGGAGAGCACAGCCACAATGGTAATGAGAGGGTAAATTTTAATATGTGGGGCTTGTTGCGTTACAATTTGGAATGTGTTGCCCCGGCAATTTTATCCCTGAAAACCATGACAGAGCCATCTGCTTCTCTTGGAATTATGCACAACATGTAAAGCCTGACAGTCCCACTCTTAAACCTCTCTGCTGCTAGAACTGACTGATAAAAGATCTGAAAATGAAAAATAGATATTACAAACACATGTCAGTTAAGGGCCAAGTAAGGACAAAACCACCCCCCTTTAAACACACCATACAGCATGAACAGTCTATACTGTAACATTGATACTGTCAGTACATTCATTTGTATAGTTGTACATAAGCGGTTGTCCTTCTAGGATTGTATATGGTGCGATCTGGCAGGCAGGCATAACTTCAGGAACCCCCCTCCAAGAATCCCTCTGCAGCATCTCTCACCATATCCATAGTAAATGTGCCAAATGTTCAGATTATTCTACCAAATTAAATGTTAAACCAGCAATAATGCTGACTGCATTTACGCAGCATGCATATAGTTAGTTTCCATTATCAATGTGTTGTCTATTAAAGTCATCCTTGGTACCACAGCAGAAGAGTCCCTCCCGGTCCTCTCCTCTTCCACAAATATGAAGCATAGCCGTACATTTAAAATGCACAGTGTTGATTTTCAGTCAGCAGTGAGCTGTAAAAGTCCTCTCCGGGGAGGCTTTTATGAGGCCTTTATTGCTCCGTATAGCTTAGTGCAGGTCAAGCACTGCTAAGGGAATCAAAAGGAGAGCAGCGCTGCACCTTTCCATACCCTGCGTTGTTCCCTCGCAGATAAAATAGACTGTAAAATTGCTTTATTGAGTGTAATGATGAGCCCTCAGGTAACAGACGGGCGCAGACAGAGTGGGACTGCTGTAGGCCTGCTTGTTTTTCTGAGTGCCACTAATTCTGTTTTGCCTCAGTCTTTTAAGGCCTCCTGCTGTATGTGCACTTATTGGCATTCCCGCTGACACCTTTTGCACTTTATACTGAATTTAGAGTGATTGGTAAAAGAAGCCGCCTCTTGCGAACTAACATTTTATCATGAAGCTAATCAATATGACACTTTGCTGATCAGTTAACACACATCGCTATTAAAAGCAAGAGTGTTTTCTGTGCTACCCCAACGCTCTCCTGTTGGTGCTGGCTTCTTTAAAGTTGCTGGTTCTATTCGAAGAGCATCGGTTTTTATTGACGGCCTACATTTTCACCACGTCACAGGCTTTATTTGGACGTGATCTCATTATTGGGAAGACCTTTCAATATGGCAGGCCCGCTTTTCACAACAGCGAAGAGGCCTCGTGTCTCTCCGGAAGGGGCATGGATCCTCTGAAGCACATCACTTCATCAGAAAAGAAATGTGTCACGAGATGAAGGTGATCACCCACTGCTGCTAGACGTGATGAGAGTGGCCTTGACCTCTCAGGGGATGATTGATAAAATTCAGCCTACACAAGTGGACAACACTTTGAGAGTTACTGCTTCCCTCGATTTTGATCACATCCTGTTTTAGCCGTTTTAAAGCACATGATTATTGACATAAGCCTGCAGTGTACTTAAACTACACGGCTGAAGAGAAGCTTTAAGGTAATTCTAACTGCATCGCCTTTCCCTCACCGTATAAAGCCACACATAGATCAAACAGTTCATTCAAAGTGGTCGGGTGTTTGCATTGATAATCCCGCTTCTTACATTTGGAAAAATCAACAGCAGTCACATTGTCATAGAAACAACATACCTGTCGTACTGATACTGTCCCAAAGTCGGATCATAAGGATAGTAGGCTGTTGCCTGGGTTATTCCCGCATGCGCAGACGCTGTGGCATCTTTTGTATCAAATGTGCCCTGCAATCACACACAAAGACGAGAGTTTTAAAGAAAAGGAAATCAGTTTGGGTGCATTAAATGATCTAAAACAGATTTGTAGTGGACGTATTTAAAAGCTGCTTGGATATGCAATTATTAGGGCTGTTGACCAAGATTGTGCAGTAAATCAGGATTTGAAACATTTTGAATTCACCCTGCAGTCAAATGAAACCTGAGTAAACTGCACCACACTGATAAGTTGTTATGTTCAAATGCATGTGGTTATGTGGTAACTGGAATGACAAGACTTTCCAAAATGACACAGAAAAAAGCAATTAGGAAAAAGTAGGTTTTTAAGCTTGTTCACTGCAGGGAACCGAGTGAATTAATCAGGACGGTTTCCAGCAAAATCAAGGCTGTTTTGAATAATACTGGAACAAATTATGAGCAAGAAAAGCAGATAGCTATTTTGAATATTGTTCTCACAACAATTTGACCAAACACTTTGGCACTTATTGTGTTGCAACACTAAACCAACTGGACCAAACAACATCCTTAGACTTCATAGGCCATGTGTTCCTGCAGGGGTCTCTTAAGGAAACCTTTGGGAAATCATTTTCAATACAATTTTGACAATTTTACAAAATACTGAATCTCCAGACTTGCCCCCCCCTGTAAAAAAATCAACTAATTTCCAATGCAGAGCAGCTTGTCTCAGTGTTGATGGAATGCTTTCACTTGTTCCCCTGCACATTACTGACTTGCATTAAGGCTGACAGACAGATTATCTGGTCTTGCTGAGAAGTATTTTTTTTCTAAAGCAAAGTTGTGTTGAAGGGGGTGAAATGAGGATAAATCACGTACAGTAAAAAGCAGGTAATGTTCGGTGTGGAGCATTAAAAAAAAAAAAACAGAGGAGAGGCGCGCCGGGCTGAGCTCTCAGCACCCTGCGGCTCCATTAATCAATGCCAAGGGGGGGGGATCAGATGAAGGGCTTACCAGAGAGTAGAAAGCCGATGCGTCCGTGCCGTATGTAACGTAATTCCCATAGCCCTGTCCGCCGGTGTAGGGGCTCCCGTACACGCCCAGCGCGGCGGCTGAGCTGAGCTCATGCCTCGCCGTGGCCAGCAGCCGGCTCTCGTACACGGGACAGTAGACCGGTGTCTGCCCGGACGCCGCTACTCCGGAGTCGGCTATGGATCTGCCGGTGGACTCGCAGCAAGTGGTCAGAGAGTTGGTTGTCATCAGGAACTGGGAGGAAACCGAGAGAGACAGAGTCTATCTTTAAAAAAAAAAAAAAAGTTTTTGGTGTAGTTCTTACAATGCAAATCTGCAATCTTTGACCTCGAAGTTAGTTCATAACTTTTTTTTTTTTAATGTGAAAGAAAAAAAATCATCACAGTGAAATGTTGTTTTACTCGAATAAAAAAAAAACCCGATTCCAATACGTTTTTTTTTGACAATTCATGACTGAATGGTTGAGTTGAACTCGCCCTCAATTCGCGCATTTTTAGTTTTGTTGCACCCTGTCATTCTATAAAAACTGAAACACAACATCGAGTGACTTGTAAAGGCTGATATTTGATGATGGATGAAGCGTCATATTCCTCTTTTTTTTCAATGTGCGCGTCAAAACGTGTCCAAGAGGAAGCTTTGATCCCACTGAAGCATATGCGTTACACACTGATACAACATGTTTTTCCCCAACGTCGCCCACTAATACCCAAAGTAATGCCCAAATGATTTTTTATGGCTCAAAGCCAAAAACAAAACAGCAGCTGGGTTATGGCGCAAAACACACACACACACAGCGTGTGCATAACAAGTTGGCATGTGTGTTCCAGCGCAGATAAACATATGGTTGACATTACAGAGTGGCTATTATCTTGCAGAAATCAGTGAACGGGAGGTCGGAGGTCTCGCTGTTCTCTCTTTTTTTTTTTTTTTAACCTCTTTTTTTACCTTTTCCATCGCTGCAGGAACACAGGTATCACTGACTGCAACGCGATGCCTTTCCGATACCTGAAAGCTCTGTGACAGCTTCCCTGATTCTTTGCCAAAACGCGTAAAAGGATCACGCCTAAATCGATGAAATCAATCAATCGCTGCAATATCAAAACCGAAAACAACCTATTAAATACACAACGGCTGTCGCATGAACTTACTTGTGGAGCAGACGAATAGGGATATCCAAATTGTGGATATGACATGGTAGAGAGGTCCCCCAATATCCAGAAATAAAGCGAGACTGAAGGTCTCCACTCTAACGCAGGCTGCGGCTCTGTTTGACTGTACCAATTGATTGGTAAGCAGAGGCTCCTAGGATGCTTATAGGGCGAAGCAGAGTAGCATGTTTAATTTGTGTAAAATGCCCCCCACTCAAGCGCCTTTCAACGGGGGGAAAAAAATAAAAAAATAAAAAGGAAGGAAAAAAATCTTCTAGCACTCCTTTTTCTTTTTATAAGTCTATTAGAAATGGATAAACGAATTAAGGTGATGCAGGCTTCCTTTGCCTAGAATAATCACTTTGTTGTCAGATACATATTTTTGCCTTATAAAAAAGTAGTATAAAAGACGTCAGCAGCCGAGGCAGGTTGTTTTAAACGGCGGTGACTCTGACGTCAGAAGTTTCCCACTCTAAAAATGACCAGACTGTAACTTTAATATGCATTTTCTTTCTCAGGATGACGACAAAAAAAAAAAAAAACCCAGAAAGAACAATCCAACAAGAGGATCTTTGAGAGGGAACAGGGAAGACTTTAAAAAAAAAAAAAAAAAAAAAAAAAAAATATATCTCCTAGAGATTCATTTGCAGCCCCAATCAATCAATTAGACCAATCAGTGTCTTGAATATGCAAACGTATGTATCAGTTTAAATGCATTAGGCCTAATTAAGCACATTCTTATCATTCCTCCGCACTGATGCTAATCACGTGGGGAACTAATTGATTTTAAATTAATTACTAAAGAATATTTTTTTTCGCTCTGCGCAGAGAGACAGATTGGAGCCCACCAGTAAACAAACAAATAGATACACAGACACCCCCCCCCCCCCAAAATGAATGCGTTTAAAATATCGACATTTCTTTAATTACTCAGATGTTTTGGTGTCTTATTGTGCTCCAATTCCACCTCAAGGAACGAGTTCCCAGAGTGTTTTAATTTACCCCAGTGCTTCCCCAAAAGTACTTAACAGGATGTAGTTTGGATGAACTTTGCATCTATCTATCTATCTATCTATCTATCTATCTATCTATCTATCTATCTATCTATCTATCTATCTATCTATCTATATATCTAAAGTGTGTCTTTATCAGGTTAAAACTGTATTAACAGCCCCCCCCCCAAAAAAAAACAAACAGCCAAAAGCCCCCCAAACTCTCTCTCGCCAGAGCGCCAGCGCCGGTTGCGCGCTGCCTTGCTTGGAGAATCCCGGGTTGAGACATGTGGATAGCCCCGGGGGTCACTCCTCAAATTAATGATGATGTACTCCTCCTCCCCCCCCCCCCCCCCCTTCTCTCCTCTCCAGCTGGATCTCCGCCTGCCGGTGACAGGTCGATTGAGAGTGATTGATGACTATCTAGGGGACCGGGGCCAACATAATAATATGATACCGGCACCTTGCAATAATTGCTCGCTTTCATTTACAGATGAAAGAAGTAATAAACACCTATAAAGTCGGAAAAGGCTCGTACGGCGGTTAAGTAACTTTTGTCGTGTTTTTTTTTTTTTTTTTGCGGTTTTAATTTAGGAGGAAGGTGGTGTGTGTGTGTGTGTGTGTGTGTGTGTGTGTGTGTGTGTGTGGGTGTGTGGGGGGGGTTATAAAATGTCTGTTCTCTCATTCATTTTGACAAATTGAATTATAGGGGGTTAGTACCTCCAAGCAAATGGCCACATTAACGCGGTGAACAGGGGGTCAAAAGGGATCAGCCAGCGCTTTTTAATTTGCATTAACTCTCTAATGCCACCTTAACATTAACAACCCGTCTGAACCGCTCAACCATATACTCACTCACACCTCACTCACACACACACGCACACACACACACGCACGCACGCACGCACAGAGCCCCATTTTGTCTTATTAATTTAGACTTTTTCTTTTTTAAATTCATTGGGGTTAATGTGACACGCAGTGCATTAAGGCAGGGCGGGACCCAATTTATCTTCAACATCACACCCAGTGCAGAGAAAGTGTTGACACGTTGATTTTGGGGATGGTGGGAGCGCACCTGACACACACACACACACAAACACACACATGCCCACATGCCCACATGCGCACACGCACACGCACGCACACACACACACACACACACACACACACACACACACACACACACACACATGCCCACATGCACCCACGCATACACACACACACACACACACACACAGAGTATCTTCCACTTCACATGAATCTTCCACTCAGCTCCTTTTCTTTACTGCCCTTTGCATGGACCATGTGTGTGTGTATAGAATTAGGCTGTAGACAGTGTGGAAAAATCTGATAGACACATTCTCTAAACTATACAGCCCCCCCCCCCTCCCCCCCTTATACCTTTTCATTATCCACTGCGTTACCCAGTGTTATCGGGCGCCTGTGATAAAATATTTAGGCCCACTAGTATATGCTTTTAGACAGAAAATGAAGGCGACGGCAGGAGTTCATGCTTGTTTAGCGTTTAAAGATTAAAAGAGAAGCTTCTCCTCTTTTTCTTGGACAGATGTGGGGAAGCAGGGATGCTCTGTGTTTAAAGTGGAGCAAGTGAGGAATAGGATGCTGTTCCAGTTCAGGACAAAGGGGCTGTACTTATGGCCTGATTACATTTTCTTTCTTTCTTTCCTTTTTTTTTTGTTGTTGTTGTTGTAAAATCAAACAGGATAGTACAGGATAGACAGGACAGTTGATATCAGTTGTAAATGATCTAGATTAATGAGCGATTTGAAGATGATTTTACTGTACAGATCAGGACAGAAGGCAGTGCTGAGCAGTGATCTAGTGTCGGAGCATTCATCATATTGATGAGAAGCATAAATCAACAGCTTCAGTGAATTACACTAACTAATGGGGCAATCATGACGTTTTTTATGGTTCAACTTTGCAGTCCTAAACGCAAATGCAGCCATAAAGATCTTCCATGGTATGTTTGGTATGTGTTCATTTAGTCGCATTTATTTAGTTCTATAGGCACATTTCAGTTTTAGCCAGATGGCACCAACCTCAGACCACTGTAAGATGAATAATAACTGTGTTGCTCTTTGAAGTAAGCCGCTAATTTGCATCTGCTTTCCAACTAAACTCATATTAAAAAGTTCCCCCAGAAACGTTGTAATCATGAAGGTGTCACTTTCCTGATAATCTGCGGTTGATTAATGAGCCACAAGGAGGGGAGTGTGTGAGTGCCTCTGTGTGTGTGTGTGTGTGTGTGTGTGTGCACGTTTATGTGTATGAGAGGAGAGAGAGAGAGAGGGAGGGAGAGGTGAAGGAGGAGTGTAAACACATCCTTTTCCCCCAAATTTTAGCCAGAGTTTAAAGTGGGACAGGCTAAAAAAAAAAGCAAAGGTCGACAAAGCACCCAGCTCCATCTTTCATGACAGGGACGGCTGCTGTTGAATGGTGATGGAGGTAATCCTACCTCAGAACAAAAGCCAGTTGCACTTTAATTTAAATAAGCCACATGAACTTTGTTACAGAGTGCACTTGACTTGAAAAATACCTTCATAGCAATCAAAAAGAATCAGTCTTTTCCCACAATAAACATTTCTTAACTCATCTCATTTGTTCATCTCTTGATTTTCCGTGCACATGCTGGAAACATTTCTGCCGTTGTGCCGCTTTGTGAGCGGTTTATTTTCACAGACTCAGACCGGAGTGTCTTAAGATCACAACCAAAATGTGTGAATTCTGGCCTGAGTTTTTGGACAGCGCTGAGGGCTGAGTGAGCACTGAGGCAGGGAACTTGCCTCAATCAAGTGCGGTTCAGTGACAGTGCTGATGTTGACCTCTGCTGTGCTCAAACTCCCCAATGTAGGTTATCATCAGGTGAAAGAAGAACTCAGTTTATTGACTTCTTCAAAATGGACATCTCTTTGTATCTCCTTATCTCAGAGTCTGTCATCTTTTTACCTTCTCTTCTCCTCTGTCAAATGTAGTAAAAGTAAATGTTTAGCCAAATTTTTGAGCCCCTAACCTTTGTCTTCTTTCCCGTCTTGTTACAGTACTTGTGCTTTTTGCTTCACCGTAGCGCTACTGTGTCCTGATCTCCTCTACTTCACCCCATATGAGGATAATGTCTCAGCGCTCTGATGTCTTATGGTCCACTGTCTCACGTGCCATTTTTTTGAATCGACTACATAGAAACCCAAGCTGACCCCAATAGTTGAAGACAGCTGCACAGGCCGACTCGCTCTGTGACATGAAGCCCCGAGCAGCTCCCAGGCTTTCCAGTGGCTACCGTGTTTCTCTTTCTGCAGTCGCAGAAATAATGTCCAAGCATTCGTACACACTCACACACACTCACACACATACACACACAAACACACAAACACTGACAATGCTTATCCAGCAAACATTAGCCTATATCTATTGTCTAGTCTAGTCTTGGAGTCCAAATGGAATATTGATCTCCAACGATCTTCTCAATGTATTTCTTATTTCTTCTCTTGAACAACACAATGATTTCCCCCCTCCCTTCTCTTTTGGCCCTAAAGCCCTAATGGTTTTTGCATGAGTTGGATAGCAGGCTGGGCTGCTTCAGGCACTCTGTATAAAAATTGTGACTTTTGTTGTTGTTGCTGAGGATTTCTTAGATGTTTCAGGTGGTAATAAATGCTTTCATTTGGTGGATTGTGCAAAGTTCTGCATTTTTACCAGCTGAGGTGGCTTTTGAAATTACATCCTTTATCAGGTTAGCTTTGTCAGTCTCAAGAAATCAGGATCAATTCTTGGTAAAGTGGTAATGGGTAACTGCAAGAACAAATATAAGAGAGGAAAACAAGATGTTAGGGGAAAGGGGGTTAGTGTTGATGTTGCAATAGAATTATGTCATGTTACCATGTATTGTGTTTTATATTTCTTATATACTTAATTATACTTGATAGATTTTAATTTGGAGATTTTAAATTGACTTATTGTCTATCTTCGTACTAATATAGTGCACACTATTATTGCTGCTGGTGAACAAAATAATAGGCTAAGCCAGAGATATAAAATGTGGATATAAAATGATTAATTAATACTGGGGGAAATTAGTGTTGCTTTTATGTATGATCTATTCGAAAATAAGAAATAAAACACAAACCTAGACAAACCTTCATGTCTTTTCACATCACTTTATACAATTAAAGGTTACCTATCGACCTCTACTAGCACTGTGGAGCAGTTTTTCTATGAGTGAGTCCCCATTTTGTTCACCTAATTCATGTGCAAGAGAAAGCACATGCTAAGGTCTGCTTGTTAGACCTCAAGGATATACATTTTGTTTGTTTACAAGAAAACTCCATAGGGCCCCTTTAACAGGCTGAATTCATACACATGTGTACAAAGTGTGTGACGACACATTACTGTGTAATTCTGAACAAAGTAGTATGTTCCAGGTAATAGCGACTGGACAATTCATTAGCTAGTTAGTAATATTTGCCAGTTTTGCAGTAAGTTTATATATATATATATACATTATATATACATTACTCTTCTACAAATGAGGCTTCACCATATGAACAAACAGTTTCAATAGGGCAATATTTACATAGGCTACACAGCATAACGCTACGGCCGTCCACATAGATGCCTAACCTTTTCAGGTGCTAATCATGAGGGTGCTTGACCACTGGTGCACCCTCATGATTAGTCTCTTTTATTTATTTATTTATTTTAGTATTTGCACTGTCATTTGCTTGCTGTAATCTCAAATGATACAAAAAGACGGCAGAAAACAACATTTGACTTGTCATTTATTTGATTAAACAAGAGTGGCATATTTCTGTCTGTGCCACACAACTTTCCAAGGCAACTTTTGAGTCACTCAGACAACATGCAGTAGATAGAGTAGTTTTCATGCATACTGCATTAAACAATTATGATGGTGGACATCCATATATATTATGGAAATCACTCAGCATTATCACCTTTAACGATAGCGTGTCCATTATCCCTCATGTATTATCCCAAGCAAGGTGCGCATCTGTGATGGTGAAATCCAATGAAAGTGACCTTCTAGTTTTTAACAATTCCACGATAATACGTCTGAGATGAGTCTACTCAACTCTCGCTTTCTTAGTCTTCCTCTCACTCCCCTCTCTCGCTCTGATCTTCCTCTCAAGCCTCTCTAAGTGGTTTAACATGTCAAAGTTCTCTCGGCTCATCCATAATTGATCACCACAACGGGAGCATCTTCGCTGCACTTAGTTAACTAGCTATATGCAGGTGTTCCCTTAGCAACTGACCAGGGAATGAAATACTGTATGTAGACTCCCAAGCCCCAAAAATGTGAACCCGATGTGACTTGTAAATCCTGGTGTTGGCCCCTTGTTCACTGGTTGTGTTGTAAGAATCAGGATGTATGTCTGCCCATTACACAGTCCAGGATATGGGTAGAAACTATCAAACGTCTTGTACCACTGGCATTTGCACCTGCTCCTCTGTGGTCATCTCTGTGATTTGAACGCTGAGTGCAAAGGAGCATCTCCTTTTCACATCATTCAAATTTAGTAAATGTAAATCTATTTACTTATTCGTTTATTCAGATTAGTCAAATATAACACATTTAGAACGAGCGCAGACTTAAGGAGCTGACACTTCCTCCGATGTTCAGACAATAAACATTTGACCTGTTACAGGTTGCTATAATATGGAACTGACTGGACACAGAAATAAAACCATATTACAATAAATGTCTGGCGGTTGGTCGATTTGGGGGGAAAAAAAGAAAATAGTGTATGATTACAAACAGCTCAGGAAAGACGACAGCAGAGTTTGAGGGCCTGTTCACTTTACATGCACCGTAGCGCTACATGGATGTCACTTTCCTTTCATACTACTTTTACTTACTGTTTACTCCCTGTTTACATCTCCATTTACATATATTTATTACATCTGTTTTTGCACCCACTCTTCACAGTATGTATATATTTATTTTACAACCTGTTTACAAGCTGAGTAACTGTCATGGTATGCAGGTATATATATATACTGTATATATATATTTATGTGCACTACCTGTCTACACATTGTTCATACCTGTCCAAAAACAGTTCTTATTATGCATATACATTACCACATTACTGCACACCCTGCCTGCATTACAGCTTATTCATTTTTATCAGTACTGTCCACCTGTCTGCCATAGTATTACATTTAATGTTATTTTGGATATATTATATTTCATTCTGATATTTTACAGTCTGCACAGTTTTATGTTTTTATTTCTCACATTCTCATTCTATTTGTGTAATTTTCTTCTTATGCACATTCGCATTAGCATTGTTGGAGCTAGTCTGAGAACTACAGGAATTGCATTGCCTGTAGTTGTTGTGCATGTGGGAATAAGGAACTTGAAACCTCCAAACAAAATAGAAGCCACTCTACGGGACCTGCTCTGCCCCATAAGCCACCAGCAAAGCAAAAGAAAAATGTGCTAACTAAACTAACCAGTCTCACTCCAAAGTAGTCGTAGACCTCCAGAGACCAAAGTTAATAAATAACGAATCAAATAAATAGAAATTAATATGTTGTTTCTGGCTGACCTGGATCTGTTTATACCATGCTTCCTTTTTCTGAGTGTCTGATAAGAAACCATAGCTGCTGCATATTAACTAATTAAAGACCTATTGAATGTTCTGAATGTGTAATATATTACAATATATTTTACAGATCTTTAGTCTCTAGTTTTGTTTCTTGAAAAACAATTACGACTCTTAACTGTGTCTGTGAATGATATCACCCCATGAGCTCTTCTCATCTGCAGTATAAAAAGCTGAACAAGGGTGCAGGTAACAAAAACGTACTTTATCTTGAGGACAAAGCTACCGACCAGGCTCTTTTAACTCTGTTTAACTCTGGAAACATAACTGACATTGTTAAATGTTACTACAAACCTTTCAATAATAGTCTAGCGGCCTACATTGCAATCAGCTGGGTCTCAACCCTAATTTAAACAAAAGAGGAGAGGCAAAGTACTGTATGTTATATTTGAGAATCTGAGGAAATAGTCTTTACTGTGCTGTGCAGATCTGAAACCGTGTATGAGCATGAGCTGAGCCTAGTCTAAGGTAGCGTTTGAGTGTACCAGATAGATTGTGATTCTTATGTATCTGATTACAAAGTAGCGTTCTTTTCCCTGTTCTTCTGCAGGAGGGGAAATGCAAACATGCTGGCTGGCCAAACAATGAGACTTGTCAATCACCTTTCTGCCTGAATGTGTCCCATCCTGAGTGTGTGTGTCTGCATGTGTCACCAACGGCAGACCCATCATGTCAGACACTGGAATGACACTGATCGCAGTGTGATGCGGACACACACACACACACACACACACACACACACACACACACACAGGGGCCAGGTGGCTGCTCTCTCTGTCATGACAGACCCCAGACCAGACCACTGAGTCCCACGACTCCCCCGACACCTGCGACCACCACCAGAGCAACCAAACCATCTGCAGCCATGTGCAATGACCAGTTATTGAATACATTTTCACCATGTGAAATTTGCAAGGAACATTTTGTTTTATATTAATATAGAGGATGTTGTACCAGCCTGGAGTGCTGTTTGTTGCTGTTTTGATGGTTATAACATGTTTTAAGAGAGTGCCATCACTGCAGTATGCCAGTTTTTCATTCAAACAGATCACTTCAGCATGCCATTATAAACAGATATCTGCTATGCAATCAGAGCCTGGTATTGGCAGATAAACCATTTAACAGAATGTCACATCCATCCTGCCTTGCAGATGTAGCAATAACAGAAGTGACTTTAGCATACTTTCCCTGTACTTGTGTATCTGACAGGACCTCATGGTGATGTGCCCAAGTGTCATGGACAAGTACTTGAGTAAGTTAGAGGAAACTCAGAATCCACCCTTGAAAATAAGCTCTGAAAGTATTGTCCGTACATCATTTAAGACATGGCTGTAACTTGAATGCCTTGCCATCTCTGCTCTGCTGCCTATTTCAAAATGATTTTGTCTTTTCTCTATGCTCTCCTTCCTTCTCTTTGTCTGGAAATAACCACAGAAAGAATGACCAGGAATGACCTGTTTTCATCATCTTCCACCGTCTTTCCATTTGTTCCTGCTCCTGATGCACATGGATATTATAAAGTCATGATCCTCTTTCAATATTCACCTACATAATAGAACTAGTACATTGAGCGTGGCTCCGTTAAGGGGCAGGGAACGCGTTATAGGCGGTGATTATCTTCCTGAAGACGACGCAGCCTAGGCAGGCACTTACAATTATTTATTCATAATGCATCCACTGAAACACAAATGCACTTTATTGTCTCATTCTGCATCTTATTTTACCCATAAACCAGAAAATGGGCTGGGTTTCTAATGAAAGACCCATGTTAATATCAAGGCAGATAAGGGCTGGCATGTGCAGATGGGAGCACAATGTGGAAACCCAATCACAAGTTCCTTCAATCACTCAAAAGCAGAACAAGGGGGAATGGATGCATTTGAATATTTTCCTCTACCTGGACGTATTAAAACTATACAATTTTAATAGCTATTTAACATGCAGTTGCTTTTTGTGCCTCTCATTTTTGCAGTTCTGCATAAAAACAGGCAGGTAATGCAGGAGTAACTGTGGCAGCTTTGGGTATGACATGGTTTTTCAACCAGGCTCGTCTGCAGTATTCGCTAACTTTAATCGCTACATTAAGATCTTACTCACTGAGTGGGCTTTTCTCTCTCAGCAGTCTAATTCTGGCTTTCCTCTTTCTACAGCTGTCTCTGCTGTGCTCCATAATGCCAGACATTTGGGCCACAGAAAGAACTTTGTACTTTATAATTCAATACTTTATTTCCTTGAGTTGAGCACTTCAGTGCATATCAAAGAGCTGTTTATTTTAGTCTTAAAATAAAAATTCAGTCAGTAGAGAGAACACATATCCAGTATGTAGGCAACTTGCCGTGATCGAGCCCTGTCTATACTCTCAAAACTGCTGTTTGAGCAGAGTAACATGTGGATTGTTAAATGGGAGGTGACTTTGGAAGGTTGTTTACATTTTTCTGGAAAATGAAAATGAATGATGTTGTAGTTATAACTTTTATCAAGAAAGGAAGTGGGATGAAGAACAACAACACAGCACCTGTGATCTAAGCAATTCTAGGTACAAATTATCAGTGCATTCGGACCATATTTCCACCCCTGCCCAAGCAGTCCAGTGTGGTCCAGTCCGAGTAAAAATAGCTCCAGAGTTGAATAAAGTTGTGGTGGTGAATGGTCACAAGCAGATAAAAATGGCTGCAGATAATAGAATTTAAACAGTAATTATACTATATTTCTCTTATTAGAAACCTGAAAACATCAGACGGTGTGTTCCTTCTGTGTCAGGGTCACTTTGAAAAACAAAGTAAAAGAGAAAATGAGTGGCGATATGAATATTATGAAGGAGTATGGAGAAGAGGGAAGTCATTCCACCCATCCACGTTCCTTTATTTTCCACTCCGCCGATCACATTTGAATATTTTGAAAGGAGTGCCTATGTTTGCCTTATCATGCATTATTCTGAGGCATTACCTGGGCCTTAACACTGCAATAAAGATGGCTGGGAAGTCTCTCTCCCTTTTTCACAGAGATGCACAACAATAATAATATTCATACACTACCCGCCTCAAGAAGAGGAGTCTTTCGTTTGACTTTATAATCCCTTTGAAGATGTGCATGTTAGCAGCAGAGATTTATCCAATGTGAATGATACTGAGGCTGTTTTTTAGCGCCATGATACAAAGGGATGTGAAGTGCCAGAGTATTGTGCAAATCTGATAATCACTGTGGATAACATAGTAAACTGTAAAGAATTAAATAATACTGGGCAGTTTTGTCAAATCTATGTCAAGGCTGCAGGGCTCTGATGGACATATTTTGAATAGTTAAATTGTAATATTCAACTTTGGTATGATACTAAACCAAAAAAGTACAATGAGTTTTGTTTTTTGTTGTTTTTTTTCATTTGTCTTGTAGTGATTGGTATTCAGACATTCTCAGAAAACATATAAAACTTTTTATTCAAAGTTTGATGTTTGCAATGAATGGCATAACAATCACAGTGACATTCCATTATTTGATAATGGTCAACTGGAAAGTACAGTATATTCATGTTACAGTAATTAATTTTAAGACCCAACATTCCTTCTTCCACTCACACGGAGAAACAGACCGCCTTCCTGTTGAATGTTCCTGTTCCTGTTTCCACAGTACTGACCGACCCCCCCCACACACACCTACACACACAGACACAAACAGCAGGTTGGACAAAGTGTCACATCATTCTCTTATCATTAACTTCTTTCATTAGGCTATACAATACCTTCAACATGTGTTTTTACCAGAATGATAAAAGAGGACATTGTTCCCCACATAGACCTGCCAAAGCAACACTGGGAAGCATGACAACTGAAATGTGATATTGCATTGTTTCAGTTTGTAGATAAACAGCCAAGAACAGAGTGCTGCAGTAATGAGCTTTGACCTGTCAATCAAAGGACATCTGGGAAGAGAAAAATCATCTTTAATTTGACCTTTGTTCACTTTAAAATACCTTTTTTTTTTTTTTGCCATAGCAATTGATTTTTTTTAAACACATATTTATTATGTTTTGAGAACAATAACTCTTTAATCTTGAAATTCAGATCAAGGCTACAGTAAATCTTCTGTTATTGGAAATAAAACCATAAATGACACCTTCGCTGTTGCTGCTTTTGTGGGACGAAATGACATCTGGGTAGCAATGTGAACATATTTGCATGTCGGTGATGTGACATAAGGTGTTTTTTTTTTTTTTTTTCAAATGTTATATGCTCCACAAACTACTCCATTGCTTCCTCTGTTCTTTTTTGCCCCAGTGCCCACAGACAAATAATATGTGTTGGCCTTTCGCCCCACATGTCAAAAAAGTTTGAGCTGATCTGAGAAACAATCACATTTTCTGTGGAGATAGTTGAGGGAAATGAGAGGGTCTCCTGGCTTGGTGATGGAGATTTGTTGCTCGGGGGTTTACACCTTTCTTGTGACATTAGACTCTGAACAACTACAGTGCCCTGAAAGCATGAATAGAAATACATTTCCCTGTTTCCTCCCTGACCCTGAGCCCTATAGCCCATGGCCATTACTGTCACACACCCACAAAGGGTCAACTCTCCAAACCCCTGAATAAAACCTTTTTTAACCTTTCAGAGATGGACAGAAATGGTGGTTGTGGGGTGGTACAGACAGATGGACAGAAAAACAGGCAGAAAGACAAGAAGAGCGAAAACCATTCCAGTGTCCGATGAGCTGTTGTTTGTGTCCTTGAGGTTGCCTGCAGCCTTGATGCTTTTTGTCTAGCTTCTGGACCTATTTTACTCCCTTCTCTCCTTCTCCCTCGTCAATCTTTTTCACTATTGCTCCATCTCTTCCCCTCATTCACCCCATCTCTCTCCCTCTATCTGTGTTTCTCTGCCTTGCTCTCTCTCTCTCTCTCTATCCACTTTTCCTTCCGAAGGCTAAGGATTCTTGCGGCCCCTCCGAGAGAAGTGTGTGAAAATGCACAATGCAGGTCCCCCGGCGTGCCCACCCCCGGCACAGAGTGTGAGAAGAGGGCCCTGCATTTGATGCCTGACTGACCAAATCTTCTGCCAGATAGCTGGGCCTTTCTATTCCCAGCGGCGCGGCAAGAGCTTGGCCAGAAGTGGTGCGGAAGGAGAGGGGAAGGCACAGTAATTGTATCAAGGTCTGTAGAGATTCCCGACCCCCCCACCCCCTCCTCCTCTCCTAAACCGCTCCTCAACCGCTTCTCAGTTAAAAGGAAAAGTGTCCCTGGGCAGCACGAAGCAACTTCTCTCCAGAATAACCAAAAAACAGTGTGCACTCATATATGAATAACGTTCAATTTATCACATGAAAGCCCATATATTGAATACAACACCTTGTACTGTCCCCAATTCCATCTATTTTTCAGCACTTCCAATGAAAAAAGAAATAAAAGCTGAGCTTAATTCCCAAAGTTACATTTTAGATTGTATTCTGCCAAAGAAATCAATCCTGTAAACACAGATTTTTTTTTTGCCCAAAAATTGTCATTACAACGACAACCTTTACATATTTTCAGCTCAGAGCAAGATTTGAACACATCTTGCACTTGAGACTGTGTGTCGTCTTGGAGACTTTGTCACCGTGTTGATTATATTGCCATGTGATGGAAATATCCACTGGCATGCCATTCTTGCCAATCTGATACCCATCCAGTGGTGTCAACAAGAAATGATCATGATAATACAACCTTGACAACAATTATTCAAAATATCACTGGTTGACATCAAAAACACACAATAACAGCATAGGAACACAACAATGAATCCAAGTCAGTGACACCCTCCTCCCTTAAAGAGGCTGCTATTGTAATGCTAAATATTTCATCAGTTGGCTGAGAGAGGAGTTCAGAGGGCCTCGGGAGAGAATGCCATCCACTACAAGTACTTGTCAAACCAGCGTGCGCCATGAAATTTTAGGATATGGCATCCTTTCTCAGTAGCCCAGGAGAAGGGGACAAGGGCAGAGAATTGCTCCCTACTCCTCATTGTATCATTGAAGAATCTATGTGGGAGAAAGGACAGAAACATGTATCATAAATGGACAAACTACACACATCATTGCCCTGTAAAACATGCATTCCATTTTTTATCTTTAGGCCACATTTTATACCAAATATACATTGCACTTGCCGTGCTTGTGTGTTTTCCAGAGATAATTTTGCAGCTGTCGATGGAGCCATATGAAGAAGGTTATGCAATGTAACACTCATTCAGTGGGGATGGAAAGGAAAAGACCACAATCCACACAACGTGACCTGTAGTACAAAACATGCAACAGCACTCCACACCTCATGTGTCTACAAACATTTTATTGTTAGTTCTTTGTGTACGAGAATGACAACGCCCATTAGATAACTTCAACGTGCACCAGCATGCAGATGCTGTCTCAGAATGGTCAGGAGACGCCACACTTGATAAGCTGGCCTCTTAACAGCCCTATGTGGGCTGGGAAAAAGTAGCACATCTGAACTACTTATAGCTGATACGGAAACACTGGACAGGGCCAGGTTCAACATTCTTATGAGGGTGCAAAGTGCTTCAACTAAGTAAGGATGCACCTTTCCAGGTTCGGAAAATATCCAGCAGGGAATAAATGAGCAACTTGAAGAAAAGCATAGCACAGCGCAGTAAACAACAGTTTTACTCAACATAACCCTCAAAGCAACAATGCTCCTGGTAAAGTGCGCAGCATCAGGCTTTGAAATGCTTTCATTTAGCCACGAGTGAGCCACGGATACAGGGGCTTGACAATGTCGGCATAGCAGAGGCCGTACATAACAGCTGCTGTGAGAAAGACAGAGCAAGACAGAGCATGTACACTAAAGCAAATGTTTCACTTTTTCCTCTCTTTTTCTTGCAAGCTGGAAAAGGGAAGCTTGTATTAAATGATAACTCTAGTATTTATTATACCTGTGCCCTTTTTTTCCCACACATTTTGGGTTAAAAATGACTGGTAATATTATCCTTTGGGGCAACTACACCCGTCAAAGTACGTCCACTAAAAGTGCTTGTTTTTGCCACTGAAAGGCTCAGATTGTTATTCAAAGAGATAGACCTGTAAGATTCCTTTTGTCGTTTCATTGCTCTGTTCAAAGCCACCAGACTTCATTGACAAAATAGTAATTTTACCTCACATAACACAGGAGTTGCGTACCACTGAGAATTAGTTGGGACCCGAACTAATGGGTTAAAACAACCAACACAGCAACTAGACTGGAAACTGTCATTCTCAGAGGTAAAATTACAGTCTTATCAGTGCAGTCTGGTGGCTTTGAACCGAGTAATAAAATGGTTGTTTCTTGTTGAACAAATCTAAACATATCTTATAGGTCTATCTCTTTAGGGATACTCCAAATAACAATCTGAGGCTGTCAGTTGCAAAACAAGCACTGTTATTAGACAAAAGTAGACTGGCGTGGTTACCCCAATTGATTACATTAAAGCCACTGGAGTTCACCTATAGCCTGTTCACAGCTGCTGGCCAAGGCAATCTACTGGACAAATTCCAAAACTTTTTGAACCCATCATTTGTTTAAAAAAAAAAAAAAAAAAAAAACATGGCCCAAGGTTAAAAATACCAGCGTTATTCTTTAAGCTGCACCATCCTCAACCTTGAGCAGAACATGTGACGTTCTTAGATACAAATAAAAATGTAGCTTTTCAAATGAAGAAACAGCCCATGAAGAACAAAAATCATTGACTTACTTTTCAAAAGTCAGTATCAAAATAATACTGGCCTTAAACACTGCAATTCAAAGAAAATCCCATCATTGGGTTTCAAATTAGACACAATATTTAGCCCAACAATATACCCCAACAATATGGCCCTGTTTAATGGTGGCACAAACCAATGCATGTATCCAAACATGTCCCTGTGCAGTGGATACAAAGAGTTCTAACATCACAGTCAGCTGGAGGAGAAGAAGAAGCTTCAGAGGGCATCTGAGCCGCATTTTCTGCAAACTCCCCATCCATTTCCAAGGGCCACGCTCAGCGCTGCACATTTTCTGCATCCCTTCCAATTCATTACCCCCTCGCCCACATGTATTATTCTGCCTGCTACACATTCCCTCTTGTCTCTGGGGGCAAATTTATTGGTTGAAGCATTTTGCCTCCATTTACCTTTTAAAAGCTACCGTTTATTGCTCGATATTTTCTCTCTCAACTCTGTTTCTCGATAGCCTGGGATCTATGAGATCACATTCCTTCACCTTTTATGAGCAGAGTAACTTTATTCACCTTGCCATTACTAAAAATATTGGAGATGAAGATGGAGATTGCTGATTTTTAGTACGTTTAGTAAGTTTATGCAACAAGATGATTGCTAACTATATTGATGACTTTGAAATGATGTATATTTTGGCATTTCTTCACTGAATCCTTCCTATTTTAAAGAAATGTCAGTCAATTACCTGTGTTACACATTCATGCTGAGCTTGATTCTGGATAGATCATCTATATTATCTTTTTAAATGATGGTTCACCCATAATAATATCATTTAATTATTTGCTACATTGACAGCCAATTGTCAATATGTCCAATAAAAGATATGTGATTATATTGTTATTTTTTGTATTTAATTTTGAAATTGAGGTCCAACTAAAGTAATTCTTCTGTACATCAGATTCAGTGCTGTATATGAGCCTAAATGAGCCAGTGGCATTATATTATATAGGACATGGGTCTCCTTTTCTCACTTCTCTCTGTAGAAGAGACGGGGGAACATTATGCATATTTCAGATGGATTTAAGCAGTGTCCTGTGGGTCCTTTAAGAGCTCATCATATTTATGAGGATGGCATATTATCGCCATCAGGAGAGTGTCACAGAAGCTCGGAAACATCATGACTCTAATTGTTGGTGGCGTTTGGAGAACACACTGCAGTCGCCACAGTTTTCCCGTCTACTGAAGACGACGACATTTGAACACAGGTTGTAGTCAGGGAAGAGTGATAATTGCATCTTAACACCAAGCTCCAACAATTTCAGTTTTTTATACTTTTCTAGTCATGCACTTGCAGTGATGTTAATTTACACATGATCATTTTCATGCTGTTTACTCAACGTTTCATGATATCATTGTCACATGTCTGAAATGTCTCCATTTGTATTCCATCACAACTACACTGTATGGGTGAGTCTTTCTCCTTTTTCTCTTGGAAAAAAAAAAAGCAGCTGATTTGCAGTTTATTTTTGCGCATGCTAATTTCAAACATCACATTTTTTCACTCGGCAAAGACAGAGCAGTTACTTAGTTAATTTGACACATACACGCACCCACTCTAAAGGACACGAGCTAATTAAGGTTGTCATTCTGAAAATATCTATGAGTTCTGGCCAGGGAGTAAAATATCCCAATAGAAGAGAGTTGCGCATTGTTAGATACACGATAGAGTTCACTGTTAGCCAATTGAAAAGTTTAACTGTTCCGATATGGGGCCCCCAGCAGTGTTACAAGCAATCGCATACCCATATACATTCATTCTCATACACACCTCCACACACACACACAGCCACAAGCATACACTACAAAGAAGGAGACAGTAGTATTGTAAGTTAGGGCCACAGCGGTTCATCTGCAGGACAGAGACATAAATCTTGGTGCCCCGAGGACAGGTGTGGGAACCAAGGGAGGGAGAAGTTTAAAGGCCCCCACACAGTGGCTTTGATTCACTGTAATTGTCACAGTACAGTAGAGAACAGCAGAGTTACCTCTCCACTGAGACCACCCCCCTGTTCAAGCCTAAAATAGACCCTGCTCAGTGGAATTAAGCCGCAATTAGTGGGAATCAATTTTAGGAATACCAGGCCCGTACTCAACAATTATATTATTAGAAGTAAGGTGAGGAAAAACATTCTGGTAGTATCATTTTTATTAGAGGTTACAATATTTATAATTTACTGTATCAACTTCCCTCTGTAATTGTCAGCGTAGCGCAGAGGCCAAGCCAATACAAGTACATAAGACTACATAAAAGGCTAAACCACTGTGCACCCAGAAGGATTACAGTCTCAGCCATTACAGAAGTCCCCAGTTGTGTGTCTGTATGAATCTATTTACGGGGACAACAGTGAAGGGGGAGAAAAAAATCAATTGAGTTAAATAAAAGTATCTACAATAGTTGCAACTATTCACTGAATTTAAATGTGACCAGTGTTGTGAACCGTTATACTTTCTGCAACTTATTTTGTTTGGCTTGAGACACTATCAAAACGAGCCCATATACTGTATGAGATAGGCTACTATGCAGCTTTAAACTGGGAGGTAATGTACACATAATTCATCAATTAACTTCACCATTCACCTTTGGTGCTTATGACGAGTTATATCCTGGAGATCTGTAACATGATTGACGTAGATTGAAGTAGGAATGTTGGTGCACACTGCTGCGTTTGTCCAAGCAGGCCCCGATTGCATCAGTCACACCTGGCGACTGCCTTGGGCTTACCAGCCTGTAATTTCATGGCTCAAAAGTACAATGTCTCATTCTGTCAACAGTCATTCCTGATGGAGGCTTGCTCATTTGCTGCGGTATCCATGCATCCTGCCATTTTTTATTTATTTTTTTTTGGTATTGTGAGAATGCTGCACAGCACTATTTATAGCATCCTAATTCTGCGCAGCTTTTAATTCTTTATGTTGGTGACAGAAAGAGACTTTAAGGCAAAGAGGAAAGATGTGCTCTATGAGATAAGACTGAGAGTGATGGCAGCTGTGAATCACTTTTTGGCCTCATCGGAGACAGTTTGCAACGATGGTGGTCCACATTACCTTGGCGGCTTATGTTACTGTTAGTTAGGAATGCAGCCTCCCTCTCTCTCTCTCTCTCTCTCTCTTTCTCGCTCTCCCTTTCTCTCTCTGTACAAACCGCAAATGGCAAATCACCTGCAAGGACTCTCTAAGTACACACTGCTTCATGCATCATAAACTATAAACATTTGTCTCTTCCCCCCCCCTTGCATAATTATTAAGCTAAATCACTTTGCTGGCTGTCCCATCCTACTATCTTATGTCTAAGAAATAATTAACAATAAGATATGCCTCCGCTCGTTCAGCCATTGTGATAATGGTTTTCAGATAATCAATATGCATATAGTTGTACATTTAAATGAGGATCAATATGCTTTGCTTAAGTAATACTTTATGGTGACAAGCCATGTCGTTAGTTAATTTGGGAGCTATGTTTAAGTATCCAGATGACTTTGCTATAAGGGTTTGAGAGCGGTGGTGCCTCAGGAATTCATACGAGGCAGTGCTGTTAAAGGTAGTTAATAACTCATAAATATACAGAGATATATGCAAAGCCTGGTGGTTTAGTATGCTCATGAAATTAGATTAAAACCACACATGTACCAACACACTGTTTAAGACCTACTGTTTCATTGAAAACAACAGCATTTCTTCATTCATTTCATTTAATTGTTTTAATTACTGCATTCGCTCCCGAGAGGTTGGAATCAGTCACTCTCACGGAAAAAGACAGAGCAACCTTTTAATTGTATTCAAAGCATTACAGCACTTAAATGTGTCTGAATGTCATGTTGAACTTTACCTTCCATGGCTGCCGAAGAGCCAGAGGCAACAGTGGCAAGAGTTCAAAGGTTAGTCGAAGTGCAATGCTTTATTACCGGCGGAAAAGTAATTTTCTATCAATCGATTTAAAATGATCATAGGCCCCCGGAGGGCATCAATGCTTTATTCATGTGTCATTCAAACCAATCTAAGAACACAGGTAAAAAGGAAAATTGCTGTTTGATTTTTAATCTAGTTTATAGATTTGCAATATTTTAATTGTGGTGGTATGATGGTGGGTAAAATATTCTTTCTATATGCTGAAAATATATAAAACATGATGAGAGCACAATGGCAATATGGTTTTACACTGTAAAAAATGAAAATTACATGAGGTAGGTGTTGTCTAAATCATTCAAGGAAACCTTAACTAAAGTAGATTCTTTATAGAAACTGAATGTATCCACTATCCCAGTTCTCATGCATATACTATATTTACAGGTAATAAATAATAATTTGATATAGTTGAATGCAAATATTCTATCAGGCTGAAGTAAAACATGTAGCTGGATGCACAGAGCAAGCATGTGTGTGCACACACTGGTGCTCATTCATGAATATGTGTATCCCTGTGTGTGTTTCCTCGGTCTGACAATGGAGCCCTCTTTAGATTCGCCGCTGATGGCGTGTCACGCTGAAATAGATCCCCCTCAGCACTGACACCAGAAGTCAGGCTGTTTGATGGTTCCCAACTTGGGTCGCCTCTCCGTGATTGACGGTTGGTAGATTGCCTGCCGACCAAACACGAGTGTGAGGGAGACACAGCCTAGTCAATATCCCCCCGCCTCCTGATGTGTTTTAATGCCTGCGCTTGCATAGAGAGGAGAGCCAACACCTGCACACACACACACACACACACACACACACACACGCACACACACACACACACACACACACACGCGCACACACTAGCACACACACACACACAATGCTGTTATCAAAGTTTACTTTCTGTCTCTGCGATGTAGTTGCACTTTTCCAAGGAGTTTGCTGGAGTTGATTTTTATCTATATATTTATTTAGTATTACATTGAACTGTGGTTGGTTGTGAGGGGTGACAAAGTGACAATATTGCACTGTTTACTCACACTGTTTACGCACCCAAACACATATACAGCCACACAAACATTCACACATACATTAAAGCCAACACACAACTTAACACACACAAGACAACATACAGCTCCATTACACATAAACACACACACACGCGCACACCGTGAAAAGCATGTGGTGGCAGATCTGAAGTGGTGTGTAAAATGAAGGGAGAATTTTCTGATCTTTAGAGGGAGATAGACAGCTTGAGTGTGAGACAGAGTAAAAGTTAGAAACTGAAAACATACAATAAAGGGTACAGGTAAGAAACAAAGCTGGGAAACAAACTTATTGAGAAAAGAAGGGGAAATGACCTTAACCCTCTTGTAGACCTATGTAGAGTACAGTAATTCATGTTTTTAGTAAGAATTGCTCTTGTTGGGCACCACCTTCCAGATTCTAATTCAGCTTGTACTCACCACACCTAACACTCTGAATACTTCTTTTGTCCTAAGGGTCAAAAATGACCTGCTTATTGCTAAACCCCTAAAATAAAGCAGCTATTTTGCATGAAGAAACAGACATAAACTGTCTTTTGAATATCTTGGCTTTCACTTGTCACTTCTACAGAAAGACTGCATTTAATCAGTGGACACTACTAGTTTTTATTACAACCTGCCATTATTAAAAAGTAGAGGTTTCTTCTTCTTCTTGCTACTGGGATATTATAGTGAACATGTGTGGGGTCTGCAATAGCTGATGCTGCACATGCATAAGAAAGTTTTATCTGAGTTCAATCAACAGCGCACATTTCTCACTGTGTGTGTGTGTGTGTGGTTAAAAGAACATAAGAAAAAAACAAAGAAAATGAACAAGGGGAGAAATAGTGTCTGTAAGTAGGATAAAATACTACAAAAGTTACATTTTTAGAGTGGAGGGGTCTGGATATAGGAATTGAATAAACACATACAGTGTAAATGCACACACGCAAACACACTCACCTACCTACACATACACACACAAAAACACATAGAGGCTGGTGAACTGAGGCCATCATCAAATCACGCTGAGCATTGTTACATTTGAACAGGAGAGGCAGTGGGCCGGAAAGACCCCGTGTTACTCTGAGAGAGGGTAAGAGCGGGAACAGTGCTGTGTGTGTGTGTGTGTGTGTGTGTGTGTGTGTTTGTGTGTGTGTGCATGCGTGTGTGTGTGTGGTGGTTTTGGGTGGAGGAGCAGGGTGGAGGGGGCTGTGATGGAGGGAAGGAGTGAAATAAGAGGGAAGAGAAAGGCCAGATAGGGAGGAAGGGAAAAGAAAGAAATGGCCACTAGACGCAGAGGAGGGCAAAGATAAAAGGAAAGCAAAAGTGGCAAAAAACTAAAGAAAAGACAAGAAAGCTACAGAGGGACAGAGCTGAGAGAAAGAGAGACAGGTGGAGGGAACATGAAGAGCAAGGTGAAGTAAGGAGTGGAGAGAGGAAAACAAAGTGGGAGACTGGAGTGAAAAAAGAGAAGGGGAGGAAGGTGGGGGTATGGCGAGGCAAGGAGGTACCCAGGGGAGGACAGAGGAAAAGGGTTGAAAAGGTGGGAGGAGAGGAGAGGTGTGGAAAAGCGAGGGTGAAGTCATGGGGGAATAGCTCCTGTTGCCCATCCACGCTGCTGCATCAGGTCAGCGATGAATTCCTCCTTTTTGGCTTTCTAGATGCACGCTCTTCTGCTTCTGCACTCAAGCCCTCTATGTTTCTTTCAGGAGGATTATCCTCCATTCCTGTGTGGATGGAAGGGATAGAGGGGGGGTAAAGAAAAAAACATATAGGTGTGTATATTTATTTGAAGATGGATTGTCAGTGTTTAAATCACATGAGGGAGAAAGAAAGGAGTGAGTGAGGGAGGGAGAGAGGGAGGGAGACAGAAAGAAAAGGTCATTCTGTTGGTAGTGACCAGAGGGGGTGTTTCATGTGGGGAAATTGCAGTGTATTGCTTTTGTGACAGAGGAAATGTAAACTGGCCGTGTGGGTGTGTGACCTCTCTAAGAGGAAGAAAGGGGACTAAATGGACACAAAACACCCCCTGGGAACGTTCTCAATTCTTAATGTAACTAAACCAGGTGTATGGACGTGGCGATAGCTGATTGTTCCTTTATGTGCCCGCAAGTCGGTCACTGCAAACATTCAGAATATGATGATGCCGGTGCTTGTGCTGAGGTTTGAAAGTCAGGTCATTCATCGAGGGATATCGGGGGGGGGGGGGTTATCTCTAAAAAAGTATATTACATGAATTGCACTACGAATAAAACATTCTCAGTCATGGAAATGTCAGATTTAATGATATTTAAAGCCCATTTAGATGAAACAGTTAATTGACATATTTTACAGTCAAGTTTCAATAGAAATCAATGCAAGTTAGTAAATCAGTGACCAGAACAGCTTGTAGTTCATTTTACTTGTTTAACTGTCTTTCCCAAAATTCAAATAAATCTTTTTTTTTTTTTTTCAGAACAGTAAGGGTAGAGTGATATTGCTGATGTGTAAGCTCCCCCTGTAGTGCAGTCAGGAGCTTGTGGAAACAGTATAAGAGCTGCCACCTCCTGGTTTCTTCAAGAATTGCAACCAAGCTGTTCAAGATCAGGGAAAAAAAATGTGCAAGATGCATCATGAGTTGTGCCACAGAAGCTTGGCAAAGAGACATAGGTACAAATATGTGAGGTGATCTTTAATGTCACAGGTGGGGCTCAAATAAGGGAAGAGAATTACTATTATGGTAAGATTATGGAATATCACATACGGTATCAAATATTACAGATGCATTATCCAAGGGAGTAATGTAAAGATAGAAATGTATAATACATATGATATACATACAACCCATAGAGAACAGGAAAAAAAAATATATGAAAAACAAAATCATTCATGTCAGAGTTGAGGTATACATTGACTGATGTAAATGTAACATTCTCCTGTGCAGCAGCCCATTAACGCAGAACTAAACAGTCTATAATGCAACATCAAAACCTTAACAGTTGACTGGGCCCAGTCACACCTTATCAGTGCTGCGACATTTAAGCACAGGCCTGGACATCACATCTGCACCATGCAAAACTAAATGTGATTTAATACCACTTAGGGATCCCATGCAACACACATACTTGCACTTGCACGTACAGTCGCACAAATATACTCACGTGCACGTACACACAAATTCACATTTGTTTCCTCACTTCCATTCACCCTATATGTGGTTTTGCAAATGTAAAGATTGAGAAAAGGTGGTTTTCATTATCCCGTGGTTCAATATTAAGTAACCGCACACACACGTGGCCAGTGTAATATTGTTGTGTGTGTGGTGAGGTAAAAGTGTCTGACTCTTTTCCATTACTGTTGATTAGTTAACCTTTAAGACACTAGACACTGGTCTTTAATAGGTCACATGCTCCCCTCTTATTCCTCTGTCAGGAAATCAATAGAGTGACAGAAGAGAGAGAAGAGCGAGGTGAAGTTTGAAAATAATCTTCCTCTCTTGTCTGATTTAGTGCGTGGGAGTTGTATCGCGAATCCTCTTTCCTCACACGCAGTCCATGTTCTCTGCATTTGGGGAACATTCAGTGGAACCCATGAAGCAGCGCAGTGTCCTTAGGTCACGGAACATGCATGCGGCATGCTCGCATGCGCACCGCGAATACAAGCACACAAAGAGGGCCAGGAAAGAGACTATCAGGGCTGGATGGTCGGTAAAAATTTACTGGATTATTTGACAGTCCACCAGCTCTCTGGGATTTTATCCAGAATGCCAGTGAGCCAGTACACCACTGCATGTCATTCCTAACATGTGAATGCATAGTGTAAGAACTACAGGAGAGAGTGCACAAAAATATGGGACAATTTCAAAATGGGAGTATATTGAACTGCAAAAGTTTTTTTTGGAAGAGTGCAAAAGCATTTATCTTCTTCTGAGGTTGCAGTGCAGACTTTCAGCTTTAATATGAGGTTCTTTGTATCTACATTAGTAGAGCGGGCCTTTAATTATCCTGCTGCTCTGTTTAAAAAATGGATAACTATGTTCAATAACTATGTATATAAATTCCTACACGGTGAACACTCTCATACAAAGCAGAAAGTCAGCACGGTAACCTTACGGAACAACAGCCACATTTTGTTTTGAAAGCAGGCTTTGAAGAGGTCAGGGATCACATTTCTTTTAAAGTGAAAAGGTAGCTCACATTCCAGGGTTTGCGACGCTGTCTTCCCTTACAGCAATTATGTTCATAGAGTGCGACACTACTATGAATAGTTTAGTTTCACTGGCATATTCAGTGCCAGTTCAATTATTACCGCGCTCAATCTCATACTAATAGTCAGCATTGCCATCATTATTGCTAAACCACGTGGCACAGTGCTAGCGGGGAGAAAACAGGTAGACTGAAATGAAAGAGAGATGCGAATGCACCGCTATCACTGAAAAAGATATATTTGCAGCATTGTAAAGTAACCACAGCAACTACAACAACAACACACACACACACACACACACCGGGACAGTGACTTCATATACAACCGTATTGGAGACATAGTGTGGTGGATTGGGGACCTGCGTTTTTGGTGTTGAATTGATTTTCTCTTCAAATAGAATTATGTGGCTGCTCTTGTTTCCCATCCAAAGCGTTACTATTTCATTTGTTCAGGATCAGGTTGACTGGGACACTCTGGGATGTGTCCCAGAGATACCACCGATGAAATACAGAGAGGACACACACACACACATCCTCTCTCACTCTCAAACAAAAACCTGCTGTTGGCACTGTATAAAGCGTGCACATACAGACATGTGCACAGAAAACACACATCCATACACACAAACATCATTTTTTCCATTCCTTCACTGTTCTGTCGATTATGATGTGCTGAGTATCACTGCAGAAGTCATTGGGCCTAAATCAGTTTGGTCATTAGAAAAAATGGTAGGCGATAGATAGAAGGACACAAAGAGAGACATTTAAGGAGCAGTCCGCCGAGTCTAAACGTGAAGTTCAGTTTACTTATCATAGATAGTACTACTACTACTACCTGTGAAAACAGGTAGTAGTAGTTTGTAAAAGTTTGTAAAAGCCTCACAAATAGGGGCATGGAGTTTGAAATACGTTAGAATTTACATTTATCCTGCTTGGATTATGGCAGTAATTATTATTTCTATACTGAAGTACCAACGTTTCTGTCAAAATGTATTTACTTTTGTAAATTAGTTAAACACAATTTCAGCATTGCTGAATGACAGATATCTAAGCCTCTGCTGCTCAGATTTTGACCATTCTTTTTAGAATATGTCTCTTTTTCAGCTTTGTGGAAGTGCAATACTAAATCACTGGCCTGCCTGTTTAATAAAATTATACAGTCAATTCATAAACGACATTTGAGATTTCGTAGCAAAGAGGAGGGGGAATCACAGAGAAGAGGAGAGACTGAGATGAGTTTTGGCAGCTTTAAACAGGCCAGTGGAAACTTAACCTGCCTGGTTGACATCTGGTGCGTCTGGTGGGCTCACATCATAATCAATAATGGAAGGAGCAGAGCGCACTGTTACTCCCTCTCCTCTCTCTACTCCAGTTCCCCTCCACACTTTCCTTCTTTCTTCTGTCCATCAATCCATTGATCTCTCTATCTCCTGATTTTACCAAAATTCTTCTTGTGAGGCAACAGCGCCAACCACTGAGCCACACATTGCTTTTAATAGCCATTCACCAAACTGGCGAATATAAAATATCTACTAACGGATTTAAAAAAAATTCTTCCCTCATGCTTCATCCCCCGGTCGGTTCTGATGAATCTGCATCTTCTGCTTGCTTTTGTTACAAGGTCCTGATGGGAGATCTGCTTAAAGTCAGATACACCCCAGAGAACAGATTGTTGCCATCACATTTTCATTTTCAAACACCCCTTTTAAAGCTTTCTCTTACTGTTTTTTCACATCTACAAATTCCTGACTTCGGAGACCACCATCATAATCATCCCCTGCTCGCGCTTCTCCCCGAAAGTCCTTGCTGCCACCCTGTCTCTTTTTGCCCGTTGGCCTTTGCAGACCACCCACAGCAACATACTATCTGATTACTTGTCTGATTACCTGTTACACATCTTCTCCCCTATACAATGTTCCAGTACCCTTTCTGTCTCCTCTTCCACTCCCCCATTTCCTCTCCCCGTGTCTCCCCTTCTCGGTGAGACCCCCCACACCAGTAGCAGATTGTCGCGCTATCATCCAATCCTCTCCTCTCCAATCCCCTGGTCACTCTTTAGGATTCAAACTCCATTTGGCTGATCTATAGGCCTCACCATGGCAAATGACTCTGAAGTGGTTTGGACAGTTGTAGACAGCTTGTTGGAAGGCCAGCTGCCACAAATCCCACTTATTTATTTATCTCTACATTGATTTATGGAGAGAGGGGTCAATGGTCAACCTCTTATTGTGGAAGAAGCTTGACCTGAAAACAAATAAATACTGCTGTTTTTTTTTTTTGGACTGATACCTGACTCTTGTGTTTTGATCAAACTGTCAATAGTTAAAGGGAAAGTTGGATCATTGATTTCTGGAACAGCTGGCCAAGAAGTTACATTAAATATTGGATGAACATTTGAGAATGTAAAAATGTGTATAATGATGCCTGGCTTGTCAAAAACAGAAAGAAACCTCTTTAACATGATGGTTTTACTTTCACTCCATATGTTCTGACAGTGTCTTCATGTGTTCTGTTGTATCAGGTTTCTGTCTTAAGCACTAACATAACTCTGTGTGCCTTAGAGACCAGTTTTACATTCATAATACTCACAGGGTGGGTAATCTCTCAGTGTGTATGTATACAAGTATATGTGTGTGCATATGTAGCTATTTTACTACATCATACCGTGCTCTGTCTTTATGCATATACTTTAGTTATATAGTACACTTGATGAGGTAATTCTTGAAATGTATCTTGAGAAATAGGCAGCTATTGTATGGCAATGCAGGCGTAAACAGAGTAATGTTAATGTAACTTTGAAAGACATAAAGTAAGTGTGATTGCACAAGTTTCAGAATTCTACTTTTTGATTTTTAACCATACAAAAATGAATGGAAACCACTGAGTCCCTGAATAATAGGAAAAATGTGTCCAGCAATTGAAAAAAAAACCCACTGATTTCCTAATTGATTAGCCGCAGTGTAAGATATACATGACTTTTACTACAACTGATGCTACAGTTTGAGATAAACCTTTATTTTAAATTCTAGTGGAAGTTTCCAATAATACTGAATATGGTTAGTTTGATTTAAGAAGGAAATCCATAAATAATGAATATCAGAATATTAGATTAATATTAATATTATTTCTCCACTTGACTTTACTTTATTTCATTTTTTACTTCATAGCATCAATGAAAAATTGGAATTAGCTGACACAATGATATTGTCAGACAGTATGATTCTTTCAACAACTTTCTCTTTGTTAAGAGATCCAGGCAGTGAGACACAGCTTTCCCCAAGTCTGAAACAGCTTTTAGTGTGAGGGGTGATTTACTTCATCAGAAGTGTGGATCTTGGATCCAATTATTAATATTCTTTCAAAAAACTACACCAAATATGCCCCGTTAAAGGCTTGTCAATTACAAATATAGTCAACAGTGATGCTAATTTGTAAACAATTTATCATATCTTTTGCGAAGTGCAAAATACATTTTTATGTTAGAGTGTACCCCAGTGAGAACAGCAACTACCCTGCATATGATTGGCATATAGGAAAAAATGTGCTGGTCATGACACATTATATCGTGTATAACCAGTTGATTGTGGACATGCTGCAGACACAGACTTGTAAACATTTTTATTTGGACTTATAATGTGCAGCCTGTCAACAGTAAGGGAAAGAATCCTCAACCTGCGTGACCTGCAGCTCAGCATCTTGCTCTGCTGATTGGCAGTAATGCTATTTAATCAAATGTCAAACAGCACAGGTTTATGATACACAAGCCAACCTTTGAATTGCTGCTTCAAGTGAATGGAATTTGTGTGCACACACAAACAAACACAGTGAAACACACACCGAGGCTAAAGCACACACACACACACACACACACACACACACACACACACACACACACACACACACACACACACACACAAGATGAATGCTTTTACTGAGCAGTCAGAGCTTTTGAGTCAATAATTTTGATATCAGAAACACTATTCTGTCCATTGTGTGCGTGCGTGTGAGTGTGAAGGGAAAAGCAAGGGGAAAAAGTCATCACTCGAACGTCTTGTTTATGTGCATGTCATTTATTCGCTGTCTGCGGTATATATCCAGGGAAACATTCTCACATTTCAAAAACTCCCCTGCCATTTCAGAAATAATTGGCCAGTTCCTTGTGCTGAGCCGGCTCCACGTCCAGTAGAGTTTTTTTTTTTTTTTTTTTTCCCACATGCAACAGAGCTGCCAATGTGCTCTCTCTCTCTCTCTCTCTCTCTCCTCTCTCCTCTCTCTCTCCCTCTCTCTCTCTCTGTTCCTGCTGACAATGTGTCAACATGTAGATGTCAGCAACAATAACAATAACACTGGTCTATGAGTGATTGAGATCTCACTTTGGTCTGGTGCCATGCAAGACACATTGCAATAAAATACAGCTGTGTGCACAGTACAGCGTAGTACAATACAATCTATTATGTAGAGTGGACGGTACATTCCTCTCTTATTACACTGAATGAAATTCTTTAAGTCCAATGTATATCATGCTAACAGTTTTCATGAGAGGTTTTTTCTTCAAAATTGTTACCTTCAGCTTTCAAACTTGATACAGTTCTTTGGGATCTCAGCAAGTAATAACGGCTTAAGAGCTTAAAATGTGAGTTTGTGTGTGTGTCAGTGTGCACTCCGGCTTACCTGCACAATATGTGTTTCTATTCATGTGCATGCCTCTGAGTGTGTTTCTGCTTATTACAGTAAAAATCCCTGCGTTTTGACATTTATCCTCACGTTGAATCAAGTCAAACTCACTCGCCAAGAACTGCTGAGCTAAGGATAAATTAGAACAAACTCATTGACTCAGTTTTGGTTTTCTCCCCAGGCTCACTTCTTTCATTATCTCCTCATTTGTTCCTGTCCCCAAAGTGGCTCACAGTACTACACACCCACTTTCAATCTCTGTAGCTGTCATAGAAGAATTAATGAAAAAATAAAAATAAAATAAAGTGTGTGCAGCCACCATGGCCTTTACTTCTAAAGAAAACTGGCAGTGAAGTAAAATAACGGGTTATACAAAGCAACACAAACACAGGCTAAATGTCTAATCTACAATTTAGAATTAACGGCCAGTGTTCATCAACTTCTCTATCTCATACCCATGTCACAAAGGCCACAAAGACTAAAAAAAAGCATTACATTAGTTTTAAAAGTTGATGGGTCAAATATTTTTGGTATCTGAGTCATTTCAAGAACTGCTTCCAGCTTAAAGATTACCAAGTGTTTTCCTCACAGTGTTTTGGTTTCTGTGCACAAGCAAGAAGTCCAGTTTCGACCCAGCCATAAATTCCAACTCACTCTGCATCCGAAGTATATGTTTGGTGACTGATGTTTTGAAATCTTGAGTACTGAAATAAACATGGTGCACGCATAAACAAAAATGACGCCTTGCACTCATATGATAGCTGAGTCAAGGAAAAAGTGATGCCCAAAATATTTTTTGTTCTTCTTTTATTATAATTATTTTTTTTTGTGTGTTTATCTACAGTAAGTAAGCAAGATGTGATGTCCTTGGATGACCTTCTCTGCTATATTTCTATTAGCAAGCCTTAAGCACATGCTGAATATTACTGGATGAGGAGCTGGTAAGCCAGTAATTGAACAGTGCTTCAGCACAGAATTATTCCATGACTCATCCACTCTTCAGTCGTACAATCCTGCCTAAAGGGTATGGAATAACCATGATAGGAAAAGAGAGAGCAGTGAGGTGAAGTACCCCATATCATAGCAGAAGAGGGGCCCTGTGAGCTATTGGATTGCCACGAGGATCCATGGATGAATCTTATCTATGCGGAGTTATGAGCAGTTGGATTCGCGCCTCCTTGACATTTACCTGGTGAGCTTTTTCTGACGTCTCTCTGCTCACCTTTCATTTATCTGTCTCTGCTGTTGCCAATTCCATTTATTCTGAATTACAAAAGGTGAAATACTTTACATTAGTCGCAGCACACCCAAACATGCATTCTAACCTGGTGAGTGGTATTTTGCATCTATCTGGAGCGATAGAGATTAGTGATTGCTCTGGATACGTAAATGTAAGATCAGTTAGAGATCACACACTACTGTATTAAGTCTATGGAGCAAATATATAGTCCCTCCAAAATCAGAGTAGATCAAGAGATTGTGTGGCATTTAGAATTAAAGAGGCATAGAGCAAATTTATATAATTTGGCTCTTGAACAGTATGTTTATGTCATTTGTCACTGGTACAGTTAGCAGCTGTTGGTTGTTGCAACAGTTGCCAATTCATCAGGAACGCTTGGGAAAAAAAAAAAAAAAACAGCACTGCAATTAATTTTATGTTAATCAGAGTTCGTTTTTTGTTAAATCTGTATAACTGTGCTATACTGAGAGCTGTATCTAATATTTTGTCCACCCTGTCTTAATCAATGAAAGTAGATTAATTCCAGTATCATATTAACTACTAAGCAACTAAGTATATACCTGCTCGAGTTCATTACAAACAGCACATATAAACCGATACATTTCATCAGTACGTGTGGTTCGAATATAAGGCAAATGTGGTCAGATATTAAAGTACTGGATTAGTCTTCATGAAGCTTGTATGAACATTTCACTACTTATTCACACTTGCCGCATCATCTGGATCAATTTTAAATTAAGTGAGTCCAAGCTCACTGCAGCTATTCTGCTCCACGAATGAATAAACAACAAACTTCCCATAATCCCTTTGGGTTTTTGATGGAATTCCTTCGATTGGCCATTGTTATTCACTGAAAAGGAAGTATCAAAACTTACATTTTTAGAAGTGAAAATAAAACACACAGCACTTGTGTGTGAGGAGGAGGAAATAACTGACTTCTGCTGAAACGACATCCGTACGTTCAAGCAACACTTGCAACTGATTGATAAAATTAATCAAGACACAAACTAATAAAGAAAGACAAAATAAAACAAATATAAAACAAATAACAAAGATATATTTTCTCCTTTCAGCAGCTATTTCCAGCCAGACTAAATGCACTCATAATTCCCAATGATAGCTCCCTGGGGAACAACTTTCCTTCCAATCTGTGTGCAGTCCTATATTCACACACACACACACACACACACACAGATGATCCTGCTCCATCATGACTGAAAATGAAGAGTTGCTTAAACAGTTGCATCATTCCCCCACAACCAGCGGTAATAAAATATCTCCAGTGTGCATTCTGATCAATGGAGGAGAGAAGAGAGAAGAGACACAAGCTGGCAGGGTTAATGGGCCCCAATCCACTTAAATACCATATGAGTGACTCTGGGGACATAGAGATGGAGGGAGGGGGGGGGGAGAAGGACTGAAAGATGGAAAACATAGAGGAGAAGGAAGAAGAGAAGCCATGATTTAAGGAGAAAGAAAGAAAAGAAGTACAGTCAAATAAGGAGTGAGGAATAGGGAGAAAGAAAGGCTTTAGGAGAAAGGGAGGGGGAGAAGGAGGATAAATAATTAAAGCAGGGTAAAGGGAAGGGGTGAGCTAGGGATAGATGCCAGTGTAAATGATAGAGGGAGGAAGAGTGGAGAGGAAAGGAGGGGGAGAAAAAGAGAACGAGGCAAATATTGCGTTAAAACACAGAAATTAACTAATGTTAATAATTAGTTATTACATAAAAACTAGTAATATTTGAATAACATTATTAACATTGTAAATTTGCAGATTTTAGAACTGAGATTTTGTATTTGAAAAGTGGTTGAATTGCACAAGAGAATGGAGCAGAGCAGTCATGCAGGAATGCTGCTCTTGTGTCCGTGTGCCCAGTGTGTGCATGTGAATCAATACACAGGTTCACTGTCCACTAGAGTGAGATATGTGTTCTTTAGCTGTTAGCAGGAAGGGGTTGAGTGTCACTTGAAGGGATTTTCTCTATCTGCTTGCCAATAACACTCAGTGCTGGCTGCAGGTGATTAATGGCTGAATTTGGCAACAGTGGTGCAGTGAGGCAGCCACGGAAAACAGCCAAACTTTTTTTTCATTCTGTTTTCCACATAACACAATGACACATACAGTATATTTCCACGCCACAAACAATTATTTTGCTTTTTGATCACATTCTGTAAATGGGATCGCCCGATTAATATTGGTCTTCCAGCATTTAAAAAATGTACTTATCCCATTTCTGAGTATAAATGAATTCATACATACTGTTCTGAATAATCAAAACTTGAATTTAGTAAATATGAATTAATAACCACTAGAATATATGGAATTCCAAAATGATATGTTGTATTATACCTTTTGATATATGACATCATCAAAATGGAAAAAAAAAAGATTTGTTATATTATCATAAGACTTCTTGGTGCCAACTGCTGAACCCGTTGTCTGAGTTTTTACACACACTGAGAAAGTAGTTACACACACACACACATACAGACATACACACACATGCACACATTCCCTCTGAATCTCTGTTCCTGTATAGGCTGAACTAGCTGCATCTGTGAACACTGATACCACCATTGATCCAACCTGGGTCTTTGTAATGGACTCCAATAACAACTCCATTACTGCTGGCACACTGATTAGTGTGTGGGGCCGACTATAAAATTAGCTGCAAAGGAGCCCTCCAGGATGCACACACACACACACACACACACACACACACACACACACAAACACACACACACACAGACATGCACACTTACAGATACAACTCACATACTATCCAATCAGGTACCGGGGAAAATATATGCACAGACAACATAGACATTACAAATTCACACAGACGAGCGCACACCCACATACACACACACACATACTGTGTCAATAGTCATTCAGCATGCAGGGAGAGATTAGCTTGCTACAGGAGAACAAAGGTGTCCCCTCCATTGGCACCCTGACATCCTCCTCATCAAAATTAAGCCTGGATATTGATTTCCCTTAACTCTCTCTCTCTCTCTCTCTCTCTCTCTCTCTCTCTCTCTCTCTCTCTCTCTCTCTCTCCTTTTCACTTGTATTTCATATAAGAGTATGAGGTGTATGGAAGTGCATATGCAGTGAGGAGGAACAGGGGAATGTGTGGTGACATGTCAACAACTGCATGCACACAACCACCCCATGATCACTCTCTTTGAACTCAAGTTCAATGAGGGATCTGTGTATCTGTCGCCTCTTTTTCTATAGGCACAAAGTGGGGCCCCGGTTGCATCGGGGGTAAAACCACAAGGCAAATTAAATCAATGGGCTTCCCACTGGCAGATGGCTCACTTTAACACTCAGTTAGCCTTTAGATAATTGAGGCGTTGACTCTGCGGTGGTCATAAAAAAACGGATGGCTTGTTTATACATTTCACTGGAATAGATCAGCAGAGGTTAAATAAATGAAATCCCATTTGTCAGGGAGAGGAACCCTGGTAATAATAAATGCCCCCCTTCGTGGCCCCCCTCTCTGCAAACACCTCCACTGTTTGGCCTCATAAATAGAGGAGGAGAGGGAAGATGTTACCCACTCGCCCCAACCATCCACGCAGCCTGGCCACAACGCCATTTTGCCATTGATAGGGTAGCCCTGCTTAATGAAACGGTCCTTCCTTTCCCTCTTCTCTGCTTGTTTTTCGGCCCTCCTCCCTCCTGCACGCAGTGTGATAAGTAGCGAACCAGCGAAGCCTGTAATTACAATCTTACCGAGGAACGCTGGCCCAATCTGTGTATAAATCTCGCCATCCAATTACAAGATGTAATAATTTTGCAGTCAAGCTGGTAATGAGGTCTAATACTCATGCATGTGATAATCCCCCCTGGATGCTGACTCTATCAGATGTTAGCTTTGTAATTATACTGGCAGAAAATCATTATTTCATGTTCAGCAGAAAAATGAGCTTGGTGGGGGGAAGTTAATTTTCTCTATGCTCTGTGAAGCATAGACTAAATTTTAATGATCTAATCATTACCCCTGACTATCCCCGGCTGCAATTGACCCATGTTACTCGTGTGAGGCAACATTTTGCTCATTTAAGAGTCCCTGATACGCAGTAAGGTTTGCCAGGTAGGAGCCTTTTTATTTAGTAATTATACCACAATAAAACTATTATGCTAATGATATGGAAATCGATATCGCAATGTCATTTAACAGCTGCACGGAACATAAATCACATTTTTAATTGTAAGCTGTTAACATTTCCACGTTATTGCTTTGTGTTTTTTTTTTTTTCCAAGTGTGAGTAGACGTGTGTGTGTGTGAGTGAGTGTGTGTGTGTGTGTGTGTGTGTGTGTGTGTCAGTGCTTGAAGGGTTGATACCAACAGTGAAAGAAAAGGTCAACCACTGCTGTCTGTGAGCTGAGAACATCTCTGTTTCATCCTTTCTAGATCTCTCACTTTCTGATGTGGACAGCTGTATAAACTGTATCTCCAACATGACACCAGCCTGAGTTTGAGTAATGCAGAATATGTGCATTGATATAAAGTGTGATCTATGCAGTGCAAACCAGCAAATACTGAATAATACTTTTAGCACAACAAAGACTCGTACATTATATGAATAAATGAACATCTAGTTAGTTTACAGACTATAGATTACTGTCATAGTTCGTCTGTGTATAGTTCAAACCCTACCTGAGTGGAACTGCTCAAACTTACGAATAACAGAAATTCTCTTCATTTTTTTTTTTTTACACACTCTTTCTTTTCTTTTACCTCACTTTAACTGAAGCTGCTTCTGTGGCTGACTGGTCATGGTTTTGGGATGAGACTTTTCTGCCCATTCAACAAATGCATTATTATTGTTGTTAGTAGTAGTAGTATTAGAAGAGTCGTAGTGGTAGTCTAGGTCCTATACTAGAATAGCTGGCATTGCTGAAAACCTTTTGCATTATGGTCAAATAGGAAATAAAAATACAGTAACAACAAAAACATAACAACATAAAACACCTGTTTCAGTACTAATTATGCTAGCATTGGAATGATAGTAAGTGAAAAAAAATGTGATGTTTCTTATAGAAAGTGTAATTGGAATCTACAGCACAGTGCATTTTTTCTGTGGTGTATTTTCTCCTCATAAAGAACACAGGATTGTGCGCTTGTATTGATTTGACATTGGTTAATACAGTACATATCTAATACGGTACATATTGTAGATTCTGCAGCCTCTGTTTTCAGCTATCTGTATGGAGTTCAGGTGTCTGAGATGTTTTAGGTTATTCAGGTTAACGCAGGGCCACAATGAGCAATTGTAGCAGCCTGATAAAATAACCACGAGACAACAGAATGCTTATAACAACACATGGCCAGACAGCAGAGAGAGGTGTAAAGCAATACAGGGGTGTGAGGGAAAGTAAAACAAGGCATGCGGTGATAAAATCTGAGCTCAGCTGTCCAGGGGTCGCGGCTGGCGGAGCACGAGATATGGTAGTTAATAGAGATGATTGATTATGGTGGGGCGACCCAATAGCATCTGAAACATGAGAAATTATTAAACACATGATCTGCGTCTTTCACCAAAGCTGTTTTTTGGAAAGGATAAAGTCAGATGCAGAGGTTTAATATGCAGATGATATACAGACAAGGAAGGACAAAGGTTAGGTTTTCTGACAAATGTTGGCCTAATCTGAATGTCAGTAAATGTCAAAGATTACACAGTGTTTTGTGTCCCAAGTAAAGTTCAGTGTTGATACATATCCCATTTGTGGTTTTGTGCTGTAAGCCAAACCTGACCAGTTTATATACAGATTACATATTTAATACATGCATCTGAATTTCATGATAACAGGATGCGATGGAGCTATCTTACTATTGTTTATTCTGACTTTTCAATTCTGATGCATATTGTTTTTTCCAATGAATGTGGTGTGCACAAACATAACATTGCCTTTTGCCACGATTGGTCTGCAATTTACATGGCGTGTTTATCTTAAAGGTTTACAACCACACTGCACTGCTCAATCTTCAAAATCCAAGTGCTTTCTTTACATTTAACAATATGTAAATAACGTGCCTGTGCAGCGTGAATGACAAACACAATTTGTTTGTGTTTTAGGAAGGAGTAGCTCGTAATAAATTATATTTGATGCATTATCGTTATTTCCTGAGTCTGATTCTGATCCCAGAGGTAAAATGAAACTATGCCTAGTAGTGACATCATATTGATATTTACTTAAAAGAGGGCCTCTTATCACATAATTGATATGCACAAAATGTAAACATATTTGAGACTTTGCCTGTGCCCTTGACATAGTTGTTGTTGTATGAGGGGCATCACAGTCTAAGCAGATTATGTTTTCATATGTGGTCCCTCAAAGAGTGATATTGAAATCAGCATGCATTGTGCACTGGGGCGTACTTCACCTTTTTCTCAGCATGATGGATGTGCATCCTACACCTAAGTGATAAGAGTCATTATTTGATGATCAACCATCCATTGTATAGCATACATTCAGTGGTCCTCATAAATAAGGTTCACTAAATCATGTGTATAACCTAATGCTGCATAATACTGATATCCGTTGGCTCTAATTTCATGTTTTGGATGTGTTCATTCTGACTAAATAAACTTGAATAAATGACTTCTACATCACCCTATTCAGTACTAATATTTTAAATTCTCAGAAGAGCCTGTTGTTGGGAATGAGAACACTTACCTCCTATTAGATGTTATTTAAATGTTATTCAAGGCTCCCTGTGCATCTGGTATCAGCGCCATATGAAATTTATTTATTGAAAGTTTTGGTCACACATGGAAAGTTAAGCAGATGGTGCATCTACAGCACTCAGACACTTGTGCACGCGCACGCACACACACACACACACACACACACACACACACACACACACACACACACACACACACAAAACACCATCAAGAGAACCAGGGAGCGTGGGACCCCTTTGTGTCCTCCTTTCTCTCCTCTCCTGCTGCTCTTTATTCCTACCCCCTTCTCTCAATGCCGTTATATGTATTATCTTTATGCCTGCCCATCTCTGGACACGGACGCCTCTTGTTTCGCCATTTTAAACAGATCTAATCAGCAGTGTGTTAAACAAGAGTGGATCTTTTATGCATTGGGTGTTAGGACAAGCAAATCACCGCTGTAGATCAAGCGAATAAACAACTCCACCCTGATTCAATTACAACAGCTGGGGTCTGTGCTTTTATCTGGCACGGACATCATTTCAATCAAAATGTAAAATAATCCAATCCAATAGCTGAGATAGGATACAGACTGCTGAGCTTAGTTGTTTTAATAAAAAAAAGAAAGAAATACAAGGCATACTCTGCCTGCTCTCTCTTTCTTTCTGACAGCTATCAAGAAGTTCCCATTCCCAAACTCCATTACCTTGTGTAATAGCATTCAAAACTGAATTGAAAGGAAGGAGAAGGAGTGATTGTTGGCTATATCTTTATTACTCAAAGCTGTTTTCCAAGACACAGCCTGGTGCACTTTTATTCATTTAATTAACAGTGGCATCAAATTTTTCTTGTTCCCCTCATAGACTTCTTTGCCTTTTTGTCTTACAGGCAACAGCAATTATTGTATAAGATCATACTTAGCGGGAATTGAAAAGTCGGCATAGGCGGTATTAATGGCAAGTTAATGTAAATGTTTTCTCTCTAAGTTATGGATTTGATGGCAATAGGATACAGGCCACTGCACTTTAGCCCCCTTTAATTAACTGAGCAGAATGCACCATGACAGAAATTTGGAACAATCTCGAGAAGGAAGAAAGAGAGAGACGGCACGAGAAGGAGAGAGTGATTTCTCACAATAATAATGTTCAAGGAAATTGAATGTAGGAGAATGTACAACAATGTTAATAATATGGCTCAGTCTATCTACAATAATGTAATCTAATAGAAAGCAATTAATTTAGGACACAGGCCACTGCACTTTTTACTCATTTAATTAACACATGGGATATTTGCAAGGAGTTGGAATATAAAGCTTTATAAAGTATTACACCTCCCCTGTCACACCATGAGATGTAGTAGCTAAACTCTCTAAGGTAAATTATACAAAGTGTAAGCTGTAATTGAACTTGTTGACTATTTTTTTAAAAATATGTAATAAACTATACTGTATGCATTATATGCACTGTTTATTTTTTGTGAGTTATCATTTTTTAAGAGTACATACTTTAGTCAACACAGTCTTGCAGGTTTTATACCAATGCTCTACTACCAAAAGCAGTTAAGGCATGTAGGGTTATGTAGATACACATTTGTTCATATACTAATATCTCTATGTGTTATGGGTCATTTCATTCATTTATTTTAGAACTACCTTTATCTGTTCATGTTTTTACATAAATGCTTAATCCCTTAACAAAATCCAGTTACATACAATGCATTAGTTAGAAAAGATCTGAATACATTACACATGCACACAGTGACAGTCATTGTCTTTTTGCTTCCTAACTCTTATTAACTCTTACCATATATCATTTTGCATTAGGCAGCAAATGGTTGTTATGCATAAGTTTCTTTGTTGGAAAAACACCATGGTTTTGGCACAGTCTTCCTGAACTCCTTCCTCACCTGGGTCACCTAGGCTTCCACTGCTTCCTGCAGTCACATAAAGCAAGGGCTTTCAACTATTGTGGATGTTGGGACTGGCAAGCAAGAAGTGGAAACAATATAAAGAGTGGTCTTGCAGACTGAGCTAAACCCAAGAGTGAACGGTCCTGATCATGAAGGACTCCCAGAAGGGCGCAATTCCATCCAACTACTGGCCAATTACCTGCCTGTGTACAACATCGAAGCTCCTGTCAGGCATCATAGCGGCTAAGATGAGTAGGCACAAGGCCCAATGCATGAACAAGCCCCAGAAAGGAGTTGGTAGCAATACCAGGGTAGCCAAGCACCAGCTACTGGTCGCTAGAGCAATCACCCAAGACTGCAAGATCAGGAAGCCTACAAGAAAGCCTACGATGCAATGACATACACATGGATACTGGAATGCATGAAAAAGTGCAACATCAACAGGACCCTGAGAGCCTTCATCAAAAACTCAGTGGGGCAGTGGAAAAGAACTCTGGAGGCCAACTCAAAGCCAATAGCACAAGTTACCATCAAGTGCATCATACCATCAGTCACCTCCTCTACATGGATGACATCAAGCTGTATGCCAGAGAGAGAGAGAGAGAGAGAAAGAAAGATGGAGGAGAGAAGTTTGAACCTGGAAGTCAAGTTTATTTAAATGTTTTGTAATATAACACTCTCCACACAATGTGAAAATGTGGACATATCCAAAACTCATCCACCACGGAGTGACTGACTCATAACAGTGACAAAAAGTCTTTTCTCCTGTTTCATCCTGTCACTTCTTTTTTTTTTGGCTGACACAGTGGAGGGAGGTTTTTACTGCTGAGAGATAGCGAGTGAATGCTCAGCTTTGATACTCAGCAAAAACTCCAAGCCATCTGGCCTTCATTGCACACGCTGGCAGGAAGGAATTGGATGGATGTGGTTCTTGTTAGACCACATTTTTGCGGCCTGGCATGCAGGACCGTGTGGCCCATCATCAGGTTTCCAGGTCCAGTCATTGAGAATCACTGGCAGAGTAAACTCCCTTGTTCTTCAGATAATCTGGGGTTTCGTGATGGGCTACCCCAGAGGACGAGCCACCAGGTGCTTATTTATATGCTATTGACAGTTTCTTTTGATTTCTACCTTTTCATTGCTGGTTCGAATGGAAAGGAGATCCAACGCAAGGCAGTGCAACTTCCTCCTGCTGTCTCACTTCTCTCTGAACTTAGTGACGTTTACGCATACTAGTTGTTACCAGTTTCCACACGTATTGACAAATGGCATTGGCAATAATATGCATAAAACTCACATTTTTTATTGAATTGTCCTAACACTGATTTTCTCCCACTCCCTCTTTTAACACAGGCACAGTAAAGGTTATATAACTAAGCAGAAGGAGGGGAGGCACACGGCCACTTCTCCAGCTCCCTCACACCCAAACAAGTATTTTATAATTCATCACCAGGCCATGACAGATGAGTCCTGCTGGAGAATATTAGAAAATGTCTCAAATCTCATATATATGCTAATGGTATGCTGAGACCGGTTGGGTAGTGTGGCAGACTTTTTAATCTGCTCTTGCTACTACTAGGACCACTGAGTGAAAGTGGAGGAGACAAGTCATTGCACTTCAACAATTTATGATCAAACAACTTTAGTTTTGGAAGCAGGACAGAGAAACAGAGAGCGATAGAAAGAAAAAGAGGGAAGAAGATGTGACAGAGAGAATAGACTAAGACAAAAGGAGGCAGGACTTGTTCTTGTAGTTTGGAAAATGTGTAATACCGAACGGCAGAAGCTCATGCCTTTGACCACAAAAGATGCTGAATTAGTCTTGTCATTGCCGCTTAGTCACTGTGCTGCATAGTAATCCATTTCATTTTCATTTTGATTTATGGCATTTTGTGTTCCACATGGACGCATTATGCATTCCTGTTAAGCGACTTGTAGCAGATATATTACTGTGATAAGCATATGTATAGCAAATGCAGTTATCTGCTGAGCCTTGCGATGCATTGATGATGATTTGATGGTCATGTAAGTAGTTATATTGTACAGTTCACCAAAAAGAAAAGAAAGATTAGGTGTACAATTTGTATAACTCTGATTGTTCGTGACATAATTTTACTGCACCACATGTTCTCAGTGAGAAACTGAATTGAATAATTAAAATGAAACCCCCTCCTCATCTATCTATAAGTTGCTTCCTTTTTATTAGGGGTTACTTTAATATTATTTGTATATTTGTCAATGATATTGTTTTTCCAAACCCTTTAAATATGCAAATATGTCAACATTTTTATATGGCTGCCTCTTTGTATTTTAATGTGTTGCAACCATGTAAGAGATGCTGTTTCACATTTGCAAAGTCTACCTTCCCTTTTCTCTTTTCTCTGAACCTTCTTCGAAACCTGTGCACGTCTATGCAAAACATACACTAAAAGTGATAACATAATCACTCAAAGCCCACGACTCCCTGCTCTATTGGAGCTTGTGATGAGGCATTAATAACAGTGAGGCTAGTGCTTTATTTTTCATAAATTACATATGTCAAAGATAAAACTCCTTTGTTGAATGCCTATAGGTTAGCTTTGGCACTGGGATAATAAAGGTTCACATAATTCTGAGGACATCCTGTCTTAGTCATGTTAAAAGAAAAAAAACAGAGAGGTGCTCATCAGCATGAGTTGAAAGAGTCATACTTTCCAAATTTTAACCTTTCACTTGCTATATAATAAACATACAAATCTAAAAATATATGGGAAAAATTTAAAGATGACATTTCGTCTAAATTAACAGTATGACAGCACGTGTGATGTGCATTTCATACTGTGTACCCTGAGAGGGTTTGTGACAGGAATGTAATATTTACTGTTCTACATTAGAAAAAATACACAAGGAAATATTACAATTTTATAGTACATTTACACCCTGATAGTGGTTTTATTCTAATGTAAGCCAAGCTTTCCATCTCTCAAATTACTTATTAGCAGGGGCATCAAAATCTTGTTTATATGTGTATTATGCACGTAAATCTCTTTAAACACAAGATTCTATTCTGTATTGCCGTCTTGTGAAAATTACAGTGACATGTAATAGATCAAGCGTTTTCTTTAAGGGCGAACAGTCGAGTATGTAAGAAATATTTACTTGGTAGTATGGATTTAAATTGCTGAGGGCAAACTTGGATTGGCTTATGGGGGGATTAAGCGCTAGAGTTGTTTTCTATAAGGGTCATTTCCAGATTAATTGAAACCCTTTTAACTGCTTACTGTGGCAGTCACCAGGGAACTCGACCTTGTTTTTCTGAGATGATTCATGAAAAAGCAAGACCGTAGATAATGTTGGCATGACTCCAGAAGGGCAACACAAAGGGAACACAAACGGAGTCAAAAAAGGACAAAACAGAGATTTTAAATTTAAATTCTACATTACTTAAATGCAGGCCAGGAGCAGCGAGCTAATGTTAGCGCCACTGCTAGAGCCAAAGATCCTGTAGATGTCATGCGATGTAACCACCTGTGGCCACTGCAGCCAAATTCGACATTAGCAATAACAAGAATCAAGAAAAAATGCGATATTTCATAGTATTCACTATTCAGACGATGATAATGATTTGCTGATACATGTTGCACCATATTCTGTGGCCCATCGGATTCTCTGACCTGAATAGGAATTGCAAGTGAGTAATGTATTTATCATGCTGCACTTTATTTTAGTTACCAAACACAATGGCACCATAATATTTGTAAATTATATTTAGATAGGGCCACACTTTTGGTGTGTAGCAAAAATTTTGGACCCATGAGATTCTATGACGCTAGAAGATCAGCAATATGAAATGTTGGATGAGGTGTTTGTGTTTTTCTACAGACAGATCTGCACATTAAAGTTTGCCGTTCCACTGTGGTCAAAACGTCTATATCTGAACATATAAGATCACAATTTTTAGCTAACAGCGATCGAGATGTGGGGGCAGAATTTTTGCCAATATGTCTACTTGTGAAAATAATGTCTGTGATAAAGAATGACGAAAACATTTTCAGAAGTAACAGAGTTGAAATTCCTTTTCAGGTCATTGAATCCAATGGGTCACATACGGTGAAACACTGATGCTGATACTGGCACTTATATTTTTCCGCTTGAAGCGCTTGGTGATACAATACCTTCTGATTTGGGCTTACTGCTGCAATCTACCTCCAGCACCTGTATTCTCCTACAGCATTTACTATTGCTTTGATACACCAGTAATTGATTTGATTTTAGTTGCTGCTTTCCACATTACACAATATGTCCCCTCTCATTTCTTTGGAGTGCATCCAACTTCCTGTTTTTCAGTCTCTGCAGTCCTCCCCCTGCTGAGGAGACCTGTCTTGTCTACTAACTGACAACAGTGACAGAAAATTATTACACGTCATTACACTTCTTAAATCACAATTTACCCAGCCTCAGCAAATTATTCTCCGGTGGGTGCCAAGGGTAATGGAAAATGTCTTCTCCACTTTACATCCAGCGCCTCTCCTGCTCTGTCAAAACCCCACCAAGTGTCTGTTTCTAGAAGTGGTGACGAAGAAGCACTACCTCTCCTGCTTCTTTCTCTGTGTTCTTCCTTTCTCCGCCCCTCCTCTTCACCCTTCTTCTCTTGCTGCTTTCTTCACCTCTTTGTTCCGCCACCTATTCTGCCCTTCACTCTGTTTTCAAATTGGAAGGACTCCAGTGCGTCTCCTCAGGCTTACATTGTTGGTAACTAAATTAGACATTAGGTAACGGGAGGTGCAGCACTAAGGTGTCCATTAGATTTGTTTGAAGATGGAGCAGCACTGACAGAATGTTGTCTGACTCAATTTATATAACTAACTGAGCAATGACATTTTTATTTTGACTTGCTGTGATTTTCAGGGAGTTTTTCCGAGTATCAAAAGGCAAGTCAGTTTACAGCCTCATACTGCAAACCATGGATACTGCAAAGGAGTTGAGCTCAAAAGACATATGAAATGAAACTAACCACCTAACTCTTCCATGCTGGATGTCTTCACCCACCTAATTTCTCCATACAGTGTGTACAAACACATGTTTTTTTGTCCCCTCTGGGCTGAACTATTCTTGCCCTTTGAGCTTGGCTTATGGGCTCCATTTTGTGCTGGCAGTGTCCATGAGGGGAAACACTGCCCTCCAGGCATTAGCCTCCAGCCTTGTAGTTAAGGCCTCCATCCTTTTTCTGTCTCTCATTGTTTATAGCGCTGACTTTCTTTTTCACTGTGAAAAACTTTGATCCTCTTCCTCACACTCCCCCCCCCCCTTTATGCTGACCTCTTACCCACTTGCCTTCCATTGTCCCTCCCCTCTTCTCTCCTCTTCCTCTTTATTGTCAACTTCCAGGCAGCTTCCACATCCTTTCTTTGCTGGTTCTGTCAAACTAGACAGAGGCCAAAAGTGCTGTCTTTCCCAAATGCCCACAGAGCTCCCACAATCAGGACTGTAACTACATCTTCCAGACATTTATCTCAGCTTTGTCTCAAATAATTTGGGGGAGCTGGAAGACCAGGATGAATGGACATGGCTGGCGTTAAGTGCCCCTCAAGTGTCCGGGGACTTGCACAGAGAGGGAGAGAGTGAGAGCTTGAGACTAAGTGAAGGGGAAAGAGAAGAATAGACAGATATTGGTGGGAGAGCGGGCTTGAGAATGAAGCACTAATTCCCCGATCTTTCCCCTTTACTCCCCCTATTGCCTTCCTCTCATCTTCTATACCTTTTCTTAACAGCCAGTCCTCCCTCCCTGCCTGTTCCATTACGCCTCAGTGGGAGAATGATGATGAATAGTCTGGCCGCAAGGAAGCAAAATATATCAAGTCCGGGTGGGTTTGGGAATTGGTTAAGTACTTCTGCAGAGCCCTGACCTCATAATCGCTTTGAGCCTGCAAGGACCCCCTGATTTATAAAGTAGTCGTTGATTAATGCCCTTTTAAGTGGACAAGGCAGGCCAAAAAACGCAGAGGCCCAACCACTCAAACATGAACAGCACTTGTAAAATAGAGAAAAGCCCGTATGTGTGTGTGTGTCAGTGTGTGTGTGTGTCAGTGTGTGTACAAGGCAGCGGCTGTCGCAGCAGCCGATGGAATAACATGCACCCAGTGTGTGAGTTTAGCAGTAAAGGTAATTGTGGCAACAGCAGCTTCTCGCCAGTCAAATCTTCCTGGCTATAAATCATTGCCGTTTGGCTTCTCTTTGACACCAATTGCTGCCTGTCCCCAAAGCCCACCTAAAGCCTCTGTAGGTCAGACGCAAGCTCTTTAAATACGTCTTGTCAGACAGACGGGCTGGATGCATAGCTGCTGCTACAATGGAATAAGTGATGGTACAAATACAACCATGCAATATGTGTATGTGTCACCGGTAGGCGATTTGTTAATTTTTAACAGGGGGGACGGCCCAATGGGAACATCTCCCTATCTATAATGATAAAGGAATATCATAGGAATACCATGGTGTCACTACTCTACAGAGTATTTAGGCTACAGTATAGTACAGAATTGAATATTTTTAATTTATAGTGTATAGATTGAAGGCAGAACTGGCAGAAGGGCAGGAATGAGAGAAAAAGGCACAATAAGAAAGGCATCTGCCAGTTCAGCACCACGGACAGAGCCATGGATTTACCAATAGACTGCACAGTTAAGGGGACGCCCAGATGTTGCATCCAAAAACGGATGGAAATGCCAGCCGTGCCACTTTTATCCTTTAATCCAAGGTGCTTAGGAGGTTGCACTATTGTCGCGCCTGAGGTTACCAAGCAACTTAAACTGGACACTGCAAATGTTTAGCCTAGCAAAAAAAAAAATATTAGAGCAAACTAAGCTAGCTAGCCAGCACAACCTTTAACAATTACTCTAGTAACATAAAAACAGCAGGTCATCATGCTCCGTTACGATCAACACTCATGCTGAGGGAGGATGTCCAGAAGATGAAGGCACAAGGGTAGAGGGATGCTGGTGGATGGTGAAGCGTGGATGGTGGAGCAGGAATGAAGGTTGGATGTGAGCTTGGCTGATGGAGCTAGCTAGAAAGCTAGTAACTGGCAGACAAGAATGCTGAATGGCTGGCAGAGAGATGAACAAGAGGGCAGGCAGGCATGAAGTGATCCTGTGGCACAGAAAGGCTGCGTTTCATTTGTCGTTCAACATGCCCCCAGTGACTCCCCGCTGCACTTCCCCACGAGGGAATCCCTGCTGCCATCACGAGTGTAATTCCATTTGTCTGAAAAACTGAAGTGAATGTGGTGAGATCAAACCTCAGAGGGCTGCGGAAGAAAGTGAACAATGATGGTCACTCCAGGGGTGTATACATCACCCACAATGCATCGTAGTTATGCATTTGATGCATCCTTATTGGATAGTTTGGGCTGAAAGTAAACAAGGGCAGATGCATCTTGGTCCTTCTATTGCTGTTAAACTAGTAAGAACGTGACAGGTTATATGTCGGGGTATCTCTGAACAAGTATAACTAGTACGCAGTAACTAGATATTATGTCAAATCTTTGTTGAAGACTGGAATCTGACTTTTGTATCTGTTTTAAGATGTTTTGCCAAAGGAATGTACAATCCTGCATGTTCAGTTTACATGGCCATGGCTAGCCTTAACTAAAGCTAAAAGTACATTTACTCATTGGTAGTCCTTTGTTGGATTTGGAAAATGAGTAATTCAGTGAGCTATCCCAAATAACCTAAATGAGGCAGTGGATGAATCTAATCGTAATAGAATAGAAATAATAGAAAGCTGTCTGCTTTAGGAGTAGAAGCAACCAGTCTTGCCAACTTTCTCATTAAATTTAAGAGCCATTTCTAGTAGCTCTTTCAAAAAAGCAACCAATCTAGCAACTTTTTGGTCACACCTTAACTTAACTCCCCTTGCTAACGTTTTTCGGTGTATGCGCTCCTCATGTAGCTCTGGCCTGACGGTGACCACTCGACCAGATCATCAGTCAGACTAAATGTGCGTTCCTCATGAAACGATAATCAATCCCCAATGTTTGTTCGAGGAACTCTTTCTTTTTTGCGTTTTTATTCTGAATGGCTTGATTTGAGCTGAGTTTTCTCTAAATGCTCAAGATTTACAAGCGTGTATAATGAGATTAAATCCCAGCAAACCATAGAAAAAAATCTAAAACAAAAGCAGACAACACTCAGTATGTTTATGTTTTGAAACTCACACGATCAACTGTATTGAATCTTTTTCAATGATATTTGTGTTCAGTATCGGTGAATTAGTTTAATGATCAGATTTCTCACGGAATAAGGTGACACAGGGCACCTCTAGCAAGTCCAAAGGTCAGGTCATAAGCTGCCGTTCAGGGGTCAGAGAGGCAAACCTATTCTACTACAGCCTCTGAACAAAGACACTTTCTGATCTCATTAGGTTACTCCAATTAGACAGTGTCACTTTCCATTTCAGAGTCAGTGTTTCAGGCAGTAATTCTGCGTGTCTCCTTCTTTCATTCCTGCATGAGACCAGAGACTGTCTGAGTTATAATTGAATGAAGGCTGATTAATTTATGGGGTGTTAATTGGGGAAATTGGTGGTGGGAAGTGACAGACATGGAGAGTGTACCATTTCGGAGGTTGTGGAAAGGGGATTTGGAGGAGTTTAGATAGTTGAACGTTTTAGCACTACATAAAAAAAAAAAAGAAAACTGTTAATTTAGTCTGTATTTAAACTGGTGATGTACACCTTTGTGGTTTCAAGAAACTAATTTAAATGCTAAACATGTTACATTTACTATATACGAGTATGGATAGGACTTGGGATTCGTTGTTATTGCCTGTGCAGGCAAAAGTGAATATAACAGGTATGTTATTTACACAGATAGATACACAATGTTGACCATGTTCCACCTCACTAGAGTATGGTGCACCACGCCGATGAGGTGACATTTTGAAACCTATTTTTCTCAACGTAAAACTTACCCCTCCTTGTCTCTTTCACAGCGCTGTGCTCTGAGATTGACAGCTTGCTCTCTAGGTTCTAGAGGACGGTTTGGAAGGAAATTTGCTCTTGTAAGTTCTTTCCTCCCCTCTCTTCACCTGCGGCAAGCGAGATGGCCTGGCATGTGGGAGAGACGTGGCGATCCCGGAACGAGACTTCGCTGTGCAGTGGCAAATGGCAGTGTCAATTAAATATCACTTTCAATTTCCTTGTTTTATGATCCCCGGGCTACTAAGCACCAATAATCCCCCCCTCGGCAGGCCCTCCTACCTTGTCTTGAGGAAGATTGATTACACTTGTCGCCTCCTATAAAAAAGACATTTACATGAAAATAAGAAAACAACTTCTTTGTTTGCATGGAAGTGAATCAAGGAAAAAAGCAATTCCCAATTTGATTTTCATACAAAGGCGAGGCAAGATAACAATCTCATGGCGTCTCATCTGAGTGAGTTTTGGAGGTAGAGCAAAGAGGGGGGCGAAGACGTATGTAGATTGAATAAAGCTGGCAAATTATTTTCATGCTACGTTGATGGATGTTGTCTTCACTCACACAATGAAGATGTCTCAGATTTTGCGGCAGAGATTGCTTTAGACATGTGCGTTACATGCAGTGTATTCCACATATTTCCGCCCTGAAGATTAATCGCATATAAGACAACAAAAAAAGAAAGTTTGACTGAAAACATTTCAGTAATATTATTACCTTACAAAAACATTTTCTTTACTATACAATTTGTCTCTTTTTTTTGTCAACAGATGAAATTATATTTGGACGTACTGAATAGATCCGAGCCTTTGTGTTTGAAAGAGAAGGCGTTTAATTTTTCTGTAATGCATTTTGTATTTTACTGCATTATGCATCAACACACTTGACGATGACTGCTATCTTGATCTTTTCTCTATCTATCATTGCATTAGAAAGATGATTACTATGAAGATTTTCAATGCACGGGTCATTATGGGTTCTGTTTTGCATTTTCATAGTTTATTGTATTACGACTTTCATTTAACAATTTATGTTCATTGGCTAACACAGAGCTACTGTATTATGGAGTAAAAAAATTGACCATACCCTTTAAAACTTAAGACTTGTTTTATCTATTCATTTATTTATTGTAAATTGTGACCTGTGCAAATATATAGAAATCCCTTGCTTTGATTGTTAGTGCTGCGTAAGTGATAATTTAATTTATCAAAGCTGAAACTAATATTTGCCTTCCTTCCTGGTTTATATGATGCATTAAACTGTTGCTGCAGTTTAGTCGGCATGAACATCAGCTTGCTAAGGCTCTAAATTGTCATGTGTAATTCATGAAAATGAATATGTCATCTTAAATTTCACTTAGGATTGTTGTAACTTAAATGCAGATGAAAATGCACATTAAGTGTGTTTTTGACTTATGGTGAGAGTCTCTGAAGTGATGGGTTATTATTTAATTTTTCTTATCTTTTTTTGAAAATCATATCCAGGCAGACCCAATTAACAAACACGGTCTTGTCAAAAGGCAAATTCTACCTGCGCATGTGTGTCAGTATTTATAGTAACATGAATGACGCCGTGTTAGTCTGGGAATCTCATCGCTATGACCTTTTGACTGCGTAACATCACGCTGGAGACTTCTGCAAACCTCAGGTGAACTACTTCGTACAATTCAGCAGAGTTATGCAAACCTTTCACAGAACAGCAAAACTCAATTGTGGTGTACTGGGCTGTCTGTCAAAGAGACAGACTCTTGTCACGCAGGCCTTTAATTTGTGTGCCAGTGCCAAGAAGACAGTAGCGCTGTCATAACCACAGTGCTGTTGAATGGCAATGCCTGTTATTTTTGGTTACTTTGTGGTAAGTTTGTGGGAAGATGGGTGTTAAAGCACTGCAGCAGAGGTTGTGTCCTTGCAGACCAAGTGACACAGTACCATTACGGTGCCTGTGGAGTACACGTCCAACTCCACATCCTTATTACCAAACTCAACAATACTGACACTGAAATAAAGACTTGCAGCACAACAAAGCAACACTGAAAGATGGTGGCCTAGCATCTCTCTTCCTCACTCCCTCTGTTTTTTCTCACATTGGGATGAACTGAATATGTCAGAAGAATGGACATTGTCTCAGATAAGGACATGTTGGAGACAATTTTTACATATTAATTAAATGGAATCAGTAATTACAGCAGTGTATGTTTCCTATAATGTCATGTAGCAGTTGTCTTAAGAATTATCTAAAAATGGCAATTACATAAAATACAGCCTTGCAAAGGCCACATCTGAGGAGCAAGGCAAACATGTCTCCCTTTTATTTTACATTTCATTATTCTTTTACTACTGCACATTTAACTGCAGATTGGTTAGCAGTCTATCCTACCAGTATTTTATTAAATTTCACTTTGAGACAGAAAAGTAGACAGGTGGCAAAGTAGAGACTGAGTTAGAAAAAAGGGATGGGTGGGTTTGGAAGGGGTCAAAGAGAGAAAAAGGGATTACACTGGCCATTATCAGATAGACCAACCATAGGTATTTCTCAAACAATGGCAGCAGCAGCTGATATGGCCATGCATATATGGTAAACAGTGAAGAGAGATTAGTTTAAACCAAATCTCCTCTGTGCACCTTTAAGTCTTTTGTCAGTGCCACAGAGGCTGTGTAGCAACCGGGTGTGTTGAGCATGTTTACACAAAGCATAAGAGCATCAGTGTCCAATAATTCGTGTCTCACATGGTCTTTCACTACTTAAACAAGGTCAGAGCAGCGACGTGAACAACTGAGCCTCCACACACACACGGTCATATCTGGGCTTTGAACAGTACCGTATTGTGCCACTCTGTGTGTGTGCCGAGATAAGCTAGGCCGCTAATGCCATGCGTAAGACACTAATAAACAAACAGTGTTTAAATTGGCCTGAAAGGAATCAGTGATGCGTAGGAAGCACCCCTGGCGCTTCAATGGCTTAATCTGCCTTCTTCTCACTCTACTTTTTCACATTCCCGCAACAGATTAGGTTGTAAACGGACAGAAAAGAAGGGATTGGGATCTCTCCGACACTGAAACTTTCCACCCATACATGATTTTGTCTAATATCAGTTATTAGCTGGATGTCTGTGTGGGTTTGATTAGATTGGTGCATGGACGGTTAGATGATATTTTTCAATAGAGTGTGTGTTCGACCTGTATGTCTGATTTCAATCTGAATCCTTTAGGTGACAATTAAGACAAACCTATTCCACACCAAAAGTCGAGAGGTGTGTGGGATCAGAAATCTTTGGTCTTCAGTATGTCAATGAATAATTAATTAATCAGTTTGGGTTGTGAGCATATGGGTTAAGGTTGATTGCAAATAATTAAATGTTTTTTTAATTAATATTTTTTCGAGTCTGAGTCTCTGAAAAAGAGCTTGATGACTTGTAGACAAAAGTAAGAAGTAAAACATCTAGCTTTGTATCACTCTGAGACCTAAACAATAAATGGAAATTCAAAGAATCAATTCATGCAAACTTTGGGAAATCTCAGTGAAGTTGCTATCAGTTGTAGTTTCAGTTAATTCCGATAAATTCATCACAAATTCAGCATTTTGTTTGGAATGTTGTAGCACACTGGGAGGAGCAGTGGTCTTACAGTAGGCAGTGCAAACTCACTTGTGTGCTGCATCTCTGTGGGATATCCAGTAGTGTCACTGACTTAGTGGCAACTAGAGGGCAGACATGACTATTTGTCTTCTCTGTAAAATGTGTGTATGTGTATGTGTGTCAACATATGTGGGCATGCGTGTGAATAAGTGAATGTGTTTCTGCTGCTTTTGATCACTTTACTTTGCAGCTTTCTGCTCATTTATTCATTTAGATGTAAATCTCTGTTTAATTATTAATTATTAATGCTTTCCACCAGGAGCTGTAAAACTGTAGAAAAAAAACAAAACAAACAAACTTCTTGTTTTAAAGTTTTGGGGTGCGTTCATGCGTATTCATCATTGATCTTAAAGCATAATAATATAATAATTGCATTAAGTAGCACTCTTAAGTATCTGTCTTATCTTATCTCTTTTTGCTGATTAGGGAGATTTCAGAGCATTATTTTCAATATCTGCTATATCATACTCATTTTTTGATAAATAATCAATAATAATCAAAAAGCATACTGTATATACAGCATCTGTACCTCCAAATAAACTCGAGTTATCATTTTTCCATGCTGTGGTGGCAGCATTCCAGCAGGGCATTACAACAGTGTGGAACCCTTAGAGTCATGTGTTGAAATGTATTAGTCATTGTGCTTTTGGAGAACGCACAGGGGGAGAAAAACCACGGTCCTTCCGGAGAGCGATTCATCAGGTTTTTCCCAGAGCCCTCCCGGGTCAAGGTTTTATGGTGCCTGTTTGGTTTCCAAATGCTCTTTTCTCTCACCCCCTCTCAGCCACGCTATAGTGTCCAAACTTGTCTACATTTGCTTCTCGTGTTTTTGTGCATGGTAGATGTCCTTTTAAAAAGACCAATCTCAAATAAGTCTTTATTCTTGTTTTGTTGGCTCATATTCTCTGTTTTCATGAACTCTGGCCCCAGCCATGGCAACAGCTAGAAAAATGTTAACATTGATTGACAGGATTAAAAAAGGCCCCCTTCCCCAGTACGCATTTCAAACACTTTGGGAACAATGGTGCTTGGTGTGATTGAATTAATGAGGTATCGCCGACTGTCAAAAGAGCACACATACTTTACATAAACCTGATTATCTTTGCATGGCAGAAAGAGAAGAAAAGGGGAAGCGAGGGAACTGAAGGAGGAGGATGGAGGGAACAGGGAGGAAAGAGAAGAGAGGGGGAGAGAGATTTGGATTTCAGTGGGCATCTCCTCAAAAAAAAAAAAAAAAAAAAGCATCAAAGTGTGTGCTGCATGGTGGGGGTGGACGTGGTGCTCACAAAGTAGTGATGTTCTGGTTTGGGCTTGCCTTGGCCTCTCCCTCATGCCTGTGCTCTGTTTAGCATAAACCAACCATAGGGGCTTTAACAAATCTATTCAAGGAGCATGGGGCCCCAGAACAACATAGTTTTTCACAAGCCACCACCCCCAAGCAAGACGTTTTTTGCACGGCAGCCATTGTTCCGCTTGAACCGCACAGAGATTTCATCGTCTCCCCGACCCCGAGCCCGAGGAAAAGGAGCAGCAGTGCCCTTAGTGAACCCATGAAGTGACACCCAGAGTGTCTGCCAAGAGTCTCACTAATTCTACCAACCTATTGAGACAGGAAAATAGAGTGGATGAGTGGGGGTGGGATAGATTGTGGGAGGGAGGGAGAGTGAAGGGATGGATAGAGGTTCTCTGACTGAAATGCTCACCAGATCAGCAAAGTGAACCCTCTGAAACGTGAGCTAATTCTCTATTTAATCCTTTTAGCTGCTTTTTCTCCCCCTTTCTATCTCTGTCACTTCTGTCCTCACTCAACCCCCTCCCTCCATCCTTCTCTCTTTACTTTTTCTTACTCCTCTCCTCTTTTTTCACCCTCTTTTCTGAGGGAAGTGTCAGCAAAAGTTCTTGTTGAGCAGCAGAAGGAAAAGCAGGGAAGGACGAGGCTTCTAAGAAGAATCATCATTCGATGTGTGTGTGTGTGTGTGTGTGTGTGTGTGTGTGTGTGTGTGTGTGTGTGTGTGTGTGTGTGTGTGTGTGTGTGTGTGTGTGTGTGTGTGTGTGTGTGTGTGTGTGTGTGTGTGTGTGTGTGTGTGTGTGTGTGTGTGTGTTGGCTATGTGAAGAGGGTAAGTGTGAAGAGAGCTGACTGTGTAGGCTGCTCCTTTTCCTCTGTTTTTTTCTTTAAGAAAAGCTCTGACAGCTGCGGTTTGATTTCTCGGGTTGTCAAAAGTCATCTTTGTTAGTCCTCTCTCCCAATGAATGGTAGCGGATTAGAAAAAGAGGCGTGTTCGCACATCGAGCTGTAGGTGGGCTTTGCCTCGAGTGGTTTCCTTAAAGAAAAAGGAAAATCACACAACATTACTCCAGGGGCCTCTGAAAGGAAAAGAAAATCGAGCATTACTCCAGAGGCCCCCATTGTCTTACCTACTAAACCCAAGCATATCAGATGCCTACAGATGCCCCCCCGCCCGTGCTTCTAAACGTATAGCTGAGAGCCTGCATAGAAAGATACAAATTGTCTCTCGTGCTGTGAGGTTGCTGGAACATAAATTGAGGGGAGAGGCATTGTTGTCAGTGAGTAATATACTTAGCATTATTCATAAAGAAGAGGAGAAGATTAAAAGGTGTTGGCTGCTACTGAAAAAAGGTACTTGACTGCGTAGCTGACACAGCAGTTACATATGGCCTAATGTGGGTTTTTTTATCTGCTGCAGAAATATATATTCCTGGGGTTGTATCCAGCGTGCATGTCATTGTACTGATATGAACAAAACAAATGACAGGCATAATAATGCATCACTATCAGATGTGTTGCCAGCTAGCGAAAATTACAGTCCTTACTTAGTACTACTCAACTGTTGTATGAGTGCGTATGAATAAAATTGTCATATTCAGAATGCTTTTGTTATTGGTGTTTTGTTTTTTTATTTATTATGCCATGATTTTTTCCTTTTTGTCCTTGTTTTTTTGTTTTTGCTCCTTGCTTTGTTGTTGTCGTTTGTGGGCATAGACCATCTATAGTGTAGAACAGGCTATAAAATGTACGACCATCTTGACAATGAAACGTCGCATCTGTGGCTTGTCCTTAAAACATGAACATTTGTCCACATATTATGTTGTTTTAGTAGACCTGACCTAATTAAATGTTGTTTAGTATTTTTGGGAGCTAGCAGGACCTAATGGTGTATATACCTTTCTTTTTCTGGTCATTTAATTCACAGAACCAGTTCCTGAAACATTTGTTTTTTTTTTACAGTGTAAAAGGTGAAAACCTTTGTTCAGCACTATTCGTCTCCTCTTGAGAGCTTAATTTCCTCTGTTTTAGTGAATAAGTTAATAAAATGGTTGTCAACCAGTTTTGTTAGGCAAAACGCTCCTCTGTGCAAACATGTGTTTAAGATATGGTTTCCAGCATAGTCAGCTGTTTGCTTGAAAGCAGTACCACTCAGAAGGCTTTGAAAGGCTAATCTTGTTTTTGGCACCTCTCTTCTTTTTCTTCTCTCTTTGCCTCGTCTCTCCACTCCTCAAGCTCCTCTGTATTCTTCCATTAAGCCCTTAGGAATGGAATTTTTTTTTTCAAAATCATTTATTAGTGTGGCTCTACTCAACACTAAAGCTCAAATGTGAGCAACAACTTTTTTCTATGAGTGATCCTAAGATATTAGCTAATCCTTAGCCATAAAAGTTTAATTTAGTTCTCAAAGCTTGCTTCTATTATATCAACAATCTAAATGGCTTGAACATCTTACCCTCAACTAACCAGAACCTTTTCTTTGGGCTGTCATCGGAATCAGTAGTAAATTAAGCAGAGGGCTGAGCAACAACCCATTGAGTTTTATTGAGGCCGAGGTCTAATTATAATTCACCGGACCAGACCTTTTGTGTCACTGAGTGCTTCATTTGCAGTTTGCAGTTTGCAGTTTGCATGAACCCTGGAGACATTAACTCCATCCCCTTCTCCATTCATTACAATGCTATTAGTCACTGCGAATTGATCAATATATCATGTATAGAACATCTTGAATGTGGACGTCTGGCTCCTTTGTGAGCCCAGAGATAATGGTTTCTCCATTCAAGTCGGCTTGTAGGAACATGGAGATAAAGCAAGGCAGGGAAGAGTTATACCGCTCACAGCTATGGAGAGGGGGCTATCTCATCCAGATTATAAGTGGGTGAACTAAAAACGCATAAAAAGGGACAGTTTATTGTAAGGAGGAGAGCAGCGCTAGAGGAGGGCGCAAAGATCTGTAAAGACTAAAACTGGCACCTTTAATTCTCCTCAGTGTCCAGGAGGGAAGAAATCATCCATCCATTCTTCTCAGCACAGCCTGATAGAGCAGTGATACAACACCAGGCACTCCTGAAAGAAGAGTCACCAACATATGGGTGTTTTTCAAAGTAGAACTTTTTATTCATGCTGAGAAGTTTTATTTTTATGTTGTATTACATTAACGAAAAAGATAATGAATGTTGACTTCAAACACTCACGTTTGGTGGACGGACATGTTGTGTTTCTCCCTATTTCTGGCATATAGCCAGACTTCTCCAAAAATGTCTGACTAATCTGCCCTCTGAATTTTACTTTTTGATGTGTATCAGCTTCAATGACGCCACTTCTTGTTGTACTACACTCCAAAAACAACAGAATGCTGGTAAATGTAATTGTCATCCTGCAGCAGCAGCTACGATTCTCAGGTGGGCATCCGTCTACATGTGTTAGCTTGTCAAAAATAAACATACACGCACAGGAAAACACACTCGGAGTAAGAATCTCATCTTATTTCCATTGAAGTACATCCTCTCTCTACACTCTGGTGTCGGGCCTTACAGATAGTCTGTGTATTGTGGGAACCCTAGAGAAAGCAGAAGAAGGTCCTTGATAACATTTGTTGTTGGGGAATGAGATTCGGTGCCTTTACAGAATCTCTAGAGGGCAGTAGTACAAATGTTTTATATTTGGAGAAGACTTGTCTCTGCCTGTGATAAGCAGCAGTGATCCAATTGGCTTGTGGGAGAGTGGCAAGGGTTTTTAAAAAAGAAGGAGAGGCTGCTCAGACAAACTGCAGTGGAAGCCTCCCTCTTAGACACTGATGGTTGAAAAAAAAAAAAAAAAAAAACGCCTTTGTCTGCACTAGGTGAAGGGGCCACAGTCACACTAAATAGTATAGATTAATGGGGCATTAACATGAGCCACATGCATGCTGCCATCCCCATGTAGAAGTTAAAATGGCCTCAGGGGTTAAACCCTTAACCACTTCACCATGACAGGGAGCAAACAAGTTGATTTGTTTACACTGTACTTAAACATATGTGGGACCGTGGACCCATTTGCCTTCCCCTTATGTAACAGTAAAACCTAAAACAAACAAAATAAACACAGATCCATATTCATTTCAGGCCATGCTGTGAGCACTGGTGTCAAGTCAAGGACAAATGATTTTCCGCTCATATTTTGTCATTCCTAATTTAAGCTGTAACATCACTCTGAAAATGATACAGTATCTTGAAAATGAAAAGCTACTTTTACTCCACTGAGGTAACAGATGCAGTAAAATCACAAGAGCAATGTCACATTTTCTCCCTTGTGTTGTCACTTGATATTTACAGCGGTACTTGGGCCTAATCGATGATGTAAATGCATCTGTCTTTGCAAAACTCTTCTTCCTGTGGAAGCGAACCAATGCGCAGAGCTGTCAAACAAACAGGACAGAACCCAGCTCATGTTAGCTATCCTTTCTCCACGTTTCCTTGCAGAGTTTTGACCTTTAAAAGATGTCAGTGTAGAAAAAATAGCCATGCATTCCCAGGGCCTTATGGCTCCCCATGCAAGCACATGCATGCGAGGAGGGCAGGGGTAGACAAACTCTGTCTAATGTGCGCGCACTCACACACACACATGTACGCACACACACACGCACACACACACACACACACACACACACACACACACACACACACACACACACACTCTCTCTGGCTAACAGCCGTGGAGCCTGGGTTTGAATTCACTCTGCGGTGGACCGTTTAAATGAGCTTTAATTTAGCATCCTGCTGGCTCAATTGGGATTGTAATAGAACACATTACACCTTGTCCTGCAACAGAAACTCTCTCTCTCTCTTTCCCCGTCTCTCCAGACCTCTCTCTCTCGGTCCTGGGAGAATTGATTTTTCCAAATGCTGGGGAACAAATCAAAGGACAGAATGATTGTGTTGCAAAGAGAAACGGTAGACATGGCATTGTAATCAATTTGACTATTAACTCACCAATGTTTTCCTTTACCCTACAAGAATTTTTTAGACTATTATGTAATGAGTTAGCAACACATTACTCTGTGGTAATTACAAAGTTGATAAACAAAAACAGGGACACTGAGTTGGTGAAGCCTTTAAAATTGTCAAGACGTGAGTTGTGGAACATGCATCAGCGGTAAAGTAATCGAGACAAAATGTAATTGGATGCAAAGGTATTTGTGCAATCACAGCCAGCAGCTCTTGTTCTGCACTGAATCAAGACTACTGTACTCGCCCCCTGCAAAAGTCATTTAGAGGGCTCGCTCTCTCTCTTCCTTTGTATCTCTGTTTCACTAACTCTCTTTCCCCATCAGCAACAATTAATTACAATCAGAACATTTCAGTGACCTTCCTGTTCTTAGAGTGACTTTATCCATAGTTGCACAGACACAGCGAACACAGGTGGCTTCGGTAACGACAATGGCGTGGGCGAAACAAATGATCTTATAGTTCGAACTGAAGCGGGAGTCCTCGCTGAACAAAGCAACATGTTTGTTGTTGTTGTTGTTGTTGGTTGTCTTCCAAACGAGAAGTGACTCCTCCCTCTGCTTTTACTTACGTCTCACAATATATCCATCCTCTCCCGTGGAAGGAGCTCACCTTGACAGTTCCTCCAGTCACCCTGTTCTAAGTGGATGATTAAAAAGAGATGGAGGGGTTTTACTGGGGGCTGGTATGCGTGGCATCCCAAGAGCCCCCGCTCCAAGCTAGCCAAGCGGAGCGAGCTACAGCTGTCCTCCAAACAAGGCCGCCATCCTTTATTTATTTCTGCTGAAATATTGATGCATGTTATGAAAGGTTTAAAATAATGTGTCTGCCTTTCTCCTTTGCCCCAGCACACTGTTTTCTAATGCATAAATAATTCTTCCCTCGGACATTGGGTGGACACTGGGTCCAGCACATTAGGTGGGGTGTATCCGCTGTATCACATTCTTTCTGCCTGAGAGAAAATACCCATCCCTCGTAATTTCCTACACTTATACAATCGGCGTTGACAGTAAATAATTGATGTATGAATTTAGAGCTAAAACTCCAACACAATATGACTTCATGTCAAGGGTTAGTCCCTGCAGATTTGAAGCCAAATCATCTCGCAAAATGGATTCTTCCTCTCCACAAAGGGGTATCCTGTTTGAGTCCCTACCTTTTATTCCTCCCTCCTCTGCTGCCCCCCTCGTTCTCATCCGCCCTTCTTTCCAATAGAGAGAGGAGACCTGGGTCTAGCAGCCCTCTTGATGAGGTCTTGCTTTGCATGGCTGGTGATAACTGAGTGATTTAGCCCGTTATTAGTCGAGGACGTGTTTTGTTTTTGAACACAAATGGGTTTTTCACACTGACATGAACCCGTTTTTGATAGTGTTGGCGAAGGAGTACGAGCTGGGTACAGTGCGGGGAGCGCCCTCTCACTTCTCATCTCAGTATCTGTGTTGTGATGTACAATTACCCCTCTAAATTTGCTGGCCAGATCCATTTGTGAGATAAGAAAGGAGGGAGAGGAGATGAAAGGTGAATGGGGTAGAATAGTAATTTCAATCTCTACGCTTTAATTAACACGTTGTGGCAAGTACAGCTGCTTTCTGCACTGAGCAGTCAAATTTGTCTCCTGTGGAAGTGTGATATGACATGAGGGGCACAGGGGCCTTGCAACAAAATTAGATATTTTAGCATGATTGTAGGAGAGTTTGCCTTAAATGTCATCACACAACAAGGAAGATGATACAAGTGACACACCGATGGTCATTATTATTGTAACACTACTAATATTCAGGGCTCAGCTCAGGGGCATTAACTGAATGATTGGGGAGAAATCCAAACCTGCATATTTTGAACGTTTCAACGGAAAAAAGGAATCACTCAGGTGCACATTGACATGAATCTAAAAATGATTAAAAAAAACATGACGCTGAGCATTTTCTAATCTGTCACCTCTATGTGCTGTTAAGTTAAGGCAATTAAAACTCCCTGGTTAAAAGTAGGGAAAGATCGCCTTCATGGTTAAAAGACCCCCAAAGCTGACAGTTGGTAGGAGATTGGATGTGAACCAAGTGCTCCTGTGTTATATTTACACAAATTGTTCATCCCAACCACCTCTAGACTTTCTTACAGTGGCATAACAACATCACACTAAAAGAGTCTTTCAATATTTGCATGACCACAAGATTCACACGTTGCTTATTAGGGTAACATTATCTGCACTTGTTTTTCAGGTTAGAGCAGTCACACAGAGACACACATATATAAAACTTTAACATACTGTATGTTATGTACTGTATAGTCACTGCACAGTACATCCAAGTTTGTTACAGTGATGAAAAACCCCTAATTTGGTCACGGTAACTTTAACTGTCTTAGAAAAAACTACTTTCAATTATTTGCTGGATAAGTCAATTAAAACAACATTTTATCATATTTTCAATTCAGTCTGGAAATACTGCAGTCATTTTATACAATTCATATTCACTTGTATCATTATCTGACTCATGACTTTGCCTTTACTGTTGGCGTACGGTTTGGGTCACACTTTTATAAGGCTTTGTTGTTGTTTTATTGTGTTGTTTTATTATGTGTTGTATGGCCATAATCCATTTAGGTGCCAGCTCAAAGCCTAGAATACAGTTTATCAAGTACTTTATTCATGCTTAAAAGGATTTTCAAACATTTCTATTTTTTGGGATGTTATGCATCTCCAAAAACAAGCAAAAAGAGCCCTCTGTCTAAGAGGACCTTTTGATTAAAATTGATATAATTTTTCTTAAACCATTGGGCAAGGTATCAAGGTATCACATAACGTGCCAAAGACTTGTCACTGCTTCAAATAAGAAGATGTCACAGCACTTCATATACTGCAGTCAGAGTAAAATGTTTTGTCTCAAATGACTCAAGATTGCCGCTACGAAAAACTGCCTCCGCAAGAGGAAACTTGCAGAGCAACTTACGCTGATGCACAAGTAATCATAAAAGAGTTCCGTGTCACAACAGTTGTGACATTGATGACTGTTTGCTGACAAGATGTGCTTAGATCAACAATATATGAATAGATAAAAAAAAAGTTTTGCAGAATGCATTAAGTTACACCTAGAAAGTAAACATGGATGATGTGGGGTCTTGTGCTTCTGATCTATCATGTCGTTCAGAAGCATGTGACACTGCGCTGAATAGATAGAGATATTACGGTGTCGGTGTACGGTGTTTTCCGTTTTCCATTTTTGAGCTGAACGGTGGAGGTTGACAAGCAAATAGAAAAATAAATCTATTAAACTTAATTTACTTAAATTCACTTAAACTAACAGCATGTCACACTGACATCCTCACGTCGCATTCTGCAGGAAAAAAAAACAGACAAGTCTGCTTGAGATTGTTATGGAGGGGTAATGAGAACGGCAGAGAGACAGACATTGTTTTGATATGATCTGGTCAGTCACCACACCCTCAGGGGTATTCTCCAGACATTTATCGTGAACAGAAATGACCCCAGGACCTGCCCTGACCTCTGTGAAGCCGTTGGATCAATGACATCTTTGCCCCCCCCCCTTCCTCCATTCTGCCGCACTGGCTTTGGAAACAAGAAGTGCTTGGGGCTACACACACTTCCTGCCCACCACCCGCTCTTCAGATTGTGTTGATGTGCACGCGTGTGTGTATGTGTCCAGGCCCTCTAGTGTACCCTTGACCACCTTGCACTGTAATCACCACACACAGCTGCCACCTGCCTCTCTCTTTTTCTCTCATTTGGTCCTGCCTCCCCCCCCCCATGCTATAACTGGTATGATCTCAACAGTGGATCCTAATGTCTCTCGCCATGATTAATCTGATAAATAATAAATATATCAATCTAGCCTCTCGACAAGGACTAATTCTAACCAGCGGGACGGCACAAGCCCCCTTTAACTGCTGCCTGTAGCTGCCAAATTAATTATTTAATGATTAATTCTTTAGGAAATGGGGAAGTTTTGATTAATACTGTCCAGGCATCTGTCTTCAGTTGTTTGATGTATGTCAAGAGAACTCAACCCTCACTGTCTCTCTGTCCGACCTTTACGTGCACACACAGAAAATAAGCACACGCTTGCAATCATGCATGTGTGCACTAGCACAGATGCAGCACACACATACACACACCCAGGGTTAGAAGAGAGACATTTCAGCTCTTGTGAACGAAGCCAGAGGCTACTGTCACTGAGATCAGATGCTGAATATCTCACAATAAATTACAGCTGGATCTCAGAGGCCCTCATCCTTGAACCTTGAACATGTCAGCTCTGGATAACCCCCACACCCCCAGAACCCTCTGTGTGTGTGTGTGTGTGTGTGTGTGTGTGTGTGTGTGTGTGTGTGTGTGTGTACATTTGAGTGAGTTTTCGACCTTATTTACTAATGGAAGCCTCTAAGGCCCCGAGTCACTATGTATTTTTAATGATGTCAAATTGTCATTTCGCTCTGCTGTTTGCTGTTCAAAGGAAAAAGAATGTTGAATCAAATACAAATGTAACAAATTGTGTGTAGACACAATAAAGAACCAAAACGACATGGCTGTCCAACATGGAGATTGTTGAGATTCAATCTTGGATATCACTAAACTATCCACTATTCACTTGGAGCATTTTTGTTTTTGCAGTACAGCAGTGGATATCGTTTATGGCCATTAGCATTGTACAAGCATAGTATAATAACAAGATGATAATAGTAAATAAGTACATTTTGATTTGATGTCTTATGACTAAAATGTAATGTAAATTCAAAGGTTGACAACATAAACAGGAGCAAAATGGCTCCTTAACATCATTGTTTCATAAGACAAGAAAAGCTGCCATGTGTTCAGTTTTATTATTTTTTTAGATGATCCAATGGACTTATGAATGGTTATGTTTAGCCTAAGAAATTTTCTCAACTTACTTCTTCAGTTCATCTGGGAATACATTTTACTGGACGGGACAAAAATGAAGCTACAAGACTTCTATGGTATATTGCTTCCTAGTTAGTTACTTATTTGCTGGAGGAACCAATGACACTTGTTGCTACACAGATTCCAAATGACAAATTTTGCAACTTATGCCATTTCATTTAAGTTACCTTAACCCTGGCTGTATCACATTAGGGGTAGTAGTACCAGTTTGACATTAGCTGGTCTAAAAACCCCTCATGCGATGCACATTCAGTGGAAAACCACATGGGGAGTCACAGGAGGTAGAGGAAGCTGCATAATGTGCACAAAGACAACAAACACATTGCAAATGTCCCCGTAGTTGGATGGATCCTCTTTTGTGTTTGAGCTGAAGACAGAATGTTAATGTGACAGGGAATGTTTGAGTGAAACACTTTTGTTTCATTCATGTCAGTTCCCCTCTTTCGAATTAACTTTTTGGCTCTACTCAAAAATGAATTTAACTCTCGGTCCAAAATGTTATGCTTGCTTACAAGCTTATATTGTATGCAAATGGTTTTGAAAACTAAAGAAAGGTCATTTTCCACCTATAAATCATCCTGATCTACAACATTGAGAATGGTCCTATCGCAAACAAAATGAAATAAAGATTTAGAATTGTAAATACTGAAAAAAAACAATCTGAAAATTTCATGTGTAAAGGAGTGAGACATTGTGATGAACAATGTTCCTCCCCTTTCATTCATCATTGTTTTGCTTCTAATCATGATATGGCTCCCTATCCCCTCTCACCCTTTGTTAAAAACCAACTTGCCCTCAGGGTGAGGAGAGGAGACCTGCCTTTAATAGGGCCAACAACCTGACAAATCTCGCTCTGTCCTCAACAATATATTTTCACACGCACGCACGTACACGTATATAACACACATGTTCTCAACACACATACAACCACACACACACACACACACAAGCGCTAAAAATGAGTGTTTCCATTGGCGAAGAAGACAGGAGGCCGGCAACTCAGCATCAGAGTGACAGACTTCATTGTCCGAGCGAGCTTTGGTGGTTGTAACAAGCATCAGGACATTTGAGCAAACAAAAGCAGGATCGGGAGTGTCATCAATCAATCGGCTGACAGTTTACTCAAGTTTGTTTGTCCCACACTCTGCATAATAAGTGATTGGATCTCAGCTAATTAGATATTGGGTAATCAATCATTGCCAACAAGGCACTTGGCTGGCTGAGGGGACTCTCCCTTTGCGTGTGCCCGTTGTCATGAAATAAATTAGAAATAAAAATAATTTAGTGCCAGCCAAAAGGTAATTCCCACCAGTGAGATGTCCAACCGCTGCCTTTGTGCAAAAGAGACACATGGAGCGAGGGAGGAGGGGGGGTCTCATGTCCTAACCAATTACTGAAATATTCAGTTGAGGAATTTACATAATAAATGAAGTGATGAAATATTGATATATTTGCTTGGAATGATGTTTTATCCTGCACAAACATGCACCTAACAATATGTCCACGTGGAAGCAAACCTTTTGCATATACGCAACAACACTAACTCACATTATTTACAGATTTTCATAGTTGGAAAATGATGTGATGTGAAATGGTGTGAATGAATACATGAAGGAAAAAGAAGAAAAATGTTTCACAGAATGTGTAATTTAATCATCCTGGAGCAGTAATAATATATAGTAATAGCAATTCCCATAGAATGTGAGTATTGGTGGTATGATCAGGTATTAAAATAAACAATCAAACACTGTTTAATCACTTTTTTTTTTCTTTTTAACTCAAAAGTCACTAACTTTTTGTTTTGGTTATAACCCAACTACTTTAGACTGAAGCAGGTGGCATAATATCAGATAGCTGTTTCACTCCCTCAAGCCTTCAAAATCACATTTGAAACTCTACTGAGAGGGAACAGCGCAGATGAAACACAGACAGTATTTGTAGTGTCACAGTTTGTTCCCACCTTCTCTCTTCACGCTGTCAAAATGTCTCCCTCACGCCTTCTCCGTTTGAGCCCAGACAAGGCTCTGGAGGTACAATGTTTGCTCCTCGTACTTTCCTTTTTTTCACCCTCAGGTAGCCGCTGTAAGATGCACAATGCGTGTCTCCACTAACACTGCAAGGACACAAAACATGCAGTTGGGGAAATCATAAGACATGACAGAGAAAGAGAGATTGGAGGGAGGAGGACAGTGAGAAGGAGTGAGTGTGAAAACAACTATGTGGCGGAAAAGTACAAGTGAAAGAGTAAGGGAGAAGAGTAAGAAGTTAGGAACAAATGAGGGAATGAGTGAAAGAGAGGTGGAGGAAGCAGTCCTTTATTTATTTATTTTTACACAAAGCCAGAATGTAAGTAAGTAAAGCAGCCAGCTGGGCCTCAGTCTCTCAGCAGTATGTCGGAGCCTGTCACCGCCACTGCCACCGAGACAGCTACAAGTTTGCAACAGCTGCCGACTAATGTTTGATCAGTGATAAAATATGCCGGGGTGACAACATCATGCTGCCCATGCATTTGTGGGGGCCTTGCGCATTAAAAATTCAGTGCCTGGCAAGTATAGAGGGCCCTGATGGCCTCAGTGCTGCTGCAGCTCCCCACCCGCTCTCCCTCCCTAAAGGTACACCAAGGGATGGAGACAACTTCACAAGATGTCAGAAACCATCTCTGTTTTGTGTTCACCGGGTGAGCCTTCCTCTGAGTGAAACCCGCCCTCACGTCAGCTTTTGTACCGGAGGACCACCGCTGAGACCCTCAGCGCCACACAGGCAGAGAGGAAGTATTCGACTGAAAGTACCAGATGACACTGACGTTGGACAAATAGGGCACACGTGGACTACATGTTACGTGCATTACAGTCAGCATTGTGACTGAACAAAAGAAGAGTCAAGTAAATCAACTTTGAAAAACATTTGCATTTAGTTTCTAAATCTCTCTCATGGTCATTAAGCAGGTATTTTGCTACAGAAAAGGATGAAAGTTGTTTTGTTTTTTTTTTAAATATAAATTTCAAAATAAATATGTTGAAAAAAGATAAAGGTTCTTTGTGTTTGAAGGCACAAAAAACCAAAAACATTAGTACCACCTGGCTTTCCACATACCTTGATTCTGTAAAAGTTTTATAAGAAAAACACTCCATCATTTAAATGTTAGAAAACTTGATGTGTGTATGATATGGTTCATATGGTATTTCAAAGGTTTATAAGGTTATTAAGTGAAGCAACTTTGTCCTTCCTTTTCTGAGGCATTTCCAGCTGTCTGGTTGTCTGTTTGTTTGCGGTGAAGCCAACAACGTGGGCATGCCAAGGAGAGTCTCCTGGTAAATGTCAACTGTCAGAGAATTGAGGCCTCCTCATCAATCGCCCTGCCATGGAGCTCTGGGCAATGAAACCCCTCTGAGGAACACCAGAGAGATAAAGAGAGGAAAAAAGAGAGAACACAATGGCTCTGAATAAGTGAAGGAAGTCATGGTCAAAAAAGAGAGAGAGTGTGAGCGAATCAGATTTCCTTTCCCCTGTGACAAGGTCCTCTGACAGTTTTGTTGCCGGCAGTTGAGCAGTAGGCTATGATTGCCAGAGTGCATTAGAGGCCCTGTGTGTAATTTGACATCTCAATATTGAAATAGTAATGCATCCTCACACAGCATAAATTGCTGCCTAGTAATTGGATTCCAGACATGCGGTACAGGGAGCTGAGATGTCCTTGCAGGCTTGATAATGCTGTGTCATGGTAGCTGGAGAGAGAGCTGCAACGATGTTAAAATCAAGAAGAAAATAAAATGGAAAAAAAAAACACAAACTGATGGTTTGCAATGTGGAAATCCGTAGATTGTGTAGCCTTTGGCCGACAGCATACAATATTGAATTTATTTTTATTCTATACTGTTTAAAAGTCTGGTAATCCTTGTTACAGTTCACATCAAACCACGTTCAACATGTTACCCCCCACCCCCATGTAGACACACACCTGTGCAGTGCACAGCGCATCCTCTGCTCTTTTGTTCCCACTTGTTCAGTTGCGGCTTCTTGCCCACCTAAATAATTCAGTCCAAGTGAGAATCAGCATATCTTACAGCATACTTAACATGCCAAAAAGAGCAACAGACAAGGGACACGAGACTTCAATTAGGTCTTTTGTTACAGACAATAGGCCGACAAATTCATTTTGTTACAATGCCGGCTGTATTGTGAGCCATCAATTTTGTACCTGGCTCTTTCCTCCGCTGTCTCTCCCCTCCTCCCGTGTTTTTTTGTTTCGCTAATGCTGTTGACGTCTGTGCCCACTCCCTTTCCCTGCCTCATTTTATCATTACACCGTGAGCCCCAGGTATCGGGTGTTTGTGTGTTTGCGTGTGTGTGTGTGTGTTTGCGTGTGTCCAAAGCCCTGGGTATTGTGTTACGTGGGATCAAGTGACGATGGAGCCTCCAAAAGAACCAGCTATTCTTCAGGGTCGCTGAGATACTGCTGACTAATTGGATGAGGTGTAAGTCAAGCCAACAGGCCTCAGACTTTGATGTGAGACACAGGAGAGAGAGAGAGAGAGAGAGAGAGAGGGAGAGAGAGATACAGAGAGGTGCTGCACACACGTCACTGTTTGTTCCAAACACAAACCCTTTGTACCCTCCTCCACCTGTTCACACACACATACACACACGTGTGCCATGCAAATGGTTGCGATCCACTTCGTTTATGGTGGTTCATTAATTTTGCAACCACTTCTTTGGTTTCCTTATGTTTAGCTACTTGCTTTTCATTTGCTCCTCCTTGTTTGTTTGCTGTTTCATTGTATACCGGAAATGTAGAAGGTAATTGACCAATGCAGATTATATTTTTGACGTCATGCTGGTAAATAAAGACTAAATATGTTATGGATGGATGGAAAAAAACTGCTCTGTATTAAGCTTGTTGAGAATGCACTTCTGACAAAATCCAGTAGGATATGAAAAAATGTCATGAACATTGAGCAACAAGACGGTTTATTCTCCTTCTATCTTATTTTATTTCTAAATAGTTTTATAACCCCTGAAAGGAGTAACAGGAAAGCAAATTGGCACTTTAGAGAGAAGATGAAATGAAGTAAGGTTAGAATAGCATTTTTTCTTTTTGAGTCCTGAATCTTGTTGATTAGCAAGATTTTAAAAAACTCTCTCTTACATCTCTTTTTCATTAAAATTACCAGCATACAGTCACATACACTAGATGTAGATTTCTGAAGTTGTGGTCGTCACAAATGTAGCAATATACACAAATTACTTTTAAAATGAAGAAAAGGGCTTTTAAAACATTTTATTTTATACAACTTTAAAATTCTAATAAATTAATTTACCATTGCATCAACAAATACCAATTGAATGTGTTAAAATAAATAAAATACAAGTAATAATTGAGCAAATGGATCGTATTAAAAAAAACATATATATATTAAACAGTAATATAAAACATAACAATTGTGAGTCAAGTATTGAAAGATAAAGATAAACAAAATATACCCAGCAGTTGACAAGTCATAAAGACATATAAATATGATGTCATTTGTATAATGTGCATTGTATAAAGTATTAAACGCAAAACAAAACAGATAATCAAGTCCTCAGGCTGTCCCTTCACCCCAAATTATTCTCATCCCAAGGTAGTCAGTCCTTTATCAGACCTTCTTTGTCATGGATAACAATATTAAACACTAGGTTAATGTTCTGACGTGGTTGCAGTTTCGTCACAAGTAGGTGCCAAAACTATTTGGTTAGGTTTAGAAAAAGATGGTGGTTTGGATTAAAATAAGTATATTAGTTATGTAACTTTTGGTCTCCTGGGTAACAATCCTGTGTTTATCCCATCCACTCTTCTTCACTCTTTATACTACATTCAGTGTCTCATACAGAAGCTAAAGGGTGCCTTGTTTGTCGGTACGCTAAAGGGGACGACAAAGCGGTGGAATTTGATGACCTGGGAATGAGAACCATCTGGTACAAAATACTAATGAGAAATGAACAAAATCAGCAATGGAACTAACATTATTCCTCCAGGTGGTTTCTCCTGGGCAGTGTCCCAACTCAAGTTTTTGGAAACAAAAGCATTGTACAGTTTGGTGACTGTGGGCACAGCTAACAGGGGATGAGGTTGATGCTAACACTAATGCAGCAACTTCATCAGAGTATTAGTGGGTTGCGTCCACTTTGGAGCTATCACCAGTTTGTCAAGGATGAGGTCTATAACAGACTTGGCTTTTCTCACCGCTTTGGTAATCCTGTCATTGTGCAGCCTTTCTAAAATGTCACAGCAACAGACAACATAGTGGCAACAACCGATTATATATATATTTTTAAAAAAGAGCTCCAATGTTAAATGTACTCAACAGCCCTGCCTTTGTGATACTTAAAAGGAGGGGCTTGTCACCAACTCTCACTTCTTGTGGCCTAAAGAGTTAGAAAAAAAAAAAAAAGGCAGTGAAAAAAATGGGGTGGAAGGGAGTTGTGTGTGTAGGGGTGAAGTTACAGCAACAGCTGGTGTATCCTGGGATGCTGGCCAGGATGTTGACTCTCTCTTTCACTTCCCATCTGCTTTCATATTGCCTATAGTCCCTTGTCTACATTCCCTCTTGCTCTTATTCTCTGCCCTTACTTACTGTATATTTCTGTGGCGTCACCTGTCTCTGCCTTACTTCATTTTTTTTGTCTTTCCCTCTCTTTTCTTCACAGTGTGCACCAAGGATACCCCATTATCTGCAAGGACAGGTTACTTACTGTACTGTGCTGTACTGAGGGTTCCAGCTGTGGAAGCCATCAGCGCCCACGCCCTCAGACAATGCAATTAATTCTTGTAATCAATTACCAAGAATCACAAGCAAATACCACTGATAAATAACAATTCCGTAAAGATTAACTTCATACTTTTCTTATTTGCTTGTTTTTATAGTGATACTGGGGGGATAAGAGAATGCTAGGAGAGACACAATGGATTCTGGCACACTTCAAAATTACATGCCTCAGTCAAACAGCAGCTGCTACGCCATCCCACAATCACAGATATTAACCTTTGAAATATTCAGAGAAATTATCAAAGCAAGGTTAGCAGCTGCACCCACACGCGTACTGTACATACACACAAGGGGATTTGTGTGTATTCCACAACTTAATGTCACATTGTTGCCTTCCTCTTAAATGTCATGACAGGGCCTGCCATATTGAATGTAATTATGATATGAACACACTGTAGTCCCTAATGTTGTGAATGTGCTCTGTTCACTATGTTCAATTGTCTGTGCTTTGGTAGTGTTTTCAAATGGTAAAATCACAGAGAGGCCATTGTACGTCGTAAAGGAGACTGACATGTCCCACATTGTTGAAATAATCCTTTTAAAATGTGTGAAATAATTTTGTTCCCATAATCCCTAAAATCCCCAGTAAGTATTACAGGGTAAGGGATGGTTTAAAAATGACTATTTACACAAGAAAAGAGAGACTCATTAAGGGTATTTCACTGCAAGGGTAATTTGACATGCAATTTGCAGTAAAATGCTTAAATGGTAAAAAAAAAAAAAAAAGAAAGAAAAAAAAAAAAGTCGGCTTCATAAGCTTCTCATCTGCCTTTAACTAACTCATCTTGCCACCCTGCATTGTTAGAGGGGCTACTTAGCCTCTCTCTGTTCGCAGTGGGCTTTAATCTTGAGCAGGTACAGTAGCACAATCATTGGAGTGGCTGTACAACTGCAGAGACTTTTTGATTCGTGGTGCTGTTTATTAGCTTGAAGCATCTGGGCAAGGATCTTGTGATTAATTGGGGTGAGCCGCCCCTGATATAACAAGGTCAGCCCTCGCCAAGCCTTCTCCACTTTTTCCATTTACATCAATTAGAACTAAGAGGGCTAGAGCTGTGCCTTGGGCCGACACACACACACACACACACACACACACACACACACACACACACACGAGAGAGAGAGAGGGTGAGGATAGAAAGACAATGTGTAAAAGAAAGTGTGAAAATGAGAATTATATGAAGAATATGTGGAAATATATATATATATATATATATATATATAGCTACAGTTGCTTAGTTTAAATATAGCTCAGAGTGGCCTTTAATTAATTTAATGCAAATGAGACTTTTTGCTATATGTTTCTGTGCCGCTTTAACCACTTTACCACTGTACCACATCAACCAATTAGAGAGCCAGCATGTCATTTCTGAAAGAGAAAGGATGGAGTAGATTTTTTTTCCTTTTTCTTTGGGCATATTTTGTAGCATTTCTCTTATAAAAATCTAATGCTTATTCTTTTTATTATGCATTTCACTTTTGTATGATTTTGCTAAGGGGGTGTTGATGCTTCTGACACATCATGTAAGCTACTGTTTGGCCAACACTCTTTAGCATGTGATGCAAATTGGGAGTGTCAAAGCATCCTCTGGCTTTGTTTCTTGGTCCCTGATTAACTTTATATTCATTAGTAAATCATATTAGTGATTATATGCTCATCAACTCGGGATCCCCTTCTGTGCCAGTGGCGGCCCACCCACTCACTGAAATTATGAATGCTATTATAGAGGCACACACTCACCAAATACAGCATGTACAGTAGAGGGCGTTTTCTATCACTTCAGACAGAGGGCGGCCTTGTGTCAGCTACTTCTCTGCCTCTCTCTCTCTCTCTCTCTTTCTCTCTCTCGCTCTCTCTCTCTCTCGATCTATCTATCTCTCTCTCATGGAGGAACACCAGACATCAGAAGTGTGTATTGAGAAGTAGCTGCTGTCTCTGGAAGGAGAATGGGAGAATATATATGACACAGTTTTTTTTTTTCAGACACTGTTGCAGTTTCAAAGAGGTAATAATCAGTAGAAACAGACACAATTTAAGGAATTCAATTGTTTTTTGTTCACCTGGTGTTTAAAAGCTAGTAGAGTTGAACAGTGTGTTCACTCAAATAACTTACCTATTTGCAGCTGTTTAGATTTCTAACAGTTTTCAGTGAGTCTCTAAAGAGTGATCTTGCAGTCTTAAAAGTTTCACTTTTCACTTTCACAGTACTTAGGTGAAGTTGTATAACACCAACTTAGACAAAAATAATTTCACACTAAAAAGACATGAATCGAGGTGAGCTGGCACATATTAGGTCCATATGTAATCATCTTTTCAACAACAAAGAACGTAACAATGTTAATAGTGATTAGATGTACGATGGAGCAATATCACCATGACTGCCATAATAAGCCCTGATTGGTCATAATGTGTGGGTAAGATGAGGAAGAAAAACAATAAAACAGGGAAATAGAAGATGGAAAAAAGATGGCTGACCACAACGTTTTCTCCACCATCAGATAAGGAGACAATACGTGGATGAACACATGTTTTCAGCTGTAGATTATGACAGAGCACTGTTATTTCCTGTACGAATACACTTTCAATTTCCTGCCCGGCACTTTAGTTTTATTACATTGATAACACGATACCATCGGCCGTAGCCATGGGGACGAACCGACAGTGCTTACAATAGAAGAGAGTGATAAGAGAAATGATGTGAAAGACAGAATAAAGAGAGAGGATAGGATAGGGCTGAGAACAATCAGTCCCTGACAGACGTCTGGTTGCAGTCAGTAGGACGACCATAATTACTATTATCTAGCTATTAGTTACAAAATGTTATAAGAAGCACCATTCTTCCAATTATGACTCCTTGGTCCTTTTCACAGCATTTTGACAAGGTTGTGGACTTTGAACTGTTCTGCGCAACTGTGTGTACTCAGTGAACAATGGCTTTGTATTAAAGACTGATTTCACATCTATTTGGTCATTTGATGGAGAGTGTGAATGGCATTTCATCAGCCGTTCACTTTAAAGTCATAACTCTTCATAAAAAAGTCTGTTTGGAATTGATTGTATTGATGGCACGGTTTGCTTCAATAGACAAAACATTCATGAAAGATGAAATGTGGTGTATCTGTATGCATGTGTCCTTCTGTTTGTAAGATCAAAATGTGTGTATGTGTGTACACATATCTGTGTATTTCTCTATGTCCTCTCCCCTGTCCTTGAGTCCCCTCAGGCTTCAGTCAATGACCCCTTGTTTCCACAAAGGTCCACAAAACGATTTCCTTGCAGCGCTGCAAATTTCCAGCCAGGTCTTGATCCCCACTTAGACCAATTGGAGTCAATTTGTTATTGCAAATATAAATTTGGTAACTTGTAATATCCAGTGAGCCAGGCAGGGGAGGCCACTGGCAAAGGCCAATGCTATTTTCACTTCTGACCCCTCATTGAGGCAAGCCTTTGTTAGCTTAGGCATTCAGCTGCCAGTCACAGCGGAGTTTTTCATTAAATTCACTTGAGAAACTCCCCAGGTCCCAACTGGGCAGCCACCACAAGAATTCATGGGATGGGGGATTCTTCTGAAAATAACTATGGAGGAAATGCTGACCTGGTTCTCATTGCTATGTTCAAATATGTCCATAATCAGCAGGGAGGGATATATTTTACCTACTTGTGTTTTAATTCAGCAGTTTTAAAGACAGACACTGATTTTTTTTTTATTTTACAGATTTTACTGTACTGTGGGGTTTTCACAGGGAAGATATGGAGTTAAATAATGAGACAACCACCATTTTATTCATCAAAGCCATAATATTTGAAAGAAACACCTTTATACCAGCCATTTTTCCAAGTCTTTGACTTTATATGAAACATTAGATATTCACTTGGAAAGTCTGATTTCCTGAAAAATAAACAGTTACAAGTAATTCTGTAATTATGGAGTGACTACGGATGTGTGTCTGCAGTGTGGGGGTGAGGGGACAAGAGTGGGCAGTAGAAGTGTGAATACTTGCTTGACTCTTTGGCCTGAGGCAGCGCACACATAGAGACACACACACTCACTCTTTCGGTCCAGTCCGATTCCCCCTGAAGCGGTTGACATTTCCCCCAGAAGGATAATTGAGGAATAACATTTGCGTTACAATTTAACATGACCCCTGCCTTTGGAAGCCCTTTCATATTACCTAGCTGAAGATGGCTGCTGACACCCACTTAGGCAAGGGGGATGATGGGTGTGTGTATTGGTGTGTGTGTCTATGTGTCTATGGCTGTTCCTGTGTCCTTTTTTGTGCCTGTGTTTCCATTCTATGTTCACCTTCCCATGTGTGTGTGTGTGTGTGTGCATGCTTATGTTCCTTTGCATGAAGATGTATATTTGATTGTGTGTGTGTGTGTGTGTGTGTGTGTGTGTGTGTGAATGTGTCCATGGCCAAACAACATATGGGAGGTGGATGGATAGCTTCAGGCTCAGTGATAGGGTATTGTTGATGTTAGAGAGAAGAATGGGGAAAGAGCTTATTATTACAATGGCAGAGTCAATGTCAAGAGGAGCTGCACTGACCTTTTCAAGTCTTTGCCTAGCAACTATTAAAAAAATGTATCAAGGCGGGGGATGGTGAGTGTGTGTGTGTGTGTGTGTGTCTGTGTGTGTGTATGTGTGTGCGCGTGTGTATGTGTTTGTGTCCACGTGGCAGTGTGCATATTTGTATGTGTGTGCAAGACTCAGAGGTAGTGACATGAAGCAGCCGCTAAAAGCTAAGGTTAATGGATTGACTGTTACCTGTTCTCGAGGCTTAACATTGGCCCATACACAAGGGGAATCATCCATGGCTGCTTCAACACCCTCTGTGTTTCTGCTGGAAGGCTAAATTAACAGAGCTGTGGCTTGTTTGTTTTAGGAATTTTGGAGGGTTTATCTCAGTCAAGGATACAAGGTCGAGACACAGTCTTTAATCACTGTACCTCACAGTGATGGCTTTATCCTCAGGTAGTGGGTGGTGCTTTCACTTTATGCTGTGTAAACAGCGGACATAATCCTAAAATACATTTGTGGTATGAAACAGACATCAGTTTTACCTCATAGTCAGTAAGTTAAGGCTGACATTTCCAACTTTACTCTCCTTCAAATGTCAGATGGCAGGATGAAAATTCAAGACAATAAATTATGAATATGTGCATAAATTGAGGAAAACTGAAATACAATAAGAGTAAGGTAAGGAGTCGCTGAAAACTCTGGTAGACATGACTGAGAATACATGTTCACACAATTCAGACAATCCTGATGTCCAAACAAAATAATTGCTGAACATGGATGAAGAAAAAATAATCCTTAATCTTAGTCATTAGTTCCGCTGAGTTGGCGACACCTGTGGTTACTGATGGTAACATTAGGTGTGGTTTAATACTGGAGCAAACACTCCTTGAGCAGCGATTTAGTTCGGAATACAACAGGGCTAATGGTGTATCTGTTTACAGTGCAGCCAAACAAACTCAAATTATAGTAAAAAGTACAACTTCAGTTTGAATCATTACTGAGCAGTGCATCTTGTCTGACAAGCCTTATAATTTGGCATGTAGCTCCTGTGTGTGTGTGTGTGTTACCGAGAAAGACATTCTACAATAAGAATTTTTAGAAAAAAATACTGATTTTGTGTCTGACTATTATGTGACTTATGAGTGCTGCAGTATTGAAGGTTGCATTATAAAGTAGCCCCTCTACATCAACTACATCTTTATCCTACAATGCTATTGCCATTCCTCTTCATCAGAGCAGCCAGGCACACCGTTTCACACCAGTTCGCTCTATACCAACTGCCTTCCACTGATAAATGAGAGGATTAGTGACTGGTACACTTTATTAAAAAGTAATAACAATTTTTGTTGGCATCCTTCACGTGGTAAGGAGTGCCATGAATCACAGGATATTGGCTGTCTGTATCTGATGAATGCATCGTTTACCAGCCGAGGAGTTATTTAGTAGCGGCTATTAATTTAAATCACATTTATCTCCCCCCTCCAGCTCAGGATGGGGGAAACAGAAGCTCTGCAGTGAAAGGAAAGCTGAGAGCAAAGAATTAGATGTCACAGAACGGGTAGTGGGTATTATGTGAAGGTAATTTCCTTCAGTATGCCCAAAATTATAACTCTGGATTGTGATAGTGCTATTTGATAGTCTCCCTAGTGTTGAAGAAATAAGCTTTAATGCCTGACATTTATTGTTGACCCTGATACAAAGTAGCGACAACCCCTCTTGGATGCTCTGTGAAATTGTTCTCCACACATAAAACAGCAACTACTTATTTCATATTATCATTGTGAAACATTCTGTGGCAACAAGCCGCATAATTCAACACCTTAGGTATAATTCAAAAGTGAGAATCAACCCGTCTCTTCTAATCATTTCAACTCTATGCTGAGGCGAATCTGTTTGATAACAGTGTGCTGGCTAATTGCTCATCATTGTTAGAGTCAGTGTGGACCACGGAAAATCACAACGACAGATAGATGGACATTAAAAACCTTTGTTGACTTAGCAACATCACAAACAGAAACATTGCTTTGGTTGGAATAAATCTGTTTTTCTTAGATACATTGTGCTACAAGTTTGTGATATTTTAGCAAAATCATAAACTCATAAACGTCTAATAAGGTCAATTACCACAAATACAGTTGTGTCTGGAAGCTATAGTGTCTGTCTATCTTTGATATATCTCACCCACAGGGCCATGTCATGAAACGTTGGTGGTCCCTCATTTCCTTTTTCCTGTAAAGGGGTTTGAAAGCTATCCAAACATAAAATGCAGGGCTCATGTAAACACATAACATCCTTAGCCAGACACGTCATCAATTATTAAATACAATAACAATGTTTCAGGGCTGAATATGGCTTATCATGTGGAATTTAGGGACAGGCACACCTGAGCAGGAGTTTGGCAACCAAAGATTTAGTATTACATGTTTTATACTGTTTTATGTCATTCAGCTGAAGCGCAATGAATTGTCCAGACAACACTTGCCTATTTTATTAATGCCTAATAAAAAAACTAATCACATTTATACAACCAGGTAATGATGACCTGCATCAGTTATACACTGTTTACTAATCACAGGCTGTCACAGGCTGACTGTCTGATTCATCCTTAGATTTTAGTTTTCTTTATAATTCAATATAAATTGAGATAAACCTAATTGCTTGTACTTTCACTCACTGAATATATTATTACTAAACAATGAATTACTTTCCTATACTGGAAACATTAGAACATTTCAGCAAAGCTGACATTCACAGCTCTGATAACTTGGTAATATAACCAGTAATGTGTGGGTGTAAAACTGAAATGAAGTCAACTTTTAGTGAAAATAACTTCTGGGTGACCTCAAAGCTCCGGGGCCACAGCCCAAATTACCAGATCCCTCATAAACAAGCCCAGACTCATATTTACCATAAGTCTGGGCTTAAACTTAATTAAATAGTCAGATATGAGCATTTAGGCTGGAAATGTGTTCACCTACGGCCTAAGTATATACTACGTCATATTTGCTTAACCCTCCTGTGGACGCCAAAGGTGCGTCTGATAATTGAAACATAACAGAATTAGGTTACAAATGTCTAACAGAGCCCTGTGTGTACAGTAGAAGCCCATACACCACTGAGCTTAGCACATGTTTTCATTTAATTAGTTTTTCATTTGGCCTTGAGTGCCTTGTGTCAATATGGGCAAACAAGTTGGTGTAGAGGATTTTCTGTGTCCATGAGTTATACCCAAATATATGTGTTCATTTTGATTCTCTGCTACCTTCGATTGGGAAAGCAAGATATTCAGGAATGCCAACTGGGGTCATGATTGCTTCCATCACTGACTACTATAACCTATAAACTGTAACCTTGCAATTAAACCAACAATATCACCTACTTTTACTTATTAATTGAAACTACCCAGACATCTCTTGACTTTGTTGTATTCTCATCTGTATGATTTTGACAGTTAAACACTGTTTTGATTTATCACCTCCTTCTCTTGCCACACAGACACCTGAGTTAAGTGTGTCACAAGTGAAGCTCAAAGCAGTCTAAAACGCTAAAAGCTAAGGTACTGCTGGCTGTAAAGTGCTATTGATCTTTTTATTTTTATCTTTGGTGTTAAGGAGGAATGCATCTCTGTCAACTTCTTTTGCCTTGAGTTTTCACTGCACACAAGCACACCAGCAGTTCCCTGATTCACAAAGATACTTTCAGTTCATGGCATTTGTTGTTAAAACCCACAGAACTGTACACATCTTTTTATTTTATTGTTTTCCAGTTTTCACGTGCAAAGCGAGTATAACAGTTGATTAGAAATTGACTACATGATTTAAAGTGTATTAGATCTGCATATCTGTATGCTTGTATTGTTACAGTTAGTTGAGTATTATGTTTCTGCATGCCTGGCTGCACACTCTTAAATACTGTGTGTTTGATTTTATGAGGTTTGGTATGTCATATCATGTTCTGCAAACTCATACCAAATTAAAGAAATAAAAAAAGGTGTGGGGATGATTCGAAATCGTTACACTGCTTTCACTGTAACTCTGGAAAAGTTGACTTTTTGATACTGTGGGAGGGTTTTGTGGCACACTGGTGATATGCATCTATATTCTCACCACACTGTCACTATGTCCTGATGATTAATGTAAAAGAGTTTGACAGAATTCCAGGCCTCATGTCCCTCCTGGGCAACGAGTGATAATCTGCCTGCTCCAGGAAGCTCTCGAGCAGGAAGGGAAGCTGTGTAGGGCCTCCTGTCCCAGGTGAAGAGCCCCAGGGGCTGGGGTGTAGAGCCTAGAGGGTGCCCAGGTGTTCATAGTTATTACTGACTGTCTGTCCCAGCTGGGAAGAGAACATCAGAAATATCAGTGAATGTAATGTTTGCGTTCACTGTCAGGTTGTGCTCTTAGCCTGTCAGGTTTGTCTCACTGACTTTCTGCCTCTTGCACTTGTCCTTTCTGACCTTTCACACAAACACAGATAGACAGTTTGTTTTGAAATAATGTTTAACATGGCATTCCTGCAACTTTCTCTGCTGAAAAGCATTGCTGGCATTGTTTCTTTGTGTGATTCTGCCACCTTTTTACACATTTTAAAACCTTTTGACAAATCCTTGTGTGTAATTCACACCCGCATGAGCACAATTTTTTTCTGAGGCAAAACAAAACCGTATTTGCTGTAAAATTACTCACCCGTCTTGGATTAATTGACTACAATCGCCAACCTAGGATTAAATTGAAATTTAACTCAGTGCTACTGTATCTGTATTGTGAAGGAATGAAAGCTGGCAGAGAGGCAGCATAATTTCTAGGGCGCAAAGCCAACACTAGATGGCTGCAGATAATGCAGAAAAGGAGCTAATGATACACACATCCAGTAGGCAGGGTGACAGAGAGAGAGGTGGGGATGTGAGAGAGGAGGGTAGAGTGAATAACGCAAAGGAGACTGGAGGGGAGAGATTAAACAAGAAAGAAAGAGAGAAAGACCAAGAGCAAAGAATGGGACTTAACTGCTGCACAGTCGCACAGGAAACTTCATGTTTGAATGCTCTGAAGTGTAAAGACAAAGCCTATATTTATGCCTAGTCAATATATATCTGTTCGTTTATTTTTTTTAGTAGTGGTATTAGCCTAGATCAATTCACATCAGTTCACATGTTGAAATAAAAAGATACAACAGATCACGCCACTGTCTATAATCCATATTCTAATGTTCAGCTCAGGCTTGGGAGTAAGCCATTTAAACAAACAGCTTCTCAACTGGTTGGATGTGATGACCCCACAAACCAAGTCAGAATCTGCTGTTGATCTTTTATGATAGAGGTTCCACTCAGATTGTGTTTGAGTTTGTCCTACTTTGGGGCCCAAAACAGATTTTGTTTTTTAAAAGTCAAGTCAAATTTTATTTATATAGCCCAAAATCACTTTCACGATTTCCCTAAGGAGGTGGAGCAACAGTGAAGGGATCCCTCTCCTCGGAGGTACAGACGTGCAACAGCTGCTGTCCGTACAGAACAACCCAACAACATCACAGTATAAACAAATATAAAGGCAAAATTACTGATACGTGTAGATTATAAAACATATGTGAAGAAAATGGATCCAGGAGGACACTGAGCAACTTCAGGTGTCGCCAGATAGGTAGGACCTGAGCCATTTGACCTGCTCTCCCTCCACCATGGAGACCTGGAAGAGGACAGGCCACACAAAGAAAGAAAGAGTGAGAGAAACATGTGTGTTTTTATATAGAGGAGTTCACTAATGTGTGTACAACAATAAGTCTTAATGTCTATAATTACTGACCCTTGATGTCCTTTAAAGAAGATGGTGAGAGAGACTTGATTTTCAACAATACTAATCTGACAAATACCATCCTAACACACATTGTGTTGTACAATTGTTAATTCTTCTAATTAGTGGGCCACTCGCTCTCACGCCCACAGGGTGTCACTCACACTCACTATTTATACAGAAAAACGTAGGAAATCTCGGGCCGGTCGCAACGATGTGACTTTGGACACACAGAAACGTACGCAGCTGCCTCCATGAGCCTCCAAGCGACGGGAGTGGAGACCATCTGCCTCATAGACGGCCATGTTAACTGTCAGCTCAAATCTGAGGAGGGAGGAAGACGCAAACACTTTTCTAACCAGCTCCGGCTCTCTCATTTCACAAGTTAGAGACCTGAGACTAGACGTACGTGTTCAGGAGACCCTCTTAAGTCCACTGGTCCACATGTTATGGCTGTGACACTTACTGTGTTTCAGTAAAACCTGCATTTTCAGAGGCATGTCACGGCTAAAATCTCCATGAAAAGAGCTGTGTCACCCCAGAGTGGCTCAGCAGGCACCATCACCATAGCAACCTCATAGCTGGAGGAAATCAGGTGATTAGTGACCTCTTACCCCCACAGAGACACACAGACATGCTCAGTTGGAGGAAATCAGCTGATCGGTGAACTGCCACTCTCTCATACACACACACAGACACTCACTCACTCACACACACTGAGACACACACACAGACATACATACAGACAAACTACACGTGTTGACTCTCAACAGAGTCACAGGAACTCTGCCGGAGTCCGATTGTCAAAATAAAAGCCCTGTGTTTTTCAAAATAAATTTCATCAGATTGTTCATCTGTGCATCTTTCAACTTCCTTTTTCATGTTAAACCTATTCAGAATAGCAGAATATTCAATGCTTTTCAGTTCAAAAGTCAGCTATTCAGTTTTCACCCTTTCACATATTCAGATTAGAACTTTATTTATTCATTCAGGTATTCAATGATTTTCAGTTCAAAAGGGAGCTATTCAGTGTGGCGTAAGCCAATTAGTAGTTTATTCATTCATTCAGGTATTCAATGATTTTCAGTTCAAAAGGAGGCTAATAACAATAGGAATATGACAGATAGACACACACACGAGCAGACAGACTGAGACACACAGATATACCCACAGAGACATAGAGACAGAGACACACAGAAAGACAGACGGACATACAGATGGACATACAGATACACACACACACACACACAGAGAAAGACAGACACACAGATGACACAGATCCGTGACTAAATAGTTGATATTTTTTCATTGCATCAGTCCTTCGCTATTGCCATTTTTACAGACGTCGCAGCACGTTGCAGCACACCTCAAATTTCTACGAGAAATTTTCTAGTTTACTTGTACTGCCCGAACATTAGAGAACAAAATAAAGCACCAGGGTGAAAAGCAAAGCACAACTGTTAGCAGCAATATTTCAAATGAGAGTATAGGACTGTTTCTGGACCAAATGGGTAGAATACATCTCTTTCTCTAGGAAAAGATTAAGCTATTTCACAATCAGTAGAGCAGTCAGAATACATTTTTTATTGGGTGCATTACACTGCAAATGAATTGTAGAGCTTGGTAAAAGCCAATTGGATAGGTGATGGAATATCTGTGAGCGTTTGTCTGACAATGGGTTATATTTCCAGAACATGTAGATTAATGGTGTTCACAGCGTGCCACATCTTGGGCATTCATTACACACACACACACACACACACACACGTGCTTCCACTTCATTTTATACCATTCAACATCCAAAGAAGGCTGTAGCGAGAGGGATAACAAGAGTCATTGATTCTCTCTAAAAGGTGAGGAGGATCATAATCTCACAAGGGGGGGGGGGAATCTTGAATGTAGTTTAAATATGTTCTCAGCACCTCTGAAATATTTATCACTTTCGAAATGCAATTGGTGCATTTGCTTTGAGTTTATAGCATTTTCCTCTACAGCTGCTGAGGGAATAAATGGGCAAGGGGGGAATATAAAGGATATGTCTTTATCAGGATTGGCTCAGACAGACTTATTAAGGCTTGCTATGGTATGTACAGTAGTGGGGACTCTTGTCTAAGGCGCAGATCACAGCATGAACATCGGTAGAGAGATTGCTCTTATAAACTGTGGGGTATAAGTAATATAATATATTTCCATGGTTTGGGGACTTCTGTGTTATTTATGCTCTGTGATTTCAGGAGGGCTATCTCCATTAGTGAGATAAAGAGGCTGGTTAAAGCGTAGGTATGCTGTTGAAAAAACATGCCCTCTTTCTCTACCCTTCACACATCTGTAAGAAATGAAAAAAAATGCAGCCAGACGATCCAAAACAAGTCATTTCCGATTATAATTTAGATTGACTGGGTATCAACTCTGGTGTGCTCATAGTGTGTCTATTGAAAAGCTAAGTGAAGTCAAAAACAGGTTTAAACATCCCAGAGATTTATATAGGTAACATGTCACACCAACTATGAAACTGATCATGAATTCCAATCTTTAGAAATCAATGGAATTTAACTTAACACCCTAACATATATGTATATATATTTTTTTTAATCATTTATATCTCTTCTTAAAATACATGTAAGCATATTTCTCTCTGACTCTCTATCCAAACACTATCAATATGTGCAGGTGGCACCTTCAATCACAATAACACAACCACGATGTTTGGAAAGCTGTAATTGAAATTATCCAGCCAGATGAGTGGAGCTACCTGACTGACAGAATGAGTGGGGGGAACTCATTTTAAGGTATATGGTCACACGCGGTTGTGAATATTTTGCTTCTTTTTGTAGATTATAAACTGATGCCCATGATGGCAGCTGAGTAACAAATCTGAAGGTGGGTGATCTTAAAAATAAATTAACTTTCTGTTCCATGAGTTATGAGGGATTTCATTTTAGGGACTTCACAAAAACACACACAAACACACACACACACAGATCCGTAACGTACAAATATGTATGTGGGCAGAAAGGTTGATTATTCTGACGTTATGAAGGTGTTGAAATGGTTGGATACCTATCCGTTATCAATGCCCTTACTACTGCATTAGACTCTAACAGGGTTGGAACCATAAACTTCAGCACAGAAATAATAAAGAATTGGCTTTGTTCCCCATAGCTGTTCCCACTCTGGAGATGTTTCCTGATCGAACTATCAAACGCACACAGACCTACACACTATGGCTTTGTTAATGGGAATTATCTTACAAAAATGTGGAGACTTACCTGTCTGAATGGGACAGTGGCAACTTCTGATTGATTCTTTTCCTCCCTTTTTTCCAGTCTCTTCATTCCATTCCTCCTCCGTGTTATTATACGAAAATATAAATATATTCCCTGCCAGTGCTTTTTCAGTGTGGCAATTGGATTTGATACAGTGATCAAAATAATACTAAACACCTTTTTGATTTTTGAGAGCTTAAATGTCTCAAATGCTGCTTCACAGTATCCTCCACCTCTTTATCTTTAATCAAGATCATATGAAGAGAAAGTTTGAAAACCATATAAATAGAAATACCTTAGTGGCTTCAAACCCCCATGACAGAAAACGTATATATTCTAATATAATATCTGATTCAACAGCTACTGTAGAGCAGTAAACAGGAGCAGATACACCTTAAAAGATTACATGGAGCTCTAAATTACAATAAATATTTGCTTTTTTAATATCAGCTTACAAAGACAAAGAGCATTTTTTTCTCTCGTCCATGATCAAATATCACAGTAGAAGCTGTACTTTACACAATCAAATTGTCTGACACACATGCTCTTTGAGGGCAGCCTAACAATCTACACACAATAGTTGTTGGTGAGTTAAATTAGACTCTCCCTAAATGGGAATTTGATTCTTTTTTCAGAACTTCAGAGGCATGTTCATTACATCGGCAAACAACATCCAGCAATGAGTGATCTGACATCGACAGGCTTTGTTGTTACAAAAATGCAAATACTCACAATGCAGGATGGGTGCAAATACAGAGGCAACACGCATTTTTCCTTTCAGATCAAATTAAGGAGAAGGGAAAGAAAAGTGGTTCCATCGGGACGTGTTATCCTTTTCTCTGAGTTTATCTTGGTAAAGAAATTATTGGAGCAGCTGCTTTTAGACGAAAATAAACAGAATTATAAAGAGATTGTGATAAAATTGTATTTGGGTGATACATCAATGCATCATTAAGCTCCAAAAACAAAGTTTTGGCAGTTAATTACTGTGGTTGACTATCTATAAATTGTTTTAGCAGTATTGAGGGTTTCTACCAAACAAACATTCATTCCATGAAAAATAACAATGTTGTTCCTCAACTATAGAAGCGAGAAGAAAGTAAGAAAGACTTACTATGACAGGAGAAACATTGTTTTTTTGTTTTCCTGACATTAACATGTGGTTGACATTTGACATCAGCTTTACATATTTACAAGTCTCACGGAATGAGAAGCCTTCATTAATGAAATCACCATCAATATTTTACTGATCACTCATGAAAAATTTAAAGATTAATGTTGATGATCCAGCTGTTGGTCTCTAAAGTGTTAAGTGCACTATTATACAGGGATATATACATATTTCATATGCAATACATTATTGTGAGAAATATCTGAAGTGTTTGATGTTTTAATTTGGTATAATTACACATTTTTATCCACTAGGCACTTTGAGATATGAGACGTTTTTAGATGTTCGCATTGTTTGTGTAGGCCTTCAAGTTTTGACTGTCTTTAAAAGTTACTTTCATCAGTGGAGTACAGACCATTTTGTATTTGTTCTGTATTCAGGCAGAAATAATACTACAGGGAACAATGTATTTATCTCCTGATGTTGGAAGCGAGGCTCCTCTAGGGCTGGCCTGGGGCCTGAGTGCCAGAGAGCAGGACAGGGAGTCCCTTGTTACAGCTCTAGTAGCATATTCAGGGCGCAAACAAGCATTTTTTTCTTCTTTTTTTTCAAATGTGTTTTTTTGTGGATGTAGCAGAACTTCTTTATAGCTTGTTAATTATTAGGATAATAAGTTAGTTGGATCAAAATCAGGTGTGGGATTGGTGAATATAGATTTTACTCTATGAATGTTTTCTAGTGCAAATTAAATATCAAAGCCAACAATACTATTTCATGTCATGTGATTATTTTGTCAATGGCCCAAATGGTTCTTTGAGGCACACACAAACCTGTCCTGCTTCACACTTGGCTGCCTAGAGAAATAGGGAAACTGCCTTAATTCATCACCATGGGACTCCTATCATGCCCTGTGGCATAATAATATAGTATGCATATGACCTATGTTAATTAATGATATATTCTTTAATATTAACATGCTGTGGTCAAGGTAAACGGGGATCAGAGTTAATTTAATTAAGTGCATGGCTTCACGTTCCTGTGGTTATGTTTCAGTAGTTCCATCTAATTCTGGGTTACTCATCACCCATTATTTCATACCACCTCTGTGGCCGCTCATCATCACTTACAAGAGAAGAAGATAATAAGTAAAATTCATCTAGCAGAAAGAGTTTCTGGAATCCTTTGCCATATGAAGTAATCACCTGAAGGTGTGGTATTCATAATTTACATATGGCCTAACAATACATTTACATTACCTACGCTGCCAAAACATCATAGAGCAATTTAGTGGGATCGACTAATGCTCTCTCATTAACCTAAGTATACGTATGTTTTATTGTTCTCAAGTTAATTCAACTTAAAATTTCCATTTTCATCCCGGACCGCTTCAGAATTCGGGAAGATGAGTTATTCTTTTGACTTGAAATAATGAGTTGAGTTATGAGTTCTACCAATTCATTGAATTAAGAAAACATTTAAGGACAATAATTAAGCAAACATAATCAGCATATTAGCAGGCTTCCCTGAATGCACTGTTTGAGAGTTAAAACTCTCCAGAGACCCCTCTGTTTTGCTGTTGGACAAAAACACGCATGATGGAAACTTGCTGTGTCTTTAATGCATGTTATGGTTAACACTAACCATAAATGAGGTCATAATCAACTTTAGTGCCCTGTACACTAATTTAACAAGGTCACCAGGAGCATGCTGTTATTGTAGTAACTCTGGTACAAAGTGTCTCCGACTAAAGCCAAAGAGAAGATGTCAATGGAAAGCAAATCTGTCTGTGATGTTTTGTTGGTGTGACAGTTCTTTATTCAACTTAACATCTTAAGTTTACTCAACTCATCCTCTGTTCTGTTAAATTAGATGAGTTGGTTTTGCACCTTACAAACTTAAAATAATTTTAAAGTAAAGTTCAGTTTCAGTTAACTTTCAGGCAGCAGGGGGACTTGGGTTTTTAAGTGGAAGCAGCTTGAAATGACTTACAGCGTATAGAAGAACTAACCAATAAGACTTTTTTTCCCCAGTCTTTTTCTCCTGAGGCATTTCCTGAAGCCATCCCAGCCAACAACGCTCTTGACACCAATCTAGACTCAGTCTTTAATTTGATTTCACACTACACTTCTTCAAAACAAGATCTTATACACTGCTTGGCTGTGTTTTTGTCAAGTTAATGGTATAAAACCGTATGTGAATAATCCTTTTTGACATAATTGATGTGTTTTCGCTTTAGAAACATTTCCACATCGTGGGTAGAAACAAGACCCCTTTACTACAGCCAGAAGTCCAGGATGATTGTATCCAGAGGCATCAAGCCTCTCTTTCTCTCTTTCACTTCTTTCCACTGTGATGTTTGAGACGAGGTGGACAGCTAATTCCTATTAGTCATGAGAGGCTACATGAATGATCCTTTAAGCCAGGTGAGGAGAGAGAAGGACAACGGTGATATTCCGACACAGGTTTTAGTTTCCAGACCATCTCATGTTTTCTCTACGTCATGTTAACACTGCTATTTGATACGTCGGGCAAAGTAGACATATTCATTACAAACAACTAGTACAGCTTCTAACACCCCTAGCTAAGATCCAGGCCCAGGTAATGGAGCAGGGAGAGGCAGAGGATGTCTTGTTGTTGTCTAAGCACTGTCATTATAACATTTAAAGGACAAAATAGGATTGCATGACTTGGTTGGGCATGGTTACAGTGTCGGCCATCTTACGTAGAATACATGCAGAAGACTCATTGTTCAAGCCCACGGGGATCAAGCCGCATATTACATATGAAGCCACAGGATGTGTGAAACGTCTAAAGTTTTTTTTTTTTTTTTTTTTTCAGTGCAAACTGGGTCATTGGTTACTACTGTTACCACTTCCTCTCATAACAAAGCATTAATTCATTTTCCACACCCACTTTATTCTAGCCAAGGTCCAATGGGAATTGGAGGCCTAGCCAGAATGTTGTCTAAGGACAAGGGAAAGAAAAACACAAATAGACCTCTAGTGTATGACAGGGATTTGAGAGGGAAAAAAAATTATAATCTCACGTTGACCATTAAAATGTTCATTATGCTTTTGTTGTATTGTATTTAACGGTAATTTATTATATTTTTTTCCACCTGCTTTGTTCTTTTGTAACACACTACTACGAGAATCAAGACCCAAACAAGTTAAAACTATTACTCATGCTCATTGAAAGGGGTGATATAGTAGCATATTTTCCCTCTCCTTCGCTTCCTCAGTGAAAACTGCATTTGTGCATATCTATGCATGGTTGGTCAGCCATATAGATGCTCATCTGTGTCTTTCATCAACTTGACAGCTTTTTTCTCCTCAGAAAGATAACATTTATTATAAGCGTAAGCAATACATATTGGCCCGGAGTAAGTTTGTGGCACATTCCCGCACCTCATAATCACGGCTGTCTGCAGTTAAGTATCCCCCATGATCTATTGACTCCATTTTTATTCACTGCATTTCTACCCTGGTAGGTAGAGGGAGTCAGTTAAGCACCGAATGCAGAGCAGCCATAATTCATAAAATAGCAGGAAATTAAATTATAAGAGATGTCTACAAGTACTCAGTGATTAATCCGATTTTGTTGTTACCTGAATTATGAATATGTGTATTCAAAAGTCACTAACTCTAAGTATGTCATAACAGAAGCTAGGAAAGCAATAATAAGGCATTTATAGCTCCAATAGTTTAATGACTAAACAGAGAATAAATTGTTATTTTTTGCTTAAAAATATTGAATCATTTTAAGCCTAACCTCAGTGGGATGTATAGCACACACAGTATATGCCAGTGATCTGATGTAACTTGACTCCGCAGTGGTTCTCATTGTACTCAGGCTAAGTTAGCCTTCATCAGAATCATAAGTAATTCTTCTTTTGTTTGTGAAATATGCAAATCGGGCCTTAAGAGAGTTGAACCTACAGCGAAGAAAAGAACGGAGACAAAAAAAACAAAAAACTGAACTCAACAGGAAATTAATGTTTTATTAATTATGTTTAAGACAATAGATGATAAGGCTAATTTTACTCTTTTTCATAAAATAAATACAAGGGAATGATATCTCACGAGAGAAACCACCACATTCTTTAATTTATCATGAAATTAGCTTTTCTACGCTAACTACCATCGTGCCATGGGACTTCACATTGTGTTGTGTTCTGTTCTCGTATTTTAATCTCTCTATGGGAAAAGCACTCTCTTGCCCCCAGCATTATGCTAATATTTATTTTGGTTTGTATTCCCCTTGTGTTTACGGGAAATACGCTGGGGTCAAATGAGAGTCAGTATTACTAATGTGATAGAGTTTCATCTGATTTTTTTCCCTCTTTTCTGTTTATTTACAGTAAACTGCACCCTTAAATAACATTTGGGATCGAGTGCATGCTGTGACATTTACGCAAATTCCAAGTTGAGATAATTTCTTGAAGGCATGCTTCTGCAGGATTATAAGATGCAGAAAACAAAGAACTGACAATCGACAGTGTAAATTGAAATTATGAAAAATTATGAAAATTATCCTGTGTTTTTTTTTTTTTTTGCACAGAAAAATGTTTGGATATAGAGGGAAGAGTTGCCAGTTTTGCCAAGCCAGTATGCCATATGGCTTGTGCTGGTACGTCTCACAAGTGCCCCTTCTCGTCCCAGCCTAGCGGCTTTCGATTACCTAGCTGTGGCAGTTCCTTTCCCAAGCTGCCACTACTTCTGGCAGATTATAATAAAGATGACTCTTTCACAGTGTGAACTGCTCTCTCATGGCCAGGAAACCAGACGCGCGCACACACACACACGCGCACACACGGTGAGCCCAGACACAGCACACACAATACACACAACTGTATTCTCCTCATTCAAAATACACATGGACATCACACCGTGTTAACAGCAGGCTGAGCCGGGCTGTGTGGTGACTGACTGGATGAAATGTGAGGATTAATGGATATTTATATTTCATTACGTTTTTATACTGGCCACAGAATAATGTATCACTCTCTGGGAGATACTGAAACATATGTCAACCCCTATCCACTTTCGGATATGATTCAATTTGACTTTAAATGCGCCGATCAAATTTTATTAACGTCTAATACATCTTCCAAAAAGACGTGCAAATATAATACACCTGTCCCAGATAGAAGACCACATGTAAGGCTGTAATCCAGTTTAAGGCATCATTTTGATTGTGTTGAATGACAGAGATGGTGATGCAATGTGAAGGTTTTTCACTAATCTGAAGGAATTAACGGTTATATTGATGTTTTAAACCACTAATTTATGGCCAGGACTGTAACTACAGCTTATTGAGTCAGCTAGTTCTTTTCTTGATACATTTTGTATTATTTTAATATTAATAATACAATTACCAAAATATTACAAAATGATAACACCAAAATAATGCAGTTAACCTCATCTTAAGGTAACATCTTTAAATTGCATGATATATTTGATCTATAATGCAAAATCAGTCTATTATCGCAGAAGAGTAAAAAATACCAAATATTCACATTTTAAAAGACTGAAATGATGAAAAATATAATAATCAGCTAACAAAAATGATGCTAGTTACTTTTCTGTTGAATTGACTAATTGTTTTAACCTCTATGTATATTCACTTTAAAATATGAACTTGCATGTATGCTATACACACACAAAACTGCATGCTAATCAAAGGACGAATCACTTGCAAATTCTTTTTTAAACAATATTTACTACAGGATTTATTCATGTCATGTCTGATAAACACTTCTTCTTCCTTATGTGTTAGCTTTTTTTTTTTTTTTTTAACTTGAATTACTTTACAAAGCAGTCTTCCTTGAATTTTAGGCAATCAAGTTTTCTTTTTATTTTGTGGACAGTATGTTGCCCAGCCATGCATCACTGCCTGCTTTGTGTTTCATCACTGCTGGGTCCAAGTAGTGCCTCTTTCATTGTTTTTTGATGGGATATTTTCTTCTGTTGAAAAGGCACTTGGAATATGCAGCTAATTGTCGGAAAGCCAGTGACTGCAGATCTCCTCCACCCACCAATCAGCAACAATGGGCTCCAATCAGTTACTTAACAACAAACAAAAACAGTGCGCCACATTAGCCGACAATCAACTTCCTGACTGAGGTAACCTGCCACCCTCGTTAGCCAAATGACTCACCTCAGTGAAAGAGCATCACAACAGCCAGGACAATATGCTTCAAAGGCTATGACAATAGCCATTCTACAGCCATGGCCTGTTCGTGTGTGTGCGTGCATGTGTGTGTGTGCGCTCTGCAGGTTTTGTTCAAACCGTCACACTACACTTGGCTCCTGGTGTTGCCAGTAATCAATACAGGCCTGAAATCACCTACTGTTACCCGCCTCCCATACTGCCTGTTTTGTCCCTGACTTAATAATGAATTAGATCCCCCCCCTTCAAATGCAGTGGTGACTGTCTTTGTAGCCTCTCTTGATGAACACACACACACACACACACGCAAACAGCCACTCATGGAAATACATAAATTGTGAATGCATACAATATACAACCACATATGAATTCCTACTTGTACAGCCGGTGTACATAGAAAAATGAACATAGCTGCACACATGTGTTTTACTTCATATATGAGCATGTGAACATGCATTTTTGAGAGGCTGACCGAAAGGTAGGTAAGAGGTGACACACGCACGCACACACACGGATGCACACACACACAGAAACTGCTCAGCCAGCCAACATCAAGGGCAACATTTCTATTGCATTTGCTAATCACTGATCAATAATTCAGAAGCCCCTCTCATCTTGAAGGGTCCCTAGCTTCCTGAAACATATGGCAGCCGTATATGTGTATGTGTTTGCATGTGTGTGTATATGTGCGCACATCCTTGTCTGACATCTTTTTATCTGCAGTTCAGGTTACTTGCTCCTTATCACAGAGGCCTGTCTGCTACGATGGCCAAACAGCAAAAGGAAACAACTTAGTTGAAGTTGTTTTTCAGAGCATGACTTTTGTTCCTTCCCTCCCCCGACCATGTTACATCTAACGATGGAGCGTCTAATGGCAGTTATAACAGCCAGCCCAGTAATTTGCCGTGCAAGTCGACACGATGGTTATCTGTGTACAGGGCACCTTTCATTTCCTCCAAGCCAGGCTTTGCCTCGATTCATGCTGTCGTTATCTTTCTGGCTAGGTCTTTTGGTAATTTGTCCAGCATGGTTTGACTCACTAAAGGTCTCCTGTTCCACCCTCACCACCCCCACCCCTCATTTCTTTATCTGAAGAAAATTCTGATTAAATGGCTTGTATCTTTTACATCATTGACTTGTGTATCCTAAAGAAACTGATAAATGCATTAACAGTTTCAGGAAACTATCAACTTATGAAACTTTTTTTTTGTGTGTGTGACTTATCTTTTTGTAGTACAAAATATGATGTCAAAAGATAAAACAGGATCTGTTGGACCTTTAACTGATTTTTTTTTTCCAGCATCCTCCTTTTATCTTCACTTTCCCTGCTGCTGTATTCATTCTTTCCTCCTTTGATCCCACACTATTTGTCCTCTCCTTTGCCACTTTTTCTTAATAGGAGTGAAGCATCATCTTGCTCACTAAGTATTTATCTCTATTAACTGCTATTTTACATCTTTTAAATCTTCCTTGTCCACTTTCTGAATAGGGCCATTCGTTTTTTTCTTTTCTTTATCAGTGGTTTCCTCCTAAAAAGGAGAAATTGCTTCACTTGTCATAGACTGATGTTGATAAACACATGTGTACCGTGTAGTGGATGAATGCAGTTCTTAAAGTTGAGTGACAAAGAAGCTGCAGCAGCCTCAAAAGCAAAAAAAAACAGGAAAAGTCATCATTACGGATTGCACAGACACCTGAGGTAGGTTCTACAAAGGACTTTCAGTTTCTCATGTAGATGGAACAGTTGTGTCAAGCAGTTTTGGCCGACAGTCTGTTTTGTTGTGTTGTATGCTTGTGCTTGCCTATTGAAGGATGACTCTTCTCAGGCTTGCCTAGATCATGCTGTGCGCATGATAAATAGTGAGAGATGGTCTTGGTGGTTCATAGGAGGTCCAACCGTGACCCTGCAGCTCCCCTGTGGTACTACAGTCCTGGGCTTTGTCCTGGAACAAACAACCATAAACAATGTGCTGAAAACTTTTGTTGGGAAGTTTGATGAGAGGAAGCTTAACGCAGAGGACTTTCCTTTTTACATGCTGAAATGGACCAATCAGAAGTAAACAGGGTAAAAAAAAAAGATGCTGTTCACAACCACATATGATAACAGTATCCAGTACTTTCTTTGTAACAAGTGATTGGTCACAAATAATTAGTGTTGTAACTTATGAAGGGATAATCACCAACCTCCTAATGTGATCTCCTCGGATCACTGCTTAAATCACCCAACAGGAGAGGAAGAGAGGGAGAAGAGAGGGAGAGGAGGGAGAGAGGCATACGGGAACAGTATTATGAAACTGAATCTCGCCCCTTATTTATTTATTTCCCTCCCCGCTTCCTTCTCTCTTCTTGAGCTAATTCTAATGAAGAGGCCTCAAATGACTTAATTTAGACTGAAGTTAATTGGGTTTGATCCTACATGGCTGAACTTCCTGTCTGGATACTTTGCTATGTTTCCCTCTTGATTTATGCTCAGTGAGGGGGTGCAGAATATGAAAGAAAACAGATAGAGATTGAGAGGAAGATAACAAATAACAGAAAGACGAAGAGTGAGATGGGAAAATTAAAGTGAACGAGAGAGAATGAGAGGAAGTGACAAACACAGAGAAATAGAGATGAGTAGGCTAAGGGGCTGGGGTCCCTCATATCAGACGCATCCCCCTCCCGTTAGCCCAGGACTGTAATTAGATCTGGCAGCCACCCCATAATGATAAATGCTGGGATGATGAATGGAAATGCAAATGTGTGTGAAGTAGCCCCAGCCATCAAAGGGGGAATATCATTAACACTTTCCTCTTGTCAAATTCATCATTGTCAAGGCTGGCTCCCTGCGTCCCCCGTGTCCCACCAGCTACACAGGGGCAGCATAGGAGTTAAGGAGGCACTGGTGAAGGCAGCGATGAAGTGAAAGAGGAAGACAGTGTATTTGTGCCAGCCAGGGCACTAGTATGGTTGTGCGTGTGTAAATTACATAACACAGTAGTGGTCACTGCACATTATTCCAGTGAATTAATGCGGTATGTACTTTTTATAAAATCATATTAAATCTCACACAAGAGACAATACTAAAAACTACGAGCAGACACCACTGACCCAAACAATATAATTAGGGTTATGTTAATCAGACATGAAAATTGTTTTTGTAGCAAGATGAGTCTACAGCCACGCTGGAGGCACAGAGAAGCTGGAGGCACAGTGGTGGTTTGAGCTAAATGCTAATGTCGATACATGATCACAATGACAGTGTTGATATTATAATGTTGGGCAGGTGAGTTCAGTGGGTTTACTATATTCCCCAAATTAGTTTATCATGTCAGCATGCCAAGATTGACTTATTAGTGGTGAAACATAGTAGAGCTGGGGCATTTCAGTCTGGGTGAATCAACCCAACAGACGGGTGCAGCCATCCCTAGAACAGACCACTAGCATGGCTAAAAACATTAATTGATGATTCCGCTGGATAACAACTTAGGCCTGTCTGACCAGCACTCATAAAGGCAATTTTAATATTGTATTCACGAAGATCTGGGAATGTGGCAGAAAGGAAGTCTGACTCTCCAAAAACATGAGCAGTCAGGCTCATAGAGGTTTAATCAACATGTTTGCCAACTCATTTGGGAGAGATAACAAAGGCAAACAGTAAAATTATTTCCTAAACGTTATTGCGTCGTCAATTTCTATTAAAGTCTACAGTCTTGTTCAACTTCCACCTACTGTTGTAGTTGTAGTTTTTGCACTCAGCATCGGTTTTATGTAAAGTAGTTCAGATAATCTGTCTAAACCTTTTTTACGGTCTGTCACATAATTGACTGTTGTTTTTCCCTTATTGGACTTTGTTGCAGTGATGTTTCCATATTCTCACAAAACAGTTACATCATCACTACACAAAGCTACTGCTCAGCAATTGCTTTGTTTGACTGCAATGTTATCCTGAACAAAAAGAAATGATCACCACACCAAAGCTACAAAAACAAGACTAAAATTATTATAAACCAGAAAAAATCCATTAAAGTCCTGAAGTTGTAACATTACATGGCATTCATGTGTACAGTATTCAAAATAGTCATAGAATGCAATGGAGAAATACTGCTAACACACAAGCCTTTGAAAAACCAATTCATACCAAGCTATTACCATAAGAGTGGATTGGCAGGTGACTGGAGCAATGCAAATAATGGTAGTAGAGAGAACAGATGTTTTTCTTCCTCTGTCTTTCTCTGATCCTCTCTTCCTCTTTTCTCTCTCCTTCAGACACCTGCTACATCACTTGAGCATCTTGTTCTCTGGCCCTGCCAAGTTCAAACGCTGTGCCAAAAAAGAGCCAACACTTCTGTATTCAGGGCAGGAAGGCCCTTACTCACATTGTACGGGATTTGATTACAGTGTACGTGAATTTGTGTGTCAGGACGACGGTGTGTCTATAGTCCCTGTTGGCTTTTGTTTAGCTAGCCATGTGTGTTTATGTGCTCTCATGTGTACCTGCTGCCCTTTCAGTGTCTTCTTGTCTGACCTGCTGTCTCACTGTCTTTATGTTCGTCTGCCTGTACGTACGTCAGGAAGTGTCGCAAATGACGCCTGTCTGTCTGTCTTTTTTTTTTTTTTTTTTACCTAAATGCAATAACTGGATTGACCTCTGATTCACAGATGCGATCCAGTTACCCACTCAAGGACGTGTGTGTAACTTATACATGAGTAAATCTCACACAATTAGTCACAGAAACAAACAGAAAAAAAAATGAGTCAGGGACACAAGCTGTTCACACAGTGGTGCATATCCTCGTATAGTTAATGGAGTAAATAAAAGTTTCTGTGGTGTAGTGAGTATTGTGCTTCTGGACAGTGTATGCACTGATATGGGGTTGTTAACCGATATGATGGATACAGAACTACATTATAAACTAGGAAAATGACACTTTTGCAGGTTTTTGTCATTTTGCTAACTGAATACTTCCACATAAAGGATTTTATTATTCATTTTGAGTTAGGATGTAAAAATGGTCACCAATGAAGTGTTTCTCTACAGTGTACACAGAAGGCTAAAATGTTAAGTGAGCAGGCCTTACTTCTGTTTCCACTACTGTTTTGTCTGCATGCATTCACCTCTAAACACTTAGACAAATGTTTAATTGCGACAAGGAGGCGGTGGGGGGTAGAGATGTAAATCAGCAAAGCAAGCGGTGGTGTCTTTTACAGGGGTTGTATGAGCCAGGGCAGCTTTGTCTGACACCTTGCACTGAATTATTGAGTGGAGGGGGGAAAGAAGCACAGAGGAGGACGCTGTGACATTAGTGCTTGTTGTTGTGGCTGCTGCTCATCCTAGCTTATATCTGGGTAGAGGCATGTCTCTGTGTGTGTGTGTGTGTGTGTGTGTGTGTGTGTACAAGGCAATTATATTGTCAATGAAAGGAAACGGGGAGGGACTTTCATTTCATCTTTGATCCATTTAAAACTATGAGAAAAAGTAATAAAGTACCATGCATGGCAAAATACAGGCATACCGTTTTGTCTAGTTGTGTAACATGCCTAACCTGTACAAATATGTTGCATAGCTAAAACTTTCTACATTCTCACATATTATCATTTTGACATAATTAGTACAATAAGTATGTTATAACACGATGCTGAATAAAGCTTTTCAAAAGTTATAAGCGGGTCACCTAATTCAATGTGAGAAAAGTGCATAACTATACTGAGAAAATGAACAACAAAGCGACCTCACTTTGAGATGTTGTGAAAATGTATCTTGCCGTCAGACACCCTGCTATCCTCTTCCTTCTTTGACCCAGACACTGATCTCATCTGCAGTAATAAGGGGGGCCTCTTGGTCCTAATCAAATCACTCATTAACTATTTAGTGGATCAAAAGTTCAGTAGACCATTGCTGCTGTATTGAGCACCTATGACAGCTAAACCACTTGAATTTAACACACACACACATTCATGCAAATGCATGTACACTCAAGCCACAGATGTGTATATGCACTCACTTGCACAGAGAGACACTACAGACTTTGATGAAGCCAAATTAGACTACAAGGGTGGGGGTGGTTGGCTGGTGTGCAGCTTATAAATAATTTGGTATTCGGGCGACTCTGCTTACCGCCGTCTGTTGGCAACTACGAGGTCATCTAGGCAACTAGCTGGAGAGCAGATCAACGTCACTCAACCTACACCTGAACCAAAACAGGATTAGAAGTTTTTTGTGCTTAGGTTAGATTATCATCACTGTTTATTGAGTTAAGTTCATGTTTGCCTGCAAATTAACTTACATATAAACTGCAATTATAAGGAAGAGAGAATAGGAAAGTTATGTTTTATGTAAAATTTTGCATTTAGGAATTTCTTCTCATAAAATGTAATTTTTACAATTGATTATCAGTGGAACGGTTTGGTCCCACTGTCAGTGAAGATGTTTTACATGGGCGAAATACTATCAGCTGTCAAGGATGGCACCTGTCAGAATCAGAAAGCAGAGGCTGCCTGGAGACACATAAAGCCGTGTCCTTTGCGCTGCCTCTGTTAGAGGGTAAGGGATTGTCTCTGGACACTGCACTGTATGTATCTCACTGTCAGGTATAATTTGAACAGAGCTGACAAGGTCTATAGTACAGTCTCTTCATTCACCTGTCCAGTTTAATGTGTGTTTGTGGTATGTGTGTGTTCCCAGTGCAAGGTGAAACATTTCTGACACAGCAGAGCGTTAAGAGATGCACACAACACACGCACAGACACTGCACTCCCTATCCACCCTGTCTTGTCTGTGTTCCAGAACAGGACAGGACACAGAGGAGTTTCTGATGGACCCATCCTCTGTTTAAATCTTTCATGGACAGATGTCCACTGAGGTTTGCTGCACGCTGTTCTCAGGACATAGGCTGAGGCTAAACACACTCTTACTGTAGGTGGTCACTGCTATTGCACAATGCTTGTCCTTGTTCATCAGCCCCTCTCGGCCCCAGAAGAATGCCCTTTAATGGACGGGGCTGGCACCTGAAAGGCCCAAGAGCAAATACGAAGTAGCATCAGAAGAAGTTAAGGAGACATGAAAGACCATTTGTCATTTCCAATAACAGGCCATTTAATGACCACGATGACCAGTGTTATTTGTTTTGCGGCATGACTTATTTAGAGTTGTTGCTATGTGTCTCTGACCCCAGAGAAAAAGTTTCTTTCTAGGCACATGACAAGTGTGTGTTTGCCAAAGCATTATAAACAGATAAACCTCAGTATTTGTTAACGACACACCTACTATCTGAACAGTAGTGTCATTTTTATGGTAAAACCACGCGGATAGACACGGAGGAATTGTACAACGTCCCCCAACAATACTTAATTTAAAATCTTTTTTAATGTTTGTGTGTTGACTTGACTATGGTAAGTGCTGAGGTTTTTGGTGATGCTGTATGATATTTATTACTATTCCTCATCTTTTGTCCACCTCATTTATATATATGGAACAGCACAAAATATCATAAAACACCTTACAAAATAATGCAGTTGAATACAACTACGTACTGCAACCGAAAAATAATTAAAATGCAATATCAAAAAATGCTGTACCATTTTAGATTAGACTAGTGTACAGAAGTTTTTATTTTTCAGGTCAGTTAATGCATGTCAGAATTGTAAATATGTTCTTTAACTCTCACTTTAATCTGAAAGTGTATTCGCCAGAGTTAAAATTATAGATGACTGTCTAGATTATAGCGATTGAGTTTCTGATGCTTGGACCAAAAAATACTTGACTGAACACTTCTATTTTAATCAGGTTGAGTGGTGCCACGTTTACAAAACTGCGAGGTAAAACTTCCTGCTGGCTTCTCTATTTTTGCTGAATCTCTGTCTCATTTTGATAAACACCATCTAGATCCTAAGAAAACTCAACTCATTTAAAATTTGCATGAACTTCCACTTTATATAAAATACATCAAAGAGAAGGGCTGAGCTCTGTGATATGTGATATATGATCTGTATATTAGATGTCAGGAGTCAACTTTTCCATTCATAGCATGCCCTCAAGATATTTTTTGAAGATATTACTGACATCTGCCAGTAATCACATTTAAAAAAAAACAACACATAGACGTAAAAGAAGATAGAATTGCAGACCTATTTCTCCTTTGCTGTGTGGACAACTGCTTAGCAACACAACCCCAAATACATACAAACACACAGACTCAGACCCTCACACACAATGCACACTCCTATTTCTCCAGGGTTTAAGCTTTGATGTGACGCTGTCTTAAGCCTGCCAAGGAGACTGCATCAGGGTCTCAGCCAAGAGTCCTCACCTGCAGCTACAGACATCTTGTCAGGCCCCAAAGAAGTGTGTGTGCACACACACACACACACACACACACACATCACCCTGTGTGTGTGTGTCTCTCTCTCTCTCACTCACAAGCACTCATTAAAGGGCTCTGCCTTAGATCTTCTCCACTGTGTCAGTCCACTGATAAACTATTCGAAGCAATGTGTGTGTGTGAGAGAGAGAGTTTAATATGTATCATGCTGAATGACAGCGCTGTCTTTTCTCCCACACTATTGCCATTATAACCTTTTCTGAAGGTGATGGAGCAATTCTAAAGTTAAGGTGTGAAACATAATGTTCTTTGTCTACCTCAAGCATAAACAAACATGCACACACACAACCTCCAAATTTTAGATTCCCGATCTTCACCACCCAGTATAGACCTTTGAATTTAGTATCCTTTAAAGCTTCAGACACACACACACACACACACACACACGTACCTACATCCTATATGGGGCTCTACTGTATATCCCCTTTTCTAGGTACGTGGATCTGATATATAAAGTGCCTTGTGTAGCCCTGAGGACAGGACCGGACAGTGAAAGCAACACAGCTCAGCATGTTTGCTGCAAATCCAATTATTACTCCCCACCTTTGAATTCAGGAGCGGAGCAACAGAGTCCTAAAGCAATTATGAGACTTGGTGAAGGAAGGAGGGAGTTGCACACAGAGAAAGTGCAGGAGAAGATGAGAGAAATTGGCCAACAGGTTAATTCTGTATTGTTTTTAGTTCACAACAGCATCTCTGTGTCATTGGTACTGACTTATGAGGTATTAGGTTCACTTGTTCTGTCACTCTTATTCTCAATTTACCATTTAGGCATTTAAAGCCTCAAACTGTGATTGCAGTGGGGCATCCCACGTCGAAATGCCATCATCTTTGGGATAATAATAAATGTGAGTATGCATGTACATATGTACGAGTATATATAATGCAGAGGAATGCTATTATGGGTTTGTGAGCATGTGTGCGAAAAGGTGGGACAACCTTTGAGGAAATATACTCATGCTTATAACATGCAGATTTTGTTGTCACTGTTTCGGAGAGGTATTGTTATTAGTGTTGCTGTGGGATGCGTTTTACAAGCAGTGATGCTTTTTCTACATTTACATATATCAAAGTTTGGATTCAATGCATTTTTTAATTGTATTAGATTATACAGGCATACTCCAGTTACACTCATATGGCTTTTCTGTTCTGTTTCCTATACATTTTGCAACAAAGTCACCAGAATCATTGAGACAGGTTGCATTTCATTTTAATTGAGGTACAAATGTGGGCGGTTAGAATTAGAATGTTTTTTGTTTAGGAGGATCTCCAAGTAACTACACTTGCCTTAAACTCTGTCTGTCTGTTACCTTACTGGCCGCCCAACCAGTGGGCGGCTGTGGCTCAGTGGTAGAGTGGGTCGTCCCTCAATCAGAAGGTCGGGGGTTCGATGGGTCAACATGTCGAAGTGTCCTTGGGCAAGACACTGAACCCCAACTTGCTCCTGAAGCATGGCTTCAGTGTGTGAATGAGTATGAAAGAAAAGTCTCCTCCAAATTACATTCCTCCTGTATGAATGATGTGTGAATGGGTGAATGAGGATGTCATGTAAAGCGCTTTGAGTAGTTGAAATAACTAGAAAGGAGCTATACAAATACAGACCATTTACCTGACAGAGCGCTTTCATCAGCTTTCAACCAATAATTTGGAAGACATTATTACACAGATTCAATTATATATTAAACTTAATGTACACAACAAAGCAGACTAAAGGTAAGTAGGTAGGTATTTAATGGTAAAATTAGTCAATTTGAAGACCCCAATGTAATTTAATTGTAAATGTATATATAGTTCATACTGAAACATCTACATAACCATTGTTATATTTATTAATTTGGTTTGTTTGATTGTGTTACTTTAAATCCATAAACATTTAATCCTTTAAACGGTCACATTATTATCATTATATTCATATTATGAACCACATTGTTCTGCACATAGTCTGATCAAAGGTCAGTATCAAAATTGATCAAAACTGGCATTTCCAGTTGAGCAACATTTAATGAAAGAATTAGTCCAACAAACGGACTAATGCCATTTTACATGGAAAATCAAGCAGCAAGAGATAACAGATAACAGGGTAGCGATCAAAACTCTCCATAAGTCAAAGCAAAACCCACATGTGAGATTTTTTCATTTACACAGTCAGTAAGATGAACATCAAACCAACACACCCACACCATTATGGGAAAAATGCTACTTTAAGAAAGATGAAAAGTTGAAAAACAAAGCTGTTCATCAGTCACATTGCCTGAGTGTGTTAAAAGCGTGTACAAATATTTGTTTTAGTGTATGGAAACCAGAACTCCAGCATTAAAAAACGCACTTGGATCATATGTAAACCGTCATTTTTGCTGTTTTGGCATGCAACAACATACATATGAGGCTCAGTACTCTCTGGATGGGATTTTAAGGAACTGTCTTGTTAAATAACCTAGACTAAGTACAGAACAATGCCATTGTTGATTTAGCAATGATTTACTGTTAAGCCAAAGACAAAGCAGATTCCTCCACATAAACAATATTCCATGATCCCTATTCAAACGTGTAATACCAGAGGGACATAAAAGACAACTAGAGGTCTTATACAGTCAGAACTAACAACACCACCACATATTGCTTGTGCTGCATAATCCTGACAAGCAACCTTTTGATGATGATGAGACGATCATTGTTGTACAACCCGGAGATGCTTTGAAAGAGCGTCCTAATGCGTCTCCTTAAAATATTTGACTTGGCACCTTTTCCTCTTTGTGACTCTCCTCGTTGCATTTGCATATCAGTTGGGAGGTAGTGAGAGAAGACAGAGCATTTTAGAGAGATTGGCAGCACAGGTGCATCAGATCATCAATCACACTGACAGAGCTGAAATAAACAGAATGGAATGAAGATGCCACGGCCTGTTTGAGAGCCCAGGTATTTCTGCTTGCTTATCACTTCTGCTTAATCTGTCGCTGCTTTTCTTTTCTTTGTTTTTCTCCTCCCCTTCGCTCTCTTTCTCAAATTCACTGGATCTGCTATATGAGACAAAACATTTAATAGTTTTTTTTTGTTTTTTTTTCTTACTCTTAAGGCAGCTTTAGAGGCAGCATTAGATACCATACCAACTTATGTGCAAGGACAGTTAAAGTCAAAATCAAAGATGGGCTTTTTTTCTCCCTTTTTACTGTAGAAAGTCATTCTTGAGGTATGAGATGATTCTATATCTTATTACCACTGTTTCTATCAATTGTGATTAGCTGGTTAATCTCTTGCCTCCTTTCTTTTTGTCTGGCAAACAGATATGATCCTCCTTCAACTCTTATTCTAAGGAGAGCTCAAATTCCCTGTGCAGGAGAGGACTTCAGGCAACATACAGGAGCTAATTACTGCATATATATATATATACAGTATATATATATATATACTGTATATATATATATGTGTGTGTGTATGCAAAATGCTGGGTGTGTGCCTGCGGAAGTAAGCTGCAGACAATGTGTTGAGTTGTCAGTTCATCATTTTAATAGGTAGTGGTGGCCTATTTGTCTCTACAATTAAATTAAGAGTTTATGAGATCTATACCAGCCACAATATTTATTGAAAATAAGATTACAAAAGTCAAATCAAATGTAAGATCATTTGTATGGCAAAGGGTTTCTCTTGTCTTTTAAGCTGGCTTCAAGGCTAACGCTGTTAAAAAGTTGTATACCATAGGAATAAAAGTTCAGAAATTCAAAAGCCGACATGTGGCTGAGTATTAATAGCAAAGCTATAAAGATTAACAGTAATCAGTTTCCATAGACTTGGTTCAATGTTCTCACTGTTCTTTTGATACACACATACTTACTGTAAATACTGCAATTCCATGTTCAAGTTAGTTTCCAGCACAGGTCACTGCAAAGGCAAGGCTGCTAGCTCCATGCGTACCACTTACCGCAGAGAGCACTGGCATGTGTGTGTGCGTGTGAATGTTCAGGCTGATGGCTGGCAGCATTAAAGAGATGCGAATGCATATACAGTATATTTGTGCTTTTGCGAATATGTGTGTGGGAGTGTGTGTGCGTGTGTGCATGAGTGTGCGGCGCTGGGCTGGGCTGGCTGACTGCTGGGAGTCTCATAAAGCTCTCAGTTTGATGACCAACTGAGCAGTAAATTAATTAATCATCATTTTATGCCTCATCAAGCGCTTTGCCCTCACCTCGCCACGGGAGCCCGTCCCAATTAGCCAACAGTGGAGCCAATTGTTTTGTTTAGCTTAGGTATAAGAGAGAGAGGGAGATAAAGACAGAAAAAGAGACAACAGAAAGCGCACAAAAATCAGGAGACAGAGAGAGAGTCACGAATGAGTCAAGAGTGTCGATTGTAAAGTCGGCACAATGGTAAAATAATCAGTGTATTTCTGTGCGTGTGGATTCAAGCACATGTCTGTACATCAGCTTTATTGTTGTTTTCCCCTATTGTGCATGTTTGTGTGTGTGTGTGTGTGTGTGTGTGTGTGAGAGAGCGAGAGAGAGAGAGAGAGAAAGTGTGTGTGTGTGAACAAGGGGGAGGGCAGAGGAGGATCTGACAAGCTAATAAATATGTCATCTGTCTGTGTCAAGAGACTGCAGGCCTGCAGACCTGTAAGTAACAGAGACCCACTGGCCAAGACAGGTACACACAGAGAGAGGGAGAGAGAGAGAGAATGTGCTTCTGCAGCAACATCCTCAGTGACCTGCCCCCTACAGCTAGAGTAGTTTATTTAGAGCTGGGGCAGACACAGAAATGATGAGGCAGCGTGTGTGTGCAGGTCTGTGTGTAGGAATGTGAGTTGAGGTATGAATGTTTTCTCTAAATGTGTGATGTGAGGTTTAGTGAAGATGAAGAAACACGTTAAGATCATAAATGTAGCTTTATTTAAACGATTAAAGGTTCCCTCTATGTCATTCAGGACATTAATATAACATTACAGATCTATTTGCTCTGTAAAGATGCAGCGGAGTAATGTTGACCTGAGCAGAGAATGAAGTCGCACTCCCTCTGTGTGTGTTGTAATCTGAGCTTTTTCTTGGTCATGTGCGTGTTAGTGCATGTGAGGCTGTGAATTGTTCAGTGAGCAAATCTGTAACACAGTGAAACCAAGCTGAAAAACCAGGACGAATCAGAGCTGCTGCCCAGCGACAGACTTGGCTAAGCTACTTAACTAACACAGTAGCAAGAATGGTAAGAAGGCAGTGGTTGGGTTAGACTGGACAAGAGTGCATGAGAGACCCAGCTATGGAGCTGCGGCAGCAGGAGGTGGGAGAGGGGGGGGCGCATATTTGTTTCAGTTTGTTATAAGCTGCTGAGATATACTATAGAGAACCATTAGAGTAAGAGGATGGGAGTGAATTAATTAAAAATAAATGCAGTGTTTGTGTGTCTACATTGGAATTCGAGGGTTACTGACTAACTTGCATTACCTCACGTAAATCATCAAACAGGTGTAAGTATCTACAGTGAGGGGATGGCAGTTTTAACAGCTTCCTACTTATTGATCATCACCACACAAGAAACACAATAAATGGCAAAAAGTTGACCCTGATATTTTATTCTTGACAAAAAACTGATGAAATTCCTGTTCCAAAATCCTCTTGCCATTAAACACATAAAATACATCTGGGACACTGTGGAAGATTTTTTTGTCAAGAGTAGGTTTTAATTGGTCCTAATTCCCTTAAATTACAAATAATAAATTAGATAAGATAGAATAAGATAGATAGATAAGAAATAATTACCTACATTTTTTTTTAAGGCAGTGGTAAATATAGTGAAGGGGAAAAAAGCTATTACAGAGCATCGTCAAGATGGTGTACAACAAGGACAGATGTCCCACAGTCTAGTGGGACTCAGAGCGGCCAATTCCAGGTAATCAATTATATTTTCACAATAAAAAAGTAGGACCCATCATGTAAAGTCTTGTCTTGAACCATGGGAATGCTCCCAGCAGGCCTGCAAGATGACACCACATCATTTTATCAGGTCTCTGTGCAGGCGGGAGCTCCTGGTCCCAGTCTGATGTGAGGGAAGAGGCCTGTTTAAAAAAAAACCTGATTGTCACTACACATTTTAGTAATGGGTGACAGAGAGGCAGACAAGATGACATTGTGGCAGTGCAGCCAGGAGGAAGCCAGCAGCCACGCCAGGGGCAGGGACGGAGGGACGGATCAGCAGATGTTGTTCTTCACCCATTGGTGGTGGGGGTTGACTGTGTGTGGGCTTGTGTGAGTATAGCCTATATGTGCGTGTATGTTTGAAGAGTCACAGGGTGGAGGTGGTACATGGGTGTGTACGAGTGAGCTTGTATGTAAACTGTGTGTTTGTGTGCATGTGATAATGTGTCTGTGCACATATGTGTGTGTGTGTCCCAGTGTGCGTGCACGTCACTGTGCATATGCATGTGTGTATTTGTGCATCTGCAAAGTGAGAGGCACCTACAAAAGGTATCTGGCAAGGAGAGCCAAAACAACAAAGGTAACCTTGCCTCTAGTGATGCACTCTGTGTTCAGCCGCTGTAGCGAAGGAAAGTATGATGTGTGTGTGAGTTTTCATAACCTATTGTGTGTTTGTGTGCGTTTATGTCCTTTTTTTTTTATTTCTGTGTATGTACGACTTTTGAAGTGATACCCAGATGTACTTAAGGATTAAACTAGTATTGACACCATGATGGGCAAAGTGAAAACCCCAGGTGTAAATGACCCCATTTACACCTGGCATCACAAGCAATCCGTATCTGGGTATTCCCTATCCTATAAGGACACATACTAATACAAGGCTAGTTAATGCCTTGTGATCTGAATCAATCAGACATAAATGGAGCGTGTTCTTAAGGAAAAAAGCCACCCACTAAGTTGAAAGGCCGCTTTAGTCTGCTTCTTCTTGGTAGTTTACGTTAACAAAGCTCAGCAAAAGCTACCTGCGACCTGCCGTGAGACTGCAGATGAAAACTGGCTTCAAGTTAACTCTGGTACAATTCATCACGTGGTAAAATGTATGTTTAACATTGTACATGGTCCCTTAAAAATAAGATGAAAATGAAAACTATTCCTCACAGAACAGTTTCAGGGAGTTCCACCATCTGTCCTCTGTGGTCAACAACTGAGGCTCATGAGAGATGTGAACCACATTTCCTGGAAGTACCTGCACCCAAAGTGCAGTAAAGAACAGCCTCCAGTATGGTGCCACTACAATAAGTGGAATCAGCTAGTGCAATCTCTTTGTATCATTTGACATTATTTTGTTGTTTGACCGGCGTTGAGTTCAATGCACGTGCAAAACTTACTAGAAAGCAGGGAGAAAATCATCCTGGTGTAAGTAAGTAATCGAATTATTCAATTGATATATGGTACCTGCACCGCAGTTAGGATTGGTGCAGGATAGATGCATGGCAATGTATTTGCGAAATAGCAGTGGGTAGGAGCAAGTACATACACAATCTTTCTCATTAGCCATCACTGTAGCACAGTTACAGTCAGCCTGAGATAGAGTCACAGTAGATGAATCTGACTCTGACATTAACAGCACTGTCTCTACCTATCTATCTGCATTGTCATAGCCTTGAAGCAGATCTTACAATTGACCCAGATGTATTTCAGGAAGCATATTGGCTAAAGACATCACACCATAACACCTCTGTAATTTGGGCCACACAGTGTTTCTAATAAGACCCACAACATACTACAGAATACAGAATACAGAATATAACATACTACAAACACAGAAACAGTTCTGCAGTCACATGAAAAACCGATGCTTCCAGTTATGTCGTGCTCTTTTTTTTGTTTGTTTACTTGTTCTTGCATTTGATTTTATTCATTCATGGTCTTTGGCTTAATTTCAAATAGACACTTGTTTTTGGCATCACATGAAAAGCTTTATGTAAACAAAGAAACATTCTACTGATGTATGTGACCCTTCAATTAAGAAAATACCAACCTCTAAATGGGGCCAAAAGGAACATTTGAAGATCAGATATATCGTTATACTGCAGCAATCTTTCTCTTGTGTGTTCGTGACAGAGCTGAAGCCTGTACTCGTGTGTTGATGTGCGTTATTAAGCCCTTGGTTTTGGGTGATGCCTTTAAATGATTTTGGATGGCAATCACAGTAAATTCAGTGTATGATGTGAGTTTTATGATCATCTCAAGTGCATCAGAGTAAGTTTAAAATGGTGCAATTAACTCCAGACTCCTTCCTGTCAGGCTCTTTTTTTCTCTATCATCATGAGTGAAGTTTTGATTTCAGAGAGGTATAACCTAACCCTCATCAAAATCCTGAATATCACTGAAGTGCTCGAGAAACAGATCTGCTGCAGATCACATGGCCTTGAAAAATCATTTAAGAAATATGGTAAAAGAAAATGACACCTGACAGTTCACTAATTGGCCATTTTTGATTTCAAAGAGCCCCACTCAAGCTCGCCCCACTCATCTTCCTCTCATGAAGATTCTGATTGACAGCTGGTTTGAGATGGAAGTGTGGGAACCGCTCCTCTCACATCCTTTTTATGTTTCTGTTATCGCCTTGAGAATTTTCTCCTGCTAGAGATAAATTTACTGTGGGAAAAAAAAAAAAAAGTGTCTTCACCATCTGAGCTTATCTTTCCATCAAATATCCTGCAGAAGTGTTGGTGGTAGAGCGTGTGCAGGTGGGGAGGTTATCAAACTCTGGGTGTGAGGCAATGTTCGACACAGTCAAACTACCCTGATGCCCTGCGTAGTGATTTGTCAAAATGAATTGTGGTCAAGAATCTTATTAATAACTTTACAGGGAAAAAAGAAGTCACTGCTCTGTCATGTCTCTACTTGTTCTCTATGTCTTTCTCTCATCTCTTATCTGCTGTTCTCCTTCTGCGACTACGAAGGAATCAATAGGGAAAGCTTTCACTTTGATTCACCTTTGTCATCCATTGTGTTGTCTTTAAAAACTGTACGTTCTTTAGTCCATCAAATTACTTTGCAGTGAATGAAACCAATACATATTTTTCCCCTCTTCCTCTACATGTCTCCGTCTTTCTTCTCTCGCCAGGCCACTGTGGTGGTTTTAAAGTACGTCTCGATGAAATGCGCTGAATTCCCTTGCAGGCAAAAAACACCATCTCAGCTGTAGGGCTTTGATAAATCGCTGGCCAGGTGCTGCTCCAATTTGTCTTCATCATTAATTTTTACTGGGCTGTAACCTATCTGTCATTGAGCAGAACCCCTAAGCAGAGGTTTTGATGTGTTCACATGTGTGTGCACTTGCTTAAACCTTCCATTAATTGAAAGGGCCTGAGGCGGTTGGAAGAAAAGTCAACTAGAAACACCTTCTTTTTTTTTCTGTTTTAGTACTCTTATGTGTGTATTTTAAGCGTTAATCGTGGAGGGTAACATCTGTACAGTCATGATTTAGTCACCTTAAGCATAACAGTCACATCCGTATCATTGTTACACTTGATCAGTAGTGAGGGAACTTTAAGGTCTTGGTTTGCCTGAAGAAATTGGCACATTTTCAACACAAACTTCAGACAAAGTATTGTACCTATGCATGTCCTGTGTTAGTGTGTGTGTGACACAGGGTGACTACATTTTGTACTTTCTTAGTGTATTTCAAACCTGACTTGCAGGAATTCTATACCCTTTTGGCAGGCACCTCAAGTTTGGGAGAAAGAGTTCTAACAATTCATGTTCAAAGCCAGTGAGTGATCTATTGCATAATCAACCATGAATGCGCTTGCAGCGGGTGGAGGCATGTGTTATGGGATGAATTAAGGTAATGTCAACTCAGGTGCTTATAATGAAGCTGATGTAATTCAACATGATCTCAAATTTTAAATGTGTGCATGTGTCACACCTCCAAGGGTTTCTGTGAGTGTATCTGTGTTTGTGCATCACATGAAAGACGTGGTGTGTGAGGAGGAAGACAAGGAGATAGAGATGGAGGAGGACAATGGGACGGTAAACGATTAGTGTCTCTCTCACACACACACACACACACACACACACACACACACATACACTACTTAATGCATGCCTGCAGACACACTTCTGGGTAGCCAGGACTCTATGTTATCTGCCCCAGCCTGCAGATACTTAGGAAAACCTAATTCCCTAGGTTGCGTGTGCATATGTGTGTGTGTGTGTGTGTGTGTGTGTGTGTGTGTGTGCTCATGTGTCAAGTAAAGGCAGAGAGGATTTAAACAGCGTCCTTCACCATCTGTATTGTAGAGCACACATGTGGTAATTGACAGTGGAGAAGCAGCATAGAAAGACAGAGAAGGGTGAAGGGGGTGGGTTGGCACATGGGACACTGGATGGATATTTTCTCAGGCTGGTTTTGTGTGTGAAGACAAGAAACACAGATATCATCCACGCTATTCCCAGGGCCGGTAACAAAGTCTGACATCACGGGCTTAACGCAGAAAAATGAAAATAGATATTCCTGAAATTGCCTTTCTGAAACAGGCCCTTGCTAAAACTACTTGTCCCAGTCTTTTGGTGAGGAGCATGGGACAGGTAGTGTGTTAACACATAAAGGCGCCCCTGGCATTTTGCGCTGCAGTGCACTCCAGCCCAAAGTGGCTCTTCTTCATGTATAATCAGGTTGACAGTGATCTTGGAATATGTATCTTAAAAAATGAAAAAAAAAACCCTTTAACAGCTTTTGACTGTTACACCCCAACATGTTAAACCTGGAGGGGAAGAGCTCCGTTTGAACTTTGACCTGTTAAACCCCACGTCTGTGAATATGTCATAAATATTAAAAATTAAAAACACCACACCACGGTGTGGTTTGATGATCAAAGCTGAATGCTCATGACATACAGGAATATCAATTATATAGTATACATGCAAACATTATCAAACAGGCGACAGGGCAATATATGAAGATTTTAAACAAAGACGGTCTTCCACTGGTCTGTTAATCAGCAGTGACGGTTAATGAAGTTTTAATTTACACCTAATCAGATCTTGTAAGCCATGCCCAGTCGCCTCGGACTCTAACGCAGGCAGGGGGACCAAAAGACTGACTCTTCAGAGACCACCTCTCCACTCTCATTAGTGTTCAGAGGTCTCCGCTCCTCCTTGTTGGCACAGGATTCTTCAAATGTATGCTTTGAATAAGCCAGCATGTAATTTAACTGTTATTTCAATGTCAGATCCTCTTTGTTACATGGTTAACAAATGAGACTGACAGGGAAAATGGGAAAATAGGAGAGAGGCTGTACATGTAAGGCCATCAGATGGATTTGGAACGTCAAATGTTTGCATTGAAACCAGATGGGTTACTTATAATTTATAGGTCTTTACTTTCCACACACATTATTCTCCTGATGTTTGACCGTTAATGCAGGAACGTCAAATGGCACTAGAATACAGGAAGGGCTGGATGACTGAGCAGCCTAAGTCAGCTACCCTTTCCTGTAACAGAGTAGAATTATATTATGACTCATGATCACAATATTCTATACAAATATGAAAATATGATGAAAGGAAAAAACAAAATAGGAAAACGTCATAGGCAGCAAACATGAATCTCCATCATCATCATTGTGTTCAATTAAACGTTACCAAGAATTTTGGATCATTCAGAGTATTTTAGTAGACTTATACAGCACTTTGTGTCTTCACACCCTTTAAAGTACACTTAAGTCATATAATCATAATGTGCTCTCACAATATTGGGCTGGTTAAAAATGATAAAAGCCAAATGATGGAGAGAGATTTCTCGGCAAGAAACTCAACAACTTTTGCAGTTCCTTCATGGAAATACCAAATTCTCCATTCAGCCATGATAGCCGAAACTGGCAGGTTTCTTTTAACTGTATTTCACCCACTTCTAATAGTGAACAAGACAGTGTGTTACTGAATGTTATGAATCCTTCAAAATATCTTGTCATCTGTAGCATTGCAGCTAGCTGTGTGTCACATCATGCATATTCCACGACGGAAAATGCTTTCAATTCTTTGAAGTGAAGGTCTTTATTTTTATATACACAGTTTCAGACTTCTAAAGCTTTGGTGAGACACATGGTGAAGAAAGGCTTTTTTTTTTTTTTTCTCTCTATCACGTATCATATTTACCACCAAGCAGGCCTGAAACAAGTTGGTGTGTGTTGTGAGACGATACTCATTTTCTTACTCCCACTTTCTCCCCCTTGTTTCATCTTCTTAATCTTTCTCTCTTACACAAACACACACCGGCACACTAACCCGTATCCCAACATTAATTATCACACCTAGATCGACTTCTATGAACATTACCGCTGACACCTCATTTGCTGGGAAAAATAAATATTATCTTGTTGGAGCGGTTTCTTCCCCAACGACCACAAAGTGAGCCTGAGTTTGAGTTGTTTTCATTTGGCACAATAAACACTTAAGAGCGTCTTACTATCAACCTGGCAGGCAAATAACAAAGATGGGCTAAAAAGATTGAAGTCAGGTGAAGGCATTTCACTCGAGGTTGCACTGACATGCTTTTAATTAAAGCTTTCCCACACGTCTCTGTTCCAAAGACCCGTGAGGCAAAATGAATCATTATATGCTATGTGCGTGTGTATAAAAGTGGGAATGTTGGACTGCGAAAGGCGTTATTTCATATTTTATAGTGTTTGACAGTAATGCAGAGAATTTATACAACCAGGTAAAGAGAGAGCATCATTACTGGAAGAAAATGCTTTATAAAATGCTGAACTCACAATGGGTTGCAAAAACAACATAAAGCACATTTTGCATGGCCAAGCAAACTGTTCAGCTATAATAAAATGAATAATTAGTCCCAAAATGCTACATGTTTATTTTTCCTTACAATTTTATTATTTATTATTATCTATTTGAGTGTGTGTTGGTCTGTGCATTACACAGCACCAGAGTGGCATCAAAAAGAGGCTGAGTGACATATTTGAATGACAAAGTAGGCTGGCAAAGTATAAATATGAAGCCTAACCTTTAAACAGCATGCAGGAGTACAGTATTCCACATTGTGAATACTACTTTGATTGAAAAAAATCTACATTAGTGTTAGGGAAAAGTGATTAAAAATAGAGTTACTCCTCTGTAAGTGTGCATTCTCATCTATAAAACAACCCCCTTCCCTCGTCCCAGTCACCTACGCTAGAATAACAGCGTGTATCTTCCCTTGATATTCGATCTGCTCTGTGGGCTCTCTTGCTGATTTTTGGTCTCCTCTCAGATGTGATTCAGCGGATCATATAAGTCATACCCCTCATAGGCCAAATGTCCTAACTGCATACTTTCTCATGAGAGGGAGAACTCAATCTGTGTGTAGTGTGAAATCCACGATATGTCTTTGCAGTCCCATCAGCTGTGCCGTTCATTCACATACTGTATTGTTGACTCAAAATAAAGACGGTTTGGTTTCACTCTTCGAAAAGAACGAGGAGAGCTATTAGATCAGATTCCAGTTAAGATACCGTCAACTGCAAAGTGTATTTTGTCACATTTGTGGTCTTTGTGTGTTGGTAGAGGAGGATGGTTTTGAAATGAAATAGAATATAATTCAGTTTCTTAGGGGTGGGCTGAGGGAGGGAGAATGTATAGCCTACCAGTGTGGTTGAAATTTGTTTTTGTCCTGGCAACTTTCCCACTGGGAGAATGTCTGCTACTGTGGGAGCTTATTATCCTCCACCACTACATGGCGCCTGTGTTTAAATCTTTTTCTCAGCTCGTACAAAACTTCACTCAACCAACCAGGCCACCAACCATGCACAGCTGCATGTCAATCCACGATTAGCTTGAGATTTTATAAGGTTTACTTTAAGTCAGGTTATAGAGCCAACACTGTCACAAGGTCTATGTTTCATACAGTGCTTGTTCTGCTAGTGTTTCATGCATGGTAGATATGAGCACAGTAGTGATGCATTGTCTGGTTACTTCACTGCTACATTTAAGAAATATCAACTATACTAATAATTCCCTGCCTTTTGATGTAACATTATTTCTGACAATAAAATAAAAGACTGAAAAAAAGGCAAACATTAAGGCATCTAGCAGAAACCATACTCACAGAAGACTAAGAACAACCATGGAAACTGAGAAACAAAGAAATAAGACATTATTTCAGTTTTTCAATGTTAACAGTATCATCAGATCATCAGAAATAGAAAAATGTTGCGCTATGTAGTCTGAAATATCAAAACTACTTTTGCAAAGAAAAAAAACCTTTGATAATAAACATAGCTTTAGAACAGTTGATGAGGCATCTCTTTCTCTTTCTCTTTCTCTCTCTCTCTGTCTCTCTCTCCCTCTCTCTCTCCCTCTCTCTCTCCCTCTCTCTTGACTTCTGCTCATTCAAACAGAAGTAACAGCAACTGCCAGCAACACATTTTGACATCTGCTGTTGGTGGCAGTATTTCATGACAAACATCCACACTGCCTGTCTACATCCACATTTGACACGAATGTGTAGCCGTCATCATCGCTTCCACAAAGCAGCTACAGGCCGGTAAGCCGCATATCCTATTTTTGACCATAGCCGATAATTCTTGCAAAAACCAGAGAGTCAATATTTTATCACAGGGGTACAGCAAACACATGCAGATGCATTGTTGGTGTGTTTTCCTCTTAAATATTGATTCCTAAGCCACTCAGCCATCTGGTCTGTGGAGTATATTCTGCATAAAACACACACGCACACATGCACTTGCGCACACACACACACACACACACACACACACACACACACAGGTGCATGCAGACACATACAGTGCCACATGTGCAAATGTATTCTCTCTGACATATTAAGATGAGCACACACACATAAATGTGCACAGACACATGAAAATGATTCATTCTCACCAGCATGCACATTAAGACACACAAGGACATGTACACACACGCGCACACACACTTAGACTAGCCTCACACATGTCCTTGCTCAAAGGGAAGGAGGCTTCCTTCCAAAAATGAGTATAAAACACATGAAAAAAAAACTGTCCTGGACTACAAATTTCATTTTACGTGTCCATTCTAAACCACAGACATGCTGCCTGCAACAATCACCCTGTTCCACTCATTTCCCTCTTTGTCTGTGTGTCACCACAGAAGTGCCGTTGGACAGCTTGAAGCTGCAGATGTTGCTACAGCACCTCCTTCTTCCCATAGAAGAAGTTTTTTTTTTTTTCGTCAGCGTAATTGTATTAGAATGCACCTCCAATCCTCTGTAACAGAAAGATGTAAGCCGCTTCGCTTGCTTGTGGAGGGATCAACAGTCTCTCCTTTAAAAAAGCTTTGCAAAGCTATGTGTGTGTGTGTGCGCGCGTGTGCACATATACATGTGCATGCACAGTTGTATGTTAGACACACACTGCTTGACCTCATACACAAACACACACACACACATACAATCACAGAGTATAAGCAGAACCACCTCTGTGTAGTGTGATTAGGTATAGCTGTTGCTGAATTGTGCTGAGCACAGCCAGGGCATTGCTGAGGATTGGGTTGCCGTGTCTCCACAGAGAAAGAGGGAGAGAGAACACACACAGACACACACACACACACACACACACACAAAACCACACACACACACACACACACACACACACACACACACACACACACACACACACACAGAGCCTGTCTGTCTCCACCTTGTCTTTAGCCAGTCGCCAGGAAGCAGCTGGCCTGAATATCTGAGTGCCTTTAATGAATTGAAATCTTTTGGGTGTGAGGATTCAGTGATTAAATGCAATAAGACTAATATTCCTGGGTGGTTTGGGAGTCGAAAGAGGATTGTCCTCAGAGAGGGAGAGAGAGAGAGAGAGAGAGGAAGAGTGAAGAGTGCACTTGGCAAAGTGCAGTCTCCTTATTCTCCCCCTCTACCCACCCCACCTCTTAGGGAATAACCCTATTTGGAGCAGAGGAGTACAATTGGAGCTTTCGAAGAGGGAAAGCAGGGAGGGGGAGACGTTTGCTGGTGGAGGTGGAGAGCAGTTGTGATTATGGCTTGAAGATTATGTTTCATATAGATTGTGATGGAGACAAACTGAGGAAATTTGGGTTTTACCTTCCAAAACGTGTACATTAAAAAGTGACAAAGGTTAATGATTTAAAGCACTTTGGATTGCCTGGTTGTGGAAAGCTGGTATACAAATAAAAGTGCCTTGCCTTCCCTTACCTTATGTCTTGTTCAAATGTCACCTTTGGTTGGCATCTGGGGTGCACACAGGTAAAACATTCAGCCTCACCCACAACCACATTATTGCCTCCTTTTCATTGTGGGAAGCCAGTGAGGGATCGCCTGTTATAAAAGAAGTGGAGGGCTGCTGGAGAAGACACATTGCAGTCTACAGCCTCCCAATAAACCACCAAGTGAATTAGCTGGAAACAAGAACTGCAGTACTAAAGGACCTTACCAGTCCAGTGAGGGAAAACAGGTGTCATCTGTTAATATTCAACATGTTCAATTTTTAATTTCAATTTTATCAAAAAAGACATAAAATTTCCTCATTTGCATTCAACAGCCATATGACTCTAAAATAGCCCTATATCCCAAGGAATTAAGTCAGTCTCCTCAACTCACTATTTATGCCCAGTGCCAATTCAGGAAGTAGTCTGGCCTTTTTGTAGCACGGCGGAAAGATGGTGGAGGTCAGGGTGGAGGATGGGCATGTTGCACGTCAGACTATCATGCAGGAGACCAGATTCTTCGTGTCATGATATTGTTTGTATGAATTTCCGGTTAAATAAAAGGGATATTCATTTTTTGCATTTCTATCAGCCCTAAAGTGTTTTTGTTGTTCCTCCCTAACCCTAACCATACCCTGATCTTAACCCTTAGACATTAACCATATTTCATTTGCATTAATCGCAGTCTCTCTCTAACTCAACCATACCATACTTGCTAAGTGCAGTGTCTATGCACTGAAGGGGATTGCATACAATTGCGTTGTACTTTTGTATAATAACAATAAAGATTCCTGATTCCTGATAAGTTTGAATTGTAGTACTTTGAAACTGTAGAAACATGGTGGCATTGAACGAATCCTGGGTTTTGCAGCCAGTGTTGTCATTCTTGTCTTACAATAGGTGGGTCCTGAAAACATCACTCATATGAAAATGTCAACATGGACTGGCATGGAACGTAACATGATAATTGTCTAACATTTGGATTCACATTAAAGAAAATGCATCCGGTCTGTCTGTTATTCAGGTCATATCTTACAGTCAAAGCAACTGAACTTGCTCTTTGGTCTTGAAGATTTGAAGAGGCTTCTTCAGCTGCCTTTGCTTTATTACATCTCAATATAATTTGAAGTGATGCAACATGTTTGAAAAGTATTCCTAAAATTAACATTTTGGCAGATATAGTGCCTCGAACTGTGCCTCAAGGCATGTCTTTGAGGTTATTTTCGTTAAACCAGCATCTTGGGTCACAGTTGTTCTTCAATACATTTACATTTAATGCTGTTTGATTTGCATGCTACCCCATTACTCAGTGAAAGTAGCTTAGGTTGAAAGCTGTAGAATCAAGTGAAAAGTCATGACACTAAAGTGTATGCTTAAAGCAAAGCTTCATTTAATTAGCCGACAAGTCTGACAGATACTATTTAACATGAATCACTTCCCTGATATGTCTCACAGAGTACGTGATGGAAAAAAAGGTTCTGTGCAGACATGTCGAGCTCATTTATAAAACACTCCAGACAGACAGGAGGAGAAAACCACGTTTCCTCATGTCTGCCTCATCCACTTGTTGGGCTCAGTGATCTTAAAAGCTGACAGTTCGCAATTCAAGATGGAGGTTTAACTGAGTGTTAACTGCACTTAGACGCAGATCACAGCATTGGAGAGAGGCAGTCGCATACTATGGATGGACAGAATACATGGAAACACAGACTCCTTTCACACACAACTGCGGCAATACTGCCTAGATGGAAAAAAAAAAGTGAACAATATGTAGTCACTCGGCATTAAATCACATCCAGGGTTTTGAATAAATTATGCAAAGCAATACACATAAAATAGATGTTGAAAGATTCAGTGTTATGCAAGGTTTTCAGGATCTTGCAGGATGTAACTACTTTCTTTCGGTTCTATTTACACATTTGATATATTTTATAATAAAAATCAAATGGTTATTTATGCATTTACTGTGTAGGAGAAGTCACTCAAACCTCATGATTTAACCTCATGAGGTTTTTGTACTGTATTGTATTGTATTGTAATTTGTAGATAAACACTGCACTATTATTCTTGGTCCACAATCTTGATTAGGTCTATCACTAACATGAAATAATACCCTAACTGCTCTATGTGTGTGTGTGTGTTTTGTTGTGAATGCACCTGCACATGCCATACCTGCCCTCGCACGTACAGTTATGCACACGGGTTTCATTGTCTGCTCAACAATACGTTTAAATGCCGTATATGCACATCTCTAACGCAGAGAGACTCTTTCTAGGTTCGTGTATGCGTGTAATGCATGACTGTACTGAGCAGATTCATGTGTGCTGTAATGTGAGTGTGTGACATAATGATGGAGAGGGGGACAGCAGTAACTCTTATGTAACAGTAGCATCCTTTTACTATTCTTAACTTAAGCCTCGTGTCACCACTCTGCCATTCATAGTTTCTCCTGCATTGCATAATGCCTGCATTGTGTAATCTCTTATTCCATAAATGTCATTCTAATATCATAAAATTGTAACATCTGAGCAATACATAAATAAGTAACAGCAGCAACAGAGCAACCATACCAGAAGGACAAACATAAGTGTACAAGTACACATGTAAACACAAACAAACAGACACACCTATGATGCATTGTGTGTTTGCATAGTAGTGAATAATATGTGCACAAAACACTGAAAATACACACACTCACACACACACTGTATGGCTTTTGCACCTCACCTTTTAAATTCACCTTTACAGGAGTTTTCACGGCCGCCTCCAACACCGGCTTGCAGTTTTTGCCTGATTTACAGCCCAGAGGTGCAGCCCACTACTCTGAAGTGTTTACTCACCGCAGGCATTAAACATAACTGTCAATTAGGAGTGGAAGTCAGGACTCCTAATGGCCTTGTTTCAACTGTTGTGTGGACAAGCATTAGCGTCTCTCAGTCTGAGAGAGACTGTGTGTGTGAGGTTCAGCATGTATGCGTTTCTTTGTGTGCGTGCATGACTGTGTCAAAATCCTGCACAGCTTACTCCCCTTGATCATCCAGAGCAGTGAACATTTCACCTGACACCTTTACGAGAGGACAGGACCCTGGACTCATTTTTAAAGTCCCCCGTTCACTTTGATGTGAGTTATTAAACACACCTGCACCTGATTTGTACGTCGCTCTCTTTCGTCTCTCACTCTCCCCTGAATATCATTGCTACTTACGGTTAAGTCTGAACATTAGCAGTATTTATGGTAAGTTTTAATGAGTGGATTTGCCATGAATGATATAAGGGTGTGAGAAAGGGTGGTATTAGAGAAAGGCTCAGTCGAAGGGTAAAGGTGCTTTTTATACTGTTTTGCTCATTTATTCTCTTTTTTTTTATCTACTAAAGGACTACAAACAGGCTATGGAAAATGATTGGACTTGCGGCTGATATCGTTGTTGATACAATACTTATTTCAACTGGATAACAGACATTTCTTGTGGTTCTTATCCCAGAAGAACCTTTGAAAACAGTTTTTCTTTTACAGTTTTCTCTTAATGGATTGTCCATTGAGTCACCTGTATTACATCCTAGATTAAAGGACGGGCTAATTAATCTATCTTGTGTCTGCCCACGAGAGACATTAGTGGAAGTCTTTTCATACAGGCTGTCAAATGATATGTAAGCTGAATTTCAGTGTCATTTTTCTTTTAAAGTCTACTGGTCTCACTTAACATCCCACCCCATTATAAGCACCACAATTACTGTTTGTGAAACACAACAAAACCCTCTATTACTATAATAAAACTTTAGCTGCATTAACTTACTGTTGGGGCGGCACGCAGGTGTGCGTCAGAGATTAATGTCTAAAGCATTTTGGAGGAGAAAGGGTTGATGGGAGGATAAAGGATACAAAGAGCTCGTGAATTATCTGCATATACGAGCTGCTTATTTGATCAACGATAAGGGGAATGAGTCCACTTGCTCTCCAGTCTACGCTCACATGAAGCCAATGAGCCCTGCGATACCATCAATTTAGCTTTCAATGACAACTAGTCCTTAGCATGGATGAACACACCCTCTTCGGTAAGCTATATGATAGGATTATGACTGTGTTTGATATGCAATGCATGGAATTAAAGAATATCTGGATACGTTTAAATTGTTCCCACCTAAAAAATAGATTTGGCAAAATAGTAAATTCTCTGTTTTTCCCTCCAGAATCAATATCTTGGCTGTCAAGGGCAGCCGGCTTTCTTCTACTAATAGTTACTACTAGCAAAGAGAAGGCTCTGCAAACAGTGACGGAAATGCCTTTGTACAATTGTGACTAATTGTGGCATAAATTCACAATCGTTTCATAACGGGCTTCACAGCTTGAGGTTTGTCATGTGCAATGGACGCCGTGCTCCCATTTTCACCTGCCATTGCTCTCAATCAAACAAAGAGGTGGGGTGGAAGTTTCTTTTCATGTGTTCAAAGGCGACCGGTTGCTGAGCAGTTTTTTTTTTTAACAGAAACAATAACTCTTTTTATTGAGAACAAATGTTGACATTTGGAGGGTGCAGCAGCGGGTGAGAGAAAGGGAGGGAGAGTGAGTGAGAGACAGACAGAGAAAGAGAGAGAGAGAGAGAGAGAGAGAGAGAGAGAGAGGTAGGGCCCCTGTGTGCTTTGGAAAGTGCCTCTGGTGCTATTTGACAACAGTGCTGAGTCCTCGGGAGAGCCCACCTGAGAATAAAGCATGCATTTCAATAAATCAACTCCTAATGAAAGCATTTGGGCAGATGAAGAAGAAGCTGGCCAGGGGCTATGGCATGCATGACTTCCATATAGGTCGCTGCCAGTAAAGGTACATAGAAAGGTGGGCGAAATAAATCAGGCAGTGGTGATCAAAAGGTGAACAACACCCGATTTGAACAAAAAAACATGGCTTCAAAAAAACCCATTACTGAATATTTCGTTTTTTCCTTAAAAGACTCTGCTTTAATAACGTTTATGACAGTGTGACACTATTCACTGCAAAGTACACCATGCATTTATGTCACAAAGACTTCTGTCAGCCTGAAAGGTGGGTTAACTGAGTTTAGGTGGGTTTACCCTCCACTGCATCCCTGGTGGCAGCCAAATATTTCTTCTTTGGATGAGGCAGACGAGGGGAGGGGGGGCGGCGGGGAGGAAAACCAAGGTGAAAGGGAGTCCCTTGAGATTTGGACAACACTCAAGCTCAAATTCAACTGGAAAATGAAGGATTAGCTTTTAGTCTGGCTGGGAGCGATGACTGAGGCCTCTTCTTGGAGGATGGGAATATTATATATTTGATATTTGAGTATCTCATACTGAATAAGGCTACAACAGTGGGTGACACAAATGTTGGCTCTCTAAATCATAAACATGAATTTAAAAAAAAAAAATCTAAATGATGTGTAAAATGCTTGTACAATAATAACAATAGCAAAACCAAATAGTGATAATATAATGATAATAATGGTTAATTTCCTTAAACCTACGTGTTTTTTTTTTCTTCCCTAAATTGTTTAATTAGCTGTGTCCTACAGTCGCTGTAATAACCAAGCCATGATGAAAAGCAGAGGAAAGCCTGTCCGATTAGGGCCCATCACACAGCCCATTGGAGCTGGCAGATGCTTAGATAGACTTTTATGGATTGCTCAATGCCGTGCCGTAATGAAGCAGGCAGGGCTGACCCATCCTGAACCAGGCTAAAAAGCTCCAGGGACGGGCCCCGCTGGGAGCCCATAATGCCCAGTGCGTCCCACGGCTGTATTAATCACATTGAAAAATAAGTGTGTGGCACTGCGAGGGGAGAGGGGGAGAGGGGGGGAGAAAAATGAAATAAGTATGTCGTTTATCCCAATCAAGGTCGTGAATATGTGGCCGAGGGTGATTCTCTGACCAGAATGAGGCCCTAAAAGAAAATGATGGTCCATTTAGAAAGAATGGATCGTGCAATCTGTGAAAACTAATAATGTTTATGAAAAGCGAGATTCATCAAACATTTCCCATCTGCGTTTGACTGACGAAATAAAAGAACAATGAGCAGAGTGAATAAAAAATGCCTCAGTGGGTAAATACAGGTCTGTTATTAATAAAAGAATGACTCCCCAAGATTGACGTAATAGTTGGGAAAACAGTTTAATATTTTCTCCTTTGAATAATGAATATCATATCCCGCCAGTACATCAATACCAGCGCGTCTTATTTTATTTACATTCAAAGATATAAATTAGTAAAAGTTCTCCTGATAACAAGATTGTGTAGCGTTTTCCCAAATGCGTTTCAAATAAAAACCGTCCATAATATATATATTTACAAAACAAACAGACGATGTCAGTTTCCCATTTTTTTGCAATACAACTTGCATAAATTATAGGCATCATTTCGCCATCATTTAAAAAAATAAATATCAAATGTAGGCTATTCCACTTTGAAGTCCTCAAGTTCACTTCAGTTCCGTCCCAAGACACCTCCTTTTACAAATACGGTTTCACAGAAAGGCCAAATTATGTTCTTCCACACGTAAATATATACTAAAATAATATACCGTGGCAAATAAGCAAACTATAGGAACCTGAGAAATAACATGTAAATCACATATAATGGGAGATCTTTTTTTTTTTGTTTTTTTTTCTTTCTCTCAAACCAGCATATGAAATTATTCTCCACGATGCATCAAAAGAAAACAGCTGAAATGATCCAATAATAATAATAATAATAATAATGTGACAAACGTGTGTGCTGTAGAGGGTCTCAGCCTGCGTGGGGCTGAGGAGGCGGTAGCAGCTTTCATATCCGACTATATGGTGGCACTAGATCCAGTTTGGAGTAAAGGTTACGGGGGTTAAAACATGGGAGCCAAAAGGTGGTGGCCTTACTCGCTTTATACTCAAAGCAATTGTGACACCTACCTGCAGACCATGGAAATAAAAATGTAAAAAAAAAAAAATCCCACACGATCGAATGATCAACTCTCCACAAACCCAGAAAACACAAAGTTTCCTCGGTCTGGCTCTTCCAATAACAGCTCTACATTGTGCTGCAAGTGCTTATTGACTCCCCCCCCCCCCCCCTCACTGCCTAAAACAAACAAACAAAAAGCAGTCTACAGAGTATCCAGCGGCATGTAGGCAAAGCTTTGAATGTGCGCAAGGAAAGCACCACAACCACCTAAGTGACATTTAAAGACGTGAAGTTGCACGATGAGTGCACAGAGCAAACTGACGCATTTGTTTGCTTTTGGCTGACCCTGTGTAATTCTAATTATCCTAAACTGAAAGATAAGGTTTGGGGCCCACCGTGCACGCACACACACACAGACACACATATGCACACACACATGCACACACACATCAGGGGAAACTTTAAAAATAGGATTCCTGCTCAAAGCTATGGCAACATTTCTCTGCTTAGGCTGCCACTCTGCGTTTGTGTGTGCACCCGTGTGTTTCTGTGTGTGTGTGTGTGTGTGTGTGTGTGTGACAGGCTGATCTGAGGCCTGTGCTTAATGGGCTTATTTTACTGTCTCTATATGTGGGTGTATTCTAGTGCGTTTGTTTCTTCTTCTTCTTACTGGTTTCTATTGCCAGCTTGTTGCAAATTAAAAAAAAAACCTCCACTCGCCTGAAACCCCAATGATTCAATGAGAGTCAGAAAGACCAAACTATGTATGCTGTTAAAAAAAAACAAAAAAACATGGAGAACAATTAGAAATCGATTATTTCAGAAAATGATTTCATAAATTGTAGGCCATACACGTTCATTTGCTGAGACGGCGCTGGGGAGATGGGGGGGGGGGGGGGGGGGGGGGGGTCCATCTTTGTGAGTCGTTTGGGGCTGACATTCAGTCCTAAAATCGTACTCATCTTAAAACAAGTGGGAAATCTGCCAATGGCGTCAGATGATGCCACTTGTTTCCCATGCAATCTCGCTCGAGAAAAGTCTTCATTTTGTCGAAACAAGGCGAAAAAACAAGCCCGATCGTCCCACTACAGTGTCACATCAAAGTGGCACAAAGAAAACCAGTTTGATTTTGCATTGGAAACAAGTGAACCCCCCCCCCCCCCCCCCCCCCTTTTTCCTTCCACCACGGAGCCCCCCCTCCCCCTGCGTTTTAAGAAAAATACAACCTCAAGATCCAACACCAGATTAAATAAGTTTTACAAAATCCTCCATCATTTTCATACCGCGTAATGTTATTACGTACCTTTCTTTGCTTCTAAATTTGCGGGTCTGAAATGCTGCTGCTGCTGCTGCTGCTGCTCGACAACAACAACCTGGTTTGGGTTATTTTTAACGAGGGGAGAGTCTGGCCTGTGTTTGGGGTTGGTGCTCGCCTCCAGAGCCTGGTGAGACGAGCTCAGACCCTCGTTTGCAGCAGCAGCGGCGGCGGCGGCGGCGGCAGCAGCAGCCAGACTCACTCCAGATGAATTAGTGTACCGCAGGATCCCTTGGCCCTGCAGGGGGCTGAAGTTGCCATAGTTTGTGTAATTGCTATAAAAGGGAGAAGTGTAATAAATAGGTCTTCCAAGGATGGAGGGGGCCGAGTAGAGGGAGGGGGAAGTGGCAGCCGGGGAGGTGGTGGAAGGCGTGGGGGGAGTAAGGAGGCCACCGCTGGAGGAGGGGCAGTTCGGTTGCCCGGGCTGCCCCAGTTGCTGATGTTGCTGCTTTTGGTCCGAGGTAGCAATCTCCGCCAGCGACCACAGTTTGGGCTTGACTGTAGGGTTCTGAGGGGGCCCCGATGAAGGTCTGCTGTCATGGCAGGGAGACGATTTACTGGTGTTGATGTTGTTGCTGCTGCTGCTGCTGCTGCTGCTGACGAGGCTCCGGGCCAAATCCTCGCGCTGGCTGTGGAGGTGGTGGAGATGATGGAGGTGGTGGTGGTGATGGTGTTGGTGGTGACTCAGAACCGGGGCTTCTACTCCCGTCAGAGGCGACGATGTGACGGGTTTGGGCGACCTCCTCTCCTCCTCCTCTCCGTCCTCTTCGCATTTGTCGCCGGCCTGGTCTGAACTCAGCTCTCCCCCGCGACAGCTGCCCTTCTCCCCGTCAGACTCTGCCGAGCAGGAGTGGTCCGTCAGGGTGTCGACGTGCAAGCTGATGCCTAAGACCAGAGGAGGGGAAAAAATTAAAAATACAATAAAATACACAGGCCTAGGAAGGCCTACAGAAAAATAAATATCCCAATGATGTATCAGAAAGGAAAGAAAATACAGAAAGTGGACACACGTTATTAAATATTAATGACCATGATATTAGCCTATAAATAAAAATAAATGCATAAGCTGAGGATTTAAAACAAATGAATAAAATATATGAAAGCCTATCCTGTAGTCAAAGTATAATCCCTGTGTTTCAAAAGCAACCAACCAGGCTTGAATAGGTAAGATATTAATAATTCAAATCTGTTTGAATATTAGGCTGCGATTAAAAGCATTTTATGTGCAAACAACAATGCTTTAGTTTGTTTGCATAATTATACAAAACTGTCTTCAAAAGAACGACATTAATAGTCTGGTGTTATTGAGGCCACTCGTGCACTCCTGTGGATTGCTGTGTAACGTGTCTGCTTTGCCACTGACCTGCCATTAATCATGTTCAAGAAAAGAAAAGGTTCACCTTAACAGGTCACTCAGTCTAGTGTTGAGTCTTAGATCTCCTTTTTATTTAAAAATAAATAAATAAATATATAAATATATATACACATCAACTAAAGCAACCAGTGAAGCCAGATCTCTTCTAGGTAAATATATTTGGATTGTATATTTGTTTTATGATTTCATAATTTCATATCTATGCGATATCATTCAGAATATTGCACTGAACAACTTGAGCAGTAAATAAAAGAAGCATCCACCCCCCCCCCCCCCTCCCCTCCCTCTCCACCCCCATCCTACCCCGAATTGTTAAATGGATCATTGGCTCAGTCGCCAGATTATACCCCACCTTCATCCTCCGCGGATGCCTCGCTGTTATCCAGGGTTTTGTCGGGGCGCTCCACCTCTTTCCTCTCTCCGTCCCCGTCCTCCTCGTCCTCGTCCTCGCTCTTATTCCTGGGCGCCCAGGTCATCTTGTTCTCCTTCTTGAGCCTCCGCCTGGCGTTGGCGAACCAGGTGGAGACCTGCGTCAGGGTCATCTTGGTGATAATGGCCAGCATGATCTTCTCCCCTTTCGTCGGGTACGGGTTCTTCCTGTGCTCCTGCAGCCAAGCCTTCAGGGTGGCCGTGGCGTCCCTGGTGGCGTTTTTGCGGTAAGCCGGGTCGTTGAGTTGGTAAGGGTACCCTGGACTCCCGTATGGGTGGTAACTTAATGCCCCGGCCATGCCCGTCGTGTGCGCGTCATACGGAGAGCTCTGGAGGAAAGTTGAGAAAAGTTATGTCTGCGAACACTGTGATCTTTACAAATGTGACATTAACGTGGACTGTGACTAATTTACAAGGCAGCTTCGTGTCGTTTGTTCACCTTTTAATGCAGGCAAACACATATTAAAATTATATTAAAACCTCTGAAACGATCAATTTAATTCTAGTATGTTGAAGTCATTTGTTTTATAAACCTGTCGGAACAGCTGAGATGGGACTGGAGAGTGGTGTAAATGTCTGACTCGAATTTTTATAAATCATATAAAATTCAAATAAACATCTTGGGCTTGATTAACAACGTGCTGTATATTGTTAAAAAAAACAATTGTTGCTTTGATCATTTGTCAGCTCTCCTTATTAAGTAAAAAGGGAAACTGTAATAGCAAACAGAGGGAGTAAACACACTGTGCGTAAAAAAGCAGGCCGCAGAAAGACATGAACTAATGGTTAACTAATGGTTAAGATCATTGTAGGATTAACTAATAACAGGGCTCCAGTTAATAAAGCCCTTAAGATAATAAAAAGGAAATTTCAATTTTCTGTAATCACCTATTAACTTCCTCATTTTCTCTCAGTGGCTGCTTTTTGTTTTGTTGTGGCAGCCCCGATGTGTTAACATATCTCCTCTTTGCAGCATTACAAATCCCATTAGCAAATCACTTGATATGCACCTTTCCTAAAACGCTTGAAGTGCCCTGTGTGTGACATTAGCCTCGCCAGTCATGCTTTTCATGTTAAAATTCCGTTTATTCAACTCAAAATAAAGTCAGCGACTTCATCCCCGGTGATTTTAATCACTGCCGAGGAAGAAAAGAGTTATGGCTTGTGTTATATTAATTTTCTATGACACATAAATTAACTGCTTAGAGGCTAAAGGCTCAAATAAAAATCTGAGATGGTGTTCTGTTTTACATAATTAGCTGCGCAGCGAGTGTTAAGCGTTGGTCAAGCCATTACAATTTGCAGCTCATGCTTAAAAATCCCATTTAAGCCAAAGGGGTCAAGGATTTTATAGTAAGAACCCGACGACCAGGTCACTAGTTGTGAATGTACGGCAACCGCGCGCTCAATAGGAAAGTTCCGCAAGCACTTACTGGTTACTGAATCGTACCAAAAGCATTTAAACCTGTGCCGATTTAATCGCTCTGTCACATTTTGCGCACTTCCAGACTAACTCGCAGACACATTAACCTGCATCGGAGCCTCATCATACAGAATCACACGTGAGTATAAGAGGTTATTTTACCATGTAGGATGGGAATCCCGTGGTTGGGTCCGTGGAGTATGACAGCGGACTGGAGAAGCCTGCACCAGCCGAGGCGGAGAAAGCAGCCGATCCAGGGTAAGGGCTGAAGGCTGAGCCAGAGGACGATCTCGCCAAGTCTTCATTCCGCGGGGTAGCGAGAGCCGAGGCCCCGTAAGCCGGACACGAATAAAGAGCCAGAGAGCCCGGGGGCTGGTAGAGGTAACCCTGAGGATAGGACATTGGTGAGCACGGGATAGGTCGCTGATTCCAAAAAGGGAGGAAAAAAAAACGCGCAGGGCGTCGGGCAACAACAGCCAAAATAATAAACAATCAACTCAATAATCAGCGGTGCAAACAGTCATCAGACAATGAAAATAAAAAAAAAAAAAAGTCCTCCCTCCACAGCCCCCTTACTGGGAAAAAAACCCCCGAAAGATCTGTTAAAGTGCCCTCATAGAGGCAATGTGGCATGCGTCTTGATCCCCTAGCGTCCGATGTTTTTAGTACGCAGCACTAGTGAGGAGTTAGGAGGGAAGGAGCCAGTGGAGTTTCAGACACACAGAGCATTGGGGGAAACTGGAGCTGTCACTCCGGCTCATCTGAATATCCCATCCCCGCCCCCTTTCTGCCTCATAGAAATGGAGCCTCGGAACAAAACCAAGACTCCACACTGCAAAAAGTTGGATCTCTCCAATGTGGGGTTTTAAAAAAACCTATTTTAAACTTAATAAAACCAGACAAATCTACCAACTGGGTGAGATACTGATGGAAAACTGCTGCTTAATGCGCATTATTTGGTCCACAGCTCTTTGATGTGTGTCAAGGAAATTCACCACAGTTTTGTTTCCTCTCCCAGTCTGTCATTTCAGTTATGATTAAACCCAACAATAGTGCATTGTTTAACTTTTTAGGAAGGAACTTTTTAGAATGTTGTACTCAGTCCTCTTTGTGCCGTCAGGTTATTTATTGTGATTGCTTTAAGGTCAGGTTGATTGTGGCACACAGCGTCTGTCTGATCAAAACTTGCGTTCAGAGAGAGGAAGGGAGAGAGAGGGGGGGAGAGAGAGAGAGGGAGTATAAAATGGCCAGTGCTCTCCATTTGCAGCTGGTTGTTTCGTCATTGCTGCTATCAAACGCGGCCACGTCCACGAATGTCTGCGAGCACCGTTTAAGTGAGCGCGCTCCTCACGCAGTGCGCGCTCCGGCCTGCGGGAGGTGTACCCGGCACCTTAATTTCCACCACTTAGCGCATCTCGAACACGCTCATCCCTTATTATTACAATTACATTCACCATCAGCACTAAAGCTGCTGGCGGTAGTGACAGTCGCTTTATGAGGGGGAAGTCTCTCCTCTATAGATACCAAACTAACTACCAACTCTGCTTAAGTGCTTAAGTGCGTGTGGTCGTGTGTGCGCGCGCGTGTGTGTGTCTGTGTGTGTGTAATTGTGGGTTTGACAGCTTTTTTTTCTCTGCCTGTTGTGTACCATTGCGTGCGCGTTTGGACTCGTCTCCATGCACAACAGGGCGAAGCCTGGCCCTTTATTATTGTGATTACAGGCATCATGACCTCTGTTGGAGACAAGCGATACAGCACAGCACGGTCGAAACCTGAGACTGTGACAGCGGTTTTGGAACGGGCAGTCAAGGTGGCAACTATTGGGAAGAAGAGCGGCCTAGCTGTCTTCCTCATCAGTATTCATCCGAATGAATACATTCATCCATCAGGTGCTTGTTCCTGCACTGCAGTGTGGTCTGCCACTGTTGTAAACAGCCAGAGCACAATTTAAATAGGTGCAGTACAGCTCGCCTTTTAGCAGGAGTGACTAATTTATTCATAAGAGCTAAACAGAGGAATGCATTTTAATGAACAATTTATTTTTTTATACATTGCGGGTTGTTAATTAATACACAGTATCCCATAACGCCCTGTATTAAAATTTTGACATAATTAAAGGCATAATTGGGGCAATTTTTCAATTTAGGCTACTTTGAGAGGGGACCCCACAGTGTTATAACTAAGTCTAATAGAACATACTGTCATCACAACATATGGGAGCGTATGTATTTAGTACAATGTTATCAGAAACACACTGCAGGAAAATTCAGTATTAAAGAAACATACTAACCACCCACCTAAATTATGTAGCAAATAAACTAAACTATATTTTTAAAGTCTGCTGAGAATGTTGTTAATATTCTAACTGCTCTCCCTATTTTGTGAATAAATCCATCACTAACAAATCCTATTAACAGAAAATAACACTATAGAAAGCTCTGGAAATGCTGAATACTGTGTTACGTCTAAAATATTCATTATGCATGACTAAATGTCTAAATTCATAGACCTATAAAACAGTCACGTCAGTCACATTACTGACTATGACATGATATGATTGACATGAAAGGGAATTTACATGCTGTTTAAAAATTTCAAACAGAAATGTATATAAGAGCAGATGAATAGGTTTTTTTTTTTTATTTTTTTATATTTGAAGTCTGACTTGTTAACATGTTGTATTAGAACCTGTAGGTGTAATTGGAAAGTGAACTCACTGTTAGTTTATGTACATTGATTTATCTTATGAATACCAAAGTCACAGAAAAAAAAAAACATCTAATGAAAGTGTCAAATGCCTCTGGATCTGCGTGGTTATACTACTGAATACTTACTGTAGAGCCAAAACACTTCCCAGTGCTCAGATTAAGAAAGTTTTACATGTTTTTGGAGATATACAGCATTTACTATATCCCCAATTATTATAAAGGTGTGTCTGCTAGGACAGGGATTGTGTGTATGTTTTAGGGAGATGTAGGTGTGTTCTCTGTTTCAGGCAGGACTAATCAATCCCAGAAGAGTAAATGAGCACTCCAAATATAGATTGGGTGTAGATATGGCTGACTGGGAGTACTGTTTGGCCCACACCAGGGGGCACTGTCTCCTCTAGACACAGACCATAGGCTAACCATCAGTACCGAACCATCACTGCGAGTGTAGGTGTGTTGTGTGTGTGTGTGTGTGTACATGTGTGTGTACATGTGTGTGTGCATGTGTGAATGGTCTGCGAGGGTGTTTTTCTTTTTTCGTATGTGTATAAGTGTGTATAATGGTGAGTGTATATGTGTGTGCATGTAAATGTGCTCATATGCATACTGTCAATGTGAAAGTGCACCTGTCGGCCTGTTAAGGTGTATAACTGTGTGTGTGTGTGTGTGTGTGTGTGTGTGTGTGTGTGTGTGTGTGTGTGTGTGTGTGTGTGCGCTGAACTCTGCAGTAGTACATTCCAGGTCTCAGTTTCAGACAGGCTGGAGCTCCAAAGATATTTTAGTCCCAGCCTGATGGAGATATAGGAGATGGGAGCGATGAGATTGACAGACAGGCAGAAAGACAAGGCAGGCAGAGAGACAGGCAGATAAAGACAGTATAGAGAGTATAGAGACAGTAAGGCAGGAAAGACAGGAAAGCATCAGGTCAGACATATAGAGAGGCAGACAAGGAAAAAGATGTAGAGTCAGACACAGAGATCCCCTGTCCTGCACGCTCATCACCAGTTCAGGCTAACATAAATTAGCTGTAGTGACTCTGAACACTATGTATAAATATAGTATCAACATTTTTACTCATAATAATGAGTTATAATTATGAATAGACTTGACCTACAACATATGTTTGGGCACATTTTATTGATGTAATATTCTAAATGAGTTCAGTGCATTTTGTAGCACTACAAATACGCATTTTTACTGTATACAAGTTAATAAAAGGTACAATATTAAAAAAAATCACAAGTTTTGCAGTTCATTTAGTTTGTGCACAACCTTCCTGCAAATACACCTTGCGCTAACAAACACAAACATAAAGACAAATTAGTATGATACACCGATAATAAAAAATGTCATTTAATAATTGCTAAAAAGAAAAAAAGACACGTTTAACTTATTGATGTCATGAATACGTATGATTGCTTAATGGATCAAAGCAGTTTTCTACCTCTGCTCACTACAGATAACTTCATACCAGAAGCAGGCATTTGTGAAAAAAGGGTATTCTTCATGAATGAAGGAAACAGCTATGGGTTTATTTTATTGATTATCTATTTTCTCCCAACAGAATTTACTATTGAAGAATGTAGCACTGGCAGAGTTGCTTGTATTGTATTGGCTGATGACTGCTAACTGCTAACCCTTTTTGGAAGAGCAAATTGCCCACAGTTGAATAGCTTAAAGGATACAGCGTTGATGTGATTCCCTTTGTTTATTAGACATATGACTAAATAACTATTGATTTCTGATTTTTCCTACACTTCTGAACTTCTGCAGTGCAGCTGTTGAGGATCTTTTGTCTTTTATCAACTTACATGACTTGCATTGAAACGGAGTAATGGAGGTTATGTGCTGTTTACGTGTGATGCATTTCAGGGCAATGTGAGTGGAGCTGGGTAAAAGTGCAAAAGCATGTGCATGCCCGTCTATCACTGCAACTATATGCATGGCTGTTGGTGCACTGGTGTAGCAGAGAAATTGACTAGTTACATAGTGATATTGAGTTGGTCTGGAATCAATACGGTCTGGAATATAGCAGTTTGATTAAAGCCTGAGCCTGGCTATTGTTCACAGTAACCACTGCCTCCACCTGGATATGACTTATTAGAACACGGCATTGAGTTTTCCCACCCTGAAAAGTAGTTTTGTCGTCCGGTACGTCTCCTTGTAGCTTAGTGGTTTTATATTGAGTAAGGCGGTGTACTCATCATTGCTGGACAAAGTCTCGAATTTGCTTCAGTTGAGAATAGATTGTATTTTGCTCTATACACACACGACTATTTATTCTTCTGAAATCTGAAACACCCCAAAAGCTCAAAATGCTTTATCCTCTGTGGGCTGGAGAGGGAATGTTGAGTATCCCTAACTTACACAAAGTACAGTGCATGTGTGTTTGTGTGTTTGTGTGTGCTCATGTTTGCTCGTGGGTTTGAGGAGGGAAAGAGAGGAACTGCACTGTGATTTTTCATTGTGCAACTTAGTTAACTAGGCGGACTCATTGTCAGCTTCATATGATCAAAACACCTCTCCAGAACAGTTGAGATCAGTGGAAAAAGCAACAAAATGTTGCAGTGCATGTGTTTGCGTATCTGTCATCACAACAATGTCACATTTGCTGTATTTTGATACAAAGCACAACTACAACCCATCCCATCCCCCCTTCGGGTTTGTCGAGGAAATGTCTTTGGTCTTTTTTTTTTTTGTACAATGGGGGAGGGGTCAGTAGGGGAGGGGGCAACTGGGGGGACGAGGGGTTGGGTGGCAGACTGGCGACAGGCCGTCATCTCTCTCCCCGCCTGGCATCTGCCCACTGCTGCCAACCCTCTTCTAATCAGCAGCCGTCCATGTGCTTGGCAGCAGAGGGGGTTTCAAATCAGCTTCTCGCCCCGAGTTAAAAACCCTAAGCCCTATCACTTTGTAAACGGGTACCTTTAGGGCGACTGAAGCAGGGACGCCTCTGATGTGCTGAAGTGGAGAACATCGGTTGCCACATTGCCTCGAATATGTTATGCTGCTAGCGCTGTTGTTGCTGTTGTTCTTGTTCTTGTTTATCGTAGTTTTTTAAAAAACCAAAATCACAAGGAAGCTCTTTCTTTAGGTTTGATTTGTTTAACATGCTGCTAACTGACATGGATGTTGGGAAAAACAGTTCTCGGGGAAGGAAAGTGAAGCAGTAAACTGATGGGCTTGAGGTGTAATTCTTCTTCAAAAAAGAAGGGAAACAGCCACTGCACTTGTAGTGAAACACAAGTCTTTATTTTGCTGTATTCTGACATGTTGTCTGAATTGGTGAGACAAGGGGAACAATGTTCCTGCTTCCTAATTCATGGTTGAAAAGCTTCCCTCTCAAGTGCTGTCTTACAAACTACAAACATCACCTTTTTTAACAAAATGCTGTCTCACAGTGTATGACACAAAGTGTTACACTGAGTTCAAAGATGAAGACACACCTGGACTATTAGCTTGACAACTCTGATTACCATCATAATTTCACAAATGTTCATTTGAGAACAAATCATGGGGTGTATAGCGTAAAGCTGGAGGGCTCATCCATCTGCAGGACAGAGGGTGGGGGATTTAGGTGTAATGGCTGGTGGCTTCAGAAGTAACAAGCACAAAGACTGGGCTATGTGGAAGGGGAAAAAGAAAAAAAATCCACAAATTATAGGAATTATGTGCAGCATGGGTTTCAAACACACACACATCCAGACAGGCTGATTGATGAACCAAACGAGTAGCCGAAAATCAAAGGGGGGAAATAAAGGGAGACACAAAGGGGGAACAATTTGAAATGGACTAACCCTCTCCGGTGGCTCTGTAGCCAAGGGTCGGGCAGATAGGGTTGCCTAGAAAGAGTCTGCTGACAGCCAGTGTCACTGGGCTTTGTAATCATTGTGCTGGACCTGATAGGGTTACTAGCGGCTAATCCAGGTTGACCTTGGTTAGGTGGCCTGAATGAGGACGGCTTTGTACAGTTGGGACAAGCTAACAGTATGACGGCGATGCTGACATATAATGTCTGCGTGGGGACTTGCCACCACAGCTCTTTTGTTGTGCTATCGAGTTGCAAGTCCCAGCCACACACACACAAAAAAAATGTTTTTCTCTTTCTCTCTGGGTGGAAGAAAGGTGGCATTTAAATTGTCACTGGGGAGAAGGTAAGGTTGTATCTCAAGGTTCAAGAGGTCAGCTCTTGTGTTGGATGGTGTTCGAATGACTTCAAAACAAATCCTATCGTGATGAAATTTCATGTTGTTGCCACGCAATGGCCCGTGTGTGTGGATGTCTGTGTGTGTGCGCACTGATGTAATAGAAATGCCACCACACTTCGACAACATGTTCTTACAAAGAGGATCTCTAAGACGAGGCTTAACTGATAGTGCAGAATTTTCTCTCCCCATGGAAAGAGCATGTATTTTCACAAGAGGTAAGTGACATCTTTTTTTTTTTTACTAGACAGAAGAGAAAGACTAGAAAAAAAGGAGTTGGCATGTCCAGTTTAATCACTCAGCATCTCTGCCTCAACAATGCAAAGAACCAATGGGATTTTTCTTAATTGATTTAAAAAAATCTTTTGTTTCTGCATATATTGTCACACTATTGGTGACTGAGCAACAGAAATCTTAAATCAACTAAAAATGCACAGCCACATAAAAACACTTGTGCTCTCTGTTTTAAATGGTCACACATCATCTAATACAGATAATCGTCTAATAAAAGATGACACAATTAACCAAGACGCCCGATGAATTGATGTTTTTTGGAAGACAGTGTATTAAGAATGGGAGATAGGGAGAAAACTGAATTTAATGTTAGACATCATACTTATAATACACACTCAACAGCATCCATTCGACATCCACATACACACATCATCTCACCAATAAACACACGTGCATACACACACACACACATATACACACACACACACACACCTTCAGGCTCCAACTGGTGTGAAGGCAGTAGAGAGAAGGCATCCTTGCCTTTCTTCCTGCCAGGGAGAGCTGTAAACGGGAATGGGATTCCCATCCCCTGGAGCCTGCTACTAATCCACAACAGGCCCACTGCTGGATTACTGGGGACATCAGCTGACATGCCAGCTAGTGCACACACATGCATGAGCACACACACAGGGGTACAAACACATGTGCACACTCACCTACGCACACACATGATCTGACAAACACATCTGTGCATGTGCGCGCATATGCCAACCGTGCGGTATGTGCAACATACACTCACATGCATGCACATCAGTGGTCAGGCGTGCACGCATGGATGGAAGCACACACGCACGCACACACCAAATACATACACAAAAACAGACAAATCACACACATAATCAAGACCTGGAATGCAGCTCATGGCTTTAATACATTGGCAGGACAATATAGAGATTGCCATATTTCTACAGTCAGGAGTTGGCAGTAATGGCTAAGTCTGTCCTCTATTGTCCCTGATGGTCTGGATGCACACTGATGTATATGCTTTGTGAAGTCCCTCACCATGCAATTATACACATCTATCCTGCATTATGTATGATTATGTGCTTTGTGATTCCTGTCATTATTTTTTCGGCTAAATCAGAACATTAGATTCAACAGTGTGTCTGAAACTACAATTCACCGGATGTGTCTTCTGTGTCTCATGTCCTCACAACCATAAAGTGAAAGCTGAAATGTCCAAGCACCAAAATTAGAACCTAGTTTGGTCAAGTATGACCACGCACAGAGATTTTTTCACGTTGGTTGTTATTGCTTTCAGTGTGTTAACAATCATATAGAATAGATATAGGGATCTGTGTACAACCACAGTTGTACAAATACTGTACTTTGCACAATTATCTTTTTTGACATTTGTTCTCTTTGAATGAGTTTGGTACTATTTGTACTCACTTATTTGTACTTTCTGAGCTCTAGAAATGTTTTACATTGGTGACAAGACAAAGCATCCAATTATCTTATTATTATACAGCATGCCCGCAAACTGAAAACGACAACAATGGTTGTTTTTTTCAAGAGGTTAAATTGACTAATGTTTACATAGGCAACCTCTAGTGGTCATAGTAACTATGACAAGAACAATGAAGGAAGTTAGGTGACATAATATAAAGGGCGAAGTCCACCTAGAGAGGAAGTCAGGGTGGATGGACGGGACAAAACACAGGATTTTCCCTGAGGAGATCGCCGTTTGTGTCCCCTGTGAAACCCAACGTGAATATTTAGTTACATCACATATGGAACGTAACTTTTTTTTTCGGTTGCTTCACCTTACCAAACTGCATTTCACAATCATCATGTGCATAATGTAATGTAAGTTATTGGCTTGCTTGTGGCTGGTCCCCATTCATCCTATAAGGAGCGCTGAAAACGCTCATATAAGTCATGTTGGGGGTCATTGGAAAATGACCGATTCTGTTACTTCAGTATCAGTACGGTTTTTATATGTAGATGCAGCTGACTTCATGTGAATTCATTTCTACCATGGAACGACATGTGCTGGCGAGAAGCTGCGGGAAACAATCACATTTATAAGCTACTTTTTAACTCTTCATTTCATTATATTGAATGAAGTGGATGTCAAAAGTCTCATACAGTATTACTCACTGGTAGTTATCTGGGGTATCAAATGTAGCACTAGTCAGGACATACAATGTGCTGATTGCTAGAAATTAGCTCCAACACACAAATCAGCTGTTACACATTTCAAATGCAGTCAGGTAAATCTCCACCCATGATTAGGTCAAGCGTGGTGGCGGTATTTGTGGTAAACACTGTTCCGCTCTGGAGGCTAAACGTTTGTGTCAGTAAAGAATAATTACACCCTTCGATGTTGTATCTATCGTGTTAATCTTGGTCCACAGCAGCCACTTTATTCTCTCGTTTGTTTAATAGCTCACTAGCAGCTTTATTGTTTCAAAGTGCTCGATAGCAAACCTGTAAATTCTCTGTTCAACATTTGCCCCCGTGGCGTTGTGGTTCACCGGTGTTGAATGTTGAAATAAAGCAAACAGTCATTGATCTGCAATCAAAGATCCCGGACAGGAGGTCATTTACATGTAGAGAACAGAACCATTAGGAACTGTGCTGCAAGGCATGTGTGGAGTTAAATTCATTTAGCAGTGGTTCACTGGCATTATTGACTTACCTACACAAGGTATGTGTTACAAAAGAAAAAAAAAAAATCACTAGGCTATTCTAAAATACAGTGTATAGTTGTGGTAGATGCTGTATGTTGCTAATTAGAAATGAATGTGCATGTGTGCTGTACACAACAAAGCCAAGTTAATTATCTAGGGACCAAGAGAGAGACAGGCTTTATACTGACGGCCTTGATATGAAGCAAAGGAATCAGATAGGAGGCCAATGGCTCTTGAAAATTAGGCACAACCACTTATTGGCAGTTGGTCAAGTTTGCAACTGTCCCAGGAGTCTCAAGTGCTTATGCAATGTGTTGCAGCTTCTGTTAAAATTTGATGATTAAATGGGCAAATACTTCCTAGATTTGTAGACTGAGTGGAGGGCCTGTTTATTTTATTTATTCATAGTGTGAAAATGAATAATTTATCGGTCAGCAGTTTTTGTCAGAGAAGAATAATTATTGTATGTGGCAGGCTAAAGGTTTGTGATTTTTGCATTTGGCACTTTTCCTCTGTATTGGCAGCCGCCAGCTTGTGTCAGGGTCATCTCTCCCTGTTTGCTTAGAAAAGCAGTCAGTCGCTTCTCAAGCTGGTTTAATAGGTTGTCATAAACATGTGCATGATAAAAGAATCTTCATTGTTTAATATTCTTATTTTTCCAACACATTTTCAACAACTTTAGAGGGATTTTGTTAAGTGTTTTAACAGTGCTACTAAAACAGAAGCAAAATTCTGGCAGAACATTTGCTAGATAACTTATGTCAGGTTAACTATAGCCAGTTAAGCAGACAGCTATAGCTACCTAACTGGAGGTGGATGTCAATATGATCACCGGAACAGAGGAGATAGGACACAGTAGCTTAAGTATCACAAATGATGCTTAAAAAAGAAGGTTTTAGAACAACTGACAGGAGGCATCACAAAAATACTAACAATAAAATACTAAATATACTGTGGACATATCTTCCAAGCACTCACACTCACTATGGCCAATTTAGAGTCACCAATTAACCTAACCTGCATGTCTTTGGACTGTGAGTCCAAATATGCGAACTCCACACAGAAAGACCCCAGGTTCCAACCTGGAACCTTCTTGCTGTGAGGCAACAGTGCTAACATCCACACCACCGTGCTGCCTCCTCACACTGTCATATATTTTCAGTGATTCATATTTAGCAACTCTTCAGGATGGAGTATATCCCATCAAGCACTAGGAGAATGGCACAAAGAAAAAAGAAAAAAACGTTCTGTTTGGTTTTCCTGTCTGTCCACTGCGGTGCTCACACATACACAGACAAGCACAATCATACTCAAGTTCATTCCTTTGTGCAAATTAATGGTTTAAAGATTTGGACAAACACGCAGACCCAACACAGAAGCTGCGTTGCATCGGCCATAAGTCCCATCCTGTGGAAAGACACTTATGCACTTGCATATTGTAGGTTCTTTGTACAGCTAAACCTTTACTTTTAGTGATGAGAGCTACAACACATAATCAAGAACTATATGAAAAACACAATTTCAAACATGTGACTTTCTTACCTTATATGACTTTGTGGGACTATGTTTCAGTTGTTTCAATAAGTGCCCCAAAACCACAACAAAACATCAGACTTTAACACAGGAGAGCACTGTTCATTTCCTGTTTCCAACTGACAGTCAGAAAAAAAACAAAAAAAACATGACCACAGTCTTTCCCAAACCTTAACCTTGTGTGAAGGTCCCCTAACCTAAAATGAGCCATCTATAACCCCAAAACACATTCCCCTTACTTTAACAAAGTGCTTTTATTTAACCCAAACAATAATCTTTTCCTAAACCTCTCTAAACCGTAACCATAGTGTTTTCATAAGTGATTTGTAAGGGTTTTGGACAGACAAATTATGTTGTCCTGCCAATAGGGGTGTCAAGTCAAGAAATGCTTCTATGATTTATATTTCAAATTTGTGAAAAAATCAGAAAAATGGTTTCCTTCACCCTCTTTTCCTCAGTACTACAAGTGTCTACTCTCCTACACTCAGTCAAGGTCAATTGAGTTCTCCACTCTGTTATCAGTGTGGTTTTTGATGGAATAGTGCAGATAACAGAGTACTCAGAAAAGATGGAGGGAAACAGGAGATCAAGAACTGCTGCTTCTCAAATAATTATTGCACCTTCTCCACATAGCCACAGAGTTATTTCTAACCTTTAACGTACCGTATAGTTTTCAGCACACTCAGCTGCACTCGCTGCGATTAACAGTGGGGTGGACCTATTGGACTATTGGTTTAGAAATAGCTTGAAGTGTTTTACTGATTTTACAGAAAAGTAAATATGGATTTGGAATGTTTGTTGTCCTTTCCTGTTTTGATTTTGCTCAGAGGATTGTAACTTATTGGATAAAACGGCAAGATACAAGTAAATGGTAAGTTTTCAGTCAAATCAATATATCTTGGAAGCTGGAGCTGCTGGGCCTCAGATGCTCATCAGAAATGTTGACATTGGCTACCTCTGAAAGAATTCTTGATAGCCATCCTCTAGATTTTGCTTGTTGCCAAAATCACACATAAGAAATGACTGCTGCCCAACTGGCAGACTTTCCTTGTTGCAAGGCCTTGAGTGGACTGAATAAAGGGTTGTGGGGGGACAATCCTCTTATGTCCGAGCCACACCCCTGCATGTTTTATCATTTCTAATGGATGTCAATACGACTGTTGTATTTTCCAATAAGTGGCACGTTTGTTAATATTTTTTTATTCAAGCTTGGAATAGATAACAAAGCCATAGGGCCCGATAATGGTAATCCTGAAGTGGATATACCACTGAATCTGTTGTGAGCACAGGCAAGCCTGTTGCAATTACCAAAGCATTACCACCCCACAAAAATAAAAAGGAGTCTTGATTTTTATGGCACACTGTAAGACATGTTATACTGTAAGACAGCTAAGAAATATCATTGGTGTTGTTTTGATCTTCAATTGGTGTATCTTGTAAGAAACAAACCATAGTAAAATAGATGTTTTCTGCTATTTTACAACCACCACAGTGCACAAATACACACACACCTACACACATCGTAATCAGGACCTGGGATCATCACTAAAGAGTACCGACAACACTTTGACGGACCTCGATCTAACCAGGCGTTTTCCCATCAAGGGATGATTATGTGACTAGCCTCGAGTTACTAGCAATAAAAGAAATGTCTCTCTTTTTTATTACATTTCCCGGTCGTGAACAATGGAACGTTTGCCTCTGAGCCATTTATTCAGCCCTGATGTATGATTAGCACAGGGCAAATCAATACCATGTTGGATGATCTTAACGGAAGGGTACTGTGATTCCCCTCCGTCACAGGACCAAGCGCTGATATTTGTCTGTCAGCAGTGACATGCTATCTCTAGCAGGGGCACTAGGGCCAAAACACAGGTATTGATCCTGTCAACATTGATGGGCCTAATGGTATGGTGGATGAGGGAAACTACCTGCCACTGGAAATGTAATGCACTCTATGAAACGGCCTCCTGGACCAATGGAGGGAACATGATGTTTATCCATTTTTATTCTGAATTATACTGAGAGGTCCACAGTGAAAATTGAACTAATTGAAAGTGAATACCGTAAGAGGAATATCCTTAGCAGGAAGTTCCATAAGAGAACCTTTTTTTTTCTGCATCGACAAACACACCAAAAGCAAATGTGCTGCTTTCTCTAGGATTGGTCATCGACCACTCAACCTCTTCCATCGTCAATCGTAACATTGTGATTTAAAAGGAGACCCCCTCACCCCTCCTCGCCAAAGGGGACATTCATCGATAACTCTGTCCCAGCTCAAGGTAGTTTGACGAAGCCATTGCTGAAGCATAACACTCATTCTCCAATATCCCAGTGGAGAGGAAGGGCAAGTCTCCATTTCCTCTGACTACTTCAACCCGCCCAACAACAATATTATTGTCCAATGCAATGTTTTACTGTGGATATCATCGGTACACTTTGCCCAAACCTAGCTCTCTCTGCTCTGAATTTGTTGGACCATGCATAACAGGATGATGTTGGGTTTTGTCCAGACATCTACCACATATTCAGTATTTTATTCATCTCTAAAGAAGTTAGAGTTGGTTTTTGTGGGTTTTTCTTTCATGGTACATAATCTGTTTTCATCAGCTTCTCCTCTAGGAAACATAAAGGCGTCACCACCACCTCTGAAGAATAAGAAAATCTCATGAATATGTCTTTATGTTTATGTTTGTCTACTGGGACCCGTATGCACAGGTTTATAATTACGTATGTTGTGCTTTAATGCAAGGGATGTCGTTCTGTGATTGCAATCTGATTTACATGTATTTTTGTACTACAGATGAAAGTCACATATAAGGCCACTCCATTACAAGAAAAGGGTTGCAACTATCTGACTTTGTACAGCGGGTGCTGTTGTAGGGGTGCTTCTTAGGAGTGGCAATAGACTCCTGCGTGTGTTGTATGTGTGTGTACATATTGGTTTTCAGCAGTTTCAATGTAAATCTGTGAGGAAAAAAGACTTTAAAGAGATGTACAAACAAGCAACCTTTATCAAAAAGCGGGCAGCTGCACTCCAAAACCATGTTGTACTCCCACCCCTGTATACACACACACGCACACACAGCAAAAAAAAAAAACTAAAAAAAAGTCTGGCTAAGCAGTTAATCCACTAGTTTGGCATAAGTTGGGAGAAAAGTCTTGAAACAGGGTGTAATGAACATGACCTGCCTTCAGGACCAAATGCCTTTCGTCTAAAGAATCAAAACTCAACATAAAGATCACTTAAAACAGTTTGCTTGCTGACCATTAACATTCCAGTGTGTGTGTGTGTGTGTGTGTGTGTGTGTGGAGGGGAGACCAGCAAATCCATATATTGCTATGCATATGTAGTACGCATGCATGTGTGTGTGTGTGTGTGTGTGCCCCTGTGTGAGTGTGTTATATCCAGTGCCCCTGGCTATGTCTCTTCAGATCTTTTCCTGTTTATGTATTTCCCTTCCTAGACTGGGGCCTGAGGAATATGCTGGGGGCTATACAGACACAGAAGAGTAGGAGGAACAGTTTATTTATTTATTGTCAGGAATTATCACTCAGAATACATATCAATACAGCAAAAGGACAGAAAGGTTGCAGCTCTAATAGCATGGGAAATGACTGGGAATTACAACTGGAGATACACATCTACAGTTGCGATTATCCATCAGTCATCTGTGCTACACGTACTTTATGGGTGAAAGCAGAGAAGTGTGCTTACATCACCATGTACATATATAAATGGGGCAATGTAAGGTTTTAAAGTTACATTCAGGTAAGAACTACATTTGTTTCACACTATAAAGCTGCAAAGTTGAAAATAAAGTTGAAAATAAAGTCTGTGTCTGGTAGGTCCTAAACAACAACAAAAAGTTTTATCTTGTGTGTCAGTCGTCAATTCAATCAGCTCAAAATGCATTCATCAGAATCATTACCATAGCTGGTACTGTGCACAGTACAGATTCATATTACTCATATTCTTTATTAGTCATCACCTGTTATTCCTGCTCCACAATTTTTCAAGGAAAAGGCATCATTGAGGTTAAGCTACAGTACATAACAGAGAGCACAATGCCATCAGATAACTTGTCAGTCACGGACAGCTGGAAAAGGCACATACACACAAACGCTTACACTAAGATGTGCCAACACATACTCTGAGTGCTTCTGGATAGAAACACAGAGTGACAGTGATAGAATTTACTGTGATGTTATCAGCAAAGCAGCCATCACAGCTTTGGCAGATTGGAAGGCCATCAGGACCCATCTCCCTGGCTCTGATCAGTGTTCGCATCCTGACATCAGCCCGAGATGTTAACTCCAGGCCCTGAAAGGGGGCTATGAACCATGATCAGCGATATCAAGCCACCAGAAATAGAAATCCATTTTCCTGCCTCAAGCAGAAGGGGGTGAATGAATATCAGTGGCCTCCTGGTCTGGTCTGGTTGGGTCTTAGTTGGGTGTCTGTCTCTCTCCCTCTGCTTCACCACGCGGGGCCCTTCAGCTGTTTTTGCCTCTCCTCTTGTTCTGAAGGTTAAAGGATTAGGAGCTGTGTTTTCAGACCGGATTGCTGTCCTGGCATGGATTTAGATTTTGGCCACACACACTAGAAACTAGAGCCCCAACACACACGCAGGTGCACATATGTCCATGCAAACACACACACAGACCACCAGCTCCACGCTGAGCAGGAGGTTGTGGGGATTAGCAGGAAATACCACAAGATGGTGGCCAAAGCATTTTTTTTTTCTTTCTTTATGGAGCTAAATAAGAAAATGAGAACAAACCAGAGGTGCTTGTACAAAGTTGTTTTTCACTCTTCCCCCTCCCTCAGTCTCCCATCCTCCTTCCTTCCTCTGGTCCTGTCGAAACATGCTGACCAAGTGCATTGTGGCATTTCCAAAAGCAAAAAGCCATTAAATATAAACACGGCGTGTGTGTGTGTTTCTTTTTTATGATCTTTCTGCTTTCATTTGATTCTTTTCTGTTTTGCTTAGAAACTTCTTGAGATGCCTGTATAGCCAAGCAAAGTTATGATGAATTATTGATCGATGACAGCTTCATCAAAGCAACGTGTTGTACACATACTTGGCATTTCTTAACACTGAATTTACAGAGAACCGACACTAATGCGCTCATGTCGTTCAAACTTGTTTACAAATTGGGGGGAGTCGGTGGACCTCTTGCTTTAAAGCACTGACGTCCAGGTACTGACAGACCTGGCCTGAAAGCATCAACGAGTGCGGAGAAGAAAGTGCGTCTGTGTGTATGACTGTGTGTTTGGGTTTGCATGAGGGAACATACACCAGACTTTAAAAAATGTATGAAGAACACAGCCTTTTTCTTTCTCGACACAGAGAAAGAGAGCAAACGGCTCCCAGAATGCCAGGGGAAAACACAGTTCAAATAGTGTGAGGGCGAAGGGAGCAGATCAGAGAGAAAGCTGTTTGCAGTTCAGGCCTACAAGGCAATTTTTCCCCCGACTCCCAGGTGAGAGAGCTCAAAGAGAAATAAACCTGAGGTACCAATTTGCTGAGTTTTGTTCAATAGATGGGTGAGTGCCTAGAGATTTTACCCCGAGTGCACAGGAGCCAGGGCCAGTAAACAAAATTACTTAAGGATGGTTACATATTCTCTCTCTGTCTTCCTTCATGCTTGAAGGAGACAAGCTCTTTGTCTTTGCTCTGCCCAACTTGTGTTTCATGTGAGTGCAGATAGATAGAGCACAGGCGACATGTACTCTATCGTCTCAATCTCGACAACTTCTGGGCTGTTTTCCTTGTCTATTTTACAAATCTTTTTCTGACTTGTGAAGTGCAGACTCGAAAGCTGAATGGAAAACTTTATCAAAGCAGATTTAACTTTGGAGAGCTGTGAAACTGCAGGATTTATTTACAGTACATTTTGAATTCTCTACCACTTTGCAGGTAGCATTTCTTATCAACTGTGAGATTTTATGTAGCTGTGTGTTGATTTTCATAATGTGATGCTGATTTATGTACAGACAATTGCGAATAACTTTTCATACACCATATCTTCTCTTCGGTACACATAAACGGAGACAGGAGCTCTGTGGGTTTGAATAATTGCGGCAATGAATATTCCACACTAAAGATAACACACGGCGTTATTTCAAATCCCACAGACACATAAGTTTCATCATAACGCTCATGATAAAACTGACTGTGACATACATCGCAGGACACCTCTCACCCATTTTACAATATGCCCTTCTGTGCTAAACAGTGAAATGAATTCTCACACATCACCATCACCAAACCTGGACCCCCTCTATTCGCATCGGCTCCTTGGAACAATCCATTAATTCACCCAGATCACAATCTGCACAGATTCAATTATTCCCGAAACCATAACCATAATGCAGAGCTATGACAGGGCCATATATTCAAACCAATATTTATTTGTAATAATGCCAGCACTCTCTCTGTCAAAGCCCCAGCAGACAGGTGGAAAAGGCACCGAGCGGAAACAGGACATAGTCTATTGAAAGGCACTGCTGATTTATTAATGCTCACGCATTTAAAAGTCACTTCATTTTTCCATGCCTTCAGTCTACATAACCCTATATGTGTGTATGTTTGTGTCCATGAATCAGTGTTGTTGAAATAACAGAATATTCCTGCATTGGCATTCTTCTTTTGGTATGCAAAGGCTGTATCATTTCAAAACACACTAAAGGTTCACCCAGTGCTTAGGACATGAGGTTTGTATTGCTTATGTTTAAATATTTTGATGGAGACTTCTGCACATTGGTGATGCTTGAGAGGCCAGCTCAGAGTTTGGCATATTTTTTTTTATGATTGACTGCGAAGGGGAAAAGAGAAAAAAAAAAAAAAAAAAGATAAATGGTTGTGATTTAGAGAGAAAGTGACTGAATGCCTCAGAGACTCGAGATGTAGAATTCAGATGTATGGTAACAGATGGCAAACCATGCAGAAATCAAAAAATCGTTTTCATTTTTCTTTAATTTCGCAGTGGTAATATTAGATGCAAATGGAACCCATACTACAGAATGGATGGTCTCAGAAACAAAGAAAAACATCACTTGAAGTTTGCTTCCCCCCCCCCGCGCGCCACTTTTTGTGAAAATGAGTATTGCAGATTGCTTCACCTGTTTGTGTTCAGCACATTCATTTCTGGGAGCCGGAAACTACAGAGGAGCAGACTCCAAACAATCATCTGTCAAAATGTAGAGAAGGTCTGGAAAAAAGCCATCATTGTTTACACTTGACCAACATTACCAAAGCCACATGAAGAACGAACAAAGTAAAAAAAAATCTGTGCGCGCACACACACACACACAAACATGAGCACACAAAGCACATAACTCCTCTCAGAGTTGTTTGATCCTAATTGCAATATGTCTGAAAAGCCAGGTCCCAGTAAAACGTAGTTGTTTTCAGAGTGAGAGAAATTAATTCTCATTGTGTGGCCGTTGTAATGTCACAGATGAGGACTGCCCTGACCTGAGCTTGAACTCATCAGTTGAAATGAAGTTGTTCACTCAGCTGTAGAAGACAAACCATAGTTGCTGCGGATTAATCAACCCCATCAGGGTGCGTGCAATAGAGGGCTCTTGCTGGAATGGAAATGGCTTCCACCCACTTCCACTTTGACCCCAGGAAATGTTGGATTAGAGGGAGTGGGTATGAGTAAAGAGCAAGACCCTCACGTATGTATGATATACTAAATTATATAGAGCCTTAAATTAGATGTCCAACCTAATGTGTGGTTGTGGATCAGTGTGCTTGTGTGTATGGGCCTGCTTTATGGAGTACAGAGCCCATCTACCATCATTTCTTTTGGTTATTCTGTCATTGTGTTTGGGTATGGGGGCATTTTTACAACGCAATTACGGCACCGGGTATGTTATGATTTCCGTATGATTTCTATGCTGTGCCATATGCGGCACAGCTGTTGAAAAACACACCCATGCAAAGATATTGAAACATTTTCTACGGTGCTGTGTTCCAGATGTCCTTGAAAACACACTTCAGACAAAAAAAAAAAACAGAGGGAGAGAAGACAAGTTGGTTTTGGAAGGAGTTGTCATTTCTGGTGAAGTTGGAGTTGGAGTCTGTCTGGCTATTTATCAGTCAGCAGCATCTCTGCTGAATTTGATTGCTTATAGTAAAGCCAAATGGTTGTATTTTAGATAGAGATATCAAGACAGAATTGTAAACATTTGGAGGGCGCTCAAGAAGGACTTTTTTGACAAGATAGAAAAACAATGCATGCGCTACATCACTAGTATAAGCTGTGATGTTTCAGATTCTCAAATGACACAATTCTGAATTTTCATGAGGCTGTTTTCTACCTTCATTACTTTGTAAACCAAAAAAAAACAATCTTTGGTTGTGAAATCTACCAGGTCTATCAAAGCTTGCAAAGCAGTTGTCCTTTAAAAAAAATCTTTGTCTGTGAGCCTTTACTCCTTCGGATTTACTTTTTTTCAAAAAAAACTACACATTCTTCAACCTGCCAGGGTTAGCTGGCACGTAAGTAGGCAATCCCAGTGACTCTGTATTAACTTGCATTTTTATATATATTTATATATATTCTATTTCTATAGAGGTGCTATGATTGGCTAGTTATGTGTTAGCTAACTGTGATTGCTTGTTAGATTCAGACTGGGTCCAGTTTAGAAAAAAAAACGAAACAAAACTAAATACAAAAGGAGCAAAGAAGCACATGAGCCCTCAAAGACACACATTTTGTCCTTTCATGCTCATCAGTGATATGCAATGGTCAAAAGAAGTTATTTCAACCAAAACTATCATGAAACATTATTGTCTACTGCAGATTTAACTTGTGTTTTCTGGCACTTTTCATACATTGTAAACTAAACTACAATCCTTCCCCCTCTTTCCAATGTCATTGGCAATGTGTGTAGGTAAGTGCCTTTCAGTGTAGCTATCATAGGCTATGATGAGGCTTCACAGGATAGATACAAAAAGCCATACATTATGAAGTTGTCAAAGGGTGTTGATTTGTCAGAGTCTTTAGAATTTCCTGGGTATTGAAACTAGAGGCTTTTTGCTATTGTATGAAACTTTGATAGGCGGAAGAGAGAGGAATATGATCCCATTATTTTCTGGCTTTGCACAAGCCTGACCATATGATTTACTCACCGCCTTCTAAACACGGAGAAAAGAAGCACGAGGGAAAGAAAAGCAACAAGAGAGAGAGAGAAAGAGAGAGTGAGTGAGAGAGAGAGAGAGAGAGAGAGAGACAGCATGCTTGAGTCATTGCATTTGCACACATTAGAGTTTGCAAGACTAATGTTTTGGAAAACAAGAATAGGGAAAAGTAGAATGCTGCAAATGGCTCTGCGTGACTGGATTTGGTTTGAAAAGGATATGTACGCTTCTGAGGAAGGTTCCCAGTGATATATCCAACTGGAAATTTTTAATCTCACAGCTGAAAACTTTAAATACAAAAGCCGCTCTTCAGGTTCACTCACTCTGCCAGTACTCACAATTGCCACAGCTTACAGTCTAAAAACTGATTACTCCTCCCAGCTAAACAACTTATACCAGTGTTTGTGTAAACTTAGACAACATCCAGCAATTGTCTTAAAATGTTTGGCACTTGACCAAATTAATCAAAAATGTCAGTTTTATTTCCCGAGCTACACAGATTCATTTATTTTAATGGATTTTATACTTTGCGCCATCAGTTAAAAAACTGTTACCACAAAGCAGCTGTGATTCAGTATATTCTTTTTCCCCATTACATGAAACAATCAGTAAACATTGGCTAAGAATAAGTGCAGTTGGATTGCCATTTTCCAAAGCTGCTGGGCAACGTTACAATACAAGGAGCACTTCACGTCTCCATCCAGCACCAAATCTCTTCCAGTGTTTGTCATACACACCATTGTTGAAGTACTTACAAAGATTGAAGATTATCTCCCCCTCGCTGGGCAACGCATGTTTGCAGCAGAGTCTCACATGTATAATTCATTGGAAAAATAAATTGTCAAGACTTTAAAGAACACAATGCATTTTGTACTGGGCAACACTTTGCTTTTTACCCTCCAAATTATTTATTGTTTCCTCTACTCCCTTGTGCCTTGGCCTGACCTTAAGTTTCTTCTAATTGGCTCTGCTGCCACACTGCTCCCTGTGTTTACCCACCCCTCTAGTGTTTAGTGCGACACAGTCCAACAAAAGTGATGCAGCCTTGTCTGCAAATGTTGGAGTATAATCCAGCAAACAAAGAAACAGTTTCCTCTTCTGGCTTATTATTAATTGATATATGGCTACATATTGTTTAAAGTCACACCAGTCATACACATTAAGTGGGTGGCTCATTTTTCTCACTTCAAAGGTTCAGATGTAAATGATGCTTACCTGTCTCTTTAAGACATACCTAATAAAGTTTTTTTTTTTTTTACATAAAATGCATGAATAACAAGTCATATCACAATACTTAATGGTAATTACATGTGATGTTGGACAAAAAGTCATCATAGGGCATAAGTCAATAGAGTGCCGTCAAATGTAGAAACAGTTAATTGCTCCTGAAACAATTAGTCAATTAATGGATTAGTCATTTGTCATAAAATGAATCAGTACAAGTAAAAATGTACATGAACTGAATTCAAATGTAAACACTTGCTAGTTTTTTGTATGATAGTGATGGAATATATCTGGTTTGCTGGCTGTTGGTTGGACAAAACATGTAATTCAACTCTTAGAAATATGTGATCAGCTTTTTTCAATATTTTTTGCTATTCCATAGACCCAGCGATTAATTAACATGAAAATAATCATCAGATTAATAGATAGTAAGTAAGTAGCAAATCTATTAGTTAGATCCCTAGTTTGGAATGAACCTGGTATATGGGTTCAAGCTCAATTTTTCATGGATGGGGATGCTACTGAGGAAGTGGTTGACCTCTAATTTGAAGGAAAACTGATTAGTGCATTAGGAAATGAATACACAACTTTTCACAAGTAGAGATAAAGCTACTGTGGTATAAACACAGTCACATTAGCAAAAAAATAAATAAAATCTTTCCGAATTGCTCCAAAAGTAGCCTGAAACTGTTTACTCTGTTGCCTTATTTGCACCATCAGTTTCTTGTTCAAAGGAGCACGTTTACTATACATATTGTTAACATACCATATTGAGGCAATAACTTTATGCTAACAAATGTGTTGTCAGAAAGCAGCACGACTCTGTGTTGCCCCCGTCATCATTCTTTGAGTACAGGAGAAAAAACAAAAAAATACTTAACTGTGAATGCTTCACACGGACAACCCAATGAGAAAACTTTAGAGGCTAATAGAATTATCTTTGCTATTCTACATCTATTGTTTGATGTGACGACTCATCAGTCACGCTGCTTTTATACCATTACACACACAAGAAGAGCAGGGGAGATAGGAGGGCTGTTGCTGCAGCATTGCACACAGTGTAATTACATAAACAATAATATGTGATATGTTATTAGGAGTGGAGAGGGGAGTTTGGGGAGAGGGAGGGGGTAGACTCCTCTGAGGTCTTTGTAATTCCCTATTTGATAGCAAAGCTTACAGCAATTAAGATGTTTAATTTAAGGATTTAAGCACTAAGGATTCAGACAAGAGGAGAAAAAAAAAAAATAATCATGGGTGGTGGCTGAAGTTTGGGGTGGATCTGACTACATTTGAATGTTGATTATTCTTTCTCCCTCTTCATCTCCCTCTCTCATTCTGCCGTTAACCCCCCTATCATCGCCTCTTTCTCTCTCTTTTCCCCCAGTCTCACTTAAAGTCTCCAAGGGACTGAGAGGATGTGAGGAGAGTTGATCATTGCATTGCACTGATAAGCAAAAATGTTTCCAGAGCGTAAAAGAACTCTGTGGTGTGTGAGAGGGATAAACTATAATCTGCAACCACACACTGAACTTGACTGCTAATATTTGCATTGGAAATCAGACGGAAGTTATGCTAAGCTTTCCCCATTATAGCCCGGCGTGGTGTGAAAGGTCTTCCCCTACTTCATTTGAATATGGCCTCCCATGCATTAGAAAAATACACATTTGAAAGAGTGGAGGATGGGATGACAATTTATGAGGATGCATTTTTTAAATGATCTCTTAGCGAGGTGGAGCCCCCCACCCCTCTCGCTCTTGCTTTTGCTTAGTCCAGCTTCATATAGTATAAATAAACCTATTCAAAAAGCTAAGTGAAATACATTATAGGGATTGGCATGACTGAATATCTCAATTTATTTTCTTTTTTTCTCTCTTAAACAAATTAATGAAATCACTTTTATGTTAATATGCTGTTAATACACAGAAATATGTAGAATTGTGTTGCCATTTTCTTGAATTACATTTTTTTTTCAATCCATGTTTACATTTCCCTTAACTGCTTTTTTCACTAAGCCAGTAAGTTACTTTTTTTTTTTTTCCTCTATCAAGACTCACCATAGGAAATGTGTTCATTTGATCAACCCTGTGTTGTGCAGGATTGATAAGATTAGCAATCAAAAGCATTAGCGATTCAAAGCGTTACAATTAATGTTCTCATTATTAAAAATCAGTGAATTAAAGGCGGTGTTTCTAGAGGGGAAATCACACTGCCGTCGTCATGCATATCTGTTAACATGAAGAAGCACACAGCAGAGGGCGAAGCTGAAGGGGAATACTTCATTGTGGACACTATGATATGGGAACTATTTTGTCAATGATATAAATCATGTTTTCTCTTTAAGTTATTTAAGCCCTGCAGTTCCCATTCTCCCAGTCCAATGCCTTGATTTGACGCGTAAAGGACACTTACACCTGCATCTAACCACTGTTTATACCCAGCCTGCACACTGTCATTGAGCCTTTTGTCATCGGCTCTAATGGGGACATTTCAATCAGTGCCTTTGGACCACACAGGCAGCTTCTATATGGTATAGTAATTTCCTCACTTACTTACCTTATAATGATTGTTTTTAGTCCTCGGCCTAAGGGATGTCTATAATGGCTCGATGTACATTCAGCTTAATTATACAGTTCAGACACCTTTCATGCTAATATGAACCGTCCTACACATGCATCAGCAACACTGCAGTATTTGGCCTCACTTAGTCGAAACGTCATTCAGGGATGGTGTCTCGACACTTTGGTACATCACAGTACCATATTACTGTACAATGATTTTAGTAAGTTTACGAAGACAGATTTCAAACTAGATATTTGTTTACATTATGTCATAAAGCCATGATCAATCCTCACTCGTTAAATCTGTATTCAAGGATTCTCCAAATTTACTTGGCCTATACATTTTAAACAAATAAAGACATGACCAGCACTTTCGGGATTTTTTTCTCCCATTTTTTCTGAACACATTTAAAAAGAATGGCAATATTGCTCGCACGCGTCCATATATTCAATGTGCTCACTGTGGTAAAACACTGGGGCATCACATAGTTATGTGCAGTTGAGTTCACCAGTATTTAGCACATTTCCACATGACCAAACATTACGAGAAATAACATCTGAACAGTCTCTGCACAGGGCTGGGCTTTGAAGTGATTAAAAAATATTTTTATAATGTAATGTCATTTAGAATCACACGGGGGGAAAAAACTGTGTGAAATTGTGCAGATAATCGGCTAAATCTCTCAACATGAAAAGATAATTGCTCCAGAAATTAGCTGTACCTGAGGTCCATTTGTTTGGTCATGGCTAGTTTCATATATGGCAATGATCGGATATTAGCGCTAATTAGAGCCGGGTCAGAGTTCTTGAAGGTCGGACATTAATGTGTAGGATCATTGAAATGCTAATTATAAACAGATTAGAAAGTTACGGTGCTTTATGGGGGGTCATTTGGTAATTTACCAGCATACACCAGTTTTTGTGTAGTAAAGGGTTATCCATGAGCAGAGGGCATTAAGCTTTTTTTTTTTAAAAATGGTATATGATTTTTTTAATTGATTTATTTTCCTTTTCTTTTAATATTATTGACTTTTTAAAGCTATATTTTCAGCCACTGAAGACACCAGAAACATTGACACAAAGAAAACATCACGATATGGTGGGTACACAGCCCAAATTTCAATATATAGTTCTTAATGACGTACAGGTTACATTATGGAAAACAATCATTTGGTTTGACAGCAAGTAAATTGTGTGCAGCAAAAACCAACCAACGAATAGAAAATCTGTATTGTTTTCCTCAGTTATCAGTATCTTGAAATGCCTTTCTGACCTGATTTTGGGTGTTGGTGGTGTTGTTTCTTGTAATAGCAACACTGGTATTACCCAACTGTCACCTTGTTGGAAACCCACAGCAGCCCCTCCAACTCAATTCTCTCTCTCTCACCTGCCCTCTTCCTCAGCCCTCTCGTTCTCCTTATCAGTAAAAAGGAACTTTCCATTTAGGGCTAACTGTAAACCGTTTATTCACTGCTTCACGCGAAGCCTTGCTTTTACAGCAGAGGAAACCACACTTTGTCTGTGTTCCTTTGTCTGGCGTGCAGACAGGCTAACACACATACACTGTAGACATACAGTATAGTGTAGGCTCCTTTTCCATGCTCTGAGATCAGTCTTCTAAATAGCTTCTGACCTCAATTTGAATAGTATGCTCATCAAAGACAGACAAGAAAGAGTGATTTTTTGATGTTTTGTAACTCGCTGTGATACTTTATCCATCTTAGATGAGCGCAAGTTTGTTTTGGGCATTACACAATTGATCAAGTGGACATAAAATTGACATGTAGTTGAAAAATTTGATAAACCAAATGTCTGTGTTTGTGCCAGATATTGCATTAAGAATAACACAATTTTTGTTTTAAAAAAACGAAATTCTTGATTAATATAATGGCTGGTGGTAATAGTGGTGCTCATCATTGAAAGATTAAAGAAAGCTGTAACACTGTCAGTCTCACAAAGGACAGCTTAAAAGAATGGTTTCGCTTTCCTTCCATGCATTTCTCTTGTCAAAACTTGACATGTATTTTGGGTAACAAAATGTAACTCAACCACTGACAGCTTGGGTTAGAAATGTGGGTGTGTTATGCTGATAGCAAATAATGTAGACCTCTAGTTTTAAGTGGAAATGGTGAGCAGGCTACAGAGTTCTGCAAGTTCACTTCTTTGTAACTCGACAGCCCCAGCTGACGCTAACTCAAGCGACATCACTTGAGGCAATTTATCAGACTTTGCACACCTCCCTCTGGAGCCACGAACTGCTGTATACTATTTTCACATATACACAATACTCCAAAGACCTGAAACAGACTTCACTGTACAAAATCCAGAGTTCCCCTTTACGTGGTATTTTCCTTTCGACAATGAAACCAAAATGCAGTCCACAGTTATTGTTCCCTTCGCAACTTGCCAAATGACAAGCACAACTAACTGGACAAATTCAAAATGTCAAAGAATGGCGTTACACCATACAATGAATCCAATGTCAGGTCAGTGGCCTGCATTCTTCTCCTTGCCAGGCAAGTGATTTCTTACTGGTGAGACTACAAAGGCCTGTGGATTGGCCCCAGACAGTACCTTTTCTTCTGCGCCCTTTCTCTCTCCCATCATATTCTCCCCGTCTGCACTCTTTCTCCCTCTGATATCTAGTAACAGAGAGGTAAGAAGTCTTAAGGGGCTCGGGCTGACTCAGCAGGTCAGAAGAGAGAAGCACTGCTGTAGCTGGGAGGCTGTCTGTGTACGTCTGTCTGTGTGCGTGTCTGTGTGAGTGTGGTGGTTGGGTGGCAGCATATCTTTTTTGTTGCACATGCCTGTGTGCTTGTAGCCAGAAGGTTCGAACCACGCTGCCTCCCTCCTTCTCGATGAAACTGTCATCAGAACATGAAAGCATCAAAACATCAAACGGGACCTTTAATTGTGCTTGTGTGTGTGCATGTGTGTGTGTCTGGAGAGGTGGTGTTTGGTATCATGTCCACATGCTTGTCTGCAGGCCTGCGATTGTTGATGCTTGTATCCTCAGGCCTTTGTGAATTTGTGTGCCTCTACATGTAATTTCATGTGTTTTGTGCATGTGATAAACTGTTTACGTGCCTTTAGTTATTAGTAATATGATAACCAATTCCCCTGTTACAAAGGGACCAAGGTCTTAGGAGTAAGACAACGTGGGATGTGTCCCGTTTAGGGACAGGCATCTGAAAAGTGATCAGATATATATCTGAAGACATACTCCTTTAAAACTGACATTAGGTGACAAGTTTGCAACCATTTCTCTTTTTTTCTGCATCTGTCTGTCTGTCTGTCACTGCCAACTCATCTCTGTTTGGCTGCTTGTCTTCTTCAATCCCTCTCTCTGCCTATCATTTGGTCCTTCTGTCCCTGCATCTCTCTGCCTGTGCGTCCATTTGTCTGTCCACTACAAAGACAGACAAGCCTGTGCATCTCTGATCACACCCCTCCCACACACACACACGCACCCCCCAAACACACCCACCCACCCACTAGTTCTGCCGAGGCGAGATTAAACAACAAAGTGGCTCGATTAATCCATTTGAAGTGATGTGGCATTAGGGCTTGGAAGGAGATGGGCTAACAAACACACTGCGCCGCAGCTGTGTGGGCTGCAGATAGAAAGAGGGGGGAGTGAAATTAATTGACCTCCACGGTAGCAATTAAAAACAAAGAGGGGAGAAAACAAAACAAAACATGGGCTTGTGCCTGTGAAACAACATGCTACTGCTTGGATGAAGAGATGGGAAGAGAAATGGGAATGAGTCTGAAGTGTGGTTGATTGGTCGGGGCGAGGAATTGGGAGTTGGCACGAGCAGCTGCGTGTATGGACATCCCTTCTGATAAACACTAAAGATGTTCGCTCTCCCGTGCGCATGACAACAAACGATAAACACACCAGAGGCCTACAAAAAAACAAAAAAAAAAATCGGTGTTTTGTTTTTCGGACGTCTCCAGAATCACATTTCAATCACTTCTGGCCTTCACCACACTGACTTGAACAAGGGATTACCAAGAGCACTCCCTGAAATGTTTGAACAGAAAAGGATTAGGACTGTCTTCATAATAATGACAGTAAGTTACGATCAATAAACACCACCCTCCACACCAGGAAAATGTCGACACCATACCTTGCTCATACCTTCACATCTCTGCGTGCTTTTATGAATCCGAGTTGAAGTGTGCTTTGTCTGCGTCCCTTCAGACCTTTTCACTCGGAGCATCTCCCTCTGACTGAGCATTCAAATTGAGATACAGAAGGCCTCCCACATATCCAGCTTGTTGTTTCTTGTGTAAATGATGTTGTGTGTTCAAGAATTCGTTTATTCTTAATCCTTACTTTATCCTCCCTGATATAAACCCGGTGATTTTTTGGCAGCAGGGCCGGCAGCACAGCAGAGGCATGCCAGTGGCAGAGGCTGCCTTTGATCCTTCATCTCAACCACACACCTGAGTGATGATGGCTCTGCTTGTAGCGTTATCCTTCTGTGCTCCGACTCTTTCATTACGTACCCCTCCCATGAATGCTGTCATTGATGGCCAGTGGAGACACCCATGTTTAATGTGCTTATAGGCATTTAGAAGAGATCATTTCTGGAGCTGATGTTTTGTCTTGCGAAGCTGAGCAGCAGTGGGGGCTCCAGGGGGTTTTCGGACTCTTAATAGTTTCGGTTTGGTAAACAGGCATTTTGCGGGCAGAGTACATATGAAAATATACAATTTAAGGTCTGCTATACAATGTGTCTCGCTGCTGTACAAACCCACCCTGAATATACTGCACTTATACTGTCTGCATTTTGCACGGATGAATAGGTAGTACAGTAAGTGCAGATAATAACAGATACACACTACTGTCTCTCCTTAACATGACATTTGTTTATAAGTATGGTGTATATGGAACTAGCCAGTTAGCCTGTAGACATTATGCAGAATAAGTCAGCATGTTGCATCATTAGTACAGATATCTTAAAGCTGGACTACTCAATATTCTTCTGTTAACAGTGGTTTAAATAACCATCTGTGTTATGAAAGGGATCACTCACCCCAGACTTATCTCCAAACTCTGCAGTTCTCCTCAGTATTTTAGCATCTTTCAGGTTATTGTTTTAGGCCCCACACCTTCACTGTTTTGGCTCACTTTCATCAGCCATCTTTCCACTTGTAGCAGGCGGCAAACTTCAACACAACAAACTCTGATAAACCCGCGGTGACTTGTCCAGCACAAAGCCGCAGACAGGCAAAGTTAGTGAGTGACTGCTGAACGCAGCGGAGTAGCTAATAAGCCTGATATTTCTCTCAGGAGTTGGTGCAGATCAAAACAGAAGCGTAAATGAGAGTGAATATTGGAGTTAGATTCCTTAGGTGGCCGGAAACATGATTCCAAATGAATGCAAATGTTGCTCCATGTCTGCTGGATGTGTAAATAGGTGACTGCTAACAAACTTTAAATTCAACTTTGTAGGGTGTTAATACGTCGATCTTAATTCAGTGAAGTGCTTAACAATGAACTGATTATAAACTGTATCTTCACTATTCCTTAATGTCATTGGTGTATCTTTTCAAAAGGTTTAATATCATAGTTTGCCAGGAAAGTTCACATTTTGACGTAAAACCCAGAGCAACATCTGGGTTGTATTCACATTCTTAATACAGTTAAGCCGGCCTTATTACACCTCTTAACTTCTCAGCTGACTCAAATGAGAAATATGTACTGAGCATTCACTTCTGTTTCCTCCCATTTAAGATTATGTCATTTTGATATACGCACAGTGAAAAATGGAAAATATCATCTCTCTCTCCCTTAACAATTTAAACATTTTTCATTTCTTATGGCCCCTAATCCATCTCTATTGGAGTATCAGGTTACTGTATTATAGACATATGTCTTTAGTCTACCCTCTGCTGAGAGGGGGAAATTGGATTTATGACGGACAAAATACTGCAGGGAATTAAATGTTCACCAGTAACTTGTACAGATTTGTCCACTTGTTACTGCTTGTCATACAGTGAGTGTTCAAGTGCATCAAGTACAGCGTGGTGTCTAAGGAGTACCACATTTTTGTAGTACTTGTGTTTTTGAAACACATTTTTAAGTGGTCAGACAAGAGTTGAACAATGTGATGAAAAGGCCCCAGGATAAACTGGGTATGTTGCCTTCCAACATTCCTCTGTGTTTAACTTTGCCGCAGTGAAGAAGGGAAAAAAAGCAGTTTGGCAGGTAAGAGTCCATAAACAGCTGATTACTCTGTCATATTAGAAATGAGATCGAATAATAAAAAGGAAAAATTGTGTGCGAGTTTATGAATTGCGATTGATAACCCATATTCATACCATACTGACAGCAAATAATGTCTGGAAAACAGCTGAGAGGCTGCCCTTTATTCTTTTTCAGAGATTGACAAGCAACCATTTATTTTTATTCAATGTTAATATCAAACACATTATTAAATAATGCATTGCAAACCTTTATCCATGAAAAGTGGGAGTCCTTTAAATAAAGAGGTGAAAATCAAAAGTATTAGATTAGTGGTATTTATACTCAGGAGCCATTCAATTGTCTCACACACATCTGAACAGATATACTCCTATTTCAACCAACACAGCTCTCTACACTACGCTACATAACGAGTGGTGTTTCACTCACTAAATTAAACCAAGGGTTATTTATATGCTTCAAGTCTATTTCTCTTATATTTTACGTGTGTAACTACAAAGGTTGTGTATTGGGTTGTGGGCGCTGCCTAAAGTCAGGTAACTTACATTCAATACTGTGCCTGAATGCATCCTGTGTAGACACATGGAGGACTTAAGTTGCTGCTGCTCTGCTAACACAATACACCTCCCATTGTGGACAGTGTTTGCCTTAACTCTCAAAACACATTTGAACACTGGTATATAATTTTGTCTGTTCTAATTCTGAAAGCTTTTCAACAAGACACTGTTTTTTTTTTAATCAAAGTGCACATTTCTAATCTGTCAACATGGACACAAAGCATGTAGATTTTACACAGCAAAGTCCCTGCTTTGTGAAGTAGCTTCAGCTTTCATCTAAACAGGTACTTCTGTTACCAAATAGCAAATGGTGTGTGCAAGCATTTATTATTTCAGCACTCAATAACAGACAACACTAATAGGTCCCTGATGAATGCTGTGTCTGTGTGTGTGCATGTGTGCAAGTGGGTGGGTGGGGATATGGAACGGGTAACCAACAACAGTAAAAGAGGGTGAAAAAATGAAAAGGGGTTAATTTGGTTTGGCTCAGGTGAGGTAATTATTCCTTTCCCCCACTTCACTGCACACCCATAATGATTATTAACAAGCTTAAAGTACTTGAGGAGCACTGGGAGCTGGTGGCTAACAACACAAGGCCCGTGAAAGGAGGGAGGGAAGGAGGGATGGATGGATGGATGGCAGGATGGAGGAAAAGAATAGGGAGGATGGGAAATCATTATGCTAATGAGGCTGGCCTTAATCACACAGTGCCCATGATAATCTGCTGGGAGGAACCCAGGTTACTTGGGTCACTGGTTTGTTCCACGGCAGGCGCTCGTTTTTGTGTTTTCTCTCTCACTCACTTCTCACACATCTTCTCTTTTCCCTATTCTGCAATTTTCTCACTTATTCTCTCCTCCCTCTCCTCTTAAATGTCTACTCATGTGTGCATGTGGTTTTGGATTCGGAGTCACAGGGGTGGATATTGCAAGTACATTCAGGCATGAACCTGCGGCGTGCATGTATTCAAAAATCTAATGCAACAGCAGTTTAGTCATTTAGTTTCAGGATCACAGCTTACAATATACTACTGGCCGTGAACCTGTCTTACCGCAAACAGGTAGCAATATGACTAAAAGCACAGTGTGCGATCAAGTGGAGTCACCTAAAAGAAAAAGAAAAAAAAATGATTGTAGCAGAAAAAATAAGGAAATATCTTCAGAAACAAATGTTTAATGATCACACTTGTTTGTTTGTGAAGCTCATGAATAGAACAACTTTAAGTATTCCTGGTAACACTTAAACAGTAGCAAGCTTGAACTAAAACTGCTCTGTGCAGTAGTCTACTTAGGAGAAGGTGGGAGTATTTGTAGTGCTGCTCTAGTTAAGAGTAAAACTTTAACCAGCCTACATTTTTTTGTCTACGTAATGTTAAACTGAAAACAACAAGGGACAAGACAAGAGTACCCAATATTAAGAAACTGGTTAAATGGACTGCATCTATACAGCGCTTTGATCCGAAGTGCTTTAAAATTGGCCCACTACACAACAATTGCAGTGAGCTACTATGCAAGGCACTGGTCTGACTCTGTTGTTACAAAAAGGAGCCAGGGATCAAACTACCAACCCTGCGATTAGCAGGCAAGCCACAGCCTTCCACAGGTTTGACACTCAAGGTTGAAATCGTTAACTTAAGTCGTTAATAATTTCCAATGTGCACCATCTGGATGCCTCCTTGCTGTCAACCACTGTGTTGGCCTGCAGGGCGGGTGTGGACAACCGGTGATAAATGTGGAGTTGCAGAGAGTATATTGGCTGACATATTGTATTACATGCTCAAAATGAACAAGCTTGTATTGCAATGAGTGTGTGGTCTTTACAAATTAAGCAAATTCATTCATTATGGTCGTCACACGACTACACAGGTAGGTAGGGACTGCACAGTTAGATTCAAACCATCTTCGACCCGAGATTATACTGTTTATTTTGGTTATGAAAATCACTTGGTTCTCAGGTTCACTAAATTCACAGGATTATTGAGGAAATTATACAGCAACTTTACATCAACACCACTGATTTGGAAGGGATAATAGAAAGAAATATATATTTATAAATGTTTCTACAGTTTCATTTCTCTTGTACATTTAGTACCTTTTCTTAAACTGAGGTTTTTTTAGAACCAAAATTAGCTTTACAAATAACCTTCAGCTCAAATATACCATAAAACCAAAATTAAAGACCAACAATTGTGCACAGATGTGCAATGTATATGAAAAAATTAAATGTACCCTCTGTTCGACCAATGTAGTTTACCCATTAGTTCTTAGCAGTCTTTGGTTGAAAGTTCCTTTAAAGTTGTAATCAAACATACGTCTGTGTTGGGCCCATAAAAAAATAAAATAAAATAGTGTCAAAAAAGAGTGGAATAAAAATAAAATTGTATCCTCCTTTGTTAAGTTTCCTTTGATTCGCTTCCTACCGTCACCTTGGAACTGCACCACAAATCCGAATGCCAGTGTCTGGACAATGTGAAGACATCCACGAACAGCCGTGACGATCTTTACAGCAGACGGAGCAGCTCCAAGTTGTCATCAGACAGAATCCTTCCTCAAAAAGAAACCAAGCCTGCACACAGGTGTGCAGAACAGTCAATATAAAGTTCTCTGGCCATCATAGCATTCAACTTGCCACAAACAACTCATTAAAACAACTGTAAAACATCTCAGAACTAAATTGTCCTATTTTTCCAATTCAAGCCAATCTGGCCTTCTACATTTTTACAACACACACACACATTAGCTGTAAACCTCAGTTCAAATACACACACAGTGATGCATGAGCTTTACTAACCTTTAATGCCTGCTACGCTTAGTTTAGATTCTAGGCCGCAATAAAGCCCACAGAGGTGAGCTGCTACACAGTTAACTACCACAACATCTTCAATTCACATCACATTAAATATTGTCTCCTTGCTGGTTTTGCTTCACCTTCACCTAGCTAGCTAACTTCAGGTAGCTAGCTTAACTCACCTGGATGATAATGAAACTCCTGGTGGAGTTAGTCCTGAAGATAAATGCTCTTTCAACAGCCGTCCGCGGCTCAGCAGCGTCTCTCTCCCCAGCAACACTTACAGCTCTCACCTTAAAATAAAATGTTTGAAGTTTCTTAATTCGCTGTTTCACTTTCAGACCGAGCTTTCATCACACACCTGACTGACTTGCGCGCGCTCCTGTTGCTGTGGGGGGAGGGGGTGGGGGTTGTAAAATGGAGTCTTGTGATGCGTTTAGGGAACATCTGTAAAATGGGGTTACAGAAAATAACCTAGGTTACATTTGCAAAGCTTTAATTTTCTGTTAGGACTTGAACAGCGGTGGAGGTACCGTAAATAGGAATAGTGACAAGACAGCCGCTGCACATGGAAAGAGGATACGTGTAATTTGGCGGGTTTGCGACGTCACAAATATTGGGTCAGATTATGAGATCAGCATTTGGTAAAACCTGCACACAGGTTAATGCAATTTCCCCCAATTATTACTATATATATATACACACACACACACACACACACACACACATATATACATATTTATCTATCTATTTATCTGTACTTTGACCCGATCCTGCCCTTCACACAGTTAATGCTTATAATCTGGTTGTTTGGCTCCATCAAAGTTACATTCACCTAAAGGTTTCTGTGTTTTAAGGTGAAGAGCAACTTTTTAATTTTAACCTTTGTCATTTAAGACTTTGTTTGTGAAAAATAATAATAATAATCCCAAATGTTGTACGAACACAAAAACCATAAGCCTAGCAACACAGGTTTTCAAATCTCTGAATTGAATCCCACATTTCCAGACGGCACCGGCAGATCCTACGGTTCACCTAATCTGCCTCCATGTGCTTCCTCTCTCTTTCTCTTCCCCTCTCTCTCTCGCTCCTCTTTTCTCACTGGGCTGGTATTTCTTGGACATCTGTTCTTGGCAAGTCTAGCAGCAGCCTTAGTACTGCACCCGCTCCCTGGAGGACAAGGAGGGATGTAGGCACGGAGGCTGGAGGGAAGGGAGGGAGGAGGAACAGAAAACAAGAGAGTAAAGGGATGGAGGAAGAGGGGAGGAAACTCACTGCACACAGCAGTGAAAACAGTGAAAGACAGCAATATGGAAGTGGGGAGGCAGGTTTTAAGTAAGTCTGTAAGCGGTAATTGGGAGAAGGGGGACCACCACTGGGGACCAGCCCTCTGGGTCACACAACAGCACTGGGCAGGCTGTCAGGGCCCGGCACAGGAGTTACAGAGAGGGGATGATTGAGATCCATGGAGTTTTCCAGAGAAAATGTTTCTGATAGAAGGGTGGAGAGGAAATGGAAACATTTGAAGCAGTTACTTACAAAAACGTATTTCCAAAACCTGTATGGAAAAACACACTGTCCTCATAAAGCCGTTGTGTCGTTGAAAAATACTTTGGGGAGATTGTAAGAGTGTTTCTGTTCGGTTATGAACATGTTGACTATTCATTTTTGGCATTTTTTTTTTGTCGGACATAACATTTCCTTCACACCTACTTCCTAAGAAGCAATCTGAAGCTCTGTAAAACAGTCAGCATTCAAGAATGTTGAACTGTGCAAGGTTAAAAGTAACATTTTTTAAACAATTACAGATGGCAGTTTGGGGGAAAGGAAGGAGAGAGAGAGAGAGAGAGAGAGAGAGAGAGAGAGAGGGAGGCCAAAAGGCGGACTGAAAGGTTGTCGAATTGTCTGGACATATAATTGACAGGGAAATCAGCAAAGGGAGGGAGACAGAGTGAGCGGTATCTTGACAGGCTTCAGGTTAAAATGATTAATTACCTCCAAGGCTTCTGCGGGCCTGGCAACTTCCTCTGGTTGCTGCTGCGTTGTGCGCTGCAGGGGCCCGGGGCCCAAGGCCTCTGGTGATGCTGTCACTGTTGCTTCTTTTTCCAATCATAGTGCAAACTCTGTCTTTATTTGCTTTTTTTTCTACCCCCTCCTCTCACTCTTTAACAGTTTGCTATTTATAATCCTACTACAGCATGATAAGTAAGACCAGTTCAATATTGTCCACACCATCAGCTATTGGCAAAAATCAGCGTAGTGGCTTCTGCATCAAGTCAACAGAGTCATTTCAGACAAGGCAAATGCTTTCTTCCCACTTTTTCTCTTTCTTTTGTCCAATTAGAATAAATTAATCAATCTTTTTTTTTATTCCTGACCTGCCTCGTTTGTTTGGGGAATAAGCGTGACATTCAGTTGACATGTTGTTGACATTGTTTGACCACATTTTTCTTCGGAAATACGCTCATATTGGCCAATCTCACACCTCATGATTTACATCCAGTGTCAGTATTCAATACTAGCGCAGGAAGTAGTGTCCCTTTCATCATTTGGCGTGCTGGATAAGTGTATAGTAAATTGAACTTTTGTGCAAGACACTGCAGGTCATGTTCATGTCCAGTATTTTTTGTCATTTTTTTCCTTTTTACCTACTGCGTTTTAACAGCAGGGTCTTTCTCCCCCCCCCTCTATATCTTCCTCTATCTCCCCCTCCACCCCTCTTTTATCACCCTCAACCCCCTCTCTCTCAGTCTCGCTCTCTACCACTTTCCTCATGTACCCTCATACCTCCCTTCTATTTTTCCCAGAAGAATTTTAGGTTTGCAATTTATTATTTGCAAGAGAAACTGTTATCAGAGTCAGTTTGCTATCGTGAGCCACTTCATTAATCACCTAGCCCTCTCTCTTCATTTGTTCCCAGATAGGCTGTGGTTCGCTGGGTTCCAGGCACTGATATAAATATGGTGGTAAGAAGACTCCCCTCCTCTGTTTATCACCATATAGAAAAAATACAGAAAGTTCAGAGATAAATACAGAAGAAAAGTACTTCCTTTCTTGTTTTTACTAACCAAGAAAAGCATCATCCCATAATGCAATTTCTGTTAAAGGGACAACAAAATTTTATTTGTGTGTTAGACCTAAAAAAAGGTAAAATATATTACATTAGAAGGTACAGCGTGTTTATGTCACCCCAGCATATGGGACTGATCAGGATCCTGAGGCTCGCTCACAAAGAAGTAAAGTGAATGGAACAGAGATCCCGTTTCAAGTTTGACTTTTTGAGTGGTGCGGTCTCCAGAACAAAAGAGAAAATGTTCTAAGGAAACATGTGACCATACTGTTTCACATTTTGACATAACTGACATAATTTGGTGGTTGGGGTCTACTAAGCTTCATTCACCTCAGTCGTTACATAAACAACGGCGTATCTACATTTCAAGTGAATATTGCTCGAAGGTTTTATTTCGACAAAATGTTGATGGACTTCATAATTCTAGAGGTTATATTAGCTTGTGCCGGAGAAAAATTGCTAATATGGTTTCAATCTATCCGATCTAATTCTATGTTTGTGTGTATCCAGTGACCCACAAGGGATTATGGGCGAGTGAGTGAAAGGTGGCCTTGAACTGTAAGGGGATAATCCTATTTCGATACCTCACAAAGAACTCAAACCCAATTTAACATCCCAACAACTACTTGCCAAGCTGTTTAGTTAGGATAGGTGAACTTGTATTGTGGGCTCTCTCTCTCTCTGTACATTTCTTTTGTCTTTTCTTCTTTTCTGTGTTTGCATGCTGTGACCATATAAGAGCATTGGATGGGTAACAGGTATCTTAGCAACAGTATGTCAACTGAAAGATTAGGTTTCCAACTTGTTGTGGGTCCCATCTCTCTTAAACTTGCTTTGATAACTGGTTTCAAGGGTGTTTTTCTTTGAGTCTGAAAAGCTGACATTAAATGATGAAAATACATGCTTTTCATCCAAGAATTATAAAGTATGTTGAAGAAGCTGGCCACAAACTGAAACTCCTCTTTATCTATCTAAAGAGTATCACTGCCAAACATTAGCTTGAATTGTTTTTACAGGTGTAACAGGAAAAACAATCTTCTGAATGATACAGACGAGGCCACTATCCGGAAAGGCATATCTTATAGGTAACAGTTCACAAGAATCCTTTTCAGTAAGGTGAAAATGACTAGAAAAAATAGTGGAGATTAATGGCAAACAAACTGAATTACCTCGTCTGGGATGCAGTGTCAGTGCTATGTTCACAATACAAATTAAACACACAATATTTTCAAGTTACAGCAGACACATGTCGTCCATAGCAATTTAATGGAAACAACAATGGTTATTATCCAACACAATACAGTACTACGCACAGGCATCTTCCTCTGAAGCATAAATACTCTCGGTACAGCAGCCCATAGTGGCTCTGTTACTCAACAAGTCCAATCACACGAGCCAAGAGACAGAATCCATCCACAAGCATACAAAAACACTCAACCCACACACTTAACAGTACAACACTCCCTGCAGCACAGCATAAACAAACATAGGCATCTGGACCACCAAAAAACTACATACAAGACTGATAAGTGAAATCTTCTAAAAATACATTCACACCACCTTCGGGTTCCTGAAGGTGCACGAACTTGTAGATGTGAAGCATGCCATCACACTTGGTTTTTGAAGCATCCACATTTCTTCTGTTTCCTGGTCCATCTCAGCATGAACAAATGGTTTCGCCACAACAAACTAAGGTTTCATAACATATTTGTGAAGTCCAGAAGTTGGTTTCACTACTTTTGTGTCCAGAAAAGTGCCATGCTCCAGACTGACACTAGTCAGCGCCTTTGCAAACACTATGTTCTGACATTTGCCAGCAAAGATAACAGAATGCAGCATCAGTTTTGACCCAATATTCCAGCCCTACTCTGCCATGAAGCCACAAGCTTATGAATGAACGGTGAAGCACACAATTTGGGTATTTTTCTTATTTAACCTATGTCTGTGCCAAGGTCATCTGGGAGTTAAGTTGGGATTCCACCAAAGTCCTAGCCATGCCAGTGTCCGCAGCCTGGCTGGTGGTAACAGCTGCACATTGGCAGAGGAGCTACTGTCTCCTATAAACCACATTACACAGATTTTTCTGACCTTTCCTTTCCCATATTCATTTATTTACACAGTTTTTGCTACTGAAATTTGTTTAGCCATTATAGGTATTAAAACTTTAATATATAATATAGTTTAATTTAATATAAAAATTTACAAGAGGGGGGCGTAAACCAGTGTAACTGGAAGGGCCCTGCTTCCCTGGAATGCCAACGCTGCTGAGACCACTTGTGCTCCTTCAGACCATAGAATAGTTGTCAACTCCATGCTGTTCAGTTCAAGTAAAGCTGCGGTATGTCACACTAAACATGGTTTAGTGATGAGATTAAATATGATGTTGATGCGACTCTCATGCTTGTTTTTTCTTCCTTTGTGTCAGGGCTTAAACTCTGACTGAGATTTCGTGGGGCAAAGTTTGCTTACATCAAGGGCTATTTGACTTCAATGCCTTTGCAATATGGTGATTTCCCTGTGAAGATGGTATTTTGAGTGTGCTGATTAATAATGGGAACTACCTCTGTGGTTTTCCTGCATGAGAAATTGTCATTTAACCCTCTGACCTATTTAATACTTAAAAAAAAAACTACATTATTATTATAACTACAATGCTATTTATACGAACAGCTAACTCTTATATGTAAATTTGAACTGTGGGTTATAAATCCACCCCCGAAACACACACACACGAGCACATACACACATGCATGCTGCAGAATATCAGTAAGAATTCCATTTCTCAAATCCTTTTATGGCTGGCTGTATCAGCTGTGAGCTTTGGTAATGATTGGTTTCCTCTGGGTATTTGCGCTTGTGCAGATATATTGTTTTTCAGCATGTCTTTCTCAAAATGTGCTAATTTACTTAGCGTCAACAGTGGCTTTGCATTGAGCTGCAGCGTTGTTGTATTATGTCTTGAAAGGGGGTGGGGGGAGGGATCTCCCAGATATGAGTTCAAGCACACACTTAGATGCAGATAGACCCGTTCCGTTGGGAGGGGGAAGAAATGCAGATGAGATTGACAGTCTGAGGAGTAGAAAATGAACATTATTAAAAAATAAACAAAGCAAAAATAAGGAGGGGGAAGAGGTTTAAATGGTACGGGGTGATCATTAAATAACTTTAAGTGGGTGATATTTTTACAAGTCGGCTATAAGACGTGGGAGGTTTGTAAAGCTCGCCACTTGTTGGCGAATGAACTGTAAATTGACTCCAGAGCTGAAAAAAGCGCAAGGCATGTTTAACTTTAAGGGGCCATTCTAATGACAGGGATTATTGTGCTACTGGAATGGAAATAAAACTTTAATTCCCCTAGCTAAGCTAATCTGTATGCTTCGTTGTGCACTCGTTAAAAAGAAAGGATGACGGTGGATAGAAGGAAAGAGGGAGGGTGAGTGTTGGTTGGTGGTGGGGTGGTTCATAGCAATTCCCAGGGCACAAAGCGTCTGCGATTATATGGTGGGAAAAAAAATCTCTGTTGCTTTCAGTTTGCAAAGGTAATGAGAGTCTAATGAGGCTTGACTTTTTTTTTTTTTCCCTCAGCATTCGCAGCCATTCGAGCCTTTACTCCACAACAGGTTCCCTGAGGAGAAGCACGTGGGACGGGAGACATGGTTAGGCCTTTCTACGCAGGGTGCGTTGACGGATAGATAGATGGATGAATGGGTGGAGGGTGCAAGAGAAGAAGGAGAGGGAAAGGGGAGAAGGGATGTCGGGGTCAGGGTATGAGGGTGTGATAAAGCAGAAAAGGAAAGATTTAGGGAGAGAGGGGAAAAGATGGTGGGAAGGAAAGGTATATTTAGAGGAATGAGGGAGAGAAGCCAGGTTCACAGAAGTGTGGATAACCCCTTTTCACAGTTAGGAAGTAAAGAGAGAGCTGGTGAATGTGCATGACTTTTGTGGTTGGACAGCAGTGAGGAAAGAGGCAGGTGAAGGAAGTGGGTGGAAGGGCACAGCTGAACAGTCACAGTTACATAGTCACTATGATTTTGATCAGTGTGTGCAGTAGCTTGGTGTGAACATGTTTCCTTTCTTAAGCTGGCCAGGTTCCTGTCCCATCACTTGGCATACTATTATACATATCATCATGATACTGCTATATCTTAAAATGATATTTAGCCTCAGACTGAGATACAGCAATTTATCATTATCCCAAATGTGGTAATTTGGGTAGGTATAGGGAATTAAGCCAAAGAAGGGTCACATGCAGACAGAACGATGATGTAAACGACTGCATAGTCTATCATAATATGTTATAGTGTATGTTATGAGCCAATTATTTGCAAAAGAAAACAATTCCAATGTTGTAGCACAAACACTGAAGCATTTAGAGGTACCAACAACAGTTTTATACATTCTTAAATGTTTAGAAGTCTTGAGAGTATCTTGAACTCTCAACTTTAGAGAGCTTAAGAAGTTTGCTAAATTGGTTATGTGTTGAAAGCATTGCCCACATAGAGGTGTCAAGTGACAACTTATTCCTTTTTTACTTAATGAGGATACAGAGCTCATAAACAGTTTTGGTATTTTGTTAGAATTTGTCACAAATGCCATCACGTCATATGCAATGTAGAATTTTGTCCCTCACTGCTGCAGGGTAGCTTGTACTGGCACTGAATTTTCCACTAACTGGCAAATCATAGCAGTGTAAGTAATGACTTGGGTCACATTGCACAGCCTATTCAGTAACTGAAGCATCATTATAGTGCATCATTTGACATATATTTTCCTATTTTTCTGAAACATGAGTGTCTTTGAAACACGTCTGTGGCGCTTTTTCTCTTGCTGTTTGTCTTCTTGGAAGGTTGTTTGATTGCTGGTGCTGCAAACCCACGTCTAATGAATCAGGCCATTTTGGGGTCATTAAGAGAATAATGGCATGATGCATGAGCCCAACGTCTGATTGGCTGGCAGTGTTGTTAGCCCTGCCCCTTCCTTGCTAGAAACAATGGGTGCTCAGTCAGGGCCCAATCATGTTCAGTGGTATCCACACTGGATTTTGACCCTGAATGTCAAGATTCTGAAAGAAATGTTGGTCCCATATTACATGAGGTGCTTCAGGATGTTGCTCAAATGTTTCGTCATCTTACAAAAAAGAAGGGCTGAGCAATAAGAAGTGCTAAAACTGTATAGGTCCAGCTAAAACAGAAAAAAAAAACGTGGGGCCTCACTTAGAATCAGAATCAGTTCCAATTGGCCAAGTATGTGACACATACAAGGAATTTGACTTGGGTTTTTCCACTGCTCTTGTACACTCACACAAACAGACAAAAAGGAGAACAAGAACAACAAAGCTGAACAAAGCAAACACACATTTAACTTAAGCCAGTTTGAATGTCAGTAACCTTTTCGCATTAAGCTAGCTTTTCTTTCTAGTTTACATTTACAGTCTCTTATTGACCTTAAACACATCACATTCACTGTTAACACATGAGCTAACAGGCAAATGATCACACATCGCTTTTGTTTCATACATCAGTCTCATTTTATTTAGTTTAATTTAGACTTTCTTTGAGTTACCAGTGTTGAGAATGGTGCTACTGGTTGCAGTGGGAAAAACATCTCGTCAGGCCTGCACAAAAGGATGCGCCCCCTAATGCCTAGTTGTTAAATACAGGAAGTGGTCAGTCTGGCCATACCAAGTGCCTGTCACATCATGGGGGGGTAGAAAACTCTTGTCCTGACATTTTTGTTCATAACTTTGGACTGTATGATATTGTGGGTTTGTTTGTTTTGGTACATTGCTAAAATATTCATATTGTCACTCTAGCTGTCCTGTTGTGTTGTTTGCAGTTTAGTCTGCAGTTTCTATCTTTGTATTATTCCCCTGTGTGTCATAATGGTCTGATCAGCCATTATATATGTCCCACTTTGTGGTTAGCTTAGTAGATCTGTTTGTCTTTCTTAGGGGAAGTAGTATCTTCAGTTTGTTTCAGTTTATGTGTGCTTGGTTTAAGTTAAGTTCTGTTGGGCTGATCTCTTTTGTGGGGCTTTATCTTTATTTTTATCTAAATTAAGTTTTCTTCGTTCAAAACAAAAAAAAGAACCATTTTCCCATGCCTCACTTCTTGCCTGCCCACTTGGTCCCTAACAGAGATGTATACTGTAAACAAAACAATGGATGTATGGACATTGTGCTTGTGCCTGCTTCAGCAGCATTACCAAAGGTGCTCTTAACACCCAATTGATGAAATTGAGATAAGCCAACTTTGAAGATCTTCCACTTTTTATAACTTCTGACTAAATGGCATTCAACAATTACTACCAACATATTTGAGTAATGCAATGAATGTTTGCCTTTTTTAGACTGTAGATGAAGCATGTCTTATTTTGAATTTGTTTTTCAGGAAGAAGGAAGAATTTTCTGGCTGTCCTTACCAGTGAGCTATTGGCCGTGTTACTGCAACATACAAAGGTGGGTACATTTTTCTTGTTGCTGTTGAGGAGACTGCTGATTGCTAAGTGGTGTACACTGTATTCTCTGCCTCGCAGATTACTGTGCCAGCAGAAATCAGCGACCTGTCTCGTTTTTGGGGAAGGGCCTGCTCACTTCTTCACGAGTACCTCCTGAATTTAACTTTATTTTATGGAACTCAACATTTTAAGCTATTAATGCTCAGTGATTCCAGTCAGGTCGCACAAACAAACATAATGGTTGACTAGTAAAATGGGAATGCTACTTTACAAAGTAGTATATAAACTCCTTCTCCTCCTTATGTCCTGTCTCTCAGACTCCGTTTGGAAGTTAATGATGAGAAAGTTCATGTATTGAACCTGAATTGTTACTTCCCATCTATTATCACTCAGGTCAATTTCACAATCAAATTAGTTTCTCCATAATCAATTATGGTCAACTTGTCCGGGTTAACAGTATCTATCATCAACCTTTCTGCTCTCCTTTTAAACTCTGCTGGTAATGTTAGACTCTGACTTTATCTGGAAAATTAGCCTGATGAAAAGATCCAAGATGGACTATTTCTGTCGTTGACCTTGTGTTACACTGCCAGGCCATGATGACTCTTCATCCCTTATTTCCCCCCACCACCTGCTCCTCCTTCACTTTGACTTTTAAAGTCAGAGGTACACTCATGCTTTCAGGCTGCCTTAATGAGGCCTTGTACAGTCCACTGGTGATAGGACTGTTAATGAGAGAGACATCTAAAAGAGAGGAGAGAAGTGGGTGGTGGTGGTGGTGGTGGTGGAACGAGGGAGGAAGGGATGGTTGTAAAGGGGTGGTGAAATGAGGGAGGAGGAGTAAAACAAAGTCAAAGGCTGTACCAGGTAAGCATGGACACCGCTTTGAGTGTAATTTAAGTACAGGCTTTTTTTCACAAATTGTTTGAGTTGTTGGGTTGGAGAGTGTGTGTACAGGAGGAGACCTTGGGCCCTTTTAAGAGCATTTTGCTGGCGTTCTTGTTGAGAATTGATTGTCTTTGTTGTGGTAATCTGAAATTAATTTGCACTTGAACCCATCTTTCTTCTGGGCTCAATTTTAAAACGCTGTTATAATTACGTGCCCCCCACATGAAAACCAAGAACTAAGACACTGATATGATGAGCTGGAATATTTTAATTCCCCAGGTACTTAAGAGCCCCCTTTCTCCCTCTTTTTTCCTCACTCTCTCTCTCCCCACCCCTCCCTCTGTCTTCACTCACGACTTATCTTGCAAGGTAATAAAACAAAATGTTCCCATGCGTGGGGCTTAAGCAAAAGGTATTTGCCTGAGGGGGAACAGTAATAAGCGCTGTATTGCTACACATTTACTCATGTACTTTCTCAGTAGGTCATCTCATGCTCTTGAATGATGTTAAACTTTGCTTAATGCAAGCTGATGCCTGGCTGAGTGCTGTCACTGAAAAGCTGCTATGTGATGATGAGCAGAGAGAACAGGCACCCAACACATACCAATACGCACAGTTACCGTAAACACTTGTGCATGCATAAGGATATTGAGTGACTTAAGCAGTCAGTCAACTTCTCTTTCATTTTAATGTCTTTAACTTACTGTGGTTATGTTTAGTAGTTGTATCAGGTTTCGCCAAATTTCCCAGTAGGGGCTCAGACACACACACATATTGGGGTTGTTAACAAGATTTGTTTTGCATTAGTCTGTTCTGACAGGGGGTATTTGTAATATAAAACTATTTAAGACTACCTGCTAACATCTGCTATTGATCTTAGCTGTGTGTCTCCCCCTTTGTTCCCAGCATGAGCTGCTAATAACCTTATCAGCCATCTTTTTGCTTTTAGTTCAGTCTGCTGTTTGTTGTTAGGGATTTTTTTTTTAATGGGGAGGGGGAGTATTATCTCACTAAATGCTGCAGGAACCATCTTCAGTGATTTCCTGTGGTGTTGCCTTGTGCTAAAAGGGCCTCGGAGGTCACTGGCCCCGGGCAGAAATTCTTTCAGTGCGACACCTCATGTGGGACTCACAGAGATAAGCAAACAGAGAGCTAGACCCACTGCTGAACATAATTAGTAAAAACAAACATTTCTCAAACAGCTATATTACTCGCTGTACTGATTTGGAAGAATGGCTTTGAGTGTTGATATACTTGTCTCATTTAACTGTACAAATATACAGAATTTATGTCATTGTTCTATTGTAGCATGAAGGGCATAAAATGCTGAACAAGAAAAATTGTAAATACATTTTATGACTTTATATTATATAATTAGTGCGGTTTTATTTTTGCAGTGTTTTATTTTTTCCATTTTGACTGCTTTAGTCAAACCTTATATGTGAAACTGTGTGTCCAAATAGTTTGATCATATTTTTTCAGCCTTTTTATTATTCATTTTCATTTTTTGCGTGATGTGTACTTTATTTATTTTTAAGCATGCTTAACTTGTCATCTCCCATCTCGGTGTTTCTCACTCTTTCACCTGTCTTCACCGTCTCCTCACTGTAAACAATCTAATGAAGCAAAACTGCCATGCAAAACATGGAAAACTCTGCTAATTGTCTGTCCTCCCATTGATTGAAGGTAAAGTGTTTGTGTATGGAGTATCCCCTACAGTGAGAGCTGCTGTCTGCTGACAGACATGGCCTGCTGCTAAAGCCATTGCAATAATCATAAAGATTAGGTTAACAGTGGGAAACAGCCGGGGAAGACAAGTGTTCACAGTGGGCTGTTATTTTTGCAATGGTACTCACAAAAAAATAACAACCTGGAAATGTAGTCTTGCGTGCTGCTTTGGGCATAACCCTGGAGCTTATGCGTGTGTGAGTGCCAACATTATCACATTTAGGTTTACATATGCATATTTATATAATTATTTGCGAGCATTATATGAACATTTTATGTATGTTTAAGTGCAAGTTAGTGTAGTCATACAATATGTGTATGAACGCATACAGTACTTTCTGAAATGTGCAACTAGAGTTTTTACAATAGTCACCTGTCTAAACAAATCATAGTTTTATTATCACAGATCATAATTGCTTAAGTCATAATAATGATAAAATAAGAAAATAAAAAACAGCAAGCAGATACAAAAGATACTGCAATAAATAACACTGTATGCACTGTGTTTGCAGTTTTAAAGGATTTAAGGATAAACTGCTACAACTTTGTGTACATTGCACATACACTCATAAAGTTATTGCAGAAATTGCGGCAGACTATACACAATCAAAGGATGACAGTATACTGTCCTAGCAAACTGCACTCAAAGCACTACACTGAGAAACTTGTCATGCAAATGTGCGTGACAGATCTCTTCATAGAGAGAGAGAAGAACAAAGCAACAAACAAAACAATGCTTACTAGAAACAAAACTTGTGAAGATGACATTCTGTCACTAATTGAATCTGATGGCAGGACAGAAATAGAGAAATGTTGTTCATTTGTAATACAAAAACAAATTTTATTATACATAATTCACTTTACGCACATTTTGCTTCTGCAATTCACACTGTATGACTCTCTGAATTATTACTCTGAATATGCAAGAGCTTTTAATAATTTAACATGTCAGTGTTTATTTTCAACACGCCATAGTTGGAATGAATTTGTTTGAATTTTGTCTCAGTTTTGTTTATTTCCTCTTTTGATATTGCATGTTTTCTTCCCTCTCTAGAAAGTGTGTCATTTGAAGAAACAGTTTTTCGATCCTCAAATAAATCAACATTCGTCTTGAGTTAGAATCAGAACACGCTCGGCTCCCAAATGTTAAGCCTCTCTTTTCATTCTTAACAAATAAATATTACTGCCTTTTAAAGCTTTCCATTAGCTACAAGATATCTGTTGAATGCCTTTTTGAATGTGGCTAATGGTGTTGCTTCATCTAAAGACTCACTCTCCACGTTTTTCTGGAAACTTTATCTCTTGATCCCTGCCTGTTTCATGCTTTAGGTCCAGCATGTGGGCAGCAGCTTTTGACTGTTATGTATCTGACACAAACCTCAGCATGTCACCAAACAGCAGAAGCCATATTATTCTTCCACTTAACACTGCCTGCTTTTACTGATAACATCTAATGCTCATAGCATTTGACTTGTACGTTACCGACATCAACCTCAAAAGGGGCTTTGCCACATTTTACACACACGTGTGTACTATGGTCTCCTCTTTCTATCGCTCTTTTTCCCTCAAATAAAAAAAGCAGACACTCACTTGATAGCATCTACCAGCCACAGCTGGGCTTTGCTCGTGTTAGCAACAGGCCACATTTGTTTCCTGAGAAGTCTGAGGCAGAGAACAGTAGGTACCACAATACTTGGACTGTGTGTGTGTGTGTGTGTGTGTGTGTGTGTGTGTGTGTGTGTGTGTGTGTGTGTGTGTGTGTGTGTGTGTGTGTGTGTGTGTGTGTGTGTGTGTGTGTGTGTGTGTGTGTGTGTGTGTGTGTGTGTGTGTGTGTGTGTGTGTGTGTGTGTGTGTGTGTTATTATAGCCATGTATGTACAGTACTGTATGTGTCTGTGTGCATTCCACTGATAGGACAGTGTGGGTTTTTCTAAAAACAATACAAAGCAAAGCAAAGCAGCAACATGCTTAATCTTCTCTCTTATCTCCATTCATGAGCCCTTCCAGGCGATTTTCCATTCCAACTATTGATTGTTATCAGCCACAAACCCTACATAATGGATTATTTCGCCAAAACTAAAGCTACTTGTTCCCTCTCACAGCATTTACAATGATACAAAATGGTATGAATAAAGCAGAAATTGAATATATGCATATTCAAATCAAATTCAGACTGACGTAGCAAAACACATTATTTTCATTTATTCAGATAAGTTGATTGAGGGCTCTATGGATGTTCTTGATACAGAGTCAGAGCATCAAAATACAAAAACAAATGAAATCGGAAGGTTTTTCAGAGCTGAACATGGAAAGACAACTATCATTAACCATGTCTAGTAACATTTGTCTCACACCATTTCTTCCTGTATCTGACTATGTGGTGTTACACATACATATTTACTGTATGTGAGGTAATATTAATTACCAAACAGATGACGAAAGCAAACTTTTGGTTAGTTCTCTCCATAAGCAAGTGAAAAGGAATTCGAATTCCTCACCTTGGTAATTTTTTGCACCGTAAAACAACACTTTAACTAAATTAAAGTTTAATTCTAGTATAGTTAACAGAGAAATTGTAATAAGAGAGTAATTTTGAAAGAGCTTACCTTTATACAACTATACAAAATACATTTTTGATAATGACATGCTGATTAATTGAATCTATTTTTCTTGTGCCTTTTCTGGATATCTTTCTAAATAAAAGAACTAGAACAAATATAATCATCATTTAAACTGTTCTGAATTAAGTGAGTCTAAATATTTACTTAATAAAACATTCAATTGAACAAATAGCCATTACTGTCTTGTTTCTAATAATTACTAAAGGGGGGGGGGGGGGGGTTGGGAGAAGATGCAGCTTCATGTCCATTACAGCTTGACATTCTGACGGTTTAATACAGCAGAGGACAGACGCACTGTTCACTTACACCTGCCATGATGTTGGAGGCCACTGAACTACAGTGTGGTGAAATGGTCATGATGGTAGATTGTGAGAGTTAGTATGGATTTGCTGTCAGTTGGTCATGCATTTCTCCTGGCTGACTGACTGATGAGCTGAGGCCTCAGGTAGGAAGCAGGAGGCCAGACTGGAGCGAAGCGCTACTTAGTGGCTGACTTCCTGGATATATTCTCTCTCTTTTTTTATTTTTATATATATACAGTATATATAAATCCCTTCAAACCACTTCAAATGGAAACGCATAAGTAACTGCACATATATACAAAAGCACATACGTGCCTCAGACCTAAGTCCAAACAGAAACAGACAAACACACACACAGTGGCACAGACACACACACACACACGCTTCAGCGGGGGCTGATGACATGATGGATTGCTTGTGTCAGTGTCAGAACAGTCAGAATCAGCCTGGTGCTGATAAGGTGCACTAGACCAGACCTACCCCACCCACTACCAATCCAACCTAATAGCTCTTCTTTTTTTACTCTGCACACAACCTGTGTGTGTGTGTGTGTGTGTGTGTGAGACACAGGTGTTAGGTACTGGTTTTATATTGTCCGTAGGAGTATGTGTCTGGATCTGTCTGCATTTTTTGTGGGTACTTTGTGTGTTGTATTTTGTGACTGTGTGTGAATGCTGCATGTAAAGTAAATGTGTGCATGCATGTGTGTGCCCGCATCACTTTTTGAAACAGAGCGGTTTGGTGCAACAGCAGGCTGAATTGAGTGCCTGCAACAGCTCGCCACCTGTCTTTTGCTATCCATCACATTAAGTGACACCCAGGCTTCAGTTATTGATGATGTGTATGGTAATTCCACTTCTATCACTTCAGTGATCGTAAGCTGATACTATGAATGAGGAAATGTGGATGGCGTCAAATCTACTCAATTATTTTTATGAATAGTTTCTTCAAACTATTCTGAATTGGCCATCTATCTTTGCTGATGGGCCGACAAAGCAGTCATACATCCGTGGCTATATAGTTCCTCACACACATTTGAAGCGACTGCATTTTAAAGTCATTATGCAGGTGTAGTTCATACATGAGCAATGTTGGCTTATAGGCCGCTAGACCTCTGGATAGTTTAATACAATTAAATACAAAGATTATAGTTCTCTAGCTGTGTCACATGAGTTCAAATGGGGACACCTCTGTAAACAAAGTAAGTGAGCTTGTTTGGTATTGTGTTCTCATTTGCCCAATTAGACCAGCAACACTGTGCTCTCCCTAGGTGCTAACTCACTAAATGGGAAATTACACCATAAAGATAAGGGAGTGTCGGAGAATGTTTAGGGTCTCAGAGTAGTGCTTTCAGCACGACTGCTCAACACAGCCTGAGCAGAATTAATGAACCCTCTGTGGCGGGTTCTTGATGCATTTTTAAACAGCTCCTTTTCATTCCTGCAATGACATTTTGATTGCATTTGTTTCAGCAATAACTATATGAGAACGAGTGGGGAAGACAGACAGTGAGGGAGAGAGAGAGACAGAGAGAAAGCACATCCCCTAAAAATAAATACATCACTGTTCCGCCAAAGTGACTCTGACATGGGTTGTACAGACAGATATCACATTTAATATGAGGACAGAAATAATGGGTTTTGCAGCAAACTGTAATTTGATAGCAACTGATTCTTAATACTGTGAGCGTGGTGTCGTGAATTCTAAGAGCTGATGCACACATGGCCTCTTACTGACACAAAATTAGTTAATCCTTTCATTCACAGGAAGTCTAATGCAAACATATGATGTGAAGATTACACTGTTGGTTTATGTGCGTCCGTGGGTTGTGTTTGTGGAGCGCTGCCATGATCAATTTAATAGTGTGTATGAGCTAATATTTCACAATTGCCAGAGATGTAGTCATAATATAGGGATAGATTTGGAGCACATTTCAGGAGCAGGGCAGCTGAACAGTTTAATGACTTCTACAATTAGCAGCCACAGCGAAAGCACATTTCCAGAATAATATTGCACCCCTGTGAAAGGGTTACCCAGATATTTTAATAGGTAAGTGCCCTGAGAGAGAGCTGGAGAGTGAAGGGGGGAAAAAAAAGCTAAGGTCACTGATATTGCAAGGTACCATAGGATAATAAGCACCACAATCTCTGGTTACACATTGTTTTTAAATTCTTTTAATTGCATCTTCCCAGCTCTCATCAGGGGTGGCGACCCTAGAAGTGGGGTACGAGGTCATTCTCTAGCAGCAGCCTTTGAAGCCCAGGCGCCTACCTCTCTCCCTCTCCCCACCACTTTGTGTGGCCTTGAATTGCAAATTGTTTTAAAATACGCATAATGAGCACGGTGGCAAAATGTTCAGGCTCTTTGTCTTTCCCTCACTCAGCCTTTAGCACAACTAAATGAGTTAAGATTGCTCTATTGAATTACAAACGATTATTTTACTTACTCCTACCCAGCGCATGCATAATGAAAGAGAGAGGAAGATGGAGCAGAAGCTCCAGTGATTGTGACTGTGTGGACTGTGAACCAAAGACACGCTCATCTAGATACAAATGATGATTTTAATGATGCTACCTGAGGGTATTTTGTTAAGTAAACTGTTGCAAAATGTATGTAATCATACACAGGAGGAAAGTTTTCATATTGGCAGATGATGTACAGTATAACCACCTACCTCTTTGATAGTCAGCTCCCATGCACACAAATCCTTTGTCTTTGTTCTTAAAATACAGCCAGCCAAGATTGGCTATCTCAGATTCAGTGGCATGTTGAGAGACAATATGTTTTACAGGCATATTTAAACTTCCTCCAACTAAAAACCGCTTATATGCTCTGTGTGCCAAACAAAATAACCACCACAACAGCATGTCTTAGTTCTGGAGTAAATGATATAGTGCCATTAAAGGATTTGCTACTGGAACTGTAAGCAGATACTCCAAGCATGTGTTTCGGTAACTGCTGCAGGTGTGTATTGTTTGTGACAATTGTATTGTCAATTACTTGATCACCACAACCATTACAATCCCATTGAAAAAGAAATAATCAAGATAAAGTGGCTCAACAGGTCAGAATAGAAGTCCAACCCACCGACTTTCAACTGATCTTTGCTTTCTCTCCTGTCTGTTATTATATTTGATTTTATATGCACATTTGTCTAAAAAAAGAAGCTGTTCATGTTTTTTTCCCTGAGCACCTCATAGGCACCTCTACTAGAGCTTGCTGGCAGGGTTCCATACCAGAAAAATACAATGATTTAAAGGTTGGCTGATGGACAACTTGTCGCCTGTCAAACTATTAGTCACGACCGGAATTCAAGTAGATGCTTGCAGCAGCAGTAATTGTTGTAAGGTAAGCTGTTGTTTAATACAGGATTAATTAAAAACATGTGTTAAAAAGTCTCTCATTCAGTATGTAATATAACAAGTCACGAGATTTTGTTTCCCGCTAATCCAAACTTGAAGTTCATAACATTGAGTGCCATAGGGGCAAACATTTATGAAAGTTAAATTGTAATGTGATGTGATTGTGTCTCCAGGAGTTTAACTAAACATAATGGAACCAATCATGCAGTGAAAACACTTTAAATCCTTTTGTTGAAGACACACAGTAGCAAACACTTTAACTGAAACATGTGACGCTTTGCCCTGGATATATTTTGCTCTATGATCACTTTATCAGGGTATCTGGAAAACGTGTGTACCAGCTGCCCTGCTGTGCGGTATGAAAATCCAATAAGAGATGCCTTCAGTGCTAAACCAAACATTCAATTCACCCAAACAAATCACTCAAGTAATCACTCATTTACGAAGCTTGCAGATTTATCAATAATGGCTTAATACTACTACACAAGCCAAGAGGTCATACCTCTGTCGCTGCAAGCTTATTGTCTCCTCTCCGATTTTCTAAATCTAGAGTCATATTGTCCCGCCGTTATCAATAACTGACTCGACACTCCCTTTGACACCTACACAGTGGACAAGATGGCTACACGCCATTCTGAGAAGCGATTAAGCTCGTCTTTGGGAGAGCCACGGTGACATCATTGGTGGTTCAAAAGCCGCCTCTAAACTCAAAAAGAGCATTAGAATGCATTTCATGCTCGGCTCACTGAAAAGTGCAGAGCTGAAATTTACACCTTATTTGATGTCCGTCTCCCCGCTGTTAATTGGTAAAAGGATCCCTGACCCTTTTGATCTCCTCCACAATCCCCTAAATGCCCAAGTCTGCTAAACTGTTCAGCAGGAGATATACCCTGCAGTTGCCCAGCAATGTAAAGACTCTCTCTCTCTCTCTCACTCACTCTTCCACTGCCCCCCCTTTGCTTTTTTTTCTTACTCCATCCTTTTCGGCTTTCTTGCCTTTGGTTTACGTCCAGGCTGTGGAGAAATAAGAGATGACAGTTGTTACAGATATGCCAGTTTAATTACTTGTCAGCTTATAGCCCATATCTCTGCTGCCCAACGCTGAAGCTTAACTTTTTCTAGTAGCTTAAAGCATGACCAGCCTCCAGTGCTTTAGTATTTAGCCATAAAACCCAGGAAATCTGAAAGATAAAAAAACCACGAACAGCTTTTCTAATTTTATGGGGGAAGAGTGGGCAGTTTTCTGTCACTGTTGGAATTGGCTTTCTCTCTCTGTTCCCCTCAATAGTGACAGAAGAAGAGGGGCAAAAAGAGAGAATCTTGTAGAGAATGAAATTACATCACATGAAGGGGTGCATTGGTGTAGGATAAGCAGAACGTTTCTTATGGCTTGTGTGCCACTGTTGACACTTTTAAGTCGGTTTGCAAATTGATAGATGTGCTCAAGCTTTTTTTTTCTTTTGGAGGAGGGCCATCCCAGACTCTCAAATCCAGTTAAGGGTAGTTGGAAAACACAGCTGCTTATTTTGCAAGCTTCCCTACTTTGGCCATGGTGACTGTAGGTGGCTGGTATCTGCAGGTGTATACAGAGCGTACTTATGAAATTTAACGCTGCGTGGGTTGTTGTATTTGGCGATATAAATATGTTCCAATGACGCAGAGTGTACACGGGCAGAAACCTAAAGGAATCAAAGGTGAATTAGGAGCCAAAATGACATTAGTAGATGCTTCACTGTTGGTATCTTATGAACATAATGGAAATATTTGCTCTCATCATATTTAATTAACTTATTAATAACATCAAAGGAGTGATTGAACCATAGATTAAATTATGATACATGTGCAGGGAAGCAAAGCCAATTGATTGTGTAAGAAATGCAATCATTAGCTCTTTTGAAAGCCATTTTCACGTGTGAAGCTTTATTGTTCATTTCCAGGCCTCAGAAAGCCGTGTGTATCCTTGACTTTTTTTTTTTTATCACATATTCAACACGCTTCAATACCTTAGCAGTTAATCCTTTTAGTGTGTCATCTTTTCTGTTTCTCTCAGTCTTTGCAGCAACAACTAACTGTGCCATGCCTCAAGCCATATTAGATAAGAAAATGAACACTCATTAGATACAAGCTAAAGCCAGCCTGCATTTAAAGAAATGTAATACAATGTGAGTAATCTAACACATGTAAGTCCTTACATTTTGTGTGGCTAAGAATGAAAATGTAATTGGCCAACAATGTGTTAAATTTGCTTTGGATGTCTGTCAGAGGCATTTTGTTATACATCAAGGTTGCACAGCCACCAGTTTCAGGGTATTTTTTTTTTTTTTTTTTTAGGAAATGGAATATAATTTTACAGAGCCACACGGGGACAGGGATGGATGGCAGTGAGCAAAAAGAGCAGCAGAGTTTTGGACACACGCCTGCTAAGGGCCCATTGTTCAGGGTTCCCTCAGTGTTTATCCCTGGCTTTGTCTCCCACCATGATACATACTTTTCATTGAAGCAAAACAGATTATTTGTTACCATAGTTTCACCATTGCTTAGTTTTACAGCAAAGCATAATAGGTTTAAAGGGGGAAAAATAAAAGCCTCCTTCTGGATAGAGAAAAAAAATAAAATGAAAGATTACCTGTTCTTTTCATCATGATGATCACATTGTCACTCCTGGCAGAAGCTTTGTGTTTTCCACATAGTCTATTTCTCAGGAATCTGAGCGTTTATTCCTATTGATGTTCATGCAGTTCTTTTCTCGAGTACACATCCATGGTACAAATGTGTTGCGGGGTCTGAAATGGGTTTATGATGGGTGGAAAGGATATGTTTTTGGGAGCGCACCAACACACTACTTGTGTGAATTGTGTAATATTTTCCATTGGATTGTTATAATCATTATTATCTCTTTCACTGCATTTTCACAGTACGTGTTATATGAACAAAGATATCAAATATTTTTCATACAGCTATGCTGCAAACAACAGAAGATTGTAATTAGCATATAGGAAAATGTTTTAATAAACATTTTTTTAATGAAATGTGAAAGTGAAGCTCATTGGACAATATTTTCTGATTTGAATATACTGAAGTAAATCCCTTCCACTGTCCTACAAACACCTCTGTCATACTGTGTGTATTACATTGTCACATAAAAGCGTATTGTCACACCACCCCATGCTTCATTCTACCTTCACTGTGCTGTAGTTACTTGAGTGTTGGCCTACAAATCGTGCTGATGATCATCCCGCATCGCTGAGCAGTAAGGTTTTTATACATAGTAGTAATGGCATTATTTTATGGCCATCATTTCAATGGGTTTTAGAATGGATCATAAAGCAAAACAGTTTGCAGTTCTTTCACAGACCCTCCACCTAATAATGAAAAGCCAAGATCAGCTGACTGCTAACTCTATTTACAAGCTCACATAATTCCATTGTGGCAGCACTATCAGAGTAAATACGCTTAGCCCAGTGATGCATACCCCCGTAGAAAATGAAAGCAAGATGAGATAGAGGTCACATGACTGCAGAAACACCTTTTAAAACACTTAATGTGCCTTAGCTGATGTCCGAAGCATGTAGGTTATTACCACAGTTGTGTGAAAGCTAATTAATGAATAATTTGAATGATATCCAAGATGCCTCGCTCACACAGTCGGTGGCTTTGACCTTCGCAAACCTGATCATTTCTCACCCTGAGCCCTCTTTTTTTTTTTTTTTTTTTTTTTTCTTCCACCAAGGCAGGCCATCATCAGTATGATGTCTGCTTATTTTGTGTGATCAGACTTAAATTGAAATTCTGCCTTGAAGGGCAATATTAAAAGATGCAGTCATCTGTGAAGATTGGTAAACTATAAGTCTCATATCACAGTTCAATGTTAGGACTTTATCATGCATCACATATTTCATAGAAATGAAGATGCTTTGAGGAAAGGGGGAAAAAAAAGAACAAGGTTCCTTATTACGTATTGCCCTCAAATACTGACAATTGCATTCAGCCATTGCATTAACTAAATTATGCATCTATGTATGCTCATGCTCATTTAAGATGTAATTTCTGAATCAGTGTGGTATTGCCTCTAATGAACACCAGCAGACAAACAAAGTAGAGGCTGTGCTAATAAATCTGATGAGGATATAAGAAAGACTGTACCCAGTAAATTGAGTGTGGAGCACACATTTCAGGGATTTTCTTTGTGAGTGAGTGAGGAAACCAGCGAAGGGAGTATCTTTTAATATCGCTTCAAGCTAAGATATCCCATTTAGACATCGTTCAAACAGTTATTAACAGTATTGATTTATGTTTGAGTGATTGGAAGCCAGGGGAGGGAGATGAAGTCAACCGTCATGACCTCTCGCCTGGGGACGGAAACTGCCTGACACAGATCACAGCTGTCTCACATGTGAAACTGCTCCTGCCTGTGACATCTTAGATTACTGGATACAGGCTACAGTGTGATAACTCTGTGTATGATATTGAACTAGTCTTTACACTGCTTTCTCTCAAAACACATTGCTCTTTGTTGAAATATATCTGCTGTCACTGCGTCCACACAGGCATTTTGAGACAAAGAAGATGGGTGTTTAAGGACAACTGTAAGCAGAACAATGATAAGGACGTATTCGCAATGCTTTTGTTTCTGTTTGTGTGATATGTATTATGATTCATGCTATGAGCACTCGTTTTTATTTTCATTTCTTTTCACACTTTGCTGTGAAAGATTTTAAGTTGACATCGGTGGAATGATTAGTGCAGTGCAATAGTAAAATAGTTGTCTCGGTGTAGCATTATGCATGCTGTTGTTTATGCATATATATATATATATAATACATACATTAGAGAACATTTATACCCAGTGCTTCAAGCAGTTACGATGTTAGGAATTAATTGAACATCAGCTCACTGTTTTCTCTTTACTTTAATAGCCATACTGTCAGCTGTATTTTTCAGCAATTTAACAGCAAATTCAATATATTTTTGGCATTTTCCCCATCTCTCCTTTTTGGTCTATATCCCATTAACTCGACTGGAGGAGCTTAGCATACCAAATCTGTTCTTAATTATTTCTTATAAATTCCTCAGAACCTCCCCCGGATTTGTAGTCTTGCACACCCAAAATATGTGTGGAGTTGGCTAAAAACAGCACAATAGAAGATCGTCAATTTCAAAGGCGGAACTGAGCTGTTAGAGATCATAAAACATTAGTGCGGCATGTCATTAGGTTATTACAGGCTTATCCAGTAATTATATTAAGTGCATTACCATTACACAACCATTTAAAGAAAGGACCAGTTTCCAGAAATAGGATTTTACAGCCCTCTCATGACATGCCCTCAGCAACCAGCCACAGGACAAAATGTCAATTAAGTGGCTGCTGAACGAGATGGAGTTTGTGACCAAAGAATAAAAAAAGATTTTCCTTGTCTTGGAACAGAAGCTTCTATAAAAGTCCCTGTGTACTCCCAATAAATTATTTTTCTTTAGTCTGTTATCAAAAATTCATTCTGCTGTCAGTTTTTTAACAAGGCCTTTCACTCACGTTTATTTCCATGAATTTAAAGGATACTGCAGGAATATAATGGCTGGTTTTGGTATATAAATTGAAAATATATCCACGACTGCTTTGTGTTTATCGTGTTTCATTGCATTCAACATTTTTTGCAGCAACCACATGACAAGTTTGCAACACTTACCTGAGTTGGCAGGGCAGTAAAAAGTAACTGATGTAGTTTACATCTGTTAAAGTAATTCACATGCAGTAGAACTAATTGGCAGTTGTTGTTTATGACTGAAATAGCTGGTTCCTTTCGATCTCCAAAGTGGCATTTCAGGCTACAGTCTGCGCCCTCCACAAGTTATTGAGCTCCTCCATTGGAAAAAAAAGTTTCTTTTAAGAAATCAAACCCAGCTACGGAATTCTCTACGGTCAAAATGTTAAGCTTTTGATCCGAGCAGAGAGATGCTTTGAAGGGAGAAAAAAATAAATATTGTTAAATGAGTACATGTTTGCATTCAACCTTACCTTTCTGTCGAGCACACACCCTTTGAAGACTTGTTTGTTCGGAAACACTCCCATCTCATTGAGTCCAGGAAATTCCCAAACCGAACGAGTGCCTAGATTAGAGGTAGTAATCCAAACTAACCCCAGAAATTCAAAGAACGGGCTCAAAACTAATATTTGAGCTCATGTCTCACAAGTGAGCCTATTGTTAGTTAGTGACTCATAAAACGTGTGCTGTCATCTTGATTCTGCTTATGATAGAGTGATTTAAGCATAACAGCTGATCTTTTACAAACATGGCAAATGCAGCCTCAAAGAAGTCTCATTTAATGCTCAACATGACTGTGGCTGTGTTTTTTGGCCAGTGGTGATGCTGTATTAATAATGTGCTTATTTATATGTCGAACCTCACACGAACAATACACATATATTCAGAGCATGTATTCGCAGACCACACAGTTCTTCCTGTGTGTGTGTGTGTGTGTGTGTGTGTGGGGCTCACATGGCTGGCCTCAGTTTCGGGGTCGGGGAGGAGAGCTCACATTCACCGGAGCCCACAGAAGATGATTCCAGATGATTCCTCGGCATGCCGCTGTCAGAGGAGGCCATGATGGATGAAAGGGCTCCGGTGGGCCTCACTGTTTATTTAGACCTCTTGTTTCTGACACAGTTCCTGCACAAAGAACCAGTGCTGAAGTGTCTCAGTATTAAAACATAACCTTACCAGACTACAATCAGCCACCAGGGGCTTTCACCGCCCCCCCCCAGCCCCCCTTTTTCCTAATCCAACAGAAAAGCCTGATTGTTCTCCATTGTGGAATTTGGGACTGAGACCTGTTCAGGACCAACAGTGAGGGGCAGCCGACTGTGGAAGGCTTTCCAGTACATTAGGAGTATATGAAAGAGCAACTGACCAGGCTTAGATTGATATGGCTGTGTCTGCACAGGACAACATATGGGAAAGCAGTAATCCTCTCTCTGTGTTGGAACTGTGGGTATTTTTCTTGGGGATTTGTGTATAGGAGAGACAAATATGGATGGCCCTGCAGTCCTGGAAATGGTGCAGACAGCTGCTGGTGCTTTGTGGATGCGTGTCCTGATAAGTAATTGTTTCCTATCTGTCATAGCCTCTTTTCACATCCTTGCTGGCTGAGAACTGTATGAAAAATTCTTCTTTCGATTGATAGTGCACTTGTAACACTTTCACTCTGTAGTGTAGCATGCATGTAAAACACTGCTTCTTTTCCTTATAGGTATAATATATTGCCGTTTTCCTCTTTGTAAGCAGCATGGACATTTAAAGCAGTTTTCTTTATCTAGTGCGCCATTTCAGGTTCCTCTTGTTGTGGCACCTTCCAAGCATATGTTGAACCTTCAGTGTTTCATTGTCTCCTGAGATCATGACAAATCAACATTTTGGAGTAGTACTGGCATCGTGCACAAAGTAAACAACGCATCTATTCAAGATCAGCACCATGCTAAAACCGACTTAACGTGACATAAACACACTGTGTCTTAAGATATTGAGTTTGTGCTTTGTTTTCACTCCAACATCACAAATGTGATGCAGATAGATGGAGAAACTGCCGATTCTGTCTGCGAGGAAAAAAACCAACTGAATAGGATGTGATGCAACGCTGTGTGTTTTAAAGCACTTCAAAGACGCCTTTCATTGAAAAAGGTTTTGTTGACAAGCTCTATTCCCTTGCAGAATAAATGATGAGGAGTAGAGTATGGCAAAAAATACGATCAACTATGAATATGCATATTCAAACAGCCAGAATTGACTCCAAATCTCCTTTCATGGGGGAGCATGTGCACATTTTTCTCCCATTTATTAATTCCAAATCCTGTTCACGGCAAAAGAATGGAGGTGAGTATAATTGTGTATTTTGTCAAATGTGATCAAATTAAAGTGGAAGCGGAATGAATTCTGTGTATTTGTATGCTAGTTTTTCAGAAGTGGTGTCCTGGTTTTAAATCCCCAAGTCTCAAGTGGGCACATCACAAAACCAACACAGTTTGGCAGCAAGCTGGCAGTCTTTGCTCGTATGAGGCCCAGAATTTAATGAGCATGAATAATGAATACTACTCAACATGCTGGTGACTGAGTAGGCTGCCAGTTATTAGGTCAATGAAGGTGTTGTTTAGCAGGGAACACTCACTGTCTGACTGAATGATGGACTCCCACCATCCTCGGCTTCTACATACTGGAAATAACTTTTTTTAATGCTACAAATCAGCAGATGGCGACAGACACATCGCGCCACATTTCAACTGAAACCTGTCCGCGATGTCTCTTAAGACATTATGGCCCTAATGGTATGCACTGTGGATTGATACTGCGTGAACTCAAATCCTCGTAACATTTCAAGTATGTAACAAGCTGAATTAAATAAGGAAATATTCACTAACAAGCTGTACAGATGCCTACACTTCACATCGCTGCTCAAAAACAACTGGCAATTCTCCAGCTCTGCTATTTAAATGACTCATTCTGCTCGTGTCCATGTATCACACTGTTGGATTTTTAACAGGAAAGCATCATTTATCATTAAATACTGCGCAGCTCGAACATTATTAGTCCACCCTCTGTTATTATAGTGTATTACATGAGTTGTAAAGTGCACATTACCCAGTACAACCTGGTAAGTACTGAATTCCAAAGCAGGGAGGTGCTTTTTTTTTTTTTTTTTTTGCCCTGCAGCTACAACTCCCATGCAATAGACGCTATGCTACTTTAGGAGGAGGATTTAAAGGATAAAAAGAGTGGGGCAAGAGAGAGAAATACAGTTGAGAGCATCCAGCAGTAGCAGAGTGGCAGGAGCAATAGCATGCAGATCAAATGCTCCAAATCTGTCAATCAAACAGCTGTCATTTCAACAACCACAACATTGAACAATCTGATGATTAATTATTGACAACCTCTGTCTTTGTTGCTTTCTCACACCTTCTCTCTCTCTCTGTCTGTCTCGGTGTCTGTCCCTTCCCTCACTCCTTTTCTTTCCCATAGATTAGACACAGGCTCCAACATGAAAGCTGCCGACCTGTGTTTGGGTCTGTCACAAGTGATTTCACTGCTGGTGCCATGCCCCCCCCTCCCACCCCCTACCTTAACGGGATATCCTCTCTCACTCTCTCTCTCTCTCTCTTTCTCTCTCTCTCTCTCCCTCTCTCTCCCTCTGTCTGTCCTTCCTATCTTCCCACCCTCTGTTGCTATGGTACCTGCCAGGTCGCCACAGGGACCCTCATATCTCCACTCATCCGCCAGCTCAACCCCGGTGTCGATTCTATCCAACCCAGCTTCATGTCAGAGAAAAGCAGGAGTAAGACCCCTTGCTGTTTAACACTCCAGAAGTTAACCGGGGTCTCTCTCCCTCCTCTCCCTTCCTCTCACCTCCTTCGAAAGCCACCTTATTTTCTCCTGAGGAAATAAAAAAGAAGACATTCTTGACAGAAAGGCAGACTAGGTAATACAAGCAATTTGGATCATATTAAATCTATTGTGTCTTTCCTTTTTGTTAGCCACATTTAAAGTCACATTCTGTTTGTTAGCACACCTTCAGCAGGTTTGCTGCTACATGACATATGAAGAAAGATGAGATACTTAATGTGCTGCTGCAAAAAGCCCGAAATCAAAACCGCGGACGCCTAAAAATACAACACAAATGTGACATAATTTCTAAATGAACTAGAATTAATTTCATTAAAGTTTAGGACAATCAATGTCAACTGGACTTTATTGACATAGAAAGAATTCTAAAAGGAAAATGCAATGATCTACTTAATATCCACCCTCTATGCATGCACATGACAGAACTCCAGTGCAGTGTCACTTAGTAAATTGTTCTTAAGCACAATTTTTACACAGGCCAACTTATTCATCATATAGGCTTCATTGTTGTAGATTAAACTACCAAACAGTATGTAAAACAGTTCAAATTAGCTCTGACTCAACCATCTACAACACACTGAGATGTCATACATAACGGCCTAATAATAAAACAACACTCATATGGGGCATTTCCTGCATACTGAATACTTTTACTTTTGGTAATTTAAGTATATTTTAATGATATTACTGCACTGTATGTATTTTTATTTAGGTGTAGTTTTGCATGCACAACTTGGATTTATTTTACATTGAAGTATAAAGTAGCTTAATACCATCACTGGCCAACTCATGATGACCCACTAATAACTAACTCAAACTATATATGTGCTAACATAAAAGTACGTTCCTCATGATACCATTTAGATATTTTCTTTAAATAAAGACGAGGGAATTTTGCCAAGGGTGAGGTGATTAATAACAGGATTGTGCGTGCTCATCAGGTAGCGCTGCTTTGGACTCATAAACACGACACTGTGGGCCTCGGCGGAACCGCGTCCTATCCAGGTATCAGCCGCTTTCCCTGTCTCAGGCCATATGTTTCTGCAATTTCTGTCAGTAAAATCCCATCTACAACAACCACTGCCTGTTGTTTACAAAAGTTTAAGCCCCTCTGATACATTCCTGCTTATGTTTGCATGCTTTTTAGCCCCATAGATAATACATGAGCTTGCTCGCTTTTTTTAACGAAGGGGAGATGCTGCCATATGCATGGAAGAATAAACGAAGACCTAAACTGACAGCACCATCTGCCAAACACAGTTGACGTCAAGAGAATGGCCCCTGCTCAACATTTTGCCCGGCTCTCAGGAGGATGCCACATTGTCATCAGTGCTAATACTAAATATTAATAATTTGTTGACCCCAAAGTGTTTAGAAATCACTGATGCAGACACATATTGCCCTTCTGAATGGCATATGCAGATGTCAGGTGAGCACCACCGGACTGTGCCGCTCACTGTGTGTGTATGTGTGTGTGCGTATGAGCGAGTGTGTGGCGTTTTCCAGGAGCTCAGAGACTAGACAACTTCCACCAGGACTGTCATGAATATTACATCGTTCCACATACCCACATAGCTCCTCCTCTCTTACTCACCCTCTCTCTCTCACACACATTTAGCTTAAGGTTTCACAATAAACCATTTATTGCAGCTAAATGAGTCACTCACAGCAACAATTGTACATTTACACCATTTAATGCTAGTGCGCAAATCAGAAAAATAATAATACAACAATGCAGACATTTTGCATATAATTTATTCATGTACAATAAAACACATATTGCATAATGGTTGATTCCTATCGAGTGCTTCAGTGATTGGATTTTTCACTATTTTATTGGGAGTAGTATTATTTTAATCACTTATTTTTGAGTAATAGACAGTATGATAAACTGAACACACATTTTACTGTAGGTGAATTAGACCAAATTAAGTCAAATTATTTGCGATTTACTTGCGATTGTTTATTTTGTTAAAGTAGTGCCTGCACTTCAATCTGGTGGTAAGATGAATTCTTTACATTTAAATAATGATATAACGTATTGCCAGTAAAAATGCTTCTGAGCTGTATAAACTCTAGATTTAAAAAGCAGTGACATCGGTAATCATTCCTGATGGACTTCTCAGACCTGATATATCTCTCCAGACACTAGATGCATTTCACCTTGGCATCTGCTGTGATCGCTTCTGTTTTCCTCCCATACGTCTTTATTAGTTCCTAACTGATGGGGACACCGCGGGATGTCACTTGATGAGAGGCACCATGTCAGTGAGACTGATTTATTCCCAGCATTTGCTCTGCGGTTGTGCCAACTGACCCACTGCACCCCGCTCCCCACGCCAGCCCTCCACACACACGGACCCTAACATCTTGAGCTCTGCTTACCCTCAGAATAGGACCCATCACACCAAGGTGCAGTAACTTCATATGTAAAACATTCCCCGAGTCATTTCACAGATATCTGATCGAATTTCGCCCGATATGCGAGTTGATGATGCAATGAGTGATTTCACATGCCGTCAGCATTTGGCAGTTTCTGCTGACGTTTTGACCATGAGTTATAGCAGTACGAACAACCAGACACTTTTACATTAATCCTCAGATCACAAGTCGGTTCATATGGACAGCGAGTTTCAGATGTTTGACAGAATATAGTGGATAGCAAGGCTTACCATCTCAGGGATAACATGGAGCGGACGGCTAGCGTCAAGCTTAGATCATGTTGCTAAAATCTGTTGAGTGCTCTTTTCATTTTGAAACGGCAACAGTGAATGGTTAAGGCGAACCAGATGTTCTTTTTGGTCATCCATCCTTCCATCCTTTGTTTATTTTATCTATTTATTTCATTTATTAATTAACTGATTGATTGATTAATTTTTTTTCAAAGGACTAGGCCACCAAACTGCTGCCACTGTGATTTGCATACTATGATTGTTATATGTAATTTCTCCAGAATTTATAAATACTATTATACATTTAAATTTGAAGACTCAGTCACACCATCAATTGTTCCTGCCCAGAATTATGTTTTTATCATAGGTTTTGACAATACGGAAGTCTTGAAATAAAACAACCAGAGTCGACAGCATTCAGCACAGGTGCTGCTTTGCACGTGTTGTCTAAAATATATACATTTAGGGAGATTATGTCTCGTATCATATCAAGCCCTCATTTCAATGACAATCTCATGGTGATAAACGTATTGGTAGATGAGTTCAGTTTGGCAGAAAACCTTGGCTGTCACTGTTCAGGAAGCAACAGCTCTATTACCCAGCTAACATAGGAGTCCTGGGCGTTTATACAGTCCCCCCATTGATTGCAGTGAGTCACAGGGCTGAAATGCATTTGTTGGCAGGCAGCAGTGGCAGACACAAAAGCATGGGTGGGTGTCAGCTTTTAATTGTAACTGTCTTGCAGAATGGGTGTTGTTTTAATATCCTGTATAGATTTTTATGTAATACACTTACTTGTGCAAGTCAGCCCCGAGCAAGAATCAATTCAGCCCAAAGGATCCCGTCCTCCTCCCCTTTTGTTAAAAGCCAATCTTGTTTTAATGATGCATGAAGAAATATTCAAGCATTGACATTTCACTGTCAGGTTTCTTTAGAAAAATCAATTAAGATAATACAGCTTTGACCCAGTTATCCAGTTAATGCTTATTAGGGATGTAATATGATTTACTGTCAGCATTTATAATTCTTTGCATCTCATCCCATTAGCCCTGTGACTGTTTCATAGAGCGCCGTACAACGGTCACTTCTAGGTAACTACAGTCGCTAGGAGCTGATAAAATGGAGTGGAAAGGAGTAATGACATTGATTGGGATTGGTGGGCAGGTTAAAAGCGAGCCCCTGAGGCATTCTCTTTCTCTTGCTCTCCCTCTCCAGCTTTCACTCTGTCTGTCTCCCTCTGTCTTTTCTTTTTTCACCAACCGTGACGTGATGGAGTGCCGAATACTGCCCGGCTGCAAAATTACACATCTGTCAGTATCATAGGAGTCCAACGAGAGCATTTATTGTCATTTATCTGAGTTACCTTAATTATCTGCATTGGCGACCTGTCATGCTAAGACGTTTGATTCTAGGAGTTAGAAATTCAGTACATCTTTCCCCACAGTCCCTCACTCTACCTGCCAAAGAATCTGTTTTCCTGATTCTTGTAAAGTTGTAAAAATTACCATCATCAAAAGTTTGAATGTAGGGTTTTGTCTACCCTATATTTGTCTTGATTTGGATATGCAAATATTTGCAAAGACTAACATCGGCTTTTACTAGCTAAATAGTTACAAATCCTTGAGAGAGAGTGCACATTTACTGCACTTCAAAGATTAAATTCCACATGCAGAGAATTGATGTCAAAGTGAAGCGGGATACATGAATAGAATCATCCACCAACTGTACAAAAACTTTCATCCAAACATGAAAATATGCCTGGAAAATAAATGAAAAGTGAAAAGAAATAAATATCCTGCTAAATTAGTACTGCTGTGCACAGCAGGAACAAAAAGGACTGTGTCCCGAGGGGCACTGTCGAAGATCACTGATGTCTCCATAACAGAAAATGTTAAACCTGTTTTACATTGTTAAATGCTTTTTTTCCTCACTAGAAGTGCCGACATTCTGTGTTGTAAGAACTAATTGTCGTGTTGGAAGGAGAAAGTCAGGCTTTGAGTCAGTGTTTCTGAACCCTGTTCAACTTCATGGCATTTCAAAGCTGACAACAGTGAACCTCGTGAGCTGCAACGTCACTGCTCTCAACATTAAAGGAATGGCATTGCTCTGACATCTGGGGCTCCTGGAACAGGAAATGTTTAGAGTGTGCTGGAATTCATTCACATGGTTTTTCTCTACTGTCTACTATTAGTACATCTACAACAAATTACACATTTTTCAAGTGTGTTTTCAAGAATATACTGTACATGCATATCTATATTTCATGTGTTTGCGTGCAAAAAAACAATATATGTGAGATGAAGAATATATGTATGCATTTTAGAACTTTTGCCTTAACGTGCTTGTGCATATGTGCAGGCCAAAAATTGTATGTGTCTGCTGTACCTAAGTGTTTTAGTGTCCACAATGTGCGTGTTCTTTGTGTTCTTTGCAGTGCTGCTAATGCCTGTGCTGTCTGGTGCCTGCTATCATCTTTCTTAAGGTCACGGGTTAAGTGTCAGAAAAACTGGCACTGTCTTGCTCTGCCCTTTTAAAATAGTTTTAGCGAAGAAGGGAACACTAAATGAGGGCTGATTCTTGACAGCTTAAAATTAAAATATGCCACAGAGGAATTTTAAATTAATCCAGTTTAGAGAAGGAGATGGTACAATCAAAAAAGAATGAACCCAGTGTTTGCCTTTTATAATGTGTTTAAACCTTTGTATAACAGCTATAAAATTGCTACTGTATGTCACAAAGCAATTTAATTTTGTAAATATGGAGGGCATATATACAGTAGAGGATTGCATAGCCTACAAAGCTGCTGCTAATTGTGGTGTTCTAGAGACAAAACAAAACCAAAAAAGCTGTGGCAAAGTGTACAAAGAGTGCCTGTTGTTTTCATTTAAGATACACAAACTCAATTACAATGCTTACAACCAAGGAATATGAAACTTGCATATTTTACCCAACCTGTGTGAGTGAATCCCTAAACACACTCCGCTTTAAACTAACTCCTGTTTCACTGCTGCTTTGTCTTCTGCTTTACTTCTGCAGTCATAAGCCAAAAAAAGCCCACATCCCTCCCTACCTACCTAAATGCATATCGGCAATCCACTGACACAAAGGCATCATCTGCCTGTGTGTACAGAGCAGCAGCAGCCACTTTGGATCCTGAATCTCAATGGGCTCATAGTGCCTCCGACGCCCATCTGTTCCAAGCCAGCCAGCAAGCCACTAAGCAGCAAACTTTGATCCCCATGTAGATTTTTTCCAAACCCATCCGGATTTGCCTGCCCCTTAAGAGCCATTGTGAGGCTGCCCCGGAGTACAAATTCTAGATTCATTATGAGTGTGGGCGGCAACCTTTGTATTCCCCAAAGCACTGATGTATGCAGACAACATATTGCTATTTGGTCGCATAAAAGCCTAAGCCCATTGTTCATTGTTGGTTCATATATCACAAGTAGCTCTCTAATGCAGAAAGAGCTGAACACTTGCCGTGAAATACTTGTGGTTGACATTAACCATTAGAGATGTACTTTTTTTTTTTTTTCAGCATCACTCATACTTGACCTTAACACCAATTTGTTTTATCTTTTCATGTGGGTTTTATTGGGGAAAGCTTCAATTAGACTGTTGTTTAATCCACAGATGACTACAGGCTTGCAGTGCATTTTACATTTGATGTTTGATTCTTATTTCTTTATCCATGCTCACATATTTTTATTCATGTATTATTATTTTTTGAATAAATCTTACTCATTATACTATCATACTGGTGATATTTTGAGAATATGTTCATGAGAAAATGCTTTTTTAAATCATTTTTATTATATATTTGCAGTAGCCTACATACAGGTCTCTAAATACTTAAACCATCTGTGTTAAATGGCTCATTCAATGATCTATACACAAAAATAAACATACCCGCCTGTGGCTTCACTATAGAAAAGATCTCGGAGTTGAAATGTTAACCTTTTTTTTTTCTTTCTTTTTAGTTGGCCATGTGTGTCAAAATTATAATATAGAAAATGTGGGTGGCCAATAGGTGACAAACAGACATTAATTCTAAAAGCACATTATTATGTAGGAAAATGTTGACTGATGAAGAAAAAAATTAGCATGGTGACACCTCCACATTCTTTTTTTTTTTTTTTTTTTCGTTTTTATAGACATGGCAGCGACATTAGCATTGGTCATTAGTGGCAGACACATCCGTGGAGTGTCGAATACAGAGGCTCATACGCAGACCCTATTTGGTTACCTGTGTGACAGGCTTGTTCAGGACACCAGAAACAGCTGTCCTGGCCTGTGTGAGCCAAAATAATTAGGCCTGTCATCTCAGTGCTCTGATTTCCCCTTCAGCCCGCTCCACAAAATGCTAATATTTTGCTTTCATTGTCACATTCACCTTGACACGGATATTGCCTTGGCGCATAACTGGATGAGATGACTCTAAATTTGCATTGTTCGTTCTAATAAATTTGCTTCCTCTGTACCTCATGGCAGGACCCATCAGATAAAGTCTCCCGGAGTGTCATCAATCATGGCCCAGGCTGACAGACGGCTTTCGCCTTCATTTGTTACATAGAGGAACATGCTTAATTATTTGTACTGTAATTAGTTGGGAAAATGTCAGGAAATGTCAACTCTCTGTTCGCTGTGGAAGGGCTCTGCTTGAAAGCCACAATGACTGAAGTGTCATTAATGCCACGTAACAAGACGAGGATCAGCTGGGGGAAGAGAGAAGGGGGGGGGGGCTTCTTAGAATGTAATCATGGAGAGAGTTAGAGGGAGACACAAATCAGCGGTGCTAGCTAGCATGATGGGCATCTTATTAGCCAAGCAGCCAGCCAGCTGCATTTTTCAACCACATCTTGTTTCCCTCCGCTTTTCTCACACTGGCACGAAATAAAGGCAGCAAGTGGGGAAAAGAAATGAAGTCAAGTAAACAATTCCGGCTTCCCACTTGCTGTCAAACCGGCCGTACTTTGCTATGTTATATTGCCTGTCATAAACAGGCATTATGCCAAATACAAAAACAATGGAGAGGCTTCTCGCTTGAGCCCTCCTTGCTAAAGCAGAACTTTTACAATGCAATTAATAACAAGTCAAGCTGCACCCACAGAAATGTTATCACTTAAGTAGCTAACAGGGTGATTATCTGTCAACACAATAACAGCTTTGGTCTTTTCCCCTGAAGCCAAGCCCATAATTTCATCACACTTCTGTCCTTTAATTACACAAAATAATTATTTATTGCAAAATTAGAGGACAAAGTCATTAAATAACCTTCACAGCATATTATATCACCGCTAATTATTGCATTCAGCTGCTAGCATCTGTGAAATACATATTTTAGTGCCTATTTGTTTTAGCGACAATTGGCTAATGTGTGTGGACAGGCCACTTGAATACTTATCCAAAAGGCAAGGTAATTTACACTTGTTTGAAAAGGGGGGAGGAGACAAAGGGAAAAGGGAAATAGGAATCCCATAAGGGACATCTTTTGTTTTGGAGGAAAATATGTAGTATTATGAGGTCCCAAGGGGGTTTCAGTGGCCATTCGTCTTTTCAAGGCCTCGCAGTGGGAGTGTGGCGGAGCAAGGCTCAGCCCGCTACCTAGCCCACCGACAGGCACTGATGGTCATCCAAGAAGCTCCTTAATTAGCCTGCAATCTGGCAACGACCCGTGTTCCTGAGATGTGGCAGCCCTGTTTAAATATGATGCCAGATGCAGTCCCACCTTCAGCATGTCATCTCATTGTCCTAGGAAGCCAGAGGGAGAGAGAGAAAAGGAGAGAGAGAAAACACAACATCCTAGAACGCAGCATGTGTTGTGGGATCTTGTGCTTATTGTGTTGTGCTTATTCTCTGTTTCCCTGTTTCTATTTTGCTTCCTGTCTTTCAGTGAGCATTCTTGTTGCTCTGGCACTCCCTGCTGAGGGGGAGATATCGCAGGAGACCTGAGGTGACCTCGACCTTGAGAAGTGATGCAATTTAGGTTTTAAGATTTAACCCAAAGTATTCTACAGTTGTAAGAATGCCAGCACGTGTGCATATGCATGTAGCCAAACACACTCAGCTCTGTTTTATCTTTATCTATGAAGTTTCAATGCTTCTATAACATTACTTGACAAGCTTAAGATAGTAAATGTTACATGTGTGGTTTATATACCACCAGCAATATATCTAACCCTGCAGCTTAGGCCAACTTCTCCACCTCAGCCCACTTTGTAGGGCTGATGCTGTGCGAATAGAGAACCTAAAACTGGAAAACCATACTCAGAAAACACATTATATCCCACTGAGTTTGGCCTCCTTTTATACAGACACATTGTAATACTTGATATTAGACTAATCTGCGATTCAATATGTAGAGCAAGGGCAGGCATTATCTAAAATGGTGTAAACATGTCCCAGAGCCGTCTAAGATTCCCTTCTTATAATAGTTTTATTTCAGAACATATAAATACTGGATATGCTGTAATACTAACAGCAGCCTCTGTTCAGCTTGTTTGCTCATGTGCTTCCTCTAGGGTTTAGGCCGTCACAGCACAGAACTTTGTGTTGCTGCGCTCATAGTAAATGTGGATAAGCTCAGAGGACCGAGGACTTTTTATAGACTAGTCAGTGCAGCTCTTTCATGCCATATCTACAGCTTTTCCTCAAATACAGTACGCGCTGCATCTGCTTCACAGATCCCAGCTTATGATTTAACAAATAATTCCTTTTCAAGATTAAGCCACAATGCACTTGTAGGACAGAAGTTGTGTATAGTGCACACAACTGGCAAATGTCTGGGTAATTAATCAGCTGTACAATGAAAATCACCTGCAGTGTGACACTTTAGGTTGCCAACAACTTGGGTTTGGAGGGATTTTTGGTTTATTACCAGTGCTATTTAATGACGAGAACCAAAGTATCCTTTATAAATTATGCACACACCATATTTGACTATCACGTTTTCTTTTCCAGATATCTATGTAAATTGCACGTAAATCACCCATAAGTCAACTTGAATGCAAAGTTTTGTTTTGAAACCTCGTGCATTTGTTGCTGCCTGTATGGAGAGGGGAGATAATCTAATCAATTTTCAGAGGAAAAAAAAGATGCCAAAACAAAAGGAGAGGTGGGGGATCGAATATAACATTAAGGAACATTGAGAAATATCCAATTGTCTGAGCAAATGTAAAATGCCAAAGCCTCTTAGAACATTGTAAGTCTTTATTCAGTAATACATTATCATGCATATTTCATACAGGGAGATTACTAAAACGGAATTGTGTGTCTTTCTGTTGTATGTCTTTATAATTACACCTTGAAGCCATAGCTGATTTTTTTTTTCTCCCTTTTTCCTCCATATTCATGAAAAGCAGACTTGTAATTTGATAAAGAGAAGCTTGTGTTCTCAACTTCATTCAAACGGCATCATGGCGCTGTATTAAAGTGGGCATCTGTGTTCTCGCGGCATTAATCTCTTCAAGCACATTCCAGCTGCTGTGATGTGCGAGAGGGAGATAAGTCTTAAACAGTCTAAAGCTAAGCAAACCAGACAACTCTATTATTGGCTTCATAATTGCTTAATTAAACTTTTGTCACTAATCATTATGAGGGCAATAGAGCTGTTATACAGGCTTTCTGTCGAGCAGGAAAAAAAATCAATAAACTGTGTTGGGGAGCTGATCCCCCCACGTCTCTCTCTCTCTCTCTCTCTCTCTCTGCTTTCTCTCTCTCTCTCTTTTACTCTCTCTCTCCTTTCCCTCTCTCCCTCCCTCACTCTTTTTGTCCTCCGCAAATGAAATTCATTGCTGCCGGTTAGTGATCTGTAGGTCTGGAGCTCGACTGATATGAGCTGCCATCACCATTTGAATTGAGGGGTATTCAGTAGCACATGAATATGAACAAATGGCAAACATAAATCTCTTGCATGAAGTACACCTTCTATCCCTTTATTATGGAACAATTGACCCATCTAAAATGAATTCTAATGCCAGGAAAAGCATTTAGATTTAAATTACACCGTGGGTCCCCTGGACCTGAGAGATGACGGCATAAAAAAGATTAATATGCTAATTATTTTTTCCTCCCCTCTCTTTATTCCTCTTTTCGACATTTGCGTAGGGTTATTGTGAGCCTTGTAAATAAGATGACTGTTTTGTCAAGGAATGACTGTGAGGTTCCTTCCAGTAAAGTATGCTTTAGATCACTGACATGCATCTAGCCGTGGCGTTATCTTTATTGTTTTTTTATTCACCAGATATTTTTTTTACCTCCTTGAGCACTTCATAAAACGTGTGTTCAGATGTGTGTCCTCAATATGCAAATAATTATTCTCTCACTACTGACCCAGAAAGTCCATGAGTCGCAAACGGAACATGATGCAGATTGCAGGTTCTCCTTTCTCTCTCTCTCTCTCTCCCTCTCTCACTCTCTCTCTATGGGAAATGTTTAGTGTCCCTCCAGAGCAGTCAGAAGCACCCTTAGATGGGCCATTACAGGGGCCACTGTTCATTCCAAGGTTCTGCCAAACGATCACAGTTTAAATTATGTTGTTTTTCATATCCTTTAATTGGCCTGGCTTTGAAAAAACAACTTTTAGCTTTGAATGTGTTGCCATAGGCAGCCAACTGGCAAGAGCGCAATAGGGGCAAAAGCCTCATTTCATAATTTGTAGGCACTTTAAAGTTGGCTAAGCCTCTGCTGCAAATTGAAAAGTGTCCAAAATGTAAGAAGGGAAAAGGGCTTTTTGACTGTGCATCACCATGAGAATACTTGACGACGTGCTGCAGTATGGGCCTTATCTTGCCGTTATTGCAGGCATTATGTATTGGGAAACCTCAAGTGACATATAAGCCTTTATCATGGTTTTATATGACATAGAGACTATGTTGAACCAACTTGCAATTTTACACAGTTAAGTCATACAAAGTTACACCATAGGTCTTTATTAGTGGTGGAAACAGCAGCAGCCCCTCTTCTACTTATGTAAATTTCACAACACTTCAGCTGTAATTAATGCGAGAGGGTATCGTCCCTCTAGAATGATGCGCTTCAGCAACTGGTTCCTACTACTTATATTGGCGAAAAGAGCTAAAGTAATACGCTAGCTTTTCTAAATATCTGAGTAAAAAATTGAATTATTTGCTAGAAGTTGGTAAGATGAAAAAAATAAACAAAGCATGTAAGGGAGATCCAGTGGGACTTTAAAAAAGATGTTTTGGGGAAAACAAGAAACACTATCACCTTTTTTCATCCAGCAAGCATCAGTGTACAAGCTTTTCTCTTGCCATTCGTCTGAATTCAAACATGATCCATTTCACATGGTACAACAACAACTACTGTTCCACTCAAGCAAGCAGACCACAGAGGCCAGACTGCCATCTGCAGTTATAGCCTTCAGTGAAAAGCTAGTTTTACACTTTTGCTGTACAACATTCTTACTATTGCTCCACCCCAGACGTGAATTGTACGAAAAATCCCGCAAATCAGTGTAAAGTTTTATTACATTATTAGATTAACAAAGATAGGGGACAGCAACTTAATCATTCAGAACTGTATGTGTAGTCCTTTAATACAGAAAGTCTCTTTTTAAAAGGTTAAGGACGTGGACTTCGAATCCAAAATGTTCTGGAAAACTCATCACAAACTCATACTCAGAAAACATCATGTAGCTTTTAATGACTTTACTCTAGAACACCAATTATTGTATTGCAAAACTCATAATGAGAAATATTAATTATAACAAACTGGAGGGAAAAAGTTATCCTTGGTTAGTCAAAAACTTAAAAATATCATTTGATAAATTAACTTTCGTTGTGTAATGAATGGCATTACTTTCTGCATCTCAGCTGAGAGTGAGAGACTGTGTTAATGAATTGCTTCGAAAGCATCTGAAGACAGACTTAATTACAGAGCCCACAGTTCTTGCATTATTATGCCATATATCCCCAGCTGAATACAATTCAGCAGCTAGATAAACAAATTTCATGGCAGCCTTTATGGCACTACTTTCTGGCCAACCATTGATACCAGTGTTTATTCGCAGGGCTGCGTGAAGCGTGGCAGGCATGAAAATGTGGCATTAAAAGTGAAATCCTTCATTTTCATCTCATTAAAAAAAAAGGGAGGGGGGTTATGAGGAGAATGCAAATATAAAACCATGAGCGTGTACAATATTTACAAGTCTTCCATATTCCCACCAATGGTTCATTATGTGGTGTAGTGAATGAATTTGGAGAGACAGAAGTGTGTGATACTGCACTGTACATGGCAACTGATTTAAATTGTTGGTATCCGGAGTCAATGAACTAGCAAATCCATAGTCACTACATGATGTTTAGACATAACTGTGGATAAGACTCAGTTCCACAAGGCTTATTTGTCCCAGTTATAGCATTTCCCCTTATTCAAATCTCACTCTGACCCTTTGTTTAAATACATTTTTAAATGCACAGGTAGTTTTCAGGTACTTAATGCAACATGTAACCATCATTTTGGTTCAGTGGACCTTTGTGCTGCCTCATACACTGGCCAGACGAGTGAGTTACATATGTGTGTGTGTGCGTGTTTGTGCTTGTTTGCAGCTGCGATCCTTTGTGCACAGTGTACTACCCTTTGCAGCCACACACATAAACACACACACGGCAAGACACTTCCTTTCCATTTTGTGTGTTTATGTGTACTCTGGGTAACACTGAGAACACTGGCGACAGTGCCCACGCCCTGGGGCCCCGCCATACCGCCTTATACCTCTCATTTTCAGTCTGGGGACTTCAGCCTTTGTGCAAATATCTGTTTTTGACTCAAACAATACGACAAGTCTGCGGACAGCTGTATTTCACACAAATCCTATAAAATTATGGGGGTACAAAGGTCCAGAGGAAGGACAGAAGTCTGTTTCTTCTTTACTCCTGAACTGCATATCACCCCCCCATCAACAACTGCAAATAGTATTTTTTAATCGTTTCATTTTTTTAATTGATTTGTTAATGTGCTCCCAATGAGGAGAAAATACAGATTTTTATGACCCAGCAATTTCTGCCATAAAACATGTATTTATTTTTATCGAAATCCTTTATTTATACACATGGTGGCATTATCAGTTAAAGCTGTGTCATGTTTATTATAGGTAACAATAATGTTTTTATCCTGAAAAATATACTTTTATTCATATATTTTTGATTTTATTTAGTTTGTAGCAATTGTCATTCTCAGGTTATCTTTCATTTAGCTCAGATTGATTCAGAGCTTTCTGTTACAGGACATTAATCTGACGTGTAAGAGTGCACAGCCTTAAAATGTAAAGGAAAGCAGTAAAGTGCCTCTTTAAAGTACAGTACACACGAGCGGAAATCGTTTAATAACACGTTTGTGTCTCCCCTAATCCTTAAGTATTCTTAAAAAAATGCTCACTCCATAGTGAAACATATAATTGCTAGCTTTCCAGCTCACAAAGGTATACGCAGGTTTTCGGTTTGATAGAAGTAGCCCGGTCAATTAAAATAATTACAGTATTTCTGTGATAACTGCAAGGTCTGGGTATTTTAGAACATTTAGGGATTTGCAGTTGCACATAATTGGAGCTGTGAAGTCCAACTCCTACTTTTCTTATAAAGTAACTGATTATATGGAGGAGCACACAGTCATTTGGTGAGGGTTAGTTTTAATGCAATGTTTCTTCGTCTGTGTATGGGGGCCAGACGTGGATCAGTGGTCTGCATGTGGTGGTCCCTGCAAGTCACGTGAACGTGTTTCAGGATGACACTGCATTTAGGTTTGTTAACTGTTTGAAGTCACTGTGCAAGAATTTCGAAAAAGAAATGTTTTACATTAGTTCAAAGTAAAGAGTTTAAACATTTGACAAAAGATAAGAATATTCACAGTTGGGGTTAAGCATCAGGACCAAGTTCTAATATAAGGGGTCCATGAAAACGGTTATATGCAATATGTCTTTTATACTGAAATATTCATCATCATCAACTCTATTACCACCACCACTGTGATTCTCGTCATTCACCATCTTGTTCGTGTTAATGATCACCAGCCAAGCAGACTTTTACTGCCTCAGCTTTTGTGACTTCACATTCCTTGACAACATGCCTATAGTAGTCCCATCACAACCAGCCTGGTCCAAGGCCTGGCTCACAGTTGAGCTATTAGCGCCAGTGGCAAGCCAACCATAACACTAGCCATAGTTGGAGCGATAGCCCCATTTCAGTGTGGGGTCAGCGACTCAGCCATATTGTTAAGATGATTGTTCTGCCAGCCTTCTGTCATGGCTGATGTGGCTGGAGCGCTTGGCTTGGTAGCGGCTGCCTGGCTCCTCGCTGCCTGGAAAGCGGCTTTGCTGTAGGCAGCTCCGAGGCTTTAAAACCCTTATTGTCTATCTTTCCCCCGGCTAGCCCTTTTCTCCCTGTGCTCCCTCCATAGGATGGTCTGGAGTCAGAGAGAGAAAGAGAGAAGGAGGCAGAGAGGGAAGGAAGGAGGAAGGAGCCAAGCACATTCAAGGGCCTGGTCCAAAGTATCATGATCAGCATAGGCTTTCACGGCAGCTATTGCCTGCATCCCGCAGCATTGTTCAGCCCCTTTCTCCCTGGCAGCACTTTCGTTTGAACAGAATTTTGACACTGCAGTGGGGAATTCTACAGATTAAAGGGGACATATTTGGTACACTTCCTTCTTGGCACTTTATAGCATTGGGGGAAGGTGCAAATTTTTAATCAAGGCATTAAGACGGAATGGGTAGCAGGGATGTTGTTTGTCTTGCGTTTATTCTTTGATACAAAATTAGTGCTCGTCACAAAAATGATTTAACATCCATCCATCAATCCATTTATCAATGCATACATTTGTACATTTATACCAGAAAATGAGCTCCTAAGCTAAACGAAAGAAAAAAAAATCTAAATCTATGTGCGTCACTAAAGTACATCTTATTGATTAATCATAGTAAGTGCATGCAGCTATAGCGCTGAACCTCTTCCTCTGCAGGTAGGACAATTAAGAAGAGAATGACACCATTAGCGGAGTTACAGCAGCAGGACTTTGTACGAGCAGCTCGTTTCATCGTATCATCTGAGTAGCAACATGCCTATTGTTCAAACCAACCCCCCACCCCATACACACACACTTTTTCTCTCCACCCTACTCTGTCCTTGCCCTCAGTATGAAAACACACCTTCCTCTCTGTCAGAGCATCGTTTTCATCCAGGTGTAGTTAACCCTTTCACATGCCTCACAGACTGAGCACACCCCTGATACCTCCTCTTTGTGTTCAGTGGAGCAGCCAGCCTAGCAACTAGGCTCAAAACGTTTTTGATTGCCCAAATATTTGTGTGCTACTGTGTGTGTGTGTCTGTCTGTATTGTGTGTGTGTGTGTGTGTGCAAGAGTGCTTAGATTCTTGGAGAGAGTGATTCATTTAGGGGCCCCTCTCCTCTCCTCAGCTGCTCCCTGCCTTCCCCAGTAATTAGCCTAGTGTGGCAGCCACCTCTCGCTGCTCAGTCTGGGAGAGACACTTGACACGGCAGACATCAGAGAGATTTTTCAGGAGGCTCTCCCAGCGCCCCAACAGCTCTTAATTAACCACTTAGGTATCCCCACTCGTTCCCCCGGCCGGCACTTTCCAAATGGTAAGGAGGTTCTGTGCCACGGATCTAAACACCGGGGGAAGCGTGCTATCAAAAGATCTGGGTAAATGAAGGCTTGTGTAAATTATTTTTAATGATTCCCTCCTGGCACATCATTATGTTTGTAGTTACACACAGGCACTTCTGAGACGGCTCATCTTCGCTAAGGTCATCAGCAGGACCAACTGTAACTAGCTGCTAGTCTGTAAATGGCTTATTAATTAGTGCTGTGGTTTTACATAGCTGTGAGCTCTGATATATAGTGCAAGGATCGTAATTGTGCGGAATCGAAAATGATGATGATGATGACGACGATAACCCATCTCCAGGCTATTTATGCAAATTGCCTTCTCATATTAGAAAATCATTACCTATCCAAACACTGCAACCCTCAGCCTGTGTGAATTACAATGATGGATTTTATGATAATTGCGATTTAATTTTCTCCCTCTCTCTGTCCCTCTCTCTCTCTTGTCTGTCTGGAGTTTGAAAATAATTTGGTCATTGTGAGCGCTATTAATTTTGTATTAGTTAAAGCTGAATGGATGGGTTTATTCAATTCCCTCTGTATTGAGATTTGTAAATCATCATTTTGTGAAACAAAAGATCACTTGTTCCTTTGTTTCTGACTGGATATAATTCAGGAATATTTAAACAGACTGTTTAGCCATTAGGAGATTTTCATGTCCTCTCTTGATGACTGGTTTTGCCCGCTAGTTATAAATCTCTAATAGCAATTATTAAAATCTGTACCAATGCCTAATGTTCTCAATTTGAGCATGAATGAAATATCTAAAAATATTTACAATTTCAAAGCATCAAGTACAAACAAGGTAGATAACAGAAAAAGCCTATTATATTTGATAGTAAATGCCACAATGGAAACATGCTCCCTCAAAATTAGCATTTTTACTATGAATATTATATTCTATAATAAATATTAAAATCAAAAGAAAGATTCTACTCAAATGTATATGAATGTATTTTTTGAATCTTACAAACAATGCAGAACAGAAAAAAAAAAAACACCAACAGCACAACAGAGAGAGAGAGAGGGAGAGAGACAACCATGGGAGTGATCAACAAGTTCTGAAAGCCTGCAATTAATTTTAGGAAATTTCAGCTTCCCTGTCCAGCGCTGAGAGATACTGGGAGGGTTGAATTTAATTATCTGCCAAGCTCTGCTCTAACAACTGCTTTGTAGTTCAGCATTCACATCTCACTGAAAGTCTTCAGAGAGCCAGAGCCAACTTTGCATTCATGAGAGGAGCAAATACTACAGCAGCCCTCCATAACCTTGATGAAATGTGCATTTCACCTTAGGCTATGAGAGGAGAACATAAAAACCCTGAATCATTACATTAAAACAAGTTCCCTCCCTGACAACTTTGAAACGGCGCCATGGCAGATCAAAACCGCTTGATGCTTTTATATTTATTTATTTATTTATATTTCTGAAAGTTTGAGGTTTACACGGACAGGTCAGTCTACAGCAGGCAAAGGGTATCGTGGGACAAACTAAAGAACATCGTTTATGAAGCATAAAATGTAAGCAGATCTGTGGTTGTGCTTTTACACATGCCAGGAGCAGGGGGTCTCCCTGGCTCCATGTATCAGTTCACCCCATCCAGCCAAGGCGCCTGCTAATGTCTCTGTGAGAGCCTGTTGGTATGCTGACAGTATTCAGGCTGCAATCAACATCTGCTAATTTCTGTCTATTAACCGTATTGTCATAACACGTGATCATGATGTTTTGTTTATTCGCCTGAACTGAGACTTATGACCCTAATCCATCATCTGCTTGTCATATTTTTATGTGTTGTCTGTTCAGTTCTCTGCAGCCCAAAGCAAGCATATTACAAGGCCCTGTTTAAGTTATTGGCCAGCTGCTAGAGCCGTGCCCAGCTGAAGAGGTCATTGTGTTTCTCTCTTTTTTTTTTTTTTTTTTTCGCTCCACTTTCCTCTCAGAATATCACACTGTAGCACACTCGGTGCCAAGCATAATACGAACCGTATGTCCTGAGAAGCTATCGTTTGCATCCACTGTGCCTGAATATTTTAGCAGGCCCCACATCTTCCCCACACACAGGCAAAGACACAATGGTGGACACAATGGGGACATTTGTCTTTTCTTTTTCTTGAATCAATGCTGTGTGTATGAAAAAAAGATCACAACGCAGCTTTGCTCGCTGTATTCACTGTACAGGCATTACGTATTTACGAGCAATTTCTGAATTTCTGACAAACTTTTGAACAGCATGGAGCTCGTCATTCCAATATCATATTTTAAAACCGGTGGAAACAAAGAAGGCAAATGTTCAAACCTATAATTTCTGAAGATTTATGTTATGCAGCTGCTTGAATTTCAATGTCATAAATGCTCAATGGTTTCTCAATAAACATGTCTTTATTAGAATCCAAATGTTCTGCTTGTCATGATGCAATGTCACGCACTCAATGGTCAACAGTCAGGAAACAACTGCCATTTAAGATATGGACAGTGATAAATTATGATTTAATACTGCATAACATTTGGAGAGGGCTACTAGTGTAACCTTACAGATTTTTTTTAATATGTGAAATATATATATGTATAGATAGATATAGATAAATAATCTCCTTGTTTAGTTCATTCTCGATTTATAGTCCACTAGGAGTCACACTTTATGACATGAGAAAGCTGTAACTTGGTACCAAATTTTGCTAAAGTACACAAACAGCTATTGTTTTCTCTACTGTCTCATTTTATCTACCCATTACTATCATTTTCCATGAGGACAAAGTCTTCTATAAAGAAAAACTGCTCAATATATTACCCGGTGTACGGTTAAATTGTGAATGCATTAGTGACGGCTGCATTGTACCATCTATAATAAATGTTATTGTTACGGGGTTTCTGCCCATTGTGAGATGATCAGGCTTAGAGCCTTCGCCCATTGTGAAATTAATGGCTTTGAGTAAATGTCCTCTTGAGGACAGTCGATGCATATCACCGCAGACTGGAGAGCCTTTCCTTCTCCCTGCTCGACACTGTGCTGATAGACACGGGCAGTATTTTTCCTTGTTAAGAAAGGCCCTTGTTTATTCTGCAGGTAACGATCCAAATCCAGCAGACATTTGCCCCACAGGAAGGGGTGCGTTCACTCAAGTTTGTCATTTCATTTCTACTGTGAAATCCATTAAGTCCACACACTGAGGGTCTCTTTTTTTCATGCTTGTACAGTATTTGTCTTTTTTTTTTTTTTGGATGAGCTGTAAGTAGGAGCTTCTTCCAAGAACCAAAGTTTACACAAGTAAAAAAAAAACAAAAAAAACACTAGATGAGGTAATGTAAAAAAAAAAAAACTTGAATCAGAATATGTTGTTGTCTTGTTTAACCAATGTGCATTGCAGTACAGTAGAGACATGTATGAAACATGGCAGTGTGTGTGGATTAGACACTGTTGATGCCATATCCACAAGTATTTCTCTTGATAGCATTTGCCTCTCTAAGTAGGAAGGGGAGCTAGATTTTCACACATTCGCTCCCAGTTGGAGTGTTGTTTTTTGTTTGTTTTGTGTCTGTTTCCCCCTCTCTAGCAGATTTCTGGTCAGCCATGTGAAATTAATCTGAGAGAAAATAAACAGCAGAGCCCAACAACTAATACAGTTAATTGTCTTAGTGCTTTTCTGGCTGGCCGCTCACTAACAGCTGGTCGTACTGGCTCATGGCACCACTTCAGCCAGCCTTTGAGATAATAACTTTTGCATCTGCCAAAGAAGTGGCTGTTACTGCCCACAGAATTTACAACTCACAAGTGGAAACACAGACTCCGACAGAATTTTCTATGCACGGGTCTTTGAATTTTATTAATGTAATGCAAACACAGTCCTTCCAACACATTAAATTGTTGATGTTATGCGAATACACTCTGGAATTGCAGATCCTCATTAACATTATTTGCATGTTAATCTGCATCTTTTTAATTAGTGATATTATTTATGCACATAATTTTCGCCCGGTGATGCCAAGTCGCAGGCACATTAATTAATCTACAGAGATGCCAAACTGTTTTTCCTCCACTTTTATTTGTTTACACCGTGTTCTGGATTCAGGGGGAAGTTGGAGGAAAAGGGGGGAAAAAACAAAAATGCTTAAAGATGAATAAAAGTAGAAAGACAAGATTAACTAAAAGTCCTTTTTGTTTTCATAATTCATATTGTAATATTAGCCAAATGTCACGTGTGTATTTTTTCTCCCCACTTCCTTTCCTCTTTCCTCTGAGATCGGTTATTCAGTTACACTACCTTGATGTATTATTAAAATCTATAATGGACTCCCGAGGCTTCCCTTGCTTCTCTTCTTCATTTACAGAATATAGTCAATGTTATTCTAATCTCCCTACAACACCGTCATGCATAGGCAATGAGCCCCCAGCCCCAACCCCTCCACCTACCCAGCAGCCCCCGTGAGATCATCCACCTCTACACACAGCCACCAGATAAATACTCCTGCATGCCTCACAAAAAAGTCCTAAGATGAGACCGCAGTGATGATACTTTATGCAAAGCAGAGACAATAACATCCACTGTTGTAACTGCTACATTACTACAGACTGTTTTATCACTGAATCAAAAATATCCAGAGACATGCAAACTACCTATTTAAACAAAATGCTCCAGATTTAAACCATATGAATTGTGTTCAATCTTTGATTCTACACGTTTGAACATGTTTGCCGAGATGGATTGCACAAAGCTTAACATGCAAATAAGCACACTGGGCTTCGCTGTTGTTCTGAGACATGATTACAACTCTGTTCTATGTATACTGTTGTTATTTTTTTTTAAAATACTTTTCAGTCATCTAAACATTTAGATGTTGTAGTGCCTCGGAGTAGATTGGACATCTGGGGTAAACCTGTTATTATAACACAATATGTGAATGATGAATGCCACAACGCAGCCCACCTGTAATGACTAACATGCTACTTAACATCTACTCATACAGTATGTGGTGACATGAAGCCATAATGTGAACATCTCCTCTGCAAACAGCTGGCAACTTGTTCGTCACTTATGGCAGATACTGACGGAGTTATACATTTTCTAAAAGGTATTTCAGCACACGTCTACATTTATGGCTTATTCATTAGAGCAGACTGAATAAAGAATAGGAAAAGTCAGGAAAATGGCAATCTGTGGATTAATTTGTCTGATTACTTCAACTTTTCTGTAAGTTCTGATGATGAGCTAATGTAACTGTTCAATTAGTGTTGGAACAGGCTTGAAGGAGGACAGTTAACACAATGATCGTATTTAATTTCATTCTTGTATCCGTTTTTGAGTCTCTGATTTGAAATATTTACCGTAAATCTAAGAAGTTGGCATTTCAATCCAAAGAATATGACTGAAATGCACAACTCAAAACCTTTTTCCTTTTGTAATAAGTTTTTGCGTTTGCTCATTTTACCTGTGCAACACGTACAGTTAGTTTTAGTTTTGATGAAATGCCAAATGAAGCTTGCAGGGAACCAAGTCGGTGTCAGTGGCAAACATGTTGTTTACCTTTTTTTCCCCCACTATGTGTGAGAGCACAGCATAGATATAGAATGAAATGTGAGCAGTTACAAAGTAATGCTGAAACATAAGCAGTGTGTTGCTGCTCAGTATGGTTCATATGAAAATACTATAGTATTCACAGTGAGCTATGGTAATGTCTATTAGAAATAAAAACTAATTAAGACTTAATTTCCTTAAGTGTTTCAGCAAGGGAGTTGTGTTAAGCAGCTTTGTATACTGATATTGTAAAGGATATTAGCCTCATCCATCGCTGAATGGTAACACTAGGGTGCAATTACATAATGCAGACCCCAGTCTTCCCCAGTCTTTTTTGTTAGCCAGTTATTGGAGACTATCCAAAAAAAAAAGAACAATCCATCCAACCCTAATAAACTGAAAGGACAACCACGATTAATGAGACATCCAGCGAGGAGAATAAAGTACCATCATCATTAAACACAGTGGGTTATATACATTCTTTCATTTCACTATATTAGTACAATGAAGGAGATGTTGGAGGTGGTTATTAAGGGCTTCAGCAGTTGTATTTTTGTAGTTAAAGCAATAATTTCACATTCACGTTTCATCTTAAATCTAGTGACGGCCACAGAAGCCCAAGTAAAAGTTTCCCATCCTACAGCTATTTGGCATTATCTGTGCATATTGAGTGCTGTGTCTCCAGCTTTTAGAGTGGTTATTTATTATCAGGCCGTTTATTTTACTCACTGACCAGCAGAACTGAACTTTTCCAAACAATCACCTTTGGGGATAAATGTGTGGGAGCTTTGTACAAGGGTGCAAAAAGTATAACTTCCACAGTGGATTACTCTGAGTGGCCTACAAAGGGTGCAGTAAGCTGCCTCCTAACGTATGATGTCCTGGAACAATGATTCATCGGTTGTATAGCGTCTGTGGGATGAGATGCTGGAGCAGAGAATGTCAGAACATGATATCCACTGTTGGATCAGTTTCCCAATGACCACTAAGTTATGGGTTGCAAAGCTTCAACAATGAAATATGGTGTTTTATATCTGAGTTGTCTGCAGTGTGAACATGCTTTTAACATGCTTTCTGACTGTCATGATCTACTGTATTGATGATATAAGAAACATGAAAATGTTACCCTTTGTAAGAGCCCAATAAAATGACAAGTTTGGGTTTTAGAAATGAATAATTACCCCGATCAAATCTCATCTGAGTCACTCAATTTGTAACAGCTCCTCATCTTGCCAGTGCACGCATTATTCTGTTATGATAATGCCAGACCTAAGCTCTCAACTTCAGAAGGCGTCTCTTTCGTAAGGCCACTTTCCAAAGACAATGAAGTTAGTGAGAGCGGTGAGGCAAATCCTTCTGAGGGGTTTGTGTGGAATTTACAAGCTTACACTGCATTGCCAGTGGCACAACTGATACCGCAGGTAATTTGGCATATCATGTCCAGGAACCAGATCCTAAGGAGGGAATGACGAGCAAATTAAAAAAAAGAAAAAAAAGAGAGAAGGAAATCTGGTGGGAAAAAGGCAGACTAAAATCTTGGCATTCCAGTGGCCATTCACATGAAACTGATAAGTCTGAAAAGCCAAAAGACTCCCCATTTTTCTTCCCCGTGTCTCCACCTCCGAGAGGCTGATGAAAGTGTCTTTTGTTTCTCAAACGTCTGTCTGTTGTGTTAAATTGTGGAATAATTGATATGTGGTAAGGATGTCCCCTACTTACTTTGACCAAAGATAAAACATCAACACAGGAGTTGTGAGATAACTGTGCACAGGTGCATAACTCCCACACTTTAAGCATGCAACATATGTGTGAGAAAAGGCAAAAGTCTTTTCTTCTCACTTTATAGCTGCAGGTCATTGCACATTTGCTTAAACATTTTGTCGCTCTTAAACATATTTACTGAAACTTAGTTTCCCTTATATATGTATACACTTGGCATATCAACACGATTTAAGACACCACGAATCTCTGAAAATGAAAAACATCCAAAGTTTAAAGTTATTTAAAAAGTAGCACAAAGGAAATGGGATTTCCACAGACCTCACTGTGTCCAGTCCCAGGGCAACTCAAAAGACAATTTGTAATTATTGCAGACAATTATGTGAGGAAGTGATATCTCCCCCTTTGAGCAAAGCATGGTGGTTTAAGATTTCTGTGCCCAGTCTTGTTGCAGTCATTATGGCACTGCACATCAAGATGTCCCCTTGACCTCAGTGACAGACTGAGGACTAGCCCCCACATTATAATCTACAGGCTTGATTTCCCATGTCAGGGGAGGACCCTAAATGGATTTTTAATCCCAAACTAACCATGCTGCACATTGCATATAGTGTTCAGGTGAAAAGTTCTTTCCACCACCCTATTATACTGGGGCAAGTTGGGTTTGTAACCTGAATCACTGGAAAAATAATGCGCTAAGCCCCCAGTACTGTATAGGCGTTACACCGCAACAATGTGTTTCTTTCTTTCTGTTGATGCCACGGACTCCTCTTTGATGCGGCTCTGAAATGACTGAGAGCCATAGGCTATTTTCTCCCTGTTCAGGCAACTCAATAGCCAGTCTGTCTGGCCTGTTTGTTTTCGGCTAATTGCTTCAAGATCTAATAAGTTAGTGATGATGTACGTCGAGTCACCCGTGACCCCTGCCAAAAGAAATATTATGTCGCACTAAAACTCGCCCAGGGAAGGAGCAGGGTCCCTCTTTATCAGTCTAAATATTTCTAGCCTCCCAAGCTCCCAGTTTCAAATGTTTGGGTCAGTATGTGTTAAAGTAAGGTCACGAGAGCCCTGTAATTACGATATTATGCAAGGCATTTAGGACAAGAAAAGGGAAACTCAAGACCAGGCTGGCTCAGGATAGAGGCAGAGTGCAGTTTGCAGTTCAGTAGACGGTGTGCCACGACGTAAAAACAGAGCTATCTGTGATTACAGATATCACAGCTATGGTCAAAAACATCAGAGTGAGGACACTTGTTTCTCCTGTTGATGTTTTACATGATTTCACTTTCTTTTTTTTCTTTTTAAATGTTTAGATCTGTGTCACGTTGAAATGGGTCTATTACAACTAAGTCTTCCCTTATCCCTTTTGTTGTGCCTATATATTTATTGTTGTTGCTATAGTTTTATGAATCAAACAGCTCAAGTCTATGCTAGTGATACACACAGTGTTGAACTGCAGCAGCTGGGAACAATGATGCATAACTCCGATAGATCTTGACAGAATAGATTTTAACAATTACCCCTTAAACAATAACAACATTGCTTTAAGCAACTTTGAATCACTCATTATAGGCCTTTAGCCAGTGAAGCTAGCATATGTTTGTGAGTCACTGTCACTGTAAAGTATATAATATGGTCCCCGTGCTATCACATCTAATGTTTTCACCCAAAAACACATTTTTTTGGCAAGCCATATATGTTAATGTGTGTCTACTTTTGAATTAAATACTTATACCTCTAAAACTCTGCCAAATAAATACAAAAATAGAATAAAGAACTAACCAAATTGATAAGTACCCAGTATATGCAGGAAAACTATGCCTTAATATAAAAGTTAAAAATACTTTATTAGCTATTGTTTATAAGAAGAGAAAATGCTAGTAAGGATATCACTAAGGTTGCTGCACTGACCATGCGTGGCTCATGCATTTTGATTGCATATATCTCTGTGGGGGTATTTATTTTTTCCCCGGTGAAGTATCTATGATACCCCACCTCCTCCTCTTTTATTTTCTGAACGACAGAAAGCAGTCCAAGCCAAAAAGCCATTTCACCTGCATTAATACACAATGAATAATTTATAAATCCCAATTATTTGGTATCATTTATGCAAAGAGTGTCACACAAGGCATACATAAAGCATTTAGGATGGTTAACCCATAAAGGAATGGGAGACTAGGAGAAGAGTGGAAGGTCACACCTGAAAGTCAGGTTGCGTTTTGTTTTTTTTTCTCCTGGTATCTTACAGTATCTCACTCACTGTCTCTGTTCACGTTGTTTCACACAGGGAAAAATAACTCATTGACCTGCACAAGTTATTGTCCACAACAGAGATGTATACGGTTTGGGCATGGCATCAGAGTTCATTCATTTCTGCATGATGTGACTGAATCAGTAATTTGTATGACACAGTTTACCGGGAGCACATGATTTGCACTGGCATGAGGAAAATAAAAGCAAATGACAGTCGAGCTAGAATGTTGAAAAATAGTACAATAACATGTCAAACATCTTGTTTATTGATATCTGCTTTCTATATATTGTGGTGCTATGAATTCAGAATCACACTGCTTTGCTGGACTAACATAGTACTCGATTTTGCTATGATCTGCTTATCTAAACAAATGCAATTACGGTTGGGTTAGCGTTGGTGCTTCCCAGGAGATGGACTGCCCCCCCCCCTTGTCGCTGACTATCTTCTCCACTAATCCTGTCTTAGAAGGGTCTCTGTTAACAGGGATAAGGCATTGGCCTGGTATCCTAGGCTAGTAAGCTAAAGCTTATGTACAAAATGCTATTCAAGAGGCGCTGCCTGCAGCTATTGGAACTGCGTAGATGTCCATATCATTCAGCCAGCCTAAATATGGAGGAATTTAGCCGTGGCTAAATCTTGGAGACCGACGTGGACATGTTCGCTGATAAGGAACGGGGGCCTACGCGGGAGTCTTATTTGGAATCAAATTGATGCGTTATAGAGTCTGGAACATGGAGATCTGGTCTTTTCCAATGACAAATCCATAAACTCTCTAGCAAACATGCCCCTACTGTAGAAATCCCCGCTGCCTTGTCCACGCTTTACTGTGCCACCAATCATGATGCCCATTCAAGCTAATGGAAGCCACTGTATCAACTGAGCTTACAGCATAATTCTACATTATGCTCACAACAATTTTTTCATAGACAGTTAAGCATTGGTTCAGTTTTTGTTTCAAAGTCGTAACTGTCAATCGTGCACATAGTGATTGAACAGTGGTCATTGTTTACGACATCACATTGTTGTCTAATACATCAGTTTGGCGGTTAACAGTATTTGCGGGCATCTCTTAAACAGTTGGCTGAAAGTTAAATCATTATGAAGGGTCACATTATTGATCCCAACCTCTTATGGCAAAGTAAAGTGCTTGACACCAAACCTCAGTCAATTTACTCCTTCTGGTGTGAACAAAATACTTCTCAGTTTCACACATTTGGGTGGATTAAGCTTTTAACACTTGGTGAAATCCAGCACTTATCCTACAAACACTTGTGAAGTGTATGTGACAGTGGATCTATATTAAGTGTGACTGGGCAAGCTCCACAAGACCGGAAAAGGCAGCACATCTGTTCCCTGGCGTGATAACTTTGAACAATACTCACACACCATTTGTTTTCAGAGACAAATGGCCAGCAACCGGCCAATTTCAAATTTTAAGAATGATTTCCTGCAACGGTTCCAACTGAAGTGCATTTGTGGCAAGGAAGTAAACCAGCATATTACTTAAATCTGAGTGTCGAGAATTCAGCTCTTCACTAATGTAATCCCGTGGACTACTTACTTGTTCAGTGTCATGTAAACTGATATTCTGAGCTCACTTCCCATGTTGAAAGCACTTTTAATGTACCACAACAATCAGGGGCAGCTTTGTATGTTTGTCACTCACGTTCCTGCATATTTTATCACACTCTCTGAGCCACATTGATATCACACTCCCTTTGATGAGGGATGATGCACAAACATTAGTGATACAGAGAGATATGGTGCATATGATATGCTGGCTGCATTTGTAGATATGTGACCTTCATTTGGGGTTTCAGAGGGATGGTAAATAATAACACCAAGGGTTAATGGATTTCATATGCTCCTCAGCCTCACTGCTGCAGTCACCTGATGCAACAGTACATGCAACCTTGCCCTCGAGGAAATGAGAGAAGTCTGTCAATCACCCAATGCTTCCTGCTGTTAGGTCTAGATACATACATATGCCTATGTATACGCATACATTTAAATATGCTGCTTCCATCTACCATGCCATACAACCAGACCTTTCAGATCTCCTCATGTCTGTCTTCTTTTTTTTTTTCTTTTTTTTTTTACTACTTGAGATGTTCAACACGATATATAAAGTTCATCATTGCAGGATTTTTATTTGTCTGCTGAGGCTGCAGAGACCCTAATTGAATAAACTGGACTGCCACTGGGGGCTAATTTAATTACAGGTGGATACTTCTTACATTAGGGCCCATCAGTAGTTTTAGTGCTTCTGAGTATTTATTGTTACACGGGGTAGAGTAGTACTGTGACTCACAGCCTTGAACTCATTGTAACTTGCTACGTGTTGCATTAGTAATTTATGAATCGACAATGATTTACTGGTGTGCAATTTAGTCACAGATGATAATTAAATCTATTGTAGTAATGAATCATAAGCTGTTTGAAGCTAATTTTATTTAAACTCAGCCACAACCACCGAGCAATATTATGATGACTAGCATATTAAAAGGCATTACTAGTAGTTAGTAGTAATCGTAGTAGTAGTAGTCGTGATTGAAGCCTTAAATGGGTGTTAACAATGCTTGAACATATATTCTCATTAACTTAGTGATTAATTGACATTTAATATGGATTTAATTAGGATTTATTTGCTCACACCTAATATTGTGACAGACAACTGCAAAACAGCTTGAGTTTCAAAGCATCAGCAGTGAGTGGGGAGAAACTTTGGGGACATTACTCATGAGACATGAATAGTGCACACTTTGGGAAGTGTCTGTTTCCTTTTATGGTAACTGAATGGTTCACAGCTGCATGTATTTAACATGAATAGGTAATTGTGAGTGCATATGCTAACATGCAATGTATGTTGGGAGTTCAGTACTTATATAATAATCCATAAAATGTAGAGACAACATTCTGCCTGCTGACGAAGAAATGCATGTTATATACACTATACATAAGCAAATGATTTGGTTCAGGATAGGTTTGCATGAAAATATGGCACAGGCGTAAATCCACACAAAATTAATTATGACTAGGAGTGTCATTTTTGCAGTGTAACTGTTGATCCAAGTCTCCACCTCAGCTGCAACTGTCAATTATCGTTGTCTGTGTCAAGTGTAGAATCTGTACAGTACTGTTTATTCAAAATACAACATAGACACATTGGCTCACTCAGCTCTTTTCTCTGTTCTTTTCCACAAGATCCGCCATCTCTACCAATCTTAGCTCTGTGTCTTTATCCCAAACTGCAGAGTTGCCAAAACTAGATACATCCTTTTACTTTACAATTACTTTCTCAAAAAGTATAAAAATGCATCTAATGCTCCCACTTCTGTGCAGAGTGGTCACGGAGGGGTGTTCTATTATCACAATTAAGTATGGAGCGTGTTAAAAATGACCCGCCGTGGCGTACGTTTATGAGAGACTACAGGAGGGACTCCAGGCGTGAACACGAAATGCTGATTTCTCAGCAGTTGTTAGCACGAAGACCAAACTACACACTCGTATGGGCAACAACTCAAAGTTTCTTTGCCAAAACACAGAACCACTTTTCCAGCACTTCCCATGCTCTATTAGAAAGTCCCCTGTCCATATTTCCAAGCATCCTTGCCACCAAACCATACGTATAATCTCAATCTCATATGCTATGACACAAGAGTTCAGCGATCATATATGGTATTTCCACTCATTCTTCAAGACAGACAGAGGTTCAGGAAGCCATCCACTGTAAGCAACTTAATTCACAAAGTCACTCAGGACCACAATTTGTCTCATACTGGCTAACCGGTCCAGATTCCTATGCCAGGCCAAAAGGCTTTAGCCTTTGCATGGCCTCCTCACATCTCTCTCTCTCTCTCTCTCCCTCTCTCTCTCTATTTCTCTCTCTCTCTCTCTCCCTCCATCTCTTCCTGTCTCTCTCCACTGTGCTGAAAGTGTGTTCCACATCTGACTGAATTATTGCCTAGCTGTTAGTCTTTTGGCTGCCGTTCCTATTTGTGCTACAAAAAGACATGAGATTTGCATTACACTCATTTCAGGCGCTTGCCAAAATATTTCACATTAGTTTCAGCTGGATGTGTGAATTATTGTTCAAATTTGATGAGCTTAGTAATGCAAATAAAGGTCACATCAGAATTTCCAGATGTGCTTGTGTCAATGGACGTGAGCGCATTTGGAAAACAAGGATACCATTCAAACGGCAATGTGTTATGATTCTGTCATACTAAACTCATCCGTCAAAGCGCATGTTTTTAAATGGCCAGTGAGAGAGACCAGGATTTGAATTGGAATAGCCTCTGTCAAACCGTAGTTTATCCCTTGTGTTTACAACCCACAAAAAAAGGTCATTGATATAAAAAAGCAAAACACTCGAACCTGCTCAGAGCGGGGCCTTTTCTTTATCTCACCCCAGCATTCCAGCAGCGCTTGAGGGGTGTAGCAGGCAGCAAACTAGCAAGCAAGGCACAGAGAGGAAGAGAGGGAGGCAGGCATAAAATCTGCATGCTGGAAGAAACAAGATGGACATAAAAGATGGACTAAATTGCAGAGAGGACTTTTCTTGTCAAAGGCTAATGGAAACATTTCCACACAACACAGAGAGGGGAATGGAGGCTCCATTATCACAGCCGAGCAGACGGAGCTGGCAGCCATTCCACAGAAGCGCTGAGATGTGCACACTGGCCCGGCTTAGCGCCCTCAGCCAGCCCCTCAGGCCTCCACCTGAATAATCTGTGTCAACAGGTTCCAAAATGCCCAGAAGAATCGCACAAACAGAGACAGAGAAAAACACTTACAAAATAATTGTCCCTACGTTTTGTTTTTGTCTTCCCCATATTTTTTTTGTCTTCACTTGAACCTTCTAATTAAGAACAGCAGCCCCCAACCCCTAAGATGTCTGTTGTACCTTGAGCATTGAGTATGTGATGCTTGCTGGAGGGGGTCTGTAGCAACTTTATGTTGTAAAATCACTCTTGCAGTTTGCAGAAATGTTGCCTCATATGACCAAAGAGACAAAAAATTGACAATGCAGAAAGTGCACGAAGCAAAGCTAAGTGGTGTATGACTTGAAATATCAAAACAAAAACTGATAATATTATCAATACAGATCTATTTAAGAACCATAAGGATCTATCTGAAAACCAGTTTAGGGGTATTCAAGAATCTGCCATCATGTTTCATTATTGTTTTGGCTGAGAATACTGTCTGTTTTATCAACTTACAATTGCCAAAGCCGCACATAGCCCCAGTCAAAGCTCTCTACTGTTATATATAGTGTTGTATGTTTCTTCCCCATGTTTATTCTCACACCCAAACCATGTCTCATGAGGTCCATGAGAGATTGATTTGGTGGTAGCATTTTCACTGACAATTCCTCAAGGCAGGGGGGCATTTGCGTGCTCCCTGACACCCTACATACCCCAAGGACAGTACCAAGCCTCACAGTCTGTTGGGGCCAAATCTGGATTTGTCGGTTACTGATAAGTAAACACACACACTAAAAAAAAAAAAAAAGATAAAAGCAGACTATGAAGGACAGGATGACTTTTCAAATCTCTGGCTGCCATTTCATGATTTCAGAAACCACCACAGCGTACTTGAACTGGATGCAGTTAAATAAGACAAAAAACAGCAGATTATATAGAGCTCCATAATCAAAAACAATCTGCATGCAAAATGGTAAACAACCAAGTTGAATAAGAGAGATGGAGAAGAAGCCAATCTGATGACTTGTTCATATCATCTGCCTGTCTTCCATTGGAAGTCATCCATTTATAATAAGCCTAGCTGATAAATGTTTTAATAAACTTATTGCATAATTCATTTTTGGCAGGCCTAGTTTTAATTGACTTATCGCAGAATTGTACTGAAGATCAAAAGCCTGATTAAAGCAATGTATATATTAGTACCCCGTGGTTTTCCCCCAACACCATGTTTCAAAAAACATCAGAGAAGAAGTGTGTTGTGAAATGTGATCAATTATTCACCAAAATAATTAATTAAGTGATTGATTAGTGGATTACTTTTGACAATGTTGGTGTCAGAAATACTTTATAATGACTGATGATGCAAAGTAGAAAACCTGAAGGCCAACAAGATTGGGATACACAACTGAGCGGCATTTAACATAAGCCACCGTTAGCTTTTACAAAATCTTTAGTAAGTGAATTTCACTGAAGCTTTTATTGAAGCAACAGGGGTGGTTTCTGAGCGATTTGTCTTCCAAAAATGTAATTCGCCTATTCTTTTAAGAAGCAGCAAAGTTGACAGATAAGACAGCATTCACACATCACGGCTATTTGACACCTAATTACACAGCTCTTAATAAGGGGTTCTTTCTCTGTGTGCCCTGAGTTCACACTGTCTCACAGCTATAATTATCTCGTCTCAGTATTTGACAGCGTATTGTTTAACCTACATTCAGTGGGGATTCCACAAGCCTTCCACCAGCTTACGAAGGAAGTGGTAGCTTTGTATTTCTTATTAATCTTACAAAAGACCTGACACTACCTCATAGGTTGAGGTTTAACAGGTTTTGTTTGTGTCTAACATGCCCCCCTGTCCTCAACCCATTTGGAATTGTTCAAAAATGTTTGCATAGCTGAGGGCTGCAGAGAGTGTAACAGAGACATATTGGGTGAAGCAATATGTTCATCAAGTTTTAAAAAAAAAATAAAAAATTCATTTTTAATTTATGACTGCCTTTCAAAAGTAATACATGTCCGTGGTCAGGAGGTATTACGAATGCTACAAAAACATAGAAATGTTCAAAATGTGCTGTTTTGACAGAATGCAGTGATGAGGTGAATCCAAGCTAAAGCTGTAATTGCTTGGGGATTCCTTATATGGAATCTATACCAATTAACATGACAGACGTGTGGGTAAAGAGAAGCAGACATTTTAGAAAGAGCTATTTAAACTCAGAGACAGACGAGATGCTAATTGTGCATTTGTGACATACTGAACATGGAGAGCACACCAACTTATATTACATCTAAGGCATGTACGGAGTTGATCAGGAATTTGCTGTCGATGGTCACTTATTATCTCCAAACTGAAGACTAGCTGCTTGTTAAACCTCTTGTTCTCTATTCCCTTATGGTAAGTAGGATTTGATGTGAAGTTTTAAGTTTGTTTATGGCACTCAAGATGGAGCTGGTCTGGGTAAGGAAAAGTAATAGAATGTATAGTGTAACTAACTACTTTTACTGTATTTACTGTATTTAGAGTATTTATTGTAAGGGAATGTAGTAACTTTTCCAATAAATAACTATTTCTGAAATAATGTGCCAGTCTTATGCAGTTACAGTACGTTTGACTGAAGCAACATGTTTGGGTTTAAACAGTCATAGAAGAAGTATTCAGATATTGTACTTTAAAAGTGTTTGCTTGGATTTTTCAAAGTTGGGTCCTATGACGTACTTATAACTCACAACTTACTTACGCTCATTGGTGGACAGTCAAAAAATCTAGAAAGTCATCAGTCATCGGGCTCTGTCTGTCTCTTTTCAGGCCATCTCTTTGTGATTTTCATTCAGGGTGAGCATGAAAGCATGATGCATGCTTGTTCCGACCCACATCTGCTTCATATTGATTTGTTTAATTAGCTAATGTTTGCTAGCACGTTAGCTGCTAGAGCAAGATAGATGGTAGATCTGTAAATAAGCAGCTTTTTTATATTTGCTGCTTGCAAGATGAATGTTTGCAAAGCTCCTCTTGAATCCATGCGCTGAAGATGGTGAGATTAGCTGAATGAGAGCATGCATGTGCTTGCGTACGTGTAGCGTGCATGAGCAGTGATTGACACTGCATTAGAGAATCCTGCTGATTCTGATTGGTTGTTTTTGTTCAGGCGTGAGGGAATTGTTTTTAAATGCCATTATGAGAACTAGGGGGAGTCAAAGTAATTATTTTTTAAGTAATTTTTTTTTTTTTCTCCCAGATTACCTGTCTCATGTACTACTGCCAGGATATATTGACAGTTTCAGCAAAAGTGACAAAAGGCTATTTTTTTATAAAAGTTACCTTTTGAATCACTAGCAGTGTTTTGGTTGTGGGTTGTTAGCATTAAGGTAGGGTTAATACTAGCTTTTATCTCTTGTCTAACACCTCATACAAGTGTTGAGAAAAAATAACACTGGTCAGGGTTAAATTTTATTATAACTCAGAAAAGAGTCAATAATGACTCTAAATTAGTCTTAAGGTGCCAGTTCTCCAAAAAGAGTTGCATTAACACACTGTAGCCGGGACCAATGTAGACACTTTGTTGTGTTGAAATCAATTCTAACCGTGTTAATTTGGGTATGCTGATTTTGCTGTGAGAATGTACGTTGGTTTGGCTTGTCTGTTGACATTTGGCTTTCCCTCTCTAGACCTGCGCACAACATATACAGCATGACACATCAAAGTGTGGGTTTAACCATCAAAGAGCGGTGAGAGTGCCACTTCTCTATGTCAGTGTTTGAGCAGCTATTATACAACTTGTGTTTATCATTGAGTTATAGCATTAACGTTAAACACAATAACAAGTCTATCAGATCTGAACACCTACTCCTGTCTTATCCTGGCACTCCCTGCTTATCTTTAATAAATATCAGAGAGAGGTCATTCCGGGGCCACTCCACTCCAGCTCACAGCTCTAGTATATTTTTAAGGGCGATATGCAGCTTTCTACGATTGCAACACATATGCTACACCATACTTTTAACTTAACTCTTTTTATTCTGTAACAGACATTAAGGCAAGTCAACTCTATTTATATAGACCGATATCACAAATTTGCCTCAGGGAGCTTTACCATATGTCCAGTATGATGCTGTCTCTCAGCATGACATGCATCTGAATGAGACACAAGGACAGAAATTTCAGCTCCAAAGTCCTCAAAAAAGTAAAAATAGATAGAGTTGAGGACTAAGCAACATGGGCATTGGTGTAGTCAGCTGTGGTTGCCTGCTGCTGACTCTTGTGACATGCCGCTAAACAAGCCAGTGAAGCTATAGTAGTTGTATCACTAACAGGCCTGTTATCCATCGACTTTATAAAAGCAGTGAAAAGTGAAGGCAATGCGGAAGTGCCTGAAATCTGCATTCTTTCTAAAGGCCAGCAGGTAAGACTCCACTGACTCGAAAAAAGAAGCCTGAAGTCAATAAGAAGTCATTTTTTAAAAAATGAGCCTATTTCTCATATGATTTATTACCTCAGTAAACAGTTTTGTAATGAGTCAGCATGATGTTCCTTTTGTAAATTATGGTCTCATTTAAAGTAAGATAGACAATAAAACGTATGCATATGCTTTAGGGTGACTAACCAAGTATAGGCAGGTCATGCCTAAACCTAACCAGTCAAAGGTGGGGTCTCCGTAGAATGATCATCCCTTCTGGCTCTAAGACCTTTGAGCTAAGGTGGCATTGAGCAAAATTCCATACTCAAACTTTCAAAATGGTCCACAAACCACTGATCGATGGCATGGTGGCATCTGAGCTAACGTTAGCAGCGGTGAGTTGTTCTAGCAGATGCACACGTCCTTTCTGGAAAGCTGTAACAGTTAACGCTAACCATCGTTAATACAGTTAGCAACACTGTATTAGCTGGTGTTGATTAGATGCTAAGCTAGAGGGCTAGGCTAGGCTTTGAGTAAAGCTGACGGGTAAACAGAGGCTACCCCCTAATGTTAAGATCATTTTGAAAATAAAAGGCAGCACTTAGCAGAGAGAGAATATCAGACTAGATAAGTAGAAGAGTGAAGTTTGAGGTGTGTGAACTGATCAGAAAGGAAAATTGGGGAGCGGTGTAGTTTTGAACCCAAAAAAACAAAATATTTGCTTTTCCTCTTCCTAGTGGGCACATGTTTCAGGTTTGAAATGACAACACTAAATCTGAATCTACTTTGTGTCACATTCTTGGATGCTCAGCCTTTCTGTGCCATGTAGCCCGCATGTTACAACAGTGCTGTTTTTTTTCGCCAATGAATTTAATTTGAAATCATTCTTTGACCTTCCCCCAAGAAAAGACACAAATATGTGCTAAGAAATGGATGGTTAAGTTGTGAGGAGAGAGTGAAATTTCCAGTTTTTTTTCACTCGCAGCTAGTAATTGCCATGTAATGAAGCTAATGTTTTGTAGAATTTACAACCTTGTATTTATGGTCCTTGTATTGACTATGGTCATGGTCTGTCTTTTTGTTATTTGAGTTTCCTCCTCCTCTGTTTTCATCTCTTTTTCCTTGTACATTGTATTTTAACTTGGCATTCTTTTGTTCTCCCAAAGCACAAAGCAGACAATATATGAGGGGTCATTAACTTCCTTTCTCTTTGTCTTTGTTTTTTTTCACCCTCTTCTCTGTCTTACTCTTTGTCCACACTCTCCTCTTAAAGCAGCAGCATACAAGAAACACAGCTAACCTCCCACTAATTCAAACAGTTGTCAAACATGCATGGAATCAGACGCAGATAGTGTATACTTCATGCTACTAAACCATAGATAAGAGGAGTGACTTGTGTTGTTATTTACACTCCCTGCTAATGGACTCATATCGGGGGGGCAAAACCTCAGCAAGTCAACTGAACTTATTTGGAAGTGTGCAGAAGAAAGAGGAAACATGATGTGAACAACAAAGTAAACCAGAGTCACGGCCCAAAATGCAAGATGATAAAATACTGTTGCTGCAACTGACACCAAATCAGGCATTTTGTGGAAAATATATTTTTTTTCCTCCTTTATTTTCATGGCCATTTTCCCTTTCCTGTTTCTTTCCACTCTCACTATCTCATCTTTTCTATCTTTTCCTCACCGCTTTCTCTGGCCAACAACTTTTCCCCAGGGGTAAAATGAGAGTGTCAACTTTAAGCCCTAACCATAAACCCACACTGCCAAGTAAACTGAGAGTAGCAACCACTGCAACAACAACAAACAAACATGACTCAGCCCATACCATTTAACTGGGCACGAACACACACTCAGATCCCCACCTACACATACGCATACGCACAGACTCACAAATTTTATAATCAAGGTGGCATCTTTGTATTCTACGGTCATGCAATCTGCCGGTTGGGTTGTGTAAACCTCTTGTTTTGCAACGCAAATTGTTTCCTTCATTTTGTAGTTTTTTTTTATTATTTTCACATCTTTATTAGTGGTAAAGAAAGCATTCATTTATTTCTTTCTATGTTGCGTGTATCTAAGTTACTACTATATAAAAGTTGGCTTGGTGTCTCATACAAATGGTGATACATTCTTCTCTTTAAAAGTGCAGGAAAAAAGAAATATAAATCTTCTGATTTTAATATTTAGATACTTGTGTGCAGTTTGGATACATACAATTCTGCATATGCATCAGTTCATGAACTCTTTTGCTCTGTCTTACACACACATAGACACACACAAACAGATGTATTGTAATCTGGTGTATTGTTCTAACCTCAGGCCATCCTTCTTACACTGTGACTGACCTTCCAATGCTGAAAGGAAAAAACGCAAGCTTGTGCCCTGAATAGTTCACACTACAACCTGCACAAGGCATACATATTTGCACACAAATGCATACACACCTTCCTATACTCATGTTTCTTAACACACACAGGCAAACACACACACACTCACGCACACACACACACACACACACACACACACACACACACACACACACACACACACACACACACACACACAAGCACTGACTAAAAGGCTCCTGCTGGGTGCAAGAGGTCAGTGGGGGTGAAATCGATGGCTGTAAAACCAAAGGTGATAAATTATTGGGTCTGCGGCCCTGAGACAAATTGCAAGACAGGAAAAGTAGAAAGGAACAAAACAAGTTTTATCCATCTCCCCTGTGCTCTGTCTTTTGTTTTCTTATCGTAAATCTTAATACAGTTTCATTTGTGCGTGCAGGAACTAGAGTTACTGCAAGATACCAAAGCGTCAGTTAAGTGGAGCGGCAAATTCCATCCAAACTTTAATAGCGGTCCTTGTTTTTTTTCCCTCTGTGATGAGAATACAATAGATCAGAATGGATTATATGAACTGTGTGCTTTTATGCCAGGTGTTTGTTATTGTTTAGATGCAATTAAGATGATAATCACCAATCAATTTGTGTGATTTGAGAAGGCATAGTTTCCATATTGACTTTAGATGAAACTGTAGATCCCTCTTTCTCTCAGTGTGTGTGTGTGGGTGTGTGCATGCGTATGTGTACTGTTTGTGTGTGTGTACATATAGATCTCTATGAGCCATGGGCAAGCTTAGTTGTGGTCAGTGAGTGATCCCATAATGAAGACTGGCTTTACTGTATGTCAAATATTTTCACCTACACACAAACATACCCTAACCACTAGGAAGTTCAAAAAAACAAAACTGCCGCCGTCTATGTCTCTCTCTTTTCCACAGCAGATAACTAACTGGCTTCCTCACTCAAACAAACTGCTTGATAATGGAATCATCTCTATTTAATTAGTGGTCTAACTGTCTTCTGTCTCAGCAGCCCAAAACACACATGCATTCACACACACACACACACACACACACACACACACACACACACACACACACACACACACACACACACACACACACACACAGATTCCCCAGTCTTTTCTCCCTCCCAGCTTTAATGCAGCCAGACACCAGTAATGTTGATGATGGCAGTAGATGCTGATTGCTCCTCTTTCCCTTCCTCTTTTTCTCTCTCTGCCATTAATCAGCAGTGAAGGAGAGAGAGGGAGAGAGACGGAGACAGAGAGAGACTGAGCAGTGCAGAAAGAGAGAGAGAGAGAGAGGGGCCAAAAAAAGAGAGGGAGAGCTGCAGAGTTTGGTCGGTCAGCCGCACCAGAGTGAGTAATTAACTGGCATTAACTCATTAAACTGTCCCAGATGTGGCCATGAATATCTGAGTGGTGGAGAGACACACACCAGAGGAGAGAGAGAGAGACATAAAGATAGAGAGGGAGAGAGTCCAGGCCTCCCTGCATCCTGCTGACAGCAGAAGAATACAGAGACTGGAGGAGAGAAAATGTATGAGCAGTGGAGGAGTGCACGTGTGTGTGTATCTGAATATTGTAGGTGCTCTTAGTTGTGCATGCATAAGTCTGTGTGTGTGTGTGTGTGTGTGTGTGTGTGTGTGTGTGTGTGTGTGTGTGTGTGTGTGTGTGTGTGTGTGTGTGTGTGTGTGTGTGTGTGTGTGTGTGTGTGTGTGTGTGTGTGTGTGTGAATGCTTCATAGGAAACCCAAAGCCTCGCAGTGCGGATCATCCCGATTTATCCTGAGTGATTTATATGGTATTTCAACTTGATTATGATTTATTGTAAACATGCCCAGGTTTAATCACTGTGTCATCGTAATGAAAACAAAATACCTCCATACATTTTATAGCTTCTGTTGCTTCATTGTGATATTTGAGTGAAATGACATTACGTAGTTAGTGTTATGTACTCTTAGCTACCTTATTTTACTTGCCTCGTCAGCGTTTGTAGTCTTAAATGTGTTCATATGAAGCTCATTGCAACTTCAATTTGAAAGATGGATTATTATTGATTTATAAGAAAACCTTTTTTTGTTTGAGAGGTGGGACTTGCAGAATAGTGTTCTAGGGGTTCACACTGACAGGACAGGACAAAGGCTTGTTATCGCAAGTAACGACCCAGTAAGCCTGGAAGGAGGGCCTCTGTGTGATAATTACACCACCCTTCTGACGTTCAAAAAAAAAAAAAAAAAGCAAAAATAAAACATTCGGGTTGATTATATGAGCTGATTACACATCTGTGGTGTGAAACAGAAGTTTGGATTTTGGGAACAGTTATTTGCATTTCTGTTTGTGGCTTTCAGCTGAGTCACATGTCTTGAAACAGGTGTTTATACTGAACTGAATAGCTTCATCATGATAAACTGTGGGCTTTAGATTAGTTTTGATTACTCGCTGATTTAAGGCATTGTAGATGCCAGCTGCAAGAGAGAGGGGAAAAAAACAAGTGTTACATCATACTACCAACCTGATTTTTCTTTAGAAATGTGTTTGTGTATTCTTTCAGTCATTAGCATGTTTTCATTTGATCTGTTTCAGAGTGTCTATCCCTCTGGGGCAAATATTTGAACTTCTTGAGGTTGAATTGATTTCACTTGCTGGAGTCGTATTGGAGCTTAGAAATTGGACACATGGCTTGCATGATAAGATAAGAAAGTACTCGTATTTTTGCTGGCATTACAAACTTACTCATGTCTTACTTTTTTGCTCAGGTGTAATGTTCCTAAATTTTGTTACTAGGTGATAATGAAATTTGTGCTATTCACTTCAACACACAAGAAATACAGCACTTATTTTGAACCACATGGCACTGTCAACTATGCTATGTGTGAAATTGATTGAATTGAATTGACTCACATTAACATTACAAATCAAACAACTGGTTCTTAGGCAAGGTAAAATATGTAAAACATGTGCTGGTGTAGGCGAAGGAACACCTTTGAAATCAGGGATGGCTGCTTGATAAATTGTCTTTCACAGTAATTGCATGGGAGTTTTTCTCACTGACTTTTTTTTCCTTTTGTTTACTAAGGTCCAACTTACTATCTTTGCATTTATACATATATTTCGTTCAAGTATAAAATTAGGTGCCTACGAAACAGGCCCCAATAACAAATGCGTCCCTCTGTGGGCTAATTTTAACTTTAACTACTTGTGCAGATGGCCTTTGCTCCTTGATAGGAAAAAAAGAGGTTAAGTAGCTCAAGTAGCCACTACTTATTTAAACAACGTACTTGAACACACAGAATGAAATCACGTCGCTTACATAGTTGAAAGTCTTCAGTGTAGGCCAGTATCTAAAAAAATAATACAACAAAATCAAGAGACATTATTCATTTTGCTGCATAAGATCTGCTCCACAACAACTTCATTTGCATTTATCCAATGTTAGGCAGTGAAAGAAAGAGAGAGAGAGAGAGAGAGTGGGGAGCGTTCATCTGAAATGATGCATGGCTGACACACTGTGAGTGATAAAAGTAATCACTCTAGATGCCATCTTTGGAGTATGTGTGTGTGCGTGTGTGCATCCATGCATGCAAGAGTGTGTAAAGTGTAAATGCTTTTGCTGCAAGTTTGTTCACTTCTGTGTGTGCAATACTGTGTGCATACATTTAATGTGTATGCATGCTTAAATGCGCCTATGTGCGTGCGAGTGTGTGTGCACAAATGGGCGTATAAAGCGGCTACCAGCAAGCCTACATGAGCGTGTGGCTGCATGTGTGCCTGTACCTTTTGTGTGTTTCTGACGGCGTCTTATTAAAGTGTCATTTAGACAGACACTTCTCAGAGTCTGGCCCCAGGCAGCCTGATAGATTGTAATCATGGACTAAATTACTACTTTCCCAAGCTGTAATCACAGGCTGTGTGTGTGTGTGTGTGAATATGCTTGTGTGTGTGTTTGTGTGAGACAGACAGAGAACCTCATCATTGTTTGGCATGTGTCTGTTATGATTCAAGTGAATGTAACAATCTGCCTGATTGATTTACCACTCACTTTGTAACTTAGCTTCACTCTTGCGCAGCCTTCCCTTTCACAGGATTATACTTTACATCTTAAACAGTGCATTCTGCTCATTTACAGTTTTGGTATGAATGTCAGAAAGTTGTTGATTTATTTCCTCGCCTTCTATAAAATGTTTTTGTCATGAAATCAGTGGCTCTTGGTACGCTAATAATGAGATCATACGCTGCCTGGATAATGCCTAAAGGCAGTCTTTGTTTATCAGTTTTGCCGCCGCACTTGAGATCAAACTCAGTCAAAGACCACACTCAAGAGAACACTTTAAGCGAAAAAAAAATCCCAATGTTTAGATTTGTGCTGGCGTAGGTGTTAAACTTCAGTTAACACTGGGTGCGTAATTCTTATAGTTATTACAGGATTTATGATACAAGATTAATCAAAGGGAGCAAAGAGCAGTCACTGGTTTAAAAAAAGAAAAAAAAACCCAATCCTTTGATGTCACAGTGATGACGCTGCTGTCTGGCGACACTCAGCCTTGTTGAACTGTGACTTCAAACTGCTCAAGGTCTCTATCTCTGTTGAGCTTCCATCACTTGACTATTTTGAGATACCACAGAGGGATGTGGAGGCCCCCCACACACACATGCACACACGCACACAGGACAACTACGGACATACACATGCATTCGTCACACACATATACATCGCTCCCACACCTCTCTTGCCCTTTAGCAAAGCATATGATGGCAAGAATTATCTTTCCTTTTAACCTTCTTGCCCCACTCTTATGCGGTTATCGCTTCCCTCTCAGACCTCACTCAAATTATGTCTCTTCACAGCTTGGCCACTCTAAATGAACCAACAGACGTCATGCTGTATTTCTGAGTTGTGACTCATAGCAATTAAGATCACAGATTTGAGTAATGACTTAAGAAGATAACATGGGACATTAAAAAGGCCGCAAATGCCTGCTATTAGTAATCTAACAGTTTTGCATGACACTGAACACTTGGATTTATTGCCCTTGCCTGTAATGTAACCTACTGTTAAGATGTAATGGTTGAGGATGACATTGAACCTTATTTTAAGTATTACTGACGAGCAAACACATTAGCACACATACATTCCCTGCTCCACCCCCTGCTTTTAAACCTACAGTATTTAATTTCCTCTGGCCTTGTCTATTTGGCCAGCGAGGTGGTAACTTGATTGGTCAGCTGTGTGCCTTTCCTGTCTGATGATTGGATTTGGTTCTCATGTGTCCGGAGCACACCCCGGCACACCGGGATGAAGCAGATTAACTAGATTTTCTGTTTTTCTATGCTCTCTCTTTCTCTCTCCATCTCTGGCACTGTTATTGGAAGAAAGTGATAATTCCCCTGCACTTCAAACACAGCCCCCTAACTAAGACTCTGCTTAAGTCTCCTCCAAGGAAAAGCTGCCTGCCTGCGCACAGATGTCTCTGATTAAATTGTATCTCAGAGAGAGAAAAAGAGAGTCCTCCTCATAGCTCTTTCCCTCCTTCATGATCTCTCTCTCTCTCTCTCTCTCTCTCTCTTACTCTCTGCCTCTCTCTCTATCTCTATCTCACCCCTCCTCATGTCTCTCTATCTGTCTCTCTGTTAGCTTGCTCAACTGGCTGTTGCCAAAAGAGCCTTGGGCGACGAATAAATTGCTTTGGTTTCAGCAGACAGAGAAGTTGGCCGAGACAAGCTGAATCAGTGCATTAGATGCGAAGGCCCCCTCATAGACTGGAAGTTAGCCTTTAGCGCAATCATTGACCGTGAGTGATGATTATGTCTAATTGAAGGAGACTTTCGCTACCTGTAACACAGCTGGGGGGCCTTGAGCATATTGGACAGAGGAAAACAGACAGAGAGAAAAGAACAGAGTGTCTATAACGGGGGATGGTGGAGGGAAGGAGATAGGTCACAGAGGGATGGAGGAAGATGGATGTGGGAAGTAGAGGAGTGAAGGAAAGGTGGATGACAGATAATAGACAAAGAAATGACTAGAATTGAGAAAGAGAGAGATGATTTTAATAGATTAGTAGAATACCAACATTGTCTAATGGTGAATTTGTACATGGTTATTACATTTTAATAAAGTCATGGTGGCCCGCTAATGAAGCATACCCAGCATAATTCTTTCATGTGAAGCCTGTGGATGTTTAGCTTTCAGCATTTGGCTGGCTGAACAAATTTGGTTTCTAAATATGCATCCACTTAAAATCTGATTGTAACACCGAAAATGCATGCAGAAATTAGCGCTAACAAAAGGATTTCCAGCCTATCTCGTAGCTTTTCAAATCACTCCCAAACCCCATAAAAACTGTACAATTCAATGTGGACTGGACCCGAGCTCAATATACAATATGCAAACGCTTCCAAGTAATTCAGAGGGAAAAATCAATATGTTCGTTGTGCATCAGTGAGGAAAAAAAACACATTTTCTCCAAATTTGTACACTGGAAATAATAGGATATCATGCCATTTTCTTCAGGCTTCATTACAGCTAGTGTGCCAGTGTTTGGAAGTATGTGTATGTACATTAGAGCCTGTGCATGTGAAGTTGTCCCCTTTTTGTTTGTGCTCGTGTGAGGAGCATGTGTGTGCTGGTGAGTGTGGCTATGTGCATGCCTACGTTTGCTTGTAGACCCGTGTGTGTGTGTGTGTGTGTGTGTGCAGGAATGAACGCTTGAGCTGAGCAGACGGGTGCCAAAGACAAAAACAGGCACAGCCCCCCCCCCCCTTCCCTCCATTTCCACATGGCACTGGGCTCTCTGGCATGAATGGTGGCCACGGGAGTCGCTTCAGATCATCTAGGAGGGTATTGGATGGCCGTGGCTGCCTTTTGCAATAACCTGGCAAGGTCCAAATTCATTAGGGTAAAATTTGGCCCTGGCTGCAGCACTGTAGTGCCCACAGCATTTGGCCCTGCTGCCCTGTGCTTCGCTAGGCCGAGCTGCGGAGCGTTTTTGCTGGATCCAGGGAGAGCCATTAGCGGCTGCTTGTGATGATGGTTATGCTCCCCAGTGTCACACACAGATAGTTGCCTTTGAATGATTTGAGCGATTACCCTTTTCACACAAGAGATGGAATAATGGGTTAGGTGAGAGAGCGGAGAGTAAAGTGAGGGGGTGGAGGGAGGCTAGAAAAGAGGGTCATGGAGGGAAGAGAGAAACTGTTGGGATAGATTTAGATGAAAAAGAGATCACGTGTCATTTTAATTCATAGAGTAATCACTGACTGAAATTCTGTAAAGTGAATTTATTTGAATCAATTCTCTCACTTCACAGTCTGTGAACGTGGTAAAAAAAAGATAGCGTGAAATACAGGATTTTGATCGTACAAAACATAATGTCTAATCATAAAAGTACTAACAAAACTAAATGTAAACTATTATGTGGAAAATATGAGATCATATAGCAGTAAAAAAAAAAAAAAAAAGGCTTTGCTGTTGAAATATAGTGAGTGTTTACTGTGTTTTTGTGACCAAGTTTTTAGTAAATGATTTATTTTTTAATCATCACCACCTCAGCTCACAGTCAGCCAAAAGAGGCCCTTAAAGGTGTTTAAAAAAAGACCAATGGCTTGTTCTAATATACAACAATGTGCTGCGTATTTGTATCACACAGTTTCAGAACTTTGAAATGAACTTTGAACGACTCTTTTAAAGCAGATGAAATAATTGCATTTACTGCATTTCACCTGACCACTCACTCAAACATCCACTGTAACCACCTATTATACTGGAGGTGCTTGTGTCTGACTTCAGAGAGCAAAGTTGAATCAATACTTTGCCAGAGAGCCAACAGAAGTGAGGTGCTGACGAGAAACTGCCCTCCGATCAGAGTTCATACTGTGCAGTTTTTGTGCTTCTTTCACATTTTGCTCCTCTGGGGTTGCTCGCTCAGTTGAAGTTAACATTGATGTGATCTGAAACCTACAGACTTTGCTTTAATCTTTCTGTCTGCCTTACAATGTGAAATACAGTTTTAGTTTGTTTCTGTTGTCATTTTTTTGTCTTTGTTTCACAACTAATACCTTTCCCCTGATTAGTTTACCCATATAGTGGTTAATAAGACATCTTAAGACACATAAGAGTGTGTTGTTCACATTTTCACTGCCTCTCAGTGTTCTCCACAGAAAACTAGATGTTTTATACACAGTTTTTGTATTGTAAATCTGGCAAAGTTTCCGTTTCTGAAACAATGTGATTTGTTCTTGCTGCAACATGCAATTATGCCATTAAAACACCAAATCCTTCTCCGCACAGTTGCCATACTGCATACTTATATCATTTGTCAAATGCATGGGAGCTTTCCATTTAAGTACATCGAAGATATTTCAATTCAATTAAACAGTTACCTATAGTTTTCATGGGAATCATAATTAGCATTTTAGAATTTTAATATGTTGTGTTCATCTTGTAATGGCGGCCAACATACATTTGCAGTGGTGCTTTAATGTAGTACACATCTTTTTAGTAGTGTATGTTTTAAATGACTCTTTTGTTCTAACTGTTTATAAGTTGTATTGTTTTTGTATCCAGTGTTTCCTGATAAACAGCCTAATTTTCTCCACAGATCATTAAAGTTTTATCTCATTTATTTTACATTAGGTTTTACAATGGCAACAGTGTGCGTGGCATTAGTGCACGATTACAGATGCATGGTTACCACGGCAATAAGGTAACAGGTTCAAAGTGACAACAAAAGCATACTGTATATAATATGGAAGTAGATGTGACATAAACACACACACACACACACACAAACTGCAAATGACTATTACATGTGTCTATGCACTGAACCCCAACAAACACATGCCACTCTCCCATCACACACATACAGTACACACACAAATACACACACTGCGAGCACAAGTCCTGAGACAAACAGCTGGTGCAGAGCTCCAGATGGACAACAGCTCATAGTGTTAACTGAATTATAGATTTCATAACACAGGATGCCTATACAACTATACTAAGTAAGATGAGCTGATCAAGCCAAGCATGCACAACAGTACGTGTCAGTGTGCGCCAGGCACATACTGCATTTATCCTGTGTGTTCAAATGGACGTATGTAGAAAAAAAACGTGTGTGAGTTCACATACATCTGTGTGTACTTGTATTTATGTGTGCATGCTAACACAATCCCATTCTGCCGTACAGTGGAGCAGCGCCATAAACAGGGGGCACCTCTCCTATTTGATAACGGATAGGCTCCCGTAGGATCAGCCATTATTCCTTTGCATTTCGCCGAGCAAATGAACTTGACAGATGGCTGTGTCACCCAAACCCTTGACTACCAACCTGATTATGCAGAAAACAATACAATAGAATAGAGCAGGGGAATCATTACCAGAGGTAGGGACTATGAGTTTGAGAGCACACCCCAACACCTCACCCACATTTGAGGACAATGCCGCACAGCCCAACAAAATTACACTTGTGAAATTGAACAGCAAGAATGAGTTTAACATAAACTGGGTTACGGTCAGGCAATCTGTCATCAAGCTAAAGCCATTGTCTAGGGCTGCTTGCATGGCATATGAACTCATCCGTCATCTCTGGCTCTATTAATGGCTGCAGCTCAGGTTTTTAACTGTGGAGGTTTACTGGCTGGGGCAAGGCTCCCTTGCTGCCTGTATATGTTATATGAGGAATGTGTCATTTTGAGTATTGGATGTGTATGTGCATGGGGAAGTGAGTGAGTGAGATTGGTGTTTTGAGAGGCCTGTGGTTAGGGAAATAGGGTGAGTGTGTGCTTTGCTGTCTGGTAAAATATAAAATATTAATAATAAATAAGATATATCTTATATCTTGATTGCTGGAAAAAAATATTTTTTTCACCTTCACAACAGAACACCAATAAGTTTTGTGAGTTCAAGGGTCATTGAGTTTCCCCAATCAGTGTAGGAACATAAAATTCTTCAAATGAACTGTTTTGTATCGTCATACACGCACAACCTTTTGTACGCAGCATATTATAAACCAGAATTACTGTTTTTCAATGCATTATTATTAGGAATTTGAGTCACTTGTTTTGAAAGTTGCTAATGTTATCAGGGGTCTACTTCACCATTACCTTAATTTTATTCTTCCAAATACCAGCTGGTTACACAACAGAGTAATGTTTATCCCTTCAGACTTTGTGGATACATGTGTTGGAAGGAATAGATCATGTTTGACTCTATCAACTTTGTCAACACACTGCCCAGCTGGAAGGATTTGTGATCAACTTAAAGAAAAGTTCACCTCAACCCAGCCAACATGTATCCCACTTTGGCAGGTGGAGACTGCACACTCGGGGGTAGTGAACACTACAGAACATATGGCACTGGTGCTGGTGCTGGACTTCAGAGAATAGCCACTACTACAAGGATGCTTTCCATTTTGCCCCAACATCATGAGTCACATCTGGAAGTGGATCTATTCAGATTATCACTGCCCACATCCACTGTCCACTGAGGTCCTTTCTACTACTACATCTGTTCTCCAGTCTGTATCAATTTACATTGGTCACTGTTACACATTTTAACATCATGTTGTCATGCCATTATCATGGAAATTAGAGTTATTATACAGAGTTCTGTTAGCAGACATGCCAGTTGTACTTCTAGTTCTACAGGTGCAAGGCTCACAAGAACAAGTCACCCTGCTGTTTTAATTTGGCTTTCAATGCCAAACTTTGTCCATTAATTTATAGCTATGAATTTTCTCATGACAAGGCATTTCTTTAGAGCCTTATTAGAGGGTTTTGCATATGTTACAGTATGTAACCATTTTACCTTTTGGCATGTAGGCAGGCATGTGTGTGTAAGTGAGTCATTACACTGCATAATGTTTGTATCTACATTGTAGCATCTGAAATAACTTTTTTTTTAAACTCTATACCAGAGTGTAAGTCAGTTATTGTCAATGGTTTAATTTTTATGCATTTGCAAATAATAATAGTTGTTTTGGTCCTTGGAATAAGTACTTATTCTTGCATAGGACATTTGAAGAATCCTGTTCAAGCAGCATATCAGTATACAAACATTTCTTCAATATTACTTCAAAACATAACTGAAATCAGTTATCAGTAGTGGCCACTGAAATATGAGCATGTTATATCTAAGAAGTTGCATTTTCCTCTCGCAAGCAAAACGAATTAATGTTGTGCAACACATGCCTGCTGTCCAATGAGCTCTTGCCCTTACCCTGAGGCTTTTTTAACCTCATCCCCACCACTTGCATAAACACAGAGCCCAAACGAGCCCGCATTGCACACATTCTCTCAGTCCAGGGTGTGTGAGTTTCATTAAGTCCATGTTTGAATAGGCAAAATAGACTTTTTCCATCATTCAAAACATTAAGCTGTTAAGATAACAAAATGGGGTGAATGTGCCTCTTCTCTCTCACTGCAACATGAACTTCGCCAGCGTAGTGGCAAGAGTGTGCTTTACTACTTCAACCTCATATCCTGAAGCTGGCAGTTTGGTCAAAGTATTTGTGAAGCACACAGTGTAAACAAAGCTTAACAGGCTCTGAATGCCATAAATAAGAAGCCTCGAGTCTGTGTTAGAAAGTTTGTTCAACCTGTACCGTTTCCCCTCCCTTCAGCGATGGTGTGTTTCCCTCACCATGCTGTTGACAGTGTGTCACACTGCGTTGCCAGCTCTTAAAGCAAACCAACAGTGGCCTTGTATCAGTTTAGCACCCCGGCGTTAGGTATGTACACACACCAAGTCAAATCAAAGACCTTGTTTGTGCTTCAGCACAGTGCAGGTTTTCAGTGGGGAGAAATAAACCATAAATAGGAAATCTCACACTGTCTTGTAAGTGGGCTAAAGCAGCTGCAGCATGAGAGGAGGTGAGCAAGTAAGCACTGAGGGGAAGGGAAAAAAACACTGTCTTTAAATGAATTCGATCTCTGGTGTGATGAATCACAGAGTTGCAAATCCCTTTTTAGCTAATTGCTACCAGCATGTGAGATTTCTCCCCTACTCCTCCTCCATGTTCAATATCAATTTTCAGGGCGGGCAGAGAGAGATAGCCCTGGTCGGTTCCCCTGAGTCTCGCCAGTGGCCTCGCTGATAAAAACTGCACTAACAGCACTTAGCCATTTCAGAGACTGGGGAAACAGACATTCACACACACACACTCACACACACACACACACACACACATACAGGCTCTCTTATTCACAGCTGTGTGCGGTAATGAAGGAGAAAAGATGGGCCAATCGAAGTGAAACAGGGAACAGGCTGGTGTCATCTGCTCTGTGACCTTCTGAGAAGACTGCGTGTGTACGTGTGTATGTGTGTGTGTGCTCTCCTCAAGAAGTCTGGAGGTCAGACCTGTGCTCACTGAAGGGAATTAACATTTGTCTGCTTCGCTAAGGACAGGCTGTCCCCCATGGAGAATGCAGGAACTGTGTGCAGATTGGTGAGCTTTAGCCTGTTATCATTCTGTGCAGTTAATGGTCATGCAGTACCACTTTGTGCTATGCAATTAGTTTAAATCCACTGTACATGTCAATTTTTCCCCAAACAGAGTTGTCTGTACATGGAAATCCGATGTGATTAATTGTAGGAGGGTTTATCCTAATTTTGAAAATTAAAGTGACATAACATGGTAGAAAATTAGAGGAACTGGCATGCAAAAATATTTGACAGCTTAAGCTACCATTGTTCTGTTTGATCACAATCCACGGAAACATGCTACCGTTATGTACAACTACCATAATATACATAGAATTAATGTGTGTCTGTGAAGTTCCAGCATCAGCTTGCCCTTGACCATCCTCAAGAGGAGAGGCGACACAGCAGAACTCCCCTGACACCTTCTGCTCCACTCAAGCAGCTGCCTTCACAATTAAAGGACCACCTCCACCTCAGAATCCATCATGGAAAAGTGTGAATCCAATGTACTCCAGTCAATAACAATAGCCATGCACTTTACAAGATTGTGCAGGTGTGTGTACATGTTTGTGTGTTTGGGAGCATTGTGTGTGAGTGTAAACTAGCAACCTTAAAAATTGTCAAAGCAAGGTGAATTGGTGCCCTGCAGTGGCCAATGAAAAAAAACAATACACAGTATATAAGTGAAAGCATTTGTTTATTTGAAGCTACAACCTACCTGGGTTGAAAATTGGATTTCAAGTATCACAGTGAAGTTGTCTTTCCTTGCCCAGGACATTCCTATAATGGAAGCCATGTGCTTTCAAAGCCTGTCTTCTCTGAGGCCCAGGTCACACCAAAAAGTGGTACAGCAAAGTTTGTCCTCGAGACTTGGTAACGTATTTCCAGGGTCGGTGTAGTTGCACTGTGGCTGGGAAGTCACGATAGCTCTCTTTGCTATAGCTAGCTTGTAAACTGTTGTGCAAGCAATCCACAAAAGTGGAACCCAATGCTGAAGATCTGTGTATATGACTGTAGGGGAATTTAGAGACATGCAGGCAACCAGTGATCATTCTTTGTATGTATGTATGTATGTATGGATAAAGCAGAAGTCACAAATAACTCCATCCGGACAGACACATAATTGCCACCACAACTTCCGTTGGTCAGTTCTGCTTCTGTATTGTAGAACATTACACTACATATATGAATGAGTAGCTGAAGTGGGTTCAGATGACAAATTAACATTATTATACAGTTGCAAGCCATAAAGGACATTTCCCTTCACTTTACCTCTCTTTCAACCCCTTCATGTTTTTGTTTCATCTGTGGCTAAGAGGCTTTTTCAGGGCTAAAGTCACTGACTACCCTCCCTGATTATGCAAAAAGCTTTTAAAAGAGGCAAGGTAGAGGGAGGTTTGAGAGATCTGTGGCCTTCGCTCCCTGCTCCCTTTCACCCTGTCCTCTCTTCTTTTGTCTAATCTGATTTCTAGCAGGCATCTTTGATCTAGGCCTGTGCCAGAGGAAAGCAAGCTGCTGGGGCCTTGCCTCTACATATGAAGTGAGTATGGAGATTAGCAGCCTTCCCTTACAGCTTTAGTGGCTAATACCTGATTAGGGCCCCGAGTCAGCCAATTGTCTCAGTGCTGGCTATCAATGCTAGCACTGGCTCTAAAGGGAGGGCGGGGGGTGGATGGATGGAGTAGAGGAGAGATAGATGGAGTAGTAGTGTTGGTAATGTGGGGTAGAGAGGGTTGGGATGAAGGTTGATTCCGTAATGGATACTCATTTTATCCCACCCCACTAAGAAGATTAGGCCTTAGGGTGTCATATTAGCTGTGCTCTCTGGGCCTTTGGTGGTCCATGCAGCTTTCAAATGGTGCTTGCTTGTCCATGTTGCTGCCTCTCTTCTCTTCTCTTCTCTTCTCTTCTCTTCTCTTCTCTTCTCTTGTGGAATACTGCCTTGCATTGCCCTGTACAACTGGATCACAAAGCCTCTGCGCATTGAATTTCCCCCTTTCCCTTTTTTAAAAGAGTCAAGGTATGATCTGCTGTGATGCCTGACATCTGTTTCAAGTTAGAGAAAAATCCTCTCATCTTTCAGTGAATAAGCTGCACCATGCATGCTTTTTAATAAGAGATTGCAAGACTCATTTGATGTATGAAGTGAGATGCATTGCAAGGGTATTTTGAAAAAAGCCCATTTCAGCTCTGTTGACGCTTGCCAACAAATGACACAATGCTTAGTTCATTTTCCAGGTCTTGCTTGTTTTCTTTCTCAGATGTACACTATGTTTAGGGAGTGTTGTGTCTTAATTAATTAATGTCATATTATTTATTCAAGACCAACACAGTGTTCTCTTACGTTGACAGTAGAGTGCTCAGAGACGTTGCTGGCAGAGAGGCCAAACAGGAGGCCATGAAAGTTTAAAAAATGTGTTGAGATAGACTGTAGACATCTCGTTCCAGTGGAGGGCTGTTGCTCTCTCTCCGTATTGCTCTCTCTGACTCTCTATCTCTTTAAATCTGTCAGTTTAACAAAGACAGAGCAGACCTCTGAGAACGACAAGCTTAGCCAATTAGAGCACTTGAGACAGGCAAATGCCTCTCTCTTTTATAACTTGGATTTACAATTATGCTACAACTGGTGCAAATAATTGGTTATTAATACAATGGACAACTACCAAGGAAAGATTTGTAAGTATTTAAGCATGTATGAGAATTTGTCTAATTTGCAGCTGGTTATAAGCATTATACACAGCAATGGAGGATTGAGAACTTCAGATGTCAATCAGCAAGATGTCAAATTCTGCTGCTCAACCTAAAACAGATAGAATGCATTTAATTTCAGTTCTATAGTGCTTGTTATTTCCAGTAAGTGAAAAGCAAAGACTCAAGACAGACGTAGAACTGAACAACCGTATACACACACTCACACCAGGTCAAATACGAAATGCATGTAATACAGGCATTCCCCAGTTTCTTCTAGCATGTAGCACCATAGGGGAAGAAAGGGGAGGTGGAGGAGGCAGAGAGACACAAAATTAGTAGAAAGGTGAAGTGAAAGGATGAGGAATAAGGAGAAGCTCCTCCAGTAAATCATCTCCTTATGAGGATGTTCTTTATCTACTTAGAGTATCTTCCTCTTTGTTCTGCAGTCCACGGCTCATAACACCTTTTAATCTTCATGTGTGTGAAAGGAGGGGGCTCACTTGCATGGCTGTGTGAGTATACCTTATTAGTGTGGGGCTGGATGGGAAATTAATAAATAAAAGGTGGAGATTAGTTCCATGTGCACGCTATTTTGTTTTTAGGGAAATTAGGCCTGGTGGACTTAACTGATGCAGATGATTAGTCCCTCATTATCTGAACCCTTTATCTCAACCTTGCTAGTCAATGCAGCCTATTTGTCTACTAACATTTCCTGGCTACCTGGTAGTTTAATGACAGGGTGTATGAGATTAATTAACTAAAGACTGTAATCTCGTTTACTGAACTGCTGTGATGTCTTATTCTTAAAGAGGTGCGCTTATGTGTGTGTGTGTGTGTGTTTTTTTTCCCCCCTTCTTTGCTTTTAGTGGTGTGTGTGTGTGTGTGTGCGCACTTGTGTGTGTTTTGGAGTGTATGTTAATTTGCAGACCTGCAATGTTTGTTTCATGTATCACCACTTTGTCTCCCTGGCTATTTAGCATGAGGCACTTAGCAGCCCAGCTAGTCTGATGACGAAAAACAAAGTTAGCTGAACTCAATATTGAACCCAGTTTTGTGGTTGTGAACCCCCCCCCACCCCCCCCGATCAGCGGTGGCCCTAGACCCATTTAGAGTCCCAAAGGAGAAGCCCAGTTAACGCCTTCGCTCCCCCACGGTTAGCTAATGAGAAGGGGCATGCATTGCCACAATCCTCCTTTCTCTCTCCCTTTCTCAGCCCTCTCAGAGTGGAATCGATCCTTGATGTCAAAGGCCTTACATTTCTGGCCTGCTCAGCTGGGAGTCCTGCACCCACTTCCCCACCCCCCCCATTAGCAGACCCTCAACACATCAGAGTAAGATAAAGATTATTTTCTCTCTACTTTAACTCCTGTACTTTTCAGTCAGAACACATATTTACCAGCTTCTAAAGGATTAAAGTTCTTCCAAGAAACACTTGATATTGAACCTTTGGTGTACAGCAAGGAACCATTCTGTGCCATTTAGCGACCCAGAGCCATTGATACCATGGTACAGGATGCAGCTGACACAGCCTTTGTTATTTTCAAACTCCATTAATAATCTATGATCTCCTTGTGCTCCTCGCCCCCAGAATGGTTGCAGGCTGTTTACATAAATTGGCAAGGACACCAAAAGGCATGCTGCGATTTTTCAAAAGTATTTTAGCCCCCAGAAGACACGATAAAAATGGTATTTATTAATTGGATGGTATCCGGGCTCTGTTTACGTATTTCATATTCATTTATTATGTTTTCTTTGCCCAGCTATGGAAAGGCATTTGACTGACACAAATACATTATTCTATTTGTGAGTTATGTCCCATGGGGCTGTTAATTATTTGTTTTTCTTGAGTGGGGAAACTTAAAGGAAATACATCACAAGTCTAACACCCGAGGATGATGTCTGCCTCCCTTTATGCTTCTCTTTCCTTATGTCTCTCATGTTTGCATGTGCTCAAAGGAAATCAAACCATGATACAGTTGAATACATTAATTAAATGCAAAGTTGATAAACAAGGCTTATAATAGGAGAGAGCATTCAGTTTATCCTTTTAGGTCAGTCTACAGTCGAATCATTTGCCGACAATGAGAACTCTGAGTTTTGTCAACAGCCTTCATATTGAAAACTCATCATTTTGAAGATAAAATATGGAGCAAAGAAATGCAAAGATTAAACAATCTATTTTGCCATTTATTATTCTGAAGTAATGAATTCTCAGCAGGAAAATTGAGATCTGTATTTAGCTGTCAGGACCATTTTGGGTGAGGGATGATTGACATTTTGCTGTGGCTGACAAGCAGTGATTTGACTAGTCATATTTACTCCATCACACAGAGTGTGGTCTTGATTATTCTTTATGTGGAAAATGCACATGTACTCTTTAGCCTAGAAGAAGGCAAAGGACTATTGTGCGTGTCAAAGAGTCATTTTCACCTTTACTTTGTTGCCCAATGACAACCCGGATTTTTCTTTCCAAAGTTTAAAGAAAGAACTTATCACAATTCAGTGATAAGTTCTAAGCATAAAACTCCCAATACACATGTATGAACATAGATACACTTGCCATTCAGTTTTTTGGGTGTTATCTCCAGTGAGGTTGTTGCAAATAGTATTAGGTACAGCAATTTTGGAGCTGCAAGAGCCTCTGTTAACACAGCGCTTGTTCTTTGATCCACCAAGGTTGGAGTAAAAAAAAAAAAGTGTGGAAAAGAATCTTCAATTTAGTGAGCACAACCTGAGTCATTATTAGAAATGACAGTTGAACCTGATGAAATTGTATTCCCAATTGGAAAACCAAATTGCTATCAGACCGACATGATTTCCTTGTGCTAGGACCATGCTAATTCTGCGTCAAAACATCGGTAAATGTATTTAAAAGCCATAATAGCATATTACCATGCAGTCTTCCTTCGCCCTCATACGTGGACCCTATTAATCTGGAACTTCGATTTGCATGTAAATGTGGTCAACTTTCATATCATCAAAATACATGAGTCCTACACCATCAGCAGGCCAGCAAGCCGTGTGTGTGTGTGTGTGTGTGTGTGTACATAAAAATGAGCCCTGCAAGTTTGTGCGTGAATGTATGCATGTGTGCTTGTATATGCACATGCAATTACAGATTTATACCTGTGTGTTTGCATATGAGAATGTATGTGAATGCGTTTGTGCAGGTGTGTGTGTTGGATGGGGGAGAGTTTGGAGTTGAAATAATGCATTGAGGTTTGATGTGCAATTACTGGCATATATTAGGGATTTCAGAGAGGTCAATGCAGCATGCCAGAAAGGGTGACAAGATATGAAAAGATAAAAAGGAAAAACATATCAATATTGCACGTGTGTGTGTGTTTGTGTGTGTGTGTTTTGTTAAAGTCAGTAAAGCAGCAAGAGCCAGTATGACTTAGGTGCTGAGACTATGCATCTTACTGACAGTATTAATGAAGAACCATGATTTCTTTTGTAATATGATAGTGACAGAGCTACGTGTTAAGACTCTCGCAACTCTTGTGTGACAAGGTGCTAATGAAGAGAAGGAGGTTACAGGAATGTAAAATCAGTTCACCTAGACACTTTTGCAAGATTCACCTGTTGCTGCGAAAAAACGGATATTAGACCAGATGTTTAAGGTATCATTAAGAGTCAAGTTAGTGTAAAGTTAGTAGGCCACTCTTCCTTCCCAACACTATAATAGATTCCATTTTGAGATGCTAATTGTTACGGTAAGGTTTGCATGTTAATAGGGAAGCAATCTCTGCACCCTTACCACATGCAAACCTCTGTTAGTGCTTCAGTTGGCACCATGGGGATCCTTTTCAAACGTCCCTTCCAAGCTCAAAGCTTCCGTTCTTCCACATTTCATCCTACACATTGCACTATTCTTTATATGGGAGCATAATAAACCTTTCACCTGCCCAGGTTCCCACATTACCAACTGCAAAGTCTCTTTTAAGAGGGAATCGATCACAGAAAGCGATGCAGCCACCTAAAGCACTGTCTGTCTTTGAGAGGATGTAAGGACGGATGGATGGATGGAATGGGGGAGTGGGTTAGAGGAAATGTGGAATTAGGAGGCATGGGTGGAGCGGAAGAGAGGATCAAGGGATGGTGAAAGGTATGACAAGAGAGGATGAGAGTAAGGAGAAAAAGGGAGGGAGAGAGGGTTGGGAGGGGGGAGACAGAGGGAGAGATGGGAGAGTGTCACAGGAAGCTTTAATTGGTCCCTCTATCCATGGATTCATCACTATTTCATGTGGTGTTTAACCTTTGTGTGGCTAACTTACTTCAGGCTTCTACAGCTGTTTAGTGCAGCAAAGGACAGAATGACTCATTTCATTGTCCTCTTGTTTTAATGGCTGATCTCCGCTCACAGAAAACAGTGTTCACAACACAAACAAGACAGATCTGAACAAGGAAAATTAAGTACATGAAACTCTCTTTTTGCTTTCATCATAGTGATATGTAGCACAACAGAAAAAAAATATATATACATAAATAAAATCATACAAATATACATACAATTTGTTACGCTTTAACAAATTATATGACACACACGTGATTTAATAGTGATTCAACATGCATACAGGTGATAACCACTTTTGTCTAATGATGGATTCAACAGAAAATTACCAAGGAGGCTGGTATAATCATCGATAGCCACTATGCCACTGCAGGTGAATTTCCTCAGTTTAAATATATGTTTTGAATAATAGTCATGAGTTTGAAGGCTTACCAAAACAGTGCACAAAGGCTTGTACTATGAGGAAAGATTTCTCTCTGGAAAGTCATCACAGGGACAATTATTTTATCCTCTGTTGCAACGATTGGCAGGTAAACATCAGAATTAAAGCGTCCACATCACAAACATAAAAACATACAGTGTTTGACTGGCCAATGTTTAACCATGCTGGATGATGCCTCATTGCATTGCAGCAAAAGTTGAGCCAGATTTAACTTTTTTTTTCTGCAGGACCGCCCCACGTTTTTTGACTCCCTCTCTGCATGTAATCTCATTGAAATTAAAGACAGAGCTATGTTGTTTTGCGCCATACAAATATCTGTCTGAACGTAGCTTTAAAAGGAAATTCAAAGATCCAAAGTAGTACAGAGTAATAACAAAGTTTAACCGAGAAGTGTTCCAGTAACCACTTGTGAGCAAAAAAAAACCAAGAAAGAACCAGTTGAACTTCCTCTTTAAATTAAGTAAAATCTGTTGTGAATAGAATCTAAATCTCACTATAGATAATACTCCAATCCTGCCAGCGTTGACAATGTTGATTGCCTTAAGGATGTCATCGTCACCATCGGATCCTTCTATCCTACAGCACAGCAGACAGGGAGGGTAGAAAGATAGGGTGAGGGAAAAGATAAGGACGGAGAGAAGAGAAGGGAAGGAGGAAAGGTGGAGAGAGAGAAAAAGCACTCAATAAGGAGGCAAACCTACTTTCCATCATTATCCTGTAAAAAATCATTTGATTGGCTGCTCAGTGGCAGGGGCCCCTGGTGGCTGCAGCTCTGTCGTCAGGCTAAGGAGGGAAACACACAGCTTTTCACTTTTTCTGTCAAAACTAGCTTTGCCCAAATGGTATCATTTTAAATGCCATGACAGTGGAAGGTGGAAGGGAGTGTGATGGGCCTAAGGGTATACATAGACCCCATATGCTAGTGACACTGATACAAGTGTAATTCTAGACTATTAGAGTGACACGGGAGATCCTCCCGTCCCCTAGCCACACACACACACACACACACACACACACACACACACACACACACACACACACACACACACACACACACACACACACACACACACACACCACACACACACTCACCCAGTCACACAAGCCAGAGCACGAAGCAGCTGAAGGGGGGGGGGCGTATGTGGAACAGGCTGTCATGCCATGAAAATTTAAGAAATTCTTTAACCTGGCCTTGCCTGATCCCCCCCCCACACCCCTCCTTTGAATATTTTATAATGCCAAAATGATTTATTAACTTGAGACAGGTACAGCGCAGTAGGGCCAGGTAGAGCCACAGGGACAACAGCGGGGTAAGACCCACAGGGTGCTGCATCGATCAAAAGACAGAGGGAAAAGAATGATTTCCACCTTATTTTACATTGGAGATTTTTTCAATAATACTTTCTTTTTTCTGGTGGAGGTAGAGTGGAGGGAAGAGAAATATTTCAGTTTAAATGTAATTCTGCTTCATTAGAATATGGAAAAAAAAAACCCATTTTAAAACAAATTACAATTGAGGAAAAAAAAAGTGTGCAAAAATGTCAAAGTATTTGTGTCCATCTTTATATTTTTTTAGCGTATGAAAACAAAACAATGAAAGTTTCACACAATATTCAGATGTTTTCAACTCTATTCCTACTTTTCCTTTAAATTCATGGTATAGCTTGATATGATAGCTTATGTCTAGGAATGGCTAAAGAGACTTGATGGATTAAGAAAATAGGATGATGCTAATGTTGAGATATATTGTACAAGTGATATGAATAATATATACCTCTGTGTGGATCATTTCCAGTGTTATGTTTTTTTCCATTGTATACTTTACACAAACACACACACACACACACACACACACACACACACACAGTACGTTAACTTAATTTGTAGCCTACTATATACTGTTTACTGCAAATCCATTTAGCTAATGTTTATGATATAATGTATCAAACCTGTCTGGAGATATTAACGTGTAATTCCATCTCTTTTTATGGCTCATGATAGCCAGAGACAGCGTTTGGCCAACAATGTCGCAAAGGTCACTGAGCAAGGGTGGGCTAGGAAGAGAAATATGGCAAGCTGACACTCAATACCTTAACGAATCTATGTCGGAGAGAGAAACAGGAAAGGCAGAGAGATGAAGAGAATATGATAGACAAAGATATAAAGACAGAGAACAGGAAGAGAGGGGGACAGAATGAAACAAAAGAAATGACACAACCAAAGAGAGTTAGAGAACCATGAACAAATAAATGAGACAGAAAGTGAAAACCATCGAAATGGAGTGAGAGTGAGGGAGCAGTGAAGCAGATAGGGCCCATGGGAGCCAGTGAGAGAACAAAAGCGGCCCTTCTGCTAATTGACTGCAGAATTAGCCCCATCTCCCCCAGTGGGACTGTGGTGAGGCAGTGGCAGATGGAGGCAGACTGGACACCAGAGCAGAAAAAAGGCCTGCAAAACCTGCCGTGAAAGCTGCCCACAATTGTGGGTCACAACACCGCAACACGTTCCTTGTTTAACAGGACATGGCCAAGCACAGAGAAAGGACTGAGAGGGCTGGGGGGGATTAAAAAAGGTCAAAAGAGGAGGTTGGGACTACTGGACGAGGGAGGGGGAGAATGGAGAGAGAATGGGCAGAGCAGAATAAGGGAAGCTAATATATTTTTTTTAATTTTATGAATCCTAAGCATGACTTCACACCCTAGAATTGTAAAGTGCAATTTTGATGACAAAAAAATGGCTTACATATGTCATTGAAATGCGTACACATGCCAATACATATCATGTATGTTGAGTTAAATATGAACAGTACAGCTGGATCAAAACTTCAATCAAATTGCCAATCAACAATTTTGATAATTAATTTATTGTTTGTCACTTTAAGCAAAAAATGTAACAGAAATTACTATAGTTTCCAATTTCAAATGTAATGTTTGGCTGGTTTTCTTAGGCTTTTACGACAGTAAACTAAATGTCAGATTGCTATGATTTTGTCAAAACTGAAGGTATGATATGTTCTGTCAGTGTGCTATATGGAGTTTGCCCAAAAACTTTTTAATAGCATATTATGACAGATAGTCCTCATCAAATGTGGATCATGTGGATTCCACTTGGCATTTCGTTTGTCACTTCAAAACTAGGCGAAGCCATTACCAAAACTCTAATTAAAATGTAAACAAAATAATTTGGCCTAACTGAACAAAACAACCTCTAAGTTTTTTTAACTTGTGCTTGTTGCCATGTTAAAGGAACATGCACTGGTATATTTACTTAGTTCTTGGAGCAAAGCTTAGCTAAAATGCACACACATGTATTTGTGTCAAAAATACATAAATACATGCATTAATACTACATTTTCTTAAAACATGGTCTCTGATTTACACCCATCTCAGAAGTCAAGAAATCGTAAAATAAACTATTACAGTGTTGCAAATTATTTATAAATTCATCATTTTCTCATGTCAAGTTTCGGAGCTTAAATAAGTTATTAAATTCTGAATTAATAACTCTCGAGATGCCAGGTTCCAAAAAACTGATAAAAGGATGGATGACAGCAGTACACACACACACACACACTCTCACACCATACCACCCTGCATAACCAAGTAGCTACTGTTACTATGAAGTTGAATTACATTGCTCAAAGCACTTTTTTAAAGTGCCAAAAGCAGCCATTCCTCTTTCTAGGGATTACTCTGAGGAATGTATTTACAGTTTCTTTCTCTCATATAAAGGCTGTATGGAAATCAGAGGACTACAGACACCACTCATAGGCTGTTTTGAAATTCAAAGAAGGTGGGGAGTAAAACTATATTGTCCTTTTGAGGATGCAGGAGGATGCTTTCCATTCTGCGCTGCACCATGACTGTCATAGTAATCTGATATGACAAATTCACATACAGTGGATTAGCTGCCGGTGGTGAAAGCCAGAGCGGTTAATATTTGTTGATGTTGCTTTTATCCAGCAGGTCTGGTGTCCCTGGGCTGTAGTTACCCTGACGATGAGGAGTGGAAAGAGAAAGGAAAGGAACCAAAAGGAAAGGAAAGGATAAAAAGGTAAGGAGAGGAACCAGAAGGAAAGGATAAAAAGGTAAGAAGAGGAACCAAAAAGAAAGGAGAAGGAAACCTTATTTTCTGGCTACCAAGAACAGCAAAAAAAAAAAAAAAATCTCAGGGCCACTGGGCCTGCTCATCACTTTGTATGCTGTCAAAATCTTTGATGTTCCCCGACTCTTGATGTCGGGGGCTATGAAAAATGCTTAGCTCAATTTAAGCCTCTCGCAAAAAAGGGCTAACAACTGTAATTAAATCATTAAATTCTTGTCTACGCTTCACAGAGCATAGAGAAAATTAACTTCCCACCAACCTCATTTTCTACTTGAACATGAAATAATGATTTTTTTTTTCTCAAGCTCATATAATTACAAAGCTAACATCTGATAGAGTCAGCATCCAGGGGGGATTATCACATGCATGAGTATTAGACCTCATTACCAGCTTGACTGCAAAATTATTACATCTTGTAATTGGATGGTGAGATTTATACACAGATTGGCCGGGTTTCTGTAAGATTGTAATTACAAGCTTCATTGGTTTGCTACTTATCGGAACTTCACAGAGAAAACAACTGGTAAAATGAAATGAGCATTTCATTAACCTATCGCCTTATCAGGGGAAAAACCTGTGTAACGTTCATGTATGCATTAACATAAATAGGATCATTCATTCTGCCGCCAGATAGCCTGGGATGGATTTTTTTTTTTTTTTTTTCAAGCAATGAGGGTGGAGGGTAGAGAGAAAGAGGGTGACGGTGGTGGTGTGGGTTTTGATTGCAGTCAGGGGAGGAGGGGAGGAGGTTTGGTGGCAATATTCATTCATTTTCACAGAGTTTATTTAACCTTCATAATCCTGTGTTGATGGGGAGAGGTGGGAAAAGGGACACAGAGGGAAAACAGGGGGAAAAGATGGAACGGGACAAGGAGAAGGGGAGGGCTGCAAAGGGTGGGGGGGGGGGGAAAGGAAAAAATAATAATAAATTAGTTGTCTAACGTTACAAGGGATGAACTCAATATATCTATTACTTAAAGACTAACTGACTGTGAAAGTGCTCATTTCACGAGAGACGAGGCAGTGAGCTGGCGGGTACTCATGGGGCTCTGAGGTGGCTGCTCTCCCCCCTCTCTCTCTCTCTCTCTCTCTCTCTCTCTCCCCCTCTCTCTCTCCCTCTCTCTGCTTTGATGTTTCCCCTTTCACTGTTAACAAACTCTGGCCGTGTTCCCCTCTTGCTCAAACACAACGGCAGGTGCAGATTGGATGCCCACATAAATAACCTCCTCACACAATGACGCCGAGAGATCGATCCAGATTTTGATGGGTGCTGCTGCTCATACAAAAGGAGTGTGTGTGTGACTGTGCATGTGTGTGTGTGTGTGTGTGTGTGTGTGTGTGTGTGGGCGTGGGTTTGTGTGCGTGTGCTAAGACGGAGTGAGTGGAAAACAAATGGGGACGAGCAGGATGGGACAGAGGGAAAGAAGGTGGAAGAGGGGGTAACGAGAGTGATAGAGGGGCAGAGAGGAGGAGGAGGGGGGTATAAAATGGTTCAATTACAAGCCGAACACTATTTCTCTCTTCTTAACAAGAGATTTCATGGTGTGGGCCAATGTTTGGCAGAAACAGCTGAGTGCCACTAATGCTAAAGCATTACACTGCACCAGATCATCTGGTCCCTTTTGAGATGGGGGGACAGTTGTTATTGAACTTCATTGTCCAGATTGGTTTCTTTTTCAGCTGGGATCAATGATGCTTCAACATGGGCGTGATGTAAAAAGCCATGTTGCAACCTGCCACCCACTCACTGTTCCTTAAAGCGGATATTTATTTCCTTGCGCATAAGTGAACTTTGCCACAGTATTTGCAGTCTGCGGCCATATTTTTCTGCTGGTAAGATCATCCAACCAGATATCATACAGACGATGCATAAGTATGATATCTTATAAATAAGTAAAAAAAAGAACCTGGTAAGTTTAGAAAAACAAGATAAATTACTCACTTACACTCAACTTTATGAGAGTTTTCAATGCATTTTCCCAACTGAATAAAGCTGTTTTGGTTAAGGGAAGCAGACAAAAAACTATCCTATGCAACATGAGCTCTACAGTTAAGTTTTTTGATTTTGATTGGCGTATATCCCATCAAATTCATGTTGAAAGGGGAGTTGGGGATTCTGCACAGTAACAACTATGAATACAATACAATACAACAACTACTATACAATCACAGCACTAAATTGTGGATCTGACTAAGTTTGCTGAAGTTTGGGAAACCAAAGCAACTCCTAGTACTGCAATCGATGCTTGAATTTGTTGGCTGGAGGGCCACTTGAATTCTGTGTGCGCTACAGCAGGTTGTGCGGCCTGCTTTTCATTTGAATCAGCCATTACGTAACAAAGAAAAGTGCTGGCATGTAAGCATGATAACAACTATTTGTTGTTCCGAAGCATGTTGTGAATCATGCCAATTCTAGTCAGTTGGCTGTGTTTTAAGTTGACAACTGACATTGTCAACAAGAGCTGGTGCAACTTAACAAACCAATGAACAACCCACAAAAGCATATTTGTCTCATTTGTCCAAAAAAAACACATGAAAAATGTCTGGTTCAAAGCAATGTGGTCATTTCTCTTTTAGATATGGGGCTTAATGAAATCTAAACAAACACAAAATTCAACTGTTTGACATTTGGACATCTTTATAATTTGACTGCAGTATGACAAAAGTAATTTAGCTAATAAACATTTCTCCCTGAACGAGACATGAAAATGACATTGTTAAAAATAAAATTATAGACAAACACATAGGCAGACATTAAATGGTTGGGTCAGTCTGGTTCTTTCTTTCTTTTTTTAATCCTGATGTGCTCATCTGAGCTGTAAAAATTCTCCAAGCTAAAACGTCTTAAACATCACATCAAACCAAATGGCATATGTAAGGTTGTATACTCTGAGGCACTCACCTGATTCTTTTTTAAGCTCATACGGTTTGTCATGGTTTTCTAAACAAAGTTTGTCCCTGCTCAGCTGCAGTGGAAAGATCTAATCTGTGCCACAAAGAACTAATCTAATACATCAATAGGCTGTGAACCCCTTTGGAACCCTGTTCTTTTAGGGTGTTTGCCCACCGAACCCCTCCCCTTCGCAGGTCACTCTGTCTATAACTCATTACCACATAAGTGAATTTGACAGGCTGCTGTTTTCATCTGTGACCCCATAACACCCTAGGCTAGAGGGTGGGACCAATGGTCACCCTGCACAGGAGCCACGATGACATCAGTAATTTGAATTCAAACAGTAGTTTCTTGACCCACAAATGTCAAGGACGAGACCTTGTGATGAACATTGGTCTAGTGCAAGTTAGTTGTCCAGTGAAGTAATGCTAAATAACTACAAGTAAAAAAACATCTCATCCAAAACTTTCCTACAACAGCAATATCTGAGAAGTCAGACTGATTTCCTCTCCCTTTTTTCTTTTTCTTTTTTTTTTTTATTTTTGCTTGTGTGTTTATTACCAATTAGAAAGTCCAGCAAGTTAAACCCCAAATCGGCTCAAACAGAGTCAGTCTGATCACTGATCAAGGTGATAGCATTGCTGTTAAGAGTGAGAGGCCGAGTCGTCCTGGGGAGCTTGTCCAGCAACATAAAAACAGCAGGTTTCAACTACTATCAATAGTTAGTACAAAGAAACACCAAAGCAAAAAGCAGCACAACATGAGACAGATGAAAGAAGCAGCCTCATTAAAATTCCATTTGTCATGCTTTTCTGTTGATCATTTTATCTATAAGTCTATCCTTTACACCACTATCAAAGGGTGTAATTTCAAAAGAATACTTCAGTGTACAAAACATCATTTTTCCCCAAGACGGCCCTTCCTTAAAATTCAATTAACTCTGTTGATAAATAAACGTGGGGAATTGTATCATCTGAAAGCAGATTTGCATGCTCCCATTTTTTTTTCACTTTTATTTCTGAGGCAGCAAATAAACATCTGAAATGGGAGACTTACTCTTATGAATATTTCTAAGCTTGTGTTTCAAACCGATGTTTGAGTCTCCCTCATTCAGATTTAGCATAAAATTATATGTGGGACAAAAAGAAGACTTTGATAGCGCTGTTCTCTTCGCCTAAAGTCGTTTTTGTACATTGCACACATTTACTGTACTTTGCATACATATGCAAGTGAATTGTGCAGATGTGCTCGTACAGTATGGACCCGGAGTCTGTGGCTTACAGCCTGCTGGCTCACTTGAATTCAGTTGATTATTCACGGAAAAGGTAAATACCCGGTAATGGAATTAGTCTGTGAATTGCCGGAATGGTAAATTACCTTCTCCAGTATGCTGACTTGTACAGTGTTTGTGAATCTATATGCAACAGGTTTTCAAGTAGAAAGTGTTCGTATTCGTTAAAGGTACATTAAAATGACAATGTTCCTTTAAAATTAGGAGATTGAGAAACGTCTAAAGTCGTGGTTGAAGTTGTCCTTGAAGTCACTCACTGTAGTTGCAAATAGCCGTGCTTACAATTTGAAATGTCCCATTTGGAAAAAAAAAAAACGTTTTTGAATAAAAATACTTTCTTGAATTCTTAGTGTTAATCCTCTAGGTCAATACTGCAATGAAACACTCAGCTCAGCACAGTTAAAACCTTTTAAAGGCCAGTAAATGCTACATCCTTTTTTCTCTCCTCTCACTGTAGCTCTCTTTCTCCCTCCCTCTCTCTTCCTCTTCTTGGCTAGCTATAGCTATTCATTAGCTCCAGCCCCTATGGCAATGAGAGTCTTTAACCTCCATTAGATCTAATGTTGATATGTTTCCCCAGCAAAGAGCCAAAACAATTAACACCCCTTCTCACATTTCTCTCCCCTTGGCCCCTAACCACATCAAAATCTGGGCCCACCCGTTCATTACCCACCCCTGAGAATGCCCTTGGGGAGGAAAAAAGTCAGATCCTTGGCTGTTGTCTTCTGTACGCTGTGCAGTTTGAAGTCAGAATGAGTTAAAAGAAACTTGTCAGCATCAATGAAATACTGTGATTTCCCTACAACTTTGTTTAACTGTGGTAGCAAGCGGTACTTACTTGGTTGAGCTTCTAGTCATGATAACTTAATCATGATGAGGGAGCACACTCTGTGCTTTGTGTTTAGTCTTTTCATATATATTCATTAAACCTTCAGCAGCAGTGGTGTTGGTAGTGTCCTTGCTGCAGGAGCCCATCATTACAGTATAGGATAATGTACTCTGCTGAGTTCAAGTTACCTTAAATGCACCTACTTGGACCTTTTGTCAGCCATTTCTCCTGAAAACAACATTACTAATTTGCAACAGAAAATGTATTTTGAGGGAAATGTAATGCATCTCATATTACGCTTTTTAAAAGTCAACATAATGGGGACATTATGTTGTTAATAATCGTATCTGCCAAATGTTGATACTGCACACATCTACAAAATGGCCACTGACAACGTGCTTTATTTGTTTTGGATCCACAATATCTGCTCATAGCAACTAAAACAGTGACTCGAAGCACAAGACATGTTCACTTTATTAGCGTTTAACTAAAACCATGATCGTTCCCTCACTTTAACCGAAAAGCTTTTGTTGCCTAAATCTAAACATGTGGGACTTAAAAAAGCGACCCCCATTCTCCTGTGTTCAAGTCTTGCATTTGTTTCTTGTAAAAACATAATTGCCAAAACAAATTAGTAGTATATTAACAAAACATTTGGGAAATGAGGTTGGCCATTTGTATGATATAGATTGGAATGAGGGATTGTAAAACAAGTGTTGCAAAACAACAACAAAAAGCGTCATCTTTATTTGATCAAAACATGGATGACGATCACTTGCAGTAGAAAGTTCTGTTACTTCAGGAGCAGTTAGTCTCAACTTCAGGGATAAACAAAGTGTCCATGTGATGCTCTTTCCTTTTTAAATATACAAAGCAATTCAATTCAATTCTATTAAAGGGGAAATTAACGCATAGTTCTATGTAATGGTTACAATTGCAAAATTGTAGGTTGTAGCTGAACACACAAAAGAAGAAGAAAAAAAAAAAAGTAGATAAATTTGACTTCAGTACTTTAATCTCCTCTATGGACCCAAGCAGACTAATGCCCTGACTTTCTAGTGATTTAAAAGGGAAGACTAACAATCTGAAGTCAAATGATTTACTACCCTGTACGTGCAGGGCTGAACATGTGCAGTATTGGAGAAACTGTACTGAACACCCAACTACTGCGAAGCACCTTTAGCAACAATTTTAGCTCTTTGTCATGTCAAAACTGGTGAACACCATCCCTCCAAGTGTTTAGCTGTCAAGTACATAACGTCTTGACCTTCCAAGACCCAGAATAGACCTCTTTTATTATCCAGGAAATTCCTAGTTTCCTTACCTATAGGTGTGGTGCAGTTGTCTGTGTATCAAATGTCTCACAGTAACACCAGTGGTCCTGACTCCATAACCCACAGCTAAATAGTTCAGTTGCTCTGACGCAGATCAGGGAGTACGTAGGAACCATGCGTGAGTGTACATGTTTGTGTGTGATGTTAAAGGGAAGAGTTGTGATGGTCCATTGATATCATTGATATTCATCTAATCTCCTCTCTTCAGGGGGAAAAGGAGTTTTGGTTTCAACACTTAATTTGATAATCTGTGAGAAAAGCACAAAAGGGACATTCTGCGGATTCTTAACCTTTCCTCAACTTTGGCACTCCCAGAGGCAGGAAAGGAGTATCTTTCACCACAGTTATTAGTTCACAGAGACACCCTTGACCTCTGTGGTGGTAGCCAACTGTCAACATAACCGATGTTATTGTAATGCAGGTTCACTCTCTTTGGCTTCTATTGGAGTCATTCAGCTCTATGCGTTGGCCTAGTTCCTAGAGGCCTGAGCTCAGCATGTATAGATTTTAATTAAACTGAATTAGGCTAAATTATAACAATGCATTGCCATGAACCTATACTGACTAACATAGTAGCTAAAAAAAACTAGCAAAAACTATAAATGACAAAGTACAGTAGGTATTTTTTTTAATTACATTTTGTGGCTAATTTTTTTAATCACCAGTTAGGAAAATATAAGTTTAGAGAACTAAAAAAAAGATATGATGAAGCAAAGATTATTGTCTCAGTCATTTGCTACAAATCAGAATATTTTCAATTGATAACATATTTGTGACTTTCATAATGCATCCTCTTGAGAAAAAAAAAAAAACATGTCAAAACTTTCACAGCAATCATAAAACATAAAGTTGGATATAGATTATTTGGTTTGGCACAGTCGGCTTTTAAATGAACTTGTCTGGATTTAATGGTCGGCTGTCATGTTGTTTTTTTCATTAAATTGTATACCTGAAGTGCTTGTGTTGCCATTCACTGATACACAGGAGTATTCATTAAATAAAATGTACAGTAGGGATGCTATTCAATTTGATTTTCTAACTTGGACATGAGTAATGGCTGATGTGTCTATCCCCCAACAGAATATCTGGGAATATTTCTGTTTCTTTTCATAGCATTAGAGGTTTAGACTCTATAGGATATCAGAGAGAGAGGGAGGGAGGGAGGGAGAGACAGACAGACAGACAGACAGAGAGAGAGAGAGAGAGAGAGAGAGAGAGAGAGGCTTCTCTACCCTTTGATCTCTTTCTTTTAGGATGTGGATGTAACTGGAGTAGATGAGCTCACAAAAACCTCATCTGCATTAATACACACACCAATAACATAAACAGTATTTTTATTTTTTCTGAAAATAAAAACGTAAAGATGAAATTGGTGACAGGAAATGTACAACGTGTAGCACAGGCTCTTAAGTAAAGAGTATCCACCACCTGAGCGACTTAATAGAATGAAGCCATTAAGGCATAACAGCTTATGAGGAGCCTCCTGCAGATTTACATGATAGAACTATCTAACATGAGCAGCCTAAGGATTTTTCTTTCTTTTCTTTTTTTTCAAAGAGAAAAGAATATTTAAAAATTGTTAAGTTCTGACGTGTGCACGCGCATATGTGTGTGTGTGTGTGTGTGTCTGTGCGTGCTCGTGCGCGTCATCAGCGGACACACGCTGAAAAGCCCATCTGTGTGGAGAGGAAATACATGAGAAGTGAGCGCTTTGTGGACGAGTTTTAAAAGGGGATGGACGACGAGAGGATCCGGAACAAAGTTTTCTCTCTCTCTCCTCTCTCTCTCTCCTCTCTCTCTCTCTCTCTCTCTCTCTCTCCCCCCCCCCCCCCCCCCTCTCTCTCTCTCTATGGGTTGAGGCTGAAGAGCTTGTGGTGGTAATGAGAGTTTAACAAGACTCAATAAATCAGTTAACGGTGATGGTTTACTGCCCTCAACACGTGTCATTGTTTACCAGGAGTCAAATTTCTATTTTCCAAAAAAAGAGAGAAATATTTTTTTTTTCTTCAGAGGAAAAAAAGAAAACTCTAATTCAGGTGTAGTAGCACTCGTGTACTTCAAAAATCTTTTATTTAACACCTATTATTGCTTCTATTTTTAATATTACTAAATACTGTCACATTCACTTTTTAAAAAAAAATATTGGCCACTGAGTCAATTTAGTCTTTTTTTTTTCTATTTCTCATTTTCTCTAATGTCTCTTTCATTTCTATTTAGAGATATTTTCTGTCTCTTTGCTCCCGGCCCCCCTCCACCGACCCCCCACAACCATCATATTTAGCCCCCTGCACACATTTCAAGCGGGTTATCACAATTGCCATTCCTCCCCTCCTTTCTGATGTGTTACCCAGATTACCATCAGTGCCCCTCAGATATTTTTAACAGATCCTCGGCGCTCGGCAATATCCACTCGGAGCCATCTGGTGCAGATCAAAATCTACTGACTTCTTGGGCTTCAGTCGTTTAGGCATTAAATCTAGATCTACAGAATACCACCCCGTCGACTCGGGAGGTGGGTGATATAAGAATCAAATCAAATCAAAATAGAAGTGTTAAAACATGAACACCCACCTCTCGTGAGCCACATGGCTGTGTCAGGAGTGGACAGCCAGGGAAAGTGGAGGTTAAAGTCCGACCCTTTTCTTTTTCTGAGCTGGAGAATGGATAAGCGGTTCAAGAGGAGGTGACAAAAAGCTTTTTTTTTTTTTTTTTTTTTTTCTTTCTTTTCGACTCAACTCTTGTGGAATTATATTTTCCCAAAGTCTGTTTTAAATAACATTTAAAAAAGAAATTGAAACTTGTACTTTTAGGAAATGCAAAAAGTCCCAGATACAGAGCCCAGGTTCCTGAACGTGGCTGTGACGGATAAATGAGACGTTCATCGTCCATCCAGTTTAATGTGTTGAAAGTGAAGTCACGTCATTTAAATGAAATCAGGGACTCGAAATGTACATGGGTAATATTTTGTGGCGCGTGCAGGGACCTGCAGACTTCCACAGCTCCGGTGTTTGAGTGTTTCTCTGGCTTTTCCTCATTCCTTTTCACTCAAAACAAGGAAACGTGAAGTGGCTCCTTGTTACAAAGGACAACAGCAATCTGGTTTAAGTCCACACACACACACACACACACAGGCGCGCGCGCAACCACGTGCGTGTGCACATGGAAAGAGGGTGAGAAGCAAGAGAGGAAGAGGGAGAATTTGGCTGATTAAACCTTTATGAAGAAATCAAAGCAAACCAAAACACAAGTCAATAAAAACATACATAATTAATAAATGATATGGAGAGATTTGCATGGTTTTCCTAACTGCTTTGTCTTCTGGAGGGAAAGCGTCTCGAAATTAGCCATTTAATCTTTAAACTTATGCCGTAGTTACATGGCTGAAATGTAGTAATTAATTTGTTTATTTGGTCATTTTATTAAAACATTTCTTTCACGATGACTCGTCTTAATAAATATAACTGCATCGTTAAATCGTGTAACAAGCACATAAGTTTAGAAAACAGTAGATGATGAACCAAAAAAAAAAAAAAAAAATTAAAAGTTGGAAGAAGACTCTTTTAGCGTAAATTAATCACAAAGAATTAAATAAACGCACCAGCAGCTCGTGATACCAAATACTAATTCCTCTGCGGTGAGGTATTTTCCCCCTTTAATTACAATTTAAATCTATTCAAAGTAAGTTCCTTCTTCTGACGGGTTTACTTCCCCCTGTGTCGGACAGCTGTAAAATCGTGTAGACAGGTTGTCATACAACAATCAAAGCCTTCGGTGAATGGACTCTAATGCTTGAACATTTAACATACAATAAGTCCAAACACGGAGGGAGAGAGAGAGAGAGTCGGAGTCAGAGAGAGAAAGAGAGAGAGAGAGAGAGAGGGGGGAGAGCGAGAGAGCGAGAGAGAGAGAGAGAGAGAGAGAGAGAGGCCCCAGCCAACGTGCCTCACTCTATATTCACATTATCCACATTGCTCCAAACGAGGAGGAGCTTGCAGGCTCAAGTAGGGGATGCCAATCAAAGCATCAACTTCAAATTGTATCTGAGAGATCAGCCTGGAGACCTCAGGGCCAGGCGCGTCAGTCGGAGCGCAATTGTTGATCTGATCACATCCAGCGGACTTTGCGCGAGAAAAGAGAGGAAGCCGAGATTTAAGAGCGGGCTGTTTTGACTGCATACCTCTGTATGTCTGTAGTAGCTGTGACTTTGGCTTAATCACTTTCCCTTCACTCCTCCGGGTTCTTTTTTTCTTTTTTCTCCCGCACACTTTTTTTTTTACGCACGGTTTGTCGGACGGTACAGCTTGTGCGACTGTTCGGCGGTGGAGATGTCTTTCCCCCAGCTAGGCTACCCGCAGTACTTAAGTGCCTCCCAGGCGGTGTACGGGGGCGAGAGACCGGGAGTGCTTACGCCTTCGTCCCGGGGAGGGAGCACCGAGATCGGAGGAAGTCCGTCCGCCACCGCAGCGGCAGTCACGTCGGTGCTGGGCATGTACGCCAACCCGTACGCACACAACTACAGCGCTTTCTTACCGTACACCAGCGCGGACTTGGCTCTTTTCTCACAAATGGTAAGAATAAATGTTGTTGTTGTTTTTTTTTTTTTTTTGGTCTATCTTTATAGACTGGCTGTTGTTTATGCTCGATGTTCCCACCACCTTCTAAAAAAAACAACACACACACACAACCGAGGCAGGCTGGGTAATCTCAACAGAAAGAATTGAGAAATGTAAATGCGTTCTGGTGTGTCTGATCGATCGCTAAATTTAAATCCATATTTGCTTGATTTTTTTTTTGAGAGGCCGGTGCCTCGTTTGGCTGAGTTAGAAATGTGAAAAGTTTGAGTTGTGGTTACAAACAAAACGACAAGGGAAAAAAAATAAAAAAATCTGTCTCCAAATTCTGTATTTGCCCAAAAAGAAACCATGTAAACAAAAAGCGTAAATCACAACAACCTTATACTGCAATGATCTCATTGTAATTATGAAAGTTAAAATACATCTGGAGGCAGACAGCCATGCAATAGATCTGTGCCTCAGCATGTTTAGAAAAAGTTTCTCCTCGTTTCTCACCCGGGCCACATTATTTTTAATCAGACGGTTAGAAATAATCTCCTCCACAGAACAAAAGCTTAGTCTATAAATATGCAATAAGTCTATACAGCCTAAGTTTTGTTTAGTCCACAGTTTATCCCTCTGCCAGGGCTGAATGCCACGTGGATTTCTACCGAAGAATAGTTAGACATTTATTGGCCTAAATTACATCTGGCGATAATAATCATCTTGCAGTGTGTTAATGTGTTGGCTAATGCGTCCATAGGCGGTGACGACTGCGCCAAAACAAGAGCTGCTATCCAAAATCCGAGTGTATGAACTGATCGATATGTTTGAGCGCTGTGTCCAACACAAATATAAGCGAGGCAGGGGATTCAGCTCGGCACAAAAGTGTGTGGCACGCTTGGAAAACTTAACTTAGGCCTTCAAACTGCTTTGACATGCTTCAGGAGTGTGGAGGGGAGTTTGGCAGGTACACATGAAAGCTGGCAATTTGCATGCCATCTGTGCTTCACACTGATGCAACGGACTTTCTCTGGTCCTGTTGACTTCATTTGTTCCGTTATTACTCTGTCACGTATGAAAAATGTTTGCTAATAAAAGGTCTCCCTTGCCTTTTTTTGAGTGAGCAGCCGTGCAGGCGCAGGTGCCGCATGCCTGGCTTGTGGTATTTTGGAAGTTGAGAAGCTTATTTGTGGAGAGCTGCAGAGTCAGGTGCAACTGCAACTTTAAAAAAAAAAAAAAAAAAAAAAAGTCATTTTCACTTGTTCGAAATGGACATTTATACAATGACCATATTGGGCAAAAATAAAATATTTCACAATTCTGTGTATCAAACTTGTGAAGCAGATTAAATGTCACGCTTGGTATAAAACGTTATCCTTTTCATTTTCCAGGGATCCCAGTATGAGCTGAAGGAGAGTCCTGGTGTCCACCCTGCCAGCTTCGCAGCTCACACATCTCCGGCCTTCTATCCTTATGGCCAGTTTCAGTACGGGGACCCGGCCAGGCCCAAGAACGCCACCCGGGAGAGCACCAGCACCCTGAAGGCCTGGCTCAACGAGCACAGGAAGAACCCGTACCCGACCAAGGGCGAGAAGATCATGCTGGCCATCATCACCAAAATGACGCTGACGCAGGTCTCCACCTGGTTCGCCAACGCCAGGCGGAGGCTCAAGAAGGAGAACAAGGTGACCTGGGGAAGCAGGAGCAAAGAGGACGGGGAGGACGGTAACTTGTTCGGCAGCGGAGACGAGGCGGAGAAAAACGAAGACGAGGAGGAGATTGATTTGGAGAGCATAGATATAGACAAAATCGACGACAACGACGGGGATCAAAGCAACGAGGATGATGACGATAAATCAACGGAGGGGAGCAGGGACCACAGGGGCGCTGTCGGTGCGGGTGGAGACTTGGACAGCTTGGAGAGAAGACGGGCCTTCGCCATACAGGCCCACGAGGCCTTTGACAAATCTAAGAGCACAATTTCAGTTCACCCAGGGAGTAAGGAGAACTCGGACGGCAACAACAACAACACCACACGAGTTTTGTCCCCGGATAGACCCGGGAGCTTTCCTCTCCCGTCTAACAATAAGCCTAAAATATGGTCTTTAGCAGAGACCGCCACTAGTCCCGATAGTTCATCTCAGAAACCCACGTCCCCCTGTACGCCGGCGGCTACCACTCACTCATCAGCGCCCCACCACCAGATCCAGACCCACCCGGCCTTCCTCCCCAGTCATGGACTGTACACTTGCCAGATTGGGAAGTTCCACAACTGGACAAACGGGGCTTTCCTGGGTCAGAACTCCCTGCTGAATGTGAGGTCGTTTCTGGGAGTAAACCAGCACCATCACCACCACCACCACAACCACCACTTGCCGGCCCAGCAGCAGCAGCAGCAGCAGCAGCAGCAGCAGCCGACATCGGTGGTGGTGTCGCCAGTAGCAGCTGCAGCAGCACTCAGCAATGACAGCAAGGCCCCACCAGAGACCCACAGTCCCAAGCACATAGGTAGGATCACGGCCCCTTGCGCGTGCACGCGCGTAAATGCCACATGCAAGCGCAGAGTATTTCATTCTGACTTTTATACTGTGCACTTTGTTAAAGGTGCACCTGAAGCCTTTTTTTTTCTTCCTTTACTTCATCTAGATAATTATAATAACAAAGCACTGCATATACACACTTAAATCCACAGTGTTCACACATTAGATGCACAACAACATTGGGCTCAGGTTCACTTCACCATGTTCACGTGTATTAGCAGAAAATAAAGGCCTATAATTTATCCAGCGTACCTGTGCTGATAAGTGCTTTTGCTTATTTTTTTTTTAGACCTTGAAAACGGTGTAAGGTCTGATTCACCTCCAACACAGACCCTGAAGTCTTCCTTTCGACCCATTCATGACAGGTGAGACAAGTTTTTTATTTATTTTTGGTTTTTTTTTCCTGTTTTTATTTTTGGAAATGATGCCATAAGACGATAACAAGTCCCAGTCATGTATTTGATTATATGATGATTATTGCATTAATGAAAATATGTGCTGATTTAGACATTTTTTTTTCTCAGCAATATCTACAGCAGCAGTAATTAAAATATTTAGAATAGTGAAGGTAAAGGAAGGCCCAGGATCTTACTGGAATTAAAACTCCAGTAATATTTCTATAAATAAATACAATTATAGGAAATGCAAACCTCAGGAAAATTGTTTAACGAATTCCAGTGTATAAACCTACAGTTTATGTCTGAGTATGTTTTTTTATTTTTTTATTTTTTCAACATAAAACAACAATAATAAAACTCCAAAATAAAATAAACAAAGATAAATAAAACACAGTTTGCTTTGCGGGTGACAGGGGTCTTGACTCCCATCCCACACCCCCTTTAATTCCTCCCCTCTGGGGAGAGTGCGGCTACTTATCAAGTCACCGAGTAAAACGGGCTCTGTCTGGGCTGTGTGCTTTCCCTAAAGACCCATGGGAGCCCCGGAGCCCAGGGGAGAGCTCTTACCGAAAGGGGAAAAAAAAAAAAAAAAAGTTTACCTCTGTTTCAAGTATTACAAAATACCTCCTGTTTTTATGCAACAGTCATATAGAAATAAGAAGCCCACAGCTGAATTAGAAAAAAGGTTTTTCTTTTTTGACACGCTAAAAAAATAGTTATAAAATAACCAGTCTGGTATTTAATTATAATTAGAATAATAACAATAGAAAACTAATAGTCATTATAATAACTCCTATTATTCTAGGGCAGAAAGTGAGGGATTTGGGAGGGGGGGGCTGCAGTCTGTTTCAAATCAAAACTGTTCAGCTAGACACTTGAGATGCATATTGAAACCCGCTGTCCAAACACGGCGGGGGTATTTATCTACCTTTCTGTATTATTCTTTATCCAGATCCTCTCTGCCTTCCAGCGCCAGGAGTCCACAAGACGCCACGCAACGGGTCCTCACTGCTCTCTCCTCGGCTTGATCAAGACATTTTTTTTTTCGTGCTTGGAAAAAAAGAAAAGAAAAATAGAAAAAAAGACTTTACACTCCCTAAAAAGGACAATGAGAAATAATAATGCAGCGTAGCATTCAGTCGGTACAGAACAAATGGCGTAATTTGGTAATATCCTGTGGATGGATGGATTACTTCCTCTATTGTTGTGTAGCCTATAATCGCGCCTATAATGTTACTCTCTCTCTCCACTTTGCCCAGACAGGCTGGGACATTTTGGTAGGCTTTTTACTTTATTATAATTATTATTATTTTTGTCTCTATCTTGTGTTTTTGGTGTCCTTTCTTTAATGTAAATACCAAGTGATTTAAATTTGTAAATAGGAAGCGTTGAAGGAATTTGTCCAGATCGTATATTTTGCCTAATAAACTAAATGAAATTATAGAGAAAACTCACGAGAATCCTCAGCCTATATGTCTTATTGTACATGGATTTATTATTATTATTATTATTATATTTGTAGAGAAAACCACTGCTGGTTTTATTTCAAGAAGGGTGGGAATGGTAGAAAAAAAAATATATATTGGCAGTCTGCAACCAGCCTTAATTTTATTCAAGTTTGGGAGGAAAGCAGCGTGGATGCATTGAGGTGCTAATAAGTGTCCAGATGGTTGCTGGTGACAGAAAATGGACAGGAGCAGCTGGGAAGGTCATTAAGTAATAATATGGGAACGCCCAGTCCAAACAAAATCAAATGGTTAAAATCTAATCTGTCAGGGAGAGAAGTCGATTCGAAGATAAATTATTAATATTTTTGGGGGGTGGGGAGGGGGAGGCTGACATTGTCGGCCTTGTGGAGCAGGGTCAGTGTTTTGGGGTCCTGTCTGTTCCGAGGCTGATAGTGATCATTAGCCTATAAAAGCAGCTTCTTTGCTCCTCAATCGGTGACCAAAAGCAAATATTGATTTACCTCAACAAGCCTAATGGGGTTTAAACATAATAAGGGGGAAGTGCAGTAATTAGCTTTTCTCTTTTTCGTTTGATTTGTAGGAGCTACGAATATTACAGGAAAAGTTAAAGTAACACTTTAAAGCGTTTTTCTGCAAAATGTGACTTTTCTTTTTTTTTTTTTTTTTTTAGCTGAACTAACATTTTATCATGTTATTGTGTGGTTTAAAAACAACCCCACACGTGATTTTTTTCATTTGTTTTTTTTTTTCAAGTCTGTCCTGAAATAACCTGAGAATAATCTTAGAAAAACGCTGCACGTTTATAAATGACAGTAAGCTGCGAAGTGAGCTGTTCCAGAGGGTAAATTATTCGAGTGGCCCAAACCTGTGGAGTGACTTATGCACATCTGTTTTGCAATATCACAGCGACCTCTATAGGCGAGTAATATACTGCTTAAGCCTGAAACCGCTTTCACCCTCCAAAGAGCTATAAATCACATGAAAATACTTGTACTATAACCGTGTTATCACACTCAATGCAGTCTGCTATACGGTCTGGTTTTATTCTAGAGGAATACAAATAGCAAAACACAAGTCTCCTTATTTATGGGTTTATTATGACACTAAGTTCACATAAAATATAAGAAAAAAAAAACGTGGTTATTTTTCGTTAGGGGAGAAATCATCTTTCATTTTCAAATAGTAATCTGCAATAAATCATGTATTGCTTTGTGATGCAATATTGTCACGTCTCGGAAAGCCTGCATGGCGTCAGAATCAAGTCATTACAAATAATTGCACGCGTCTAAAACATACAGCAGAGTGCAAAAGGGCAGAAGTGATTTATTTCCCCTTTTTTTTTTTTTTTTAATGCTCGGTAAACGTTGACTAGACCATATCTGGGTGGCAGGGGAGGGGGGGGGGCATCTATGCGCATAAATCTGTGTCACTTAAATGGCCATTCGCTAAACTGTAAGCAGTGGAGGAAAAATTAACAAAGGTCACTGAGGGTTTTGTGGACCAGAGCGGGGTTATTCCGCTTTTATAGTTACATTAACATAACTGTAGTCACAACACAAAGGCATTATAATATGCAAAACGGGCTTCTCTTAGTTCAAGAACAGTCAACAGAGCCCACAGTGATTTTACTGTAATAGTCCAAGAAGGGCGTTTTAATGTGTCTGTATCAATATTAACTTAACAGTCACCTTTAATTATTTCTTTCCCCTCTTTATGTGGAGCTCTGACTCATTTGGTATAAATTATTACAATATGCAGATAAAAAGTGTCCCAGCCCCCGTCATTAGAATAACATTAAGCCGTGTGAAGCCCAACTGACTCTTGTCAATTTCACTTATGCCACAACACGTGCTTTGGCAATAATGATTCTAATATTGCGGCGGAAAAAAAAAAAAGGCAGGTGTGTGAATTTCATATTCCCCTCCTTCCCTCCCTCCGCACTCCATTTGCACATGACATCCACTCATGAGCTGGCTTTTGGGGCTAAAATTAAATAACCTCTCGGTGTCCCATTTATTTCTTTTGTACCGAAACAGCGTGAGGTTAGCGCAAAGGCGTTAGCTGCAGGCCATAATATTGTGTTTCCATAATATATACAAAATTATTCATTTAGTAAGTGGATGTACAGTGGATTGTCTAATGGGTAATGAGCGGAGTTGGAGCTGATAATTAGGCTGTCACTTCCAGCCATTTCTTCCCCGCATGCCCTGGGCCACGATGCAGGGGAGGAAAAGAAAATAAAGACCATGAAATTAAAAAAAAAAAAAAAAAAGAAGAAGAAGAGCAGATAAATGAATTAAATGTAAATATGGAACTCAAGTATAATGCTCTTTGGGATTACAGAGGTAAATGCATAATATCTGTTTTAAAAAAAACAACAAAAAAAAAAACACTGTTGCCATTGTTAGACACAGTAAACAATGTTTATATTATGATAATTGCACTGAAATGGTTATAGTGATAAGATCATTCAAATTAATAATTACCATACATTATATCATAAACCCATTTACTCATAACCAGATTAAGAAAATAGTTGTTTTGCTCTTTAATAAAGAAAGAAAAAAAAGAAAACAACTCATCAAAACTATTTTCAGCAGCAAAAAGGCTATAAGTCTTTCAAAGGGTAGAGCAGGTTCTCCTGTTTTCATTGACTGAGTGCAGAACCCTGCTCCGGAGATATGTAAATTGTGGCTCATGCAAAGACAATAAGTTGTTGACCCTAAAACAATTTAGCATTCTGTCGCAGGCTGTGGCCCCCAATAATACCACAGTCTTTTGTTGGTGAACAAGGACCATCTCCTCTTGCGACTGAGACGTGTCACACTGTGGCAATCCATTCATTTTAGGGGTGAATAGTGTGTTGTGACTCTGTGTGTGTGTGTGTGTGTGTGTGTGTGTGTGTAGAAGGGAGAGTGAGGGGGAGAGAGGTGACTGCATGGGGAGGAAAGTTTATCACTGTCTTGTCTTTTTTGGCAGAAGCAGGCTATTCTTACAACAGACTCGACCTCTTGTAGTCCAACAACACAAACGTCTTTGCCTCTTCCAATCCCTTCACCCTCCTCTTCCGACCCCTGCTTCCCTTCAACATCTCCGTTGTCTTTTCTCTCAAAGATGCCCGCCCATATCTGCACCCCACTAATCCATTTATCTAGTTTCATGAGTGCAGCACTGGTCGGACGATGACACAAAAGCTGTCCGCGGCCCTGGCCCCGGCCCCAGCTGGGGGAAGCACACAACAACAAGCAACAACAAGTCAGTGGAGCCCGGCAGCAGCAGCCACAGCGGGGCCACCATCGAACCCCGCTACACCATGTTTAGCTGACTACTTTGCTCCTGCTCCTTGTTTCAGTGACACAATGGCAGTGAAAGGGACGGATGCCTTGGTCACAGGCTTTTCATTCCAGGAGCGATAGGCTGCTGTAAGACACGATTCTTGCCACAGGAAGAGGTTGGAGGATTCGGTTGGAAAAGGGAAAACGGAGGGAGGGAGGCTACACGGCTACACTCAAACACAAATAGCAACAAGGAACTGGTACTTGCCTGACAACTGGCTGGCTGACTGACTCGCTGCCGGTTCAGCAGCAACTCACAACAACTCAACAACCCATGCAGACCCCTGCTGACACAAAAACCTGGCCTGGCTTACACATATACTAGAAATAAACACGGTCTCTCGCTCATGTTTGCCTGGTTTTCTTTCATTTGGCCACTCAAAGCGACATTCTTATGTTTTGATCGGGCAAGAAAGAGAGGAAGAGATAACAAAGCGAGGCAGGGAGAGCGGTCGAGTAAAGTTTTCTCTGTCTCAGTTGAACATTCTTTCTCACTCTGAGTGAAGAACACAGGAAAGCTCTTTCACTCCTCTGCGATGAGGACAATATGCTTATTTGGATCTCAGTCAAAGCACTGTGCCAAATATTGGGGCACTAATTAGCTGGCCTAATCTAGAAATATTATCCTCAAATCTGATATATCCTAGTTGAAATGGTCTATTTTAAGAGACCTCGACTGAACATGGAGGTTCATTATTATCTTCTTGTTTGCTACATGTTTGTTGATCAAAGTTATTTCCATGTGTCTGTTGTTGTTTAAAGGGCATTGACAGGGTCCAATATACACACATCAGTGCTTGTGTTCAGACATACACACACTTGTACCCGAGTTGTGCTTCTGTTCCATTAATGATTCTGCACACCAATTAAAGCCGGTCTGTCTTGAGTTCTCCTGAAGTATCCGTACATAGCAGCTCTACCAGAACAGAACTATATTTAGGGGAGAATGCATCGTGATCCCCCACCCCCCTCCCATGCACACCCACCCGCACACACACACACACACACACACATATATATACTCTCTCTCTAACACACAAGCATGTACCCATGCACGAACACACAGAAGCAGGAGTACGCGTGCACACATTCCTGGTACAGTCTGTTGGAGGATCAGAAATATTTTGCCTTAATTATCCTTCAGTATGGATCATGTTCTTCAGGAGGGACTGGTAATGATGGGGGTATTTATAGTCATTCATTCTCTCCCTGTAATTATACACTCCTCAAAATTGGGGTTTTTACATTTGGCATGTGCTTGAAAACGTAAATTAGACAGACAGCGCTGTTGTTGAGATCTCTTTGAAGTGAATCCCCTCCCCAAACACAATTTGATGGAAAGTTTTATTCTCTGCGATACTGCGTCTCTTCGTTATCAGAGTTGTTTCCCAGCGCTGGTTGAACAATGTTTCTTCAGTCCTGATGTAGTATTGGTTCAGTTTGACATTATGGTGCTGCACCTATTTCCCTGCAGCAAAAGAAGTTTACAGTTGTAACATGTTGTGCATAAAAGATTACCTGCTTTTGGCAGCAATCTGTAGAAAAATGTTGTTTTTATTGCCTCTAAAATTAGCACAGTAAGAAAAGGAAAATGACAAGTGTGTTTATGTTTACATTTGAGTTCTATGTCAAGTCATCCCTAAGCATAGGTATCATAACAGTGGGCTAGCTGACATTTATTTGAAGAGAGTTGTGTGTGTGTGTGTGTGTGTGTGTGTGTGTGTGTGTGTGTGTGTGTGTGTGTGTGTGTGTGTGTGTGTGTGTGTGTGTGTGTGTGTGTGTGTGTGTGTGTGTGTGTTTTCAATAATAAAATGCAGGTTGACATGGCAGGGAAGCCAAGGGCCTTGTGCCCCCTCTTCCTCCCTGCACAGATATTTCCACAGCGACAGATAATAAAGTCTGATTTTCCTGCCGTCTTTTCTGATGTGATGCCATTGTGGTTTGGGCTAATTCCAGGGGGCTGTACAAAGGGAAGCGCGGCCATCTGAAGTGTCATACTGCAGCTGTGGCTGAAGCACAGGAATTTCCATTTAGTAGTGGATGCTTCTCTCTCCCTCGCTCCCTCAGAGCACTCGCAGCACATGTGCAGCGCAGAAGCTGATATCAAATGCAACTCACCATCTTTGTCCCTGCTAATGTGAAATCTTCTCTCCCTCTGTCCAACTCTCCCTTTCTGCCCCCGTCTCTCTTGCTCTGCTTCTTTTGACTGTGGCGAAAAACGTCTATTTGTAGAATGTGAATGTGTATTTGCTGAGGCTGTGCAAATTATAGACTATATATTTTTTTTCACTTTTCATATTCATTTCAGCATGTGTGGAGAGTGAAAAGTACCATAAAATCAAGTGTGATAAATATCATTAGCCCAAATAGAATTAAAAAGTAGTCATGTGTGATTTGACTTTGGTTAAGTATTGAAAGTATTAATTTTACATTTGAGAGTCAACTGTCAAGTCTGAGTTTAAAGTAACATTTGACATGTGACACCAACACCATTGTACTGACTGTACAAGAACTTGTCTAACGTCCTCGATATACAGCATTCTCATTTTGATTTGAGTAGTTTGAACAGCACCTTGCTACAGTTTGATGAAAAAAGCTGTAGTTAGTATTTAGTGTGACAATACACGATCTGCTGTGGGTGCTTTGAGGATTACATTTGTACAACTAATGACACATGTTTGGAAGATATACTGGTTTGAATGAAAAGTCAGTCCCTTGATATCTATAACAGATGTTTGATTATGTGTCAGTTTCAGATAATTTCAACGTTCATCCCAGAATTTATTTGAGAACCTAAATTACCATCATCAATCAAGTCTTGCTCAGACCAGGTCAGTGATACCAACACCAGCCTCCTCTCTAGTTATCAATAATTTCTACTGAAAGGAAACATAAGATGTATTACACCCTCTATCCCCTTGCCCAAAGCAGACAATTACAATGTCAGAAGCTGTCACTTAGTGTACAGTAGCCGCTACATCCGATGGCAGGTCACCTGCCAAAGCTGAAACAGAAGAAGAGCAGAACAAGAACACAATGTGTTGGAACTATCACTTCACACACACGCAAACCTGAACTAAACAGAGCAGGCCGGTCAACAGCCAGACTACCTTGCAGTGATACCTTTCCCCTCTGCTTGAACCGGAGGCTCTTTCTTCACGCCTGCCGTTCCCCCGTACAGTACCCCATGTAATGTTAGCCAAGACACATGGTGCAGAATGCCGGGAGTTTCAACAGAAGATAGCTATGTCAAATATTAACTGCAGAGCTATAAACCATAACAGGCGCTGCGGTGGTGTTAATGCGGGCCATGCCATGCAAATTTTGAAGGAGATGAGCGTTTATTCCCTTAAACATCCAGTCTGTGATTTTTTTTTTTTTTTTTTTAAATCTATTTCTTTGTGAATCATGTAACTATGGTAACTAAGCAAAGATTCCTAAATGTTAGAGGCACCAAATTACATTTTAACAGCACCTAGAAAATCACAAGAGTATGGACCACATTTATACAACTTTTAAAAATAATGCCAGTCAGCCATTTGTTCAACTCAACATATAATGCCCAGGGCACCAACTCTATGATTTTTTTTAACTGGTTCTTTAAACTTCAGTAATAAATACATCCAATTTACATATGCAACCTTTGAAGAGGGAAATGTTCAGTGTGGACACAAGAAAAGTGACACTTCCGATAAAGTCAACATGTGTATCAAAAAATTGTCTTCGATGGGGAAAAAACATTGAAATGTTGATTGGCTGCCGACAAAAATATCCATCCACAGAGCCTTAAGATGTTGCATCTGTATGACAGCCTTTAGATGCTAACATTTGTTTGATCACATTTTATTAAATCACACCATGTCTTTTAACTGCTTGGATAATGCATTCAAAGAGGAAGCAGCACAAAGGACCTGTGGCCATACATGACCTCAAAGTGAGAACTATCACATAGTGTTGTTGTATCTATGATACCAACTGTCTCAGTCACTGACATGCTTTGCATGTTATCTGTGTTGACAATGTAATAATCAACCATGTGCACCCTTTTTCTTTACCAGTAAAGCTCATTCTGCATGCTGCTAAATGTCCTGAGATCAACATACACTATTACTGTAACAAAAAAAGTCCTGGATAAGCATACAATATGTATGAGCTCTGTTATTGAGACCATGTGAATCATGCGAACAAAGCATTTTTTCATGGCAAATCATGTTCACATCAAAGTTTAAAAATACACATCCACATCTTGAGGAAATGCCATCACGTTTTCTCTGTGATCTGTCTGGGCACATCTGTGGCCAATACTATCTAGCATGTGGTCAGCTCAGTTTCTACTGCTTTATCTCTGCTTCAGTCTGCAGAAACAATGGCAGTGGACTCTCGGGTGCAAAGACACACATACGCACAAACATATTATGGACATGTTTGGACATCTGTGCAGATGCATATGCAGTTCGCGTGCAGCCATGCACACAACACACACTCACACGGCTTGGTCAAATAATAACTAGCGTGCCATTCAGTTAGCTTGCGGTCCAAATCTCTTCCGTCGCAACAGCAGTGAACAGTAGGCTCTTTCACACAATGAACAAAGTTTGTGTCACTGTTGAGACTCGCAGTTACTGATAGAATACAGATTAGTCTTTTATGACATTTTCTGCTTTCCAAATACTTAAAGTTTGTTATGAAGACATTGTCAGTGGCTAGCAACGAAATCTTTGTCATTCTGTTTTTGTTTTTTTTATCGTCAGATCCTGTTATGGATAGAGAAATAGTGAAGCAATGCATTGTGGATTCACTGAAAAAGTTAGCCTTATATACATTGGCCAATGGGTATATATCTTCTTATTTAAAACATTTCATAAGCCTGTCAATCCATGCACAGCTTGTGTGTCCTTCTATCCCAGTAATTTGCAGCATGTGCCACTGGGTCTCTATGCAGGAAGAAAACATTATATGGAGCTTCGCCTTTTAACTAAGATTAGTACAGTTCTGATGCACTGCAGCCTTTAAAATATGTATCAAAGCTGTTCAAATGCCAGCAGTTGGTATGTGGCAGGCAGGGGTGGCACTGGCTTGGACGATTGGAGTTATCCCAACTTCCAAGTCCTCAGCAGGCCACCCCCTGCCTGGTGTTGGCTTGCCCACCATTGCAATCACTGGCTCTTCACATGAAAAAAAGAGGAAGAGTGCAGTCAAGAACGAAAGGAGAGATGGAAAGATAGAGGGAGAGAGAGGGATGAAGGCAGGAAGCGTGGTGGCTCTATCTTGTCTCTGAGCAAGGTCTGCTCCTTGATTGCCCAGCCGCCTTCCTCACCCTCCCTCTTTCAGTCTCCTTCCTCTCATCTCACTCTCTTTCCTTGGGAAAGCACTTGCTGAGAAAATCTTTATGAACTCCTGGGCCTGTCGGCGATGCTGGGGCTGCTTAAAACCTGCCAGTTTAACAGCTGTGTGTATGGGCTCGGCCCCGGATAAAGCACTTGGAAGTGGCAGGGCTTACACCATAGGGTGAGTCTTTATGAGGGGCCCTCCTGTGTGGCGGCCGCTGCTGGGGCTGTTAATTGGCACACTCTGAAGTGCTGTATATCTGCCCTTCATAATCCAGACACAGGCGGAGGCAGCAGGGAAAACCAAACGTTTATCCAACGCTCAGGCCCCAAGCTTACTCTCTGCTCCCTCTACTTGACTAGTTGTTTTTATAGTATATAGGTACATGTACTATAGGCTTGACCAAATGAACCTATTGTCTGAGTGTAAAAATACATCATGCGAAAAGCAAAACAAAAGTGTTTTTCCCTTAGTATTAAGGTCACTGAATAACTTCCGCACACAAGCTAAAGAGTGAGGCCTTTTTATTTTTATCAGTGCAAAAAAACATGCACTTATATATTGCCCATGCATCAGAGTAATAATTGTAATACTACCAACTGCAATATGCACAGACATGGTTGCAAACAGTTACACACTTACAGTATAGAGAGCCCCACAGGAACACCAGCCTTGCGTTAAGCAGCTTGGCCCTGGTGTGCCATGGGAGGAAAATAAACATACTGGTCCAGCTAAAGACCCCGGGATGCCATTTCCTCCTCAGCTGTGTTTTCTCTTGCGCGCGCGTGTGTGTGTGTGTGTGTGTGTGTGTGTGTGTGTGTGTTGGTCAGTTAGTGTTGCCGTGTCACCTGGTGTTGGGGGTGTTTACCAAGTCCTGCAGTGAGATCAAACAGTCCCTATGTCACAGTGATTAGCATTAAAGCTTTTTTTTCCCCTCTTCTCTGCAGTACTTAGGACCTAAACTTCATCAAAGGCACCTTTCTTTTGCCCCTCCAATTGACAAGATTAGCAATCTGGTGCTCACTTTTTCTGGCAACTCAATTTCTGGATAAACAACAGGTAATAATGGATATGTGATTTAATGTGACATTCATATATATGATGTTGCAATTTAATATAGAAATCCAACTATCACTGGGTTTTAGATTATTTAATCCATTTTCCCTACCTACTGACATGCACCCAAATGCAACAAAAGGCAACAGATTTTGCTCTCTGCACGTTCACTTTCATGCATGTGTGAGGTGAATTATTGCACAAAGGGTGAAGGACTGAAAGACCTGATTTTCATGTTAAACTGAGAAGAATGAAAACCATTTAAAAAAAGATACCATTCACTGATGGAAATGTTCAGGAGAGGCTGTCTTTGAGATATACATCAGAACTCTAGTCCATCCAGCAGATACGATGAGCAGTACATCGTCCAACATTAAACGGGGGGTTAATGAGCCTAACGTGTTGCGCATTGTCTTGTAAAACATTATGCATGAGGAATTTAAGTAAGGGACTTGTGACAATTCACTTAGATCATTTGACTGCAACTTGTCTGATAGATGATGCAAATTAATTAATGCAACTGTCCAGCAGCCATGACAATATGTGAGGAATTTTACCTGGTTGTGACAAAAGCAGACTCGAATACAATTACTTGAAACACAGCTACATCTAAAGCTACTGAGCAGTAAGAGTTAAGTTTTGGGCTATGTTCAGGCAGCAAAAATAATTTTGGTCAACCCGAACCCCAAGTTTTTAGTTACGGTTAAATAAGAAAAACTTTAGCTAAAAATGATAACGTACCGTAAAAAACATCTTCGTATGAGCTGAGTCTGCATCCCAGTTCTGTAAAGTTGGAAACAGATGTAGATGCCTTTCCCACTAACCCAGCCGCCGCACCCTTACTTTTCAATGCACTCTTTCAATGGCAAAGTCTTTCTACTTGTGTTTCCTGCATTTCCTTACACTGTGCCGAGCTGATTTCTTGTATTCATGTGTAGTTGCTCAACTTTTGAGCGAACAGGCTTGTTCACGCTCATTCTAAATAATTTCAGGGAGCCAGGCTCTCTGTGGCACTCATTTCAGATCACCATCTCACAGCACTCTCTGCTTATTGCACACAGTGCAGTGAAGCCAGCAGTCATTCTGCATGAATTGGTGTCACTTTTTCCCAAAGGGGAAATGTATCAATTTGGAATGAAAGACTTAATATCGCTCCACTCATGTATTTCTTCTGGAAGTGACATCAGTGCTGAGTCAGACTATTACGTCAGTCTAGCATTACACTTGTTACGTCAGTCTGGCATTAAGCGAGTAGCTCAGGTAATGTGTTGGCCTTCAATAAGAGTAGTATAGGACGAGTTTTAAAATGCTGATATTCGTTTTTTCTCGAAATATATTACAGCGGTGGATTTGGAACAAAGTGAGACTGTGATAGGAGAGAAGACAGACGATGAGCCACAAAACCTGCTCATGAACCCATGCACTCAGCAGATTTTACTCATATGACAAATTGATTTACTTGAGCTACATCCCAGTCCAGCCATTGCTACACATGATGCACACATGAAAGACCTACTAAAACTCAGCCATCAGCACATACCAGCGGATGACATGTATGACTGGAGACAGCTGATACGATGAGTGGCTTCGCAAAAACACAGAAGATGTGTTGAGAGCGTAGAATGAGGAGAAGAGAGTATAAGGGGAAGAAAAGGATTGAATAATCACAAGATAGCAGGGAAGAAGAAAAATAAAAAGTTGGGGGAAAAGGAGAAGTGTGATAGTGGGAGAGGGCAGGGGAGGAAGGAGCTTTAGAGTGGATGAGCAGCCCATAAGGTTGCCAGATGAGCTTCATCTTAACCACAATCCTCAGAACGGAGACAAACATACGCCAGTGTCTCCTGTATGCCTTCCACGGACGCCCCTGAATGATTGTAAACATTAGTTCTTGAGAAAAGGGAGGGTTCCCTGGGGCCACTTCTGTGCACTGGATCACACCACCTCAGCAGTGGTGCTAGATAATCACCAACAGATAATGTTTGGTTAGTACAGACATTTCAGAGGACTGATTTCACCGCTGATCGTGAAGCCAGTGTGTTTCAGACTAGCTTTGGCTAATGGCTATAATGCTGTCATTGCAAACCTGGAACTTGTGCCGTTATGCTATAAGTTTTTATGCTTGTGGCTGCACCGGGGCTGAAGTTTGTCATTCCTCAGTCATTACTGAGGACAAGACCCCGACCATAACAAGAATTAGATTAACAGTGATGAACATTTGTGCAGCTTGAAAGTATGGTATGAGGTAAGATTGCATGGGTATATTTTGACAACGAAAAGTGACATATAGTTATAAATATTGTCCCAAAGTTGGTCCCTTGGGACAATATTTTTTAAAGTTGCACATGGCTTCCTTCATACTTGCCTACACAAATATTTGAAGTCTGTATAAATCTGATAAATCATAAGTAAAAGTTAGAGATGTTGTGTTTTTGTCAAACAAAGGAGTATTTTGAGTTGATTGAGTGTAGTTCATAGAAAGGATATCGCATCATAAAAATGAAACTGACGAACTCTGTGCCCTGCCGTCGAAATTCTTTTCTTAAAATTGTTATTTACAAAAAACATCTGCAAAAATCCTTATTTCCTACCATTAGCAGATTACATGAGAATAAATTGTGAATGGGGAATTAAACAAATGTAGTTCTTGAAACTCTTGAATTCAAGTCAACGCCATAGGTGTTTATATCTTTATGTTATTGTGGCCTTGAGGTTTCTGAAGAACACCACATTGCTCTGAATCAGCTAATTATTTACTAGATTTGGCACCAAACAAATCCAACCTCTCTGAGTTTATGTTAAACAGGCCGCGGCTCTCTGGTGTTCTTCACAGATGAAACATTGCGTATGTCACAGAGAGTGCGTCTCCCTTTGTGCCTTGTTTTCATCCCTGGAGGACTACTTTACTTTGTTTGAAGTCTCATTTATTTTACCTACGTATCAGCTTCAGAATTGATTAGGCCTTTCGTACAAACACCCCCAGCACAGTGTTGGTTTTACATGGACATTGGAGGCAAGTTCCTCCTCGCCTGAGCCATTAAAGACATAGCACGTCTTGACATTATTACCATTTCCAAGCTTCCCCGAAGGAATACAAGAGGAAACAAAATGTAAACAAACCAGACATCTGAAAGGAGATATTTGATTCAAACTTTCACATCCTCTTTTCTAAGGTTGCTTGAAAATGGAAACCTAGAGTTTGTTTAGATTTGCCTCCCCTGGGATTGCTAACATTTGCCCCCTAAGTATTAATTGATGAACTAGCAGAATGTCCACAGCTGCTTAAGGTCGCTATAGAAATTTAAAAATGCTAGAAAGTAAATACCAGGTGTAATGTACACTGTGGCTTGTCTCATTTTAAAAAATTAGCTGGACCATAGAGTTTAGTATGAACAGTGTGCGAGTCTCTGTGGATCTCTATAAGGGTTTGAAAAGCAGCCAGGCCCAGAAATGACTGACTCACACTGTTAATAAAATCCCCTCTCTGCAGACATGCACAGATACTTGAATTAAACAACCATCTAATTAGATTACACCCTTTACGTGTGACGCTGAACAGAATCTCTCGTGTATTATTCTTGTTCCCATTTGTATTATTTAGAGCTCTGATTTATTGTGCTAGGCAAAATGTAAGCACGGAGAGCGGGATCAAGTTAAACGTCAGAATTTGTCACGTATATTTACAAAAATAAGGGCACTTGTTATTAGGTCATGTTAAGTCACCTTGGGGGAGAGAATTAATATCATAAAGAATTCAAAAACGTCAACAACTCAAGATTCAGACCGTCTGGAACGGTGGCCTATCTAAACAATGAGAACATTGTTATTTTCGTAAACCTGTTGACACGAGTCATTGAGGACCGTATTATATGCCAGACAGCTGTTTCGACATGAACTCAGGGGTGGAGACAAAAAAGAAAAAAAAAATTAAAGTGTAAAACCTCAATGAAGTATGATTACATTATCCGGTGTCCCAGGCAGTATACTGTAATCAAACAATTACTGGGGAGCAATTTACTGGTTGACTACTGCTGCACCAGTCTGTTGGTGTCAAGGCTGACTCTCTCACACATGATATAAACAGAACAATTACCATTATCAGTGGATATGATCAGGTTTCATGGGTTGACCTATAAACATGTATAGAGAAGAACATTTTTACAAGATCTAACCAATGCCCCTAAAGAGGAGTAGGCCAATAGTTTACTAACCACAGGAGACTACGAGATATAGTCTGTGCGGTGTATTTGTATTTTATCATGTGCTATGTGTTATTCTGTGTGACAGAGGTGTAAAGTTGAAAGGAAGGAAGGACGGGAAAGAATCTCTGTGAAACAAAATGAGGGGGTTGTAGATGTTGCTTTCAGGCCGACACTTGCTTTGTTTGCCTTTTAAAAAGAAAGAATGAGAAAAAAAAAAAAAGACCAGAAAAGAAAGAAAGAGAAAGAAGTAGAACAAGAAATGTAGAAAGTGGCCCCCTCTTGGCAGCCCAGCGCTGTCCAACAGACATGCTTTAGGGGTTGCATTGGTGGTATTCTGGTAGAGAGTCAGGGTAGCATTCATCCGAGCATGCCACACAGAGTCTCTGTGGCCAATCCATGCTGGAGGCCCTAGGACAGGGAGTTTGTGCCACTGAAAGCTTGGGACAACATAGCTCGACAGCATCACACACACACACAAACACACAGCGAGAGAAAAGACGGGCTGGTTTCCCACAGGGCAGGGCTGAAAGCTACACCATGTTCAGCTGGTACGACATGATGAAAGTGAACTGGAACACATTGAGCTGGACTGCCACCGAAGGGACATCGCCTCTCCGGTGATCTTTTTTAAGCATTTTTTGTGTGTAAACCCTATAATGTCAACTAGAGTTGTTGGAAATACTGCTGCCATGTAGCCGTCAATCGATTAAGTGACTTAAACTTGTGAAGCAACTGTTGGACAGTGAAGGATTTCTGTAAGTCTGCTGTAAGCAAGAGCTCATGCATCCATAAGTGGTAATAGGAAGCCATTTTAAGCCAGCATAGTTTCCATCTATTTAGCAATGTAATCTCTTAATGAATATAGAAAATACAGACAGAATTTCTACTCTACAATGTAGTTATCTTATAGTACCATTTAAGATTTGTCTGACACAATAGCTGGCAGTGTGTGGTTATTTACATTTACATTTTTCTAGTCATGTTTAGTAATGTATTGTATTTTTTATCATTTAAATTATCATTCAATTCATGTGGAAAGCAAAAAGCGAACATACTGATTGATTATCAGTCCAGTGGATATCATGTTGCACCATGCTGAAGCAATAAATAGATTTCAACCTTTTTTTTTTTTTTTTTTTACACTGTTGAGCACTTATATGTAATAGACACAGCCGCTAGCCAGCAGTGCACATCCCTCACCCACATGGATACACTTTGTATCGGCCATGTTTTGAGCAAGATTTTGTGTCTTAGGGTCAAAGGCGACCTCTTGACACAGGGAGTTTATACATGCTAATGAGGGTTGCACTCTAACCTCATCGCTAAGTGCATATGGCATGCACACAGGCTTGCCGCTTGCGTTTGTGTGGGATCAGTATGTCGATCATTGAACTGAGTGGTGAAGAGCTTTCAGTCAGAGACCCTGAAACAAAACAAAGCAAGAAAGAAAAGAAAAGGGAGGAGGCTGGGATCTCACAAGATGAATCCCACTTTAAACACAATTTTGGAAAGACAGAAAAAAAAAATCAACATTAACTTAACATTTAAAATAATTTCTGGGTCACCCCTTGAAAATTCAATTTTTGATTAGAATTGTCACTTTATAGTAAAGTTAATAAATAATTTTTTTCATTTTAAAAAATTTCCTGCAATTTAACGTTGACAAACAAAAAAGTATTTGGATCTAAGCATTGTGTAATGTTAAATTTATACCCACTCTCATTCAAAGAGGTGAACTTTATTCATCACTGGAGTTTATTTTCTAAAACACACAAGCATGCACTCACTCACACACACACACACACACACAGAAAAGAAAAAAAAAAGAATGCTTTGGAAAAGTTGCAGCTTTGAAAACTCACTTTTCTCAGCCAAACTTCTTATACATATTTGCAAGAAAATCAAAGCCTCTTTGTGGGGCTGGCCCTAATCCTTTCTCCGGCATATAAAGGATGTACCTTTAAACTGGCTTTCACTCCTCTGACAACCATGCAAATTGGTGAGAGGTAGGATGCCATCTCATTGACATTGTTTGTTAGAATAACATAGCACAGGGGAAAGGTTCCCGTCTCAGGCATTCCACTGAAGCCCTCCCCTCTGTGAAGTTGCCTGATGAATTGTCACAAGCTTGTTATTTGCCATTAGTTTCTAGCATTTCTTCCTTCTGTTGGCCAAACTAATTCAATCTTTTTGGGGGGTAATCTTATTGAATCCCCCAGGAGGTTTTGGGGAACTTTTCTCCTTTTTTTCCCTCTCTTTTCTTTTTTTTACTAACACAGTGCTAGGCTATACCTGACCCACTTTATTTGGATTCAGTTTCTTCCAGTTTCTTCTTTTTCTGGCGATTGTGTAATTGTTCTATAATCACAGTAACTAAATATGTCATATGCGTATCTTATTACTGCTGTTGTTGCGTCCTTCTTCCTGCTGATGTCACGAAGGCTACACATTTTAACTAACTCTATCAGTAATATAAGCAGAGTATACACTGTAACGTGTTAACATGACAAACTGCATTATTAAAAAAGGATACTGTGACAGAACAAGACAAGATCTTTAGTTTAATTCAAGTTCCTGCCTACATTCTAAATATATGGACTTTAGCATCAAAATGAAACCAACACCAACGAAGAATAAAATCAACAAAGCTTTTTTTTTTTTTTTCTTGAATTGTGACCAAATTACGCCCCCATATCTGTTCAGCTGCATTAATGCTGGACTAAAAACTCATAATTTCACAACTCTCTTGTGACAGACTTCTAAAAAGGACAGGAATATGTATATGTTTACTCACAATGATCCACCCTAAAGGGCATCAATCAGAAGTCACATTGTAATAAGATCCAGAAGTGTGCTCAGATCAGAGCAGGGCACTGCTAACAACCATATCCTTTTGATAGCAGTGTGACTAAGAGTTTAATTTGGGAGCAGCCATCACTTCAAAGGGAGATGTGAGTATTTTCCTGCTTATTTGCACCCCCAATGGGGCCTATACATTATAGTATAACCATGCCTCAGTCCTTCGCTCATGCACTAATGCCATCCTGATTGCCTAATTTCTCATGTCAGCAACTTCTTCTGGGGAGCGAGAGTAGGACAATTAGGGGACAATTGAACATGATTGTGATGGGAATGTTCTGTGCAGCAGCAGGCAGCCCGCAAGCCGCCTCACTGTAGGCTGGTTTTGGTTAAGGAGAAGATGCACTTTTTTTTTTTTTTTCAGTCTATGTTTTTCTCAAAGTTCATCCTTAGGACACATCAGGAAGTAACTGTGATGGGCAGGCAGTAAGCAGTCACAGAGGGAACACCACGACTTCTACTAATTAGAAACATTTAGACACTGAGAGCAAACGGGTGGAATCATGGGTGGTTTGGTTTGTTTGACGATCCATGCAGCTTTGTGTGAGTGTGTCACACCTTACATTTAAGTTGTTTATTTATTGTAGTTTGTTTTAGGATAACATATGGAAATTGCTCATAGTGAAGTTTCACATTTTCTCTCGACTGAGACATTACTTACAAATTCTTACTAACTCGTAACAAATTTGCATTTGTATTAAAATTGTAAATACATACAAGTGTTCATACAAAGATATCACTGCAGCCACACCTAACAAAAATACAAACTTAAAAATTAACTTTTTCGAAGTTGAGACGACAAGTGGCCGAATTCTACAACAGAAACACTCAGAAAACACATAGATTTCACCTCTTAACAGACAAATTTGTCTAACTGAGGTTACATGTACCTAATGTGACTGTGGCTGCATGCTCTGATTAGTTAAGTGTATTCATGTGGCAGGGCAAGGAGCTCACTTATAGAGAAACTGTCATGTACTTTAGTTTTTTGTTTTAAGAAAAAAGTTACATATGGGTGGCATTAAGTTTTAGAACATGTGGCTTTCTATGGAAGAAAACACTGTTCAGGCTGTCCAGTAGACCTGCCAACAAACTTAAATCTATGAAGTTAAGGATGGGAGATGTGTATATATGATGAATTAGAATACTTTAAAGGCACAGCTTGTTTAATGGAAAGCTGCAGAGATACACTTAACTTAAGTGCTATCTCATTTCCAAAATGTCAAACCTTTCAAATATTTTCCAGACAACAAATTTACTCCTGTGTTGGGATCTCGAGTTTCACTGATACAGTATGTCCTTGGTTAAGCACAGTGATAAATGCCCTGTTACCAATGCCAAAAAACACAACATCAAAGTGTGCCTAAAAAAAGAAAAAGAAATAAGTGAAGGTCTAATAATTTCCAGTCACAGCTCGACAGTGGCATTATCTGGTTCTGAGACCATGTATGCATTATCTTCTGTTATTGGACTATTTGTCATAAGAGAGCACTTCTCTTTGTTCAAACAAACCAGTCAGCGTTGCAGGTCCGGAGGAGGGGGCCAGAAGCATTCTGGTTTATCTTACCTCTGGACAAATAAACTATAATGCTGACTAATAACTGGCCTGGAATGTGAGGAGAGCTTAACTCTCATCTCAGTGTGTTGTTAAGCATAATGAATATTACAGGCCCCTCTGTATACAATGCCAAGGCTTGGTTTACTTTACTACACATGGCTGAGGCCTTTAACTGAACATTGACCCCTGGCTGAGGCAAACATAAATAACAGACTTGAATTAGCATAATGATAAAGCGGACAACTCGGGAGCAAGTTTTCAAAGTAAAGGCGGTGGGAAATGAAGAGAAAGTATAAGTTAAGATAAGGACAACACATTTATAGTGTAAGAAGTTATATATGGTACACACATCATTTAGAAATATGGTTAGAATTTGCGGCAAAACTTGCCTGGAATTAAGATTTTAGATTTTTGAGAAATTATTGAGATAGACCACTGCAGCATGATATGATGGCAAATAGTAGATAGTATCTTCATCAATCACATCACAAAGTCTTCACACAAGTTGTAAGGGTCTGTGGTGGGGCAAATTCTTTATTCATACTGAAAAATATTGCACATGTATTGTAGATTTTCCTCATTGGTATGCTCATAAACTTTATCTAATTTCAGTTTAACACACAAAAAGAGCATTATGTCCATAAATAAGTAGGCAAAAAGGTTCATGCCACTCTGTGTTATGGGGAGAAGAATAGCAGAGTAGCACGGCTGTCCCGCCTGTCTATCGTTAACAGCAGAAGACACAGCGAGGCCACTCGGTGCCTCAGCGGGCTGTAGCTGTCAGGCTTTCCAGTGAGTCGACAGCCCGAGTGATAAGACCACTTTAAAGGAGAAATATCCGCCTCTCCTTCCCTTTAAAAGGAAATCTGCTTAAAATACCATGACTGTCTTGTGTGTGGCTTATGGAGGGTGTGATCATTGGTGGCTGCTTTAAGAGTAATAAACTCAGTACAGTGACTGTCTCCCTCTGTTCGAAGACCAGTGACTGGCACAAGCCATCAAAAACAGAGAGGCTGTCACCGTTTCCCTCCCACTGTAAGCCACATATCTGCCTTGATGCCCTCAACACTGGATAAGGAAGAATAAGCTTTACTGGAGGATATCAACTGCTATAGTGGCAAGTAAGCAATCAATACATTGAATGAATGTTGTGAAGCATTATGCCCATGTTTCCTCATAGAGCGATAATGTCCTTCATGGAGTGCTTTTCATATATATTAATACAAAGAAGAGATTTTGTGAATAAGGGTGGAGACTGTCAATGAGATCAAGGTTCAGAGGATCAAAACGATATCGGGGGTGAAATATGAAGGACACCAGATAGGTTATAGTTTGAAAGAGTATTTCTCATCCTCTAAATGTATGCTGTCATGCCAGTGTACAACTTGAGCAACAGAAACACAGCCCAACTCCCCCAGAGCCCACTGTCTCTCCCACCCCTCCGTGACCTAATTCCCTCGAGGTTTTCAACTGCCTGTCAAAGTTTTTCACAAAGTATCAAAATAGGATGGGGTCTCTGCAGCATGAATACCCTTTACTATCAACCAAGTTGTAGGTATCTATTTTGCTTGGAGTTGCAGAACTGAGGCAACATTCTGATGAGGACGCGTGGAGGTCAACTTCCCGGTGAAAACAATGACAGATGCAGTAGCACGATATAAATTCACCATGGCATCCACCCTCAGCTCCAACTGTCAGCAGCATCAGAGGGCATCAGGGGAGCCCTCTGCAAAAATGAGGGGGGAAAACGAGCACAGGAGAAAGGCAGCAGAGTTTGTAACAGTGTCTATTACGCTGCAGAAGAATTTGCCTGGGAGCTTGGCTTGACAGATTAGTCCAGCGCCCAGATGGGGCAGTGCATCGGTGAAACAAGAGCTACTTTTATGAGGTACGTAACACAAGCCTGGGGTAGCCACGGCAAGGCCTGGTAAGCGATCCCTTGATGAAAGTGAGGGCAGTGCTCCACCTTTCATGTTTCCATAGGTTTTATTTGGAGAGCACACAGACGGGGCTGCAGACAGAAATGACAGACAATTAAGATTGCACAAAGGCAAGGGAAATTCAGTATCGAGCTACATGACCCCTGCTTGCCGGCAGTATTTCAATGCATATGGCTGCCTTTTGTAATGAAATTCTTAGGGAAAACCTGTGTGTGTGTGAGTGAAAAAGACAGAGAGACACAGAGAGTGGGAGAAAAGAGGGCCTAAAGCTCAAGCGATGGGTAAAACATGCAGTTATATATACCTGGCAAATTCCAGTTCCTAAACCCACCTTCATGCATCAAAGAGCCAAAGCAATAGACGGGTGTGGGGATTAATGTGGAAATAAACCTTGGGCTTTCTACATATCAAAGACCAGATAAGCTTATGAAGTTTAATTCATATGTTTTATTCCGCTGAAAAACGGCCATTTGTGATGATGGCTGGGCTGTCCCGGCGGAATGATAGCATGCCGATAACGATCCGGCGCCAACACTTCAACTGAATCCATTTCTAAGGAGAAAGGAACAGGTTTGAGAAATATAAATTAACCTCACCTTGCTGAGAGTGAGAAAAGGGGGGGATTCTCCCATGAATGTCCACTGACAGGGATTTCTTCATCCCAATAACTAAGACATCTAGTTTGAGCCATAAAGGAACGATGCCGCAGACAGGCAGTCTGTGGCTCCAGACAGAATAGAGCATTTTTTGGTGGCAAGAGATGTCTAAATCTGGAAATGGATTTTATATTTCCAGCGTAATATCAAGGGCGAGCAGGTGAGCTTCCTGGGTTTTCATTCTGCAGACACCTAATCTTGATCTCCCTGCACATGTGGATGAGGGAGTGAAGTCAGACAGCATTGAAAACGTGAAAGAATCAGAATGAACTTCGCATATTTTTTATTATATTTTTTTTTTATAAAGTTCTCAGATGAACATCCCCAAACTAATGAAAAAATGTGTATTACCTGGATTGACAAGAGTGCGGAATTAGACAAGTTTTAAATACATGCATGTACACACACATTACATCTGCATGTGAGAGATAGGGTAGAAAACCTTGTCAGGGTTTGTACATTACAATGCAGCTGTGCATCCGTGTATTTCACACATGTGTATGTGTGAGAAACAAGACATGAGCATGGTTTTCCATCCATATGGTTTCATTTCCAATATATATATACTGTATATTTTTTAAATCCCTTGTAATGTAATGCTACATAACTACATTCTATTCCTTGACTTTCAACATATATACAACCACATATGCCACTGACTTTGGGCTTAACATGTACAAACAAATCTCAAACAAATTGGACTGAAAACACAAATCAAATAGGACCAGTGCTTACTATGGAATTAGACACACTTTTGGATTATCACCATGTATTTGTTTTGTTTTTGGGATAGTAAGAATGAAGAAACAAATTTATCATGTTTGAACAATGAAGCTAAGCCAGTTTTGTTACAAAAATAATACTGGGGGATCAGGTACAGGATGTTTCCCTGCAGAGCGACCACCGCGACTGGAAACACTTTTCTCATTCTGCATGTAAATTACTACAAAATGTTCCTCTGCAGCCACTTTTCAACAGCATGCTGACACTCCATGAAAATGTTCTTTTTTCAGCCATAGAGCTTCTTCTCAGTAGAATTTCACCCAGGAGGTTTTACAGGATTGTTCCCTTTAATGAGGCCCTGGAAAAGCTTATTTTCCCATCTGTGGCCTCTCTCATTCCCATTCAGTTAATCAAATTACATGGCATCTTTAATCTTGCCTTATGAGCCAGTATATTAACTTTAATTCTTCAAACCCTGCAGCAATGAGTGGGTGAGATTCAAAGGAGATCTATATGCAGCACAGGGAAACAGTGCAGTTGCCTGTCTTTGACAGTCAGGCGTAGTGATGATGACACCTCTGATGTATTTTTCACCACAAACAGTACTCAAAACTGATATTTACTCTCAAATGGAAGAGTAAACATATTTGAAAAACACAATATACAAATCATAAAACAAATTTTATTATTTTTGCCAAAAATGGTGATGTGAGTGCAATAACAGCAGGCAGTTGGGGACTGCTCCAGCCCTATAGGGTGGAGTTATTAATGGATGCAACTGTTCTGCCAATCCGTTAATCGCAACCACGCTGAACCACATCATATATCACACAGCCTCACTCAGACAGCCAGCCAGCCAACCAATCACTCAACCAGCCAGGCACTGAGGCAGTAGGCCAACCACAGAATAAACTAGCTAATAAGGCTGTAAGGCAGTTACTCAGTCAGTCAGTCAGTCAGGTAGCCTTTCAGCCACCTAGATAGCCACTCTGGTAGTCAAAGCGACAAAGTCAGCCCAACAATGCTAGAATCAAGTCTGCCTGTGGAGTCATTCAGTCAGCCAGTGTGTCTGCCAGCCAACACAGTCTGTCCTGGCCCAAGCCCGAAGAAAACAAGCAGTACGCAGGCTGTACACCATAAACACAATGTGACACTTAGCACCAGGTTGAGCAAGATTTATCACACACATTCTTGGCTCTTCAGTTAATATACTGCACTGCTGTGACCCAAGTTTCACTTCAGGCTCTCATGGAATGATCCTGTGACACCCTTGCCCCTTGCCATTAACATCTCCCTCTTTCGCTTACCAGAGTCCTTTCCAGATATCTAACAAGTAGTAAATCTGTTTTTGGGATTAATACTGAACAGCATGGCATTTGAGCTCCTCTTGTCAAAGCCAAACTAAATCTCTCTAAAGCACAACCAAGTTATGGTTTTAAGCTCTTGATGTATGAAATAGTACATTGGTATTAACAGGGTTCTAGAAACAGGTTGCTGGTGGCTTGGATGCATAGTTCGTCCAATATGGGGGTGGGAAGGGTCATATTTCCTTGTTGTTATGGAGCTACAGATTATTTTTAGATACACATATTAAAACGTTTGTGTTTCACTCAAGTTTCACCGCAGCAAATGAAACTGCATAGTCTCACTAAGTTGGACATCTGTAGTGCAAATGACGTGCGCTGGGTCTCTCATTTTAAACTTTTACACCACCAGATTCTCACTGTACGACCAAGGAAACAATAAATCACTGAATGCAAAATGTCGGGAGGCATTAAATGATGGGAGGTTAACCCGGTCATATTAGGATCAAAATAATTTGTTCACAAGTTGCTTAGGGACAGGCAACACATTCATTTTATGCCTGCTGTTAAAGGATCTGTGCACAAAGATTGTACAGCATGTTGAGGTCTTTACCTAAACCTACCCGAAAACTGAAAAATCCAAGTCAAATTTGGCCGAGGAGGCAGCAGTTGTGTGACAGGTTGGTGCCACATATTTGAGAAACAGACTGTGAACACATGTTTGGACCCTCTGTGTTCAAGAATTTGTCTCCCACTGGAATTTAAAGGCTGGCCTATATCTTTACTCATTTGGGAGCCTTTCCAATATAAGGATAGATTCCATTTCAAATATCATATTCCTTTCATTTTGATATTTGTGTTTCCCCTCTTCCCTTGATCTTTGATAGCTGCATGCTGTAGCTGCTTCAACTAGAATAATGTCAGTGTCCTGTAGAGACTTGGCATTTTCAAGTGTCAGCTGGTGTTTACAGACTACTAGGACGTTGGCTTAAAAACAGCTGCATTTATTTGCTAAACTGTGTTAAAAATCAATGATCAATATTTGTGATAGTCACATTCCAATTTGTCACATTCAAAAGCCTTCAGTTTATGTATTCATAAAATTTAACAGCCTACAGACACCCCACATGCACAAAGCATAACAAGTTACATTAGTTGCATCTTACCTACCTACAGAAGGTATATATGGAATAATTGTGGATCATACAGTAAATATTTGATACAAACAAGGGAAACATATCTCTTTAAGGAATCATATAGACTGATGTGTAGCTGAGGACACCTAACTGAAGAAATAAATCTGGGATGGATGTTGATGCATATGTTATTGCAGTGTTGTCAATTTACTTGTAAGAATGCTAGCAATCATTGCTATGCTTTCCAGAGGTGTATAGATATTCGCCATAAGAACAAAAAATATGAAGCCTTTGTTTTTCTGTTAAGAGATGATTGTTGGAATTACACTAGGCCAACATCTTTGGGAGCTCTTCATTTAATACCCTAACAACTGTGACAAGATCCTCATGCAAACAGAAGACTTGTGTATCATGCGCAAGATAGAGGCTCAGACAGTTTATTGTTGACATAAGCAGCATCATTAATAAAGTGTTATATCAAAATAGCAGATGCATGAGAAATAAAGATTGCTAGAAAGAAGAAAGAAGAGGAGGAATTAATTTCTCCTGTCTTTGATTGAGGTAAAAGAAGAACCAGTGCAGTTCTTACACTGAGTATGGTTTAGAACTGTAATTGGTGAAAATTGTAATTGATCAATCCACATTCATTAACAGAAGCGTATTGGAATAGCATTGCAGTATCTTGTAAAAAGTGACAAAAATTACTAACAATTCATAATTTATGTCACTCTTAAATTCCTTTGGTAATTCATGTAGTAAGGTTTGTTATTTTTGTTAAAATTTGTTAAAAAAACTGTTCCAAAAATAAACATGTTTTTGTGCGTTTAGAAAATATTTACCATTTACATTTGAGTAACGTATTCGAATGATCTGATAAGATGGTTTATTTGTACTCTTCTTGTATGTTCAAATATATTTTAGATTGAATAATATATAAAGTGTGTTTCTCATGTAGTCCAGCTTTGTTAAGTTTTGGTAAAATTCAATCAAGTCAGTCCACTGCCATCCAGTCTGAGGGAGTAAAAATCTCTCAACACGTCCTAATGTCCCTCACCACCACCAGTTTTACCACTGTGGGCAATGACTTCCTGTTACAAAGCTGGGTGCATCTATCAGTTTGTCAGTATGAGACAGTGACGGAGGGGATTAAGCAGTTTGCTGACCCTAGTGCTTCCAACATGATCTCTGTTGACAGGTTGTAAATACACCAGTTGGATTTGGTCACTGTATTTTATTTGGTAGCCTCGGAGTGCTAGCACATTTTAAATATGATAGAGTGATAATTCTCCTCAAATGGAAGTAACAAGGAGCAAAACAGGAAAAAAGACAGGATAGCTAGTTTTGTCAGGCACTTTTTCCCTACATGGACGAAAGGAAAAATGCAAAAGACACTTGCCTTATCTGGTCTGTAATGCCAAAGAGAAACCTACTACAAAACACCCATCTGTGCGTCAGTCTGTGCCTCTGTGTCCAAAATATACCTTAACTCCTGTGTGGACCCAAGATTTGTTTCCCACAATGTCATTTGAGAGCAGCATGGAAAGAGTATCACTCTGCTGTTGATATGACAAATATAGAGTGGAGCCTTGAGAACGTAGCATAAAGGTCAGCCAGAGTACAGCCGATAAGAATGTATACATTCAAGACCATCAAAGTGCTTTAAAGATGCCCTCTGTATGGTAACAAGTTACTAAAGCTGTTGGCTATACAGTTAAGCTAATGCTAAGCTATTCCCTTTTAAGAATGTTGATTTCTGTGAAAACAAACATTTGAAACGTGATACTTTATTAGAGAGTTGCTTGTTTACTTGTCAGTGTTCAAGGGCCAAGAGGTCAGTTCTTGTTTGAATGACCTTTTGGAATCTCATCCTCTAGGATGGCATTTCAGTGAAACATTCATTTGGGTACAAAATTCACCACATATCTGGACATGTTTGTTAATGTCTTTTCCCATATTCACCATCACTATCTATTTCACCTATTTTTAGGTTGATGCGTAACCAAATCTCATTAAAATAACTACTAAACTGTAGAAACATTGCATTAAGACCCAAAGTCCAAACCAAATTAATATGCAGAGAAATACTGCTATTGTAGAAAATAAATACATCATTATTTCCTGTTATATTTGTGTAAAAGAAAAAGAAAAGAAAAAAAGCAGTGACTGTGTTCCCTCTATTGAACATGCAGGAGAGCAAACAAAACCTTCCCCAGGCAAACATATGGCAATAGAATGCCAGGATGGAAATTAGGCCAGAATTATAATAATATTTGTGGCCAGAAGCCTATAGAGGACGTCTGATACAAAGCTGGTAAATAAATGTATTTCTCAGGTAGGAAACTGCTCAGGTATTTTTTCATTCAAATGAGCCAATGTACAGTTGCAGACTTTCGTCTCATTTGTTCTTCATACAGTATGTTTGTACACATGCTGAGCTGGTCACCTGGCCAGAGGATTAGAATGCTAACCAGTTTACATTCTGCCCACAGCTTTTGAAATGATTCAATTTTCCTAATCTTGTTTAGCTTTAGAGTATGTGGCTTTGAGGCAATATGGCATCCTTTTTCAATCGTGCATCCTTTGAGGACATTTGCATATCTAAATTTTGTACTGAAATTCAGGACAGGCTCTGCTTTGCGTCTCTCTGAAAAACCCAAACTAAGAAGCAATGCTGGGTCAACCTGGAGGCTTAATATATGTTTGATGTGTAGAGATAGCCACCTGCTTTTTTCCTCTTACTCCAGTTTCTGAGAAATGCTAAACTCCCTCTTGATGTTAATGGGATAGTCTGCAATTCTTCATAATTCATCTTCAGATGTAGAAAGGACTCTGAGTTTATTCCTCCCAAATGGGCGACATGAATATATATTTTTTTCTTTAATGCTATCAAAATATACTAAAGTTTTAGCCATGAGACATATTTGCTTTATTGCTTGTCTGTTTCCCTCCTTCCTGTTTTAGAATTTGAATGTTTCTGTATGACTGTTTTCAAACTACACTAAGAAATAAGAGCCGAACCCTGTGTGAAGTTGTCACAAACATTTCACTATTTGTTTTCGACACAGAAAATGTACTTACTTTAGGGAATTGGAAGTAATCATTTCTTCTCATAATCCCCCAAACCATCTGATTCAACATACAGATTAAAAGGATTTGAATTAATTCAAAGATCCAAACTACTGTATGCTGCAAAAGAATCACATTCATGTCCTTCATTGGTTTTTACTCACAGACCTGGGCTTGCTGCAATTACCTGCAAGAGTTAATGTGCACCGATCTGTAAAATAATTGTGAAGTGCTGAGAGGTTTTCCATTCCAAGTGGTCCCCAATGAATTGAGTGTTAAGTCCTCATGGCACGATGATGCAGAAGACATTTGTTCCTCATATTTAGCCAGCAGGGAAGTAGCAGCAGACTAAATGAAAACAGATTTCCTCCTCATATTTGTGCAACTGCTTGGTTTACAAAGTAAGCTACAACTATGCACTGTATCTGAGAAGATGGTTTCTATTGTGATGTACTAGATGCTGCAAATATTGACAATGAAAGATTTTAGAACACAGTGTTTTCCTTTGTTTCCTTTGTCCATTTGTTTTTGTTAACAACAATACACACAAACTGAGAAAAAATTGATTTACCACCATGACATAAAAATCTAACATTTTAAATAATATACACAAAAAATGTTGTTTCAGGTTTACATTTTTTATTTATTTTTTTTTATGATGATTTACTGTTATCTGTTTTAAAACAAACACACTTTCTAAGTGAAGACTTAGTCCAGTATCATAAATAATTCATTTTGGTGATAAATAGTAATTCTGTCAATATTCTAAAATGCTACTTATAAAAATAGCATAAACACGTTTTTATCTCTGGGACTTTAGAGCTCCTTCTCTTGTACAGAATGCGTGTCATAGAATATGAATATTGTTTCAGAGACTTTAAAATATGACATGAAAAAAAAAAGATTAATCTTTCTAATCCCAAAAGAGCATCTTGATCTCAGGGATTGGATGCTCACTGTGAATCAAGTGAAAAAAAAAAGTATTAAAAAGGGACAAATATCGCTTCTCCATTCGCCGCTAGATGTATGTGATAAAGCGAAATGTCAGCAAAAATACTAAAGCTGTATGTCAGCAGAGCCGGCTGACAGACGGGAGGGAAGAGGTAAAAATGTTCTATCATGTCCGACAAGGTGTTCTTTTTGAGATTTAAAGATCAGTGCACAACTTTAAACATGTTTGTCACTTTTTACTCTGACGCAGGGAACTATCATGGGCTTCACAAGAACTTTATCGGCTCAGGCTCAAGGTAAGGGAGAGGGGGAAAAAAGTCCATTCCCATTTATCTTAGCCAGGTTCCCTTCAAAGGCAACAAATAAATTACAGTGTACATTTGATACAAATTGATTTCTTAACTCAAATAACAATGTTGTCCCCCCGGTCAGGGCCATGTGTCACTCAGTCGCCAGTCTGAGTGAAAGCCTCAATCTGTCTCTGTGATAGAAATAGGGCTGACACATCTCCACCAAGGAATGCTAATCACGCGGGCCTGGCCTGGCCCTTTGTGGGCAGGCCATGATAAGGAAAATCAGTTTCCCCTCCTGTCAGACAGTGGGGCCTGCGCCCTGATCGCTGTCTGGGAGGAAACAAGCCATGGGCCTGGAAGTTACTGTCCTAGTTGTTTTGTTGTCTCGGTGTAGCTACATGACGAAGGAGAGAGAGAAAGAGAGGGAGAGAGACGGAGGTGGAGGGTGGGATGGTGGAAGAGCTGCGGTGGGCAAAAAAGAGTGAGAGAAATGGAGGGAAGACGGGAAGAGACAGAAGGTGACAGGTAGGTGGTGGAGGAGCGGGGTGAAAGACAGAGAATGAGAAGGAGAGGGAATAAAGGAAAGAGGTTCTGAGAAACTGAGGGAAGGAGAGACAGAGGGGAGAGAGGGACAGATCAGGACGGATGCTGTGGTTTTAAAGCCGCCGCGGCAGCTGTAGCATCTGAGATGGAGCTGGAGTGAACCCCACTGAATATCTTGAGCCGATCTTATCAACGGCTGGGAGAAATGAGATATTGGCAGGAGCTGTTGAGTGCTCTCACAGCTGAGCAGGTTAATAGGGTTGGAAGGCAGGCCACAGGCTAATTGGATTTGCCGTGGCTTGATAAACAGTGGCAAGCCTTTTTTGCCAGCCAAACATACAGGTCGACTCCACCACCACACTCCACCCACCCCCCAAAGCCCACTTCTCTTCCAAACCCCCTCCATAACTACAACAACCTTAGAGAGACGGGGAGAGCAGCATGAAGGCTATTTTCTTCTCCTTATTCCCAACAGGCCTGGCTAGGAGGATCTGTTTGTGTATCTGTGTGTGTGTGTGAGTCAGTATGTGTGAAAGAGAGAACGAGAGAGAGAGAGTTGGCCATCTACTGATTTTAATCAAATACCATTTAACCTGTCTGACCTCCAAGAGTCATCACACATGGCCAGATCAAGCGGGGTTGTTCTTCTCTCTTGCTCGGCATTAGAGCAGCGGGTGTAAAGAGGGCCTCTGTGTAGACTGTCATTTCAACACAACGTTTCTTTTTTTTTTTTTTTTTAAGAAATGCTGTCTCCACATCATCACCTTTTTTAATCTCACATCAAAACAAGTATTATTTATTTGATAAGACCCAGTTAGACCAGCATGTTCAAGGAAAGCTTGTGGCTTCAAAAAAAGAAAAGATTAAAAGTCATCTTTTAAACTGAAGAAATATACCGACAATGCTCATGCACAGATGATGGTTGTAGCTATTGCAAGTTATATTTGCAAAGGTGAGACATTGCATTTCAGGTATTCCAATAAGAAATATTTGTGTCCAGTTCTTGCGTCCAGTTTTTCAAATGTTATCAAATAGATTTTCCGTTCTGCGGTGACCCCGTTTGACTTGTCTATATCCTCCATCGTCCTATAAAAGAAAATTCAGTTTCTGCACTGGAAATGCTCATCTGGAGGTGTTGTTTTCATCTAAACAGCCATTGGCAAACACATATGTGATACCTTACAAATGATCCAGTCAGATTGTTTACGTGCACAAACCTTTACCCAGCTGGATGCTCACATCAAAGACTACACTTCCCACTCTCCCGGTGAGAGGCCGTGCAATCAGCAATACAAAATCCATACATCTTTGTTTGAGTGTATAAGGCAGAGGCTCCTCTGACTAACTTTTGTTCCCACACTGGTTTTGATCATATTCTAGTAGGTGGCCAGTGTTTGATTCTGTATGTCTATGTAGGTTTTTGCCTCTGTACACTTGCACTGAAATGGGTAGTGGGTCTTAAGTGGTAGAATTATTTGTACTTTGAGCGTGAGGGCGAGGAGGAAAGCGTATCCATCAAAATCTATTTACAAGGCGAGGGACTTTGAGGAGCAAGCGACACAGACAGATTCAATTTTTTTCTTCGCTTATTTATTTATTTTTTTGAAGGAACAGTACCCACTGTGAAACACCCTGGGGTGTCACACTGTCCTCATTTATATAAACAGCCCCAACCGGTGGATAACTCCTCTGCATACTTGGGTGTAGCCAGATTGGCTTAGTTAGTGAGCACCCCACACAAGACAACCCAAGGAAAAAGTGTTTGGAAATGGAGGGGGAGAAAGAGAGGACAGCACATTGGGCAGCCTCTGGATATCCATTCGCAAAAAGAAAAAACATCAAGGCCTCAGACAGCTTTGAAAGGAGAAACTAAAACAGTGATTGATGTGGAAAAGGATGTTGGACGTCAACTGTTGGACAGACTGCATTTGGTAAAAGTTCACAAATTTGCAGATAAGCCCCAATGTAAACCCAGAGTGAACTAGCTGAAAGAATGATAATGGCCTTCGGGGACAGGCGGGCTACTATCTGTTTGTAAAGTCCATTTTGGGATGGATAGGTTTGTAACATTAGACGAACAAGGCCAATTTTACAGTGTGTGTACATTCTGTAGGAAAAATTCTATCGGCACTTTCAGAGGGGGATAAGAGCACCGAAAACAATTCTTAGTTTGCTCCTAGGGATCCTGCTAAATGGACACAGTCTTTACATTATGAGAGGAAGAGATGAGGAGAAAGAGAGGGAGAGAAAGAAATGAGACAGGAGCATGACAGAGAGAAAAAACAAACAGAGAAAAAGGATGGAGACGAAAAAAGAGAGACAGACTCTTCCTTCATCTCTTTATCTCAACCATTGTGGATGATGGCGGGGTTGGGATGGGGACATTTGGCATGGGGCGTCTCACAGACTGAATTCATCAGCCCCTGTAACTTCAACTTGCCCATAAAGAATTTATAAATCCTCGGATAGTAATCGGCTGCATCCATTTCCTGAAGAAGAAAGAACAACTGATGTCTGTTAAACAGCCCAAAGGGACTGACCTCCACTCCCATCTGATGGGTACAGATGAGGGACACACACACATGCACGTGCAGATACTGTATGTTCAAAATCTGTGCATGAACACACACACACACACACACATACACATGCAGATACACACTCCAAAAAGATAAAAATGCTGCCATTTATAACCTTTTCACGCCCTGGATGGCTTGTATTTAAAATGGAAACTACTGTAAACATTGTTCTCTTTCTATATAACATGCGTGAAAAAAAATCTTGTCATAATCAGAAATAATGGGCTGCCTTTTGATGATTCATGTATAAAGTATACAAAGATGAACAACAGTGTTTAGGATCAGATGAGAAAGATGGAATATGTAGACAAACTGTCAGTGGCCTGGGATTATTTGTGCAGAAGAACCTGTTGTGTCCCATCAATGGACACCTTCACAGCAAAACAACAGGGAGGCTGAAGATTGTCACTGCTACAAAAATACTGTTAATGGAGAAGTTACAAAACATTTCATATGGAAGTCAAGAAGGAATATGACCACAGAAGTAAGAAATAACTACGATCATTTGTATTGGCAAGCCTATTAATTATAAAGTCAAGTGAAAGGGGGCTTCAGTGCCATAAAAGAAAAAAGATTATATTCCTAAAGTGAGATATTTCACATAGAAATACATTTTTTAATTATGTTCAACAAATATTATTGTCTCCATCAATATACTGTATATGAACGCACGCACATACAATATGTATAAAAACCCAAACTCACAAACATATGTATACCGTATATCTTTAACATCCAAATACATCTTATTGGTCTTTCTCTTTCTCCCTCTGTCTGCGGCAGTTGGTAGCAGATAATTAGCACCTTAAGTTGTTTTTGGGCCCACAAACTCATCCAGGTTTGGGATCTGGCTCTGCATGAAGTGGACAGAACACAAGCGCCTTATCTGGCATTGCCCGTGTTTTCACAGCTGACCATTCCCTTCTTTTTTCCTGACTATCGCCTTTCAGACTCTGCTCGGATTCCATTCCTCACACATCAGAATGGAGACATTCATCTTAAGGATGACATCTGTGGTGAATTTCTCAATAACCTAATAGTCATTCGGCACAGGAGGGGCTAGGGAGGGGGTTATGATGGTGGGGAATAGGGGATTATGACATATAAAATGCTAAAACCCTGCTACGTGGGTGTGGGGCGGTTGCGCATAAAGTTGAAATTTGGTAATTCAAGCTAATGTGGTTTGTGGTCCTCCAGAGGCTGGACCATAATCCATGGCATGATACATTCAAGCCCAGATATATAATACGTTTTACCAAGGCCATAGGTTCCATATAATATCATTAGCTTGCAGTTAACACAAGAATTCGCAGGAGAAGCAAGTGTTTGTTTACTTTCCACACAAGAAAAGACTGTTAAAGCCAAAAGTAACACCACATTTTACATTGTAGGAACACGTGTCATGCACTGAAAGGCTTGTGTTGCTCTTACTGCCATGGTTACAGAGTGGATTGGATTTCTTCTCTATTCTCACACCAGACATACATCAATTTCTTTAGTGGTTTTAAATCGCAGTGTCAAATTGTACAAACAAATTACAAATGCTCACTTTATAGGACTCTTAATACAAAAGTAAAAGGCCACACCCTGACACATTGTCAGACAGTTGTGTTTTATGAGAACTATCTCTTGCCCCAACACCTATATGTGATTTGTATCTGCCATGATCCATATGGTGTGGATGATGTGCTTTGAAGAGACCCATCAGTCAGTTAATCTAAAAAGAAAATAGTAGCTGCAGATATCTCCCTTTCTTAAAGACAAACCAAAGAGAGAGAGAAGGAGAGAGGGGGATTCAAAGCAAAGCAAAATCAGCTCCTCTCAGAGATGGAGAGGGTGGTTTAGAAGGGGGATTAAGGCACTCCCTCACTGTGGAGCCAGCTTTTATAAGGTACATCATATTACTTCAGCTTCACACTTCCATAGATATATCATCATCTGCCTCCCACCAAAGCCTGGCTGTTATGCCTGCGTATTCTGTCTCAAACAAGATTAATACTTACACACTTGGTGTGTGAGAAAACATAGTGACAGTAAGCTGACAGTACCTTCTGTATGTAAAGCTTACACTCAATTCAATATCTTGTTTAATGTGTGACCCTGTGGAGATCACACTTTAATGCGCCTCAACTCCGGATCAGCTCTAGTACCAAACCTTGTGTATTTGTTTAGGAGATATAGTTACAAGTAATGTAACTATGTTATTTGAAATAGCGTCATGTTTTCTTAAATAATAGAACATAATAATGTATATTTGGAATGGCTTTGTGACTACACTGATGCACTGCTATGTCTTCTGAAAAGTTATTGGATGTCCTTGAGACAGAGATCAAACCTACTGTGAACTGGAGAGTCTATAACTGCTTCACACCTGACTATTAATATATGTACAGCAGGCTGTACAAAGTGCAATAATGCAAAGGATATATCCTGAACTTCAGACACATTTCTGGTCTTGATTCAGTCCATTCATCAATTGAATTGTGAAAGGCCATTCTTCATTTTGCACCAACTAAAAAAACAGAAAACCAACAAAGGTAATGTGTAAAAAAAAAAATATATATATATATATAGATATATAGTCTTTCATGTGAAGTCAGTGTCCTAGAGTAAGATTAGGGCTGCTGTGAACATGTTTGACTAGTCAGTTCATTGCCTGGGGAGAGTCCCCAGGCAAAATCCATACTCTGAGTCCAGGGTTGCCTTTAGAAGCAAGCCACGGAAATGATTAGTGCTGCTCAGCTGAAAGGCACAAAGGGGCCCGTTGGCCAGCCCTGAAAGTTTCAAAGTGAAACCGGTACACCTTGTGTCTGTGTTAATTGATCACAGGCACATTATCTTGCCTGTTCAAGGCTTAATTTGCCCTCTGAATCAACACCTTTTGTCGACTACTGCAGTCATTTGTTGGAAGGGGAAAAAAGAATCGCTACAGCTTAATCATTCCAAGCAGGTGTGAGTCCCAGCCAATTTTCTGCTCCCTTTTGTCAGTTAGTCTTCTCGAACAGGTTGTGTTTTCAGAACGTGTTTCATTACACATAGAGGAATTTGTTGGCCTTTTTCAGTGTGAGAAACAGACATTATAGAAAACAAAACAGGAATGGAACCTTCTACTGTAAGAATGTGCATGTATTTTGCAATAAATGAAAAATATTTGTCCAGATGGGACAGGATATGGTCTAATAAGAATACCAGTTCCTATAAGTGTTGGAGGACAAAAAATATCAAGATCCAGAATCGGAATTACTGCATGTATGTATGTGCTTTTGTTTTTAAATAAATTATGGGTGTAAATAACATAAAAGCATATTTTTCATACAAGAATACAACAAAATACAATCAGTATTTCAACAAAAGGTATTTCTATTTAATCTAGGCTTTGACAATTCCTGCACCAGTGCCTCAGAAGATCAGGAATCCATGAATACATAAAGTCAGAAAAATAATATGAAAAAGAGTAGCCTAACTTAAGAAGAAATCTCTCATGTAGCTCACTGACAGCTATAATACATTTATACATTATTTTCAGTGATACATCCCAAACCTATCTGACGTTCAAGCCGTACAGTAAACAATGTTGAATGCTGGTACATGATGCATGTTTTTCAAAGCTTTGTCAAAAGAATAGGACTTATTTTCATTCAAATTGAAATAATATTGCCACCTTTGTGAAATTTCGACGCGGTGGATAAGCCTTTGCAGTAAGCATCCAGAAGAATACATTTCAGACAGCCAAAAAAAGTGAAGCTCACCAGGCAGGAGTTAGGATCAAATGACTGTTAAACCTGTGGCAAACCTATCTTTGTCTTTTTATTCTAATTAGAGATGACAACACTGTCTTTCTCTCTACTTTTGTATATTACTAAGGTGATTTCCAAATTATATGCCTTTATAAACCAAACCACAACTTGGATTAATGTTCACAGACAACATTTCTTTGAGAGAATGAGATACTATATTTATGTACTGTTGTGGAGTGGCAGGGAGATGGAGTTGGGTTGGACGGCAGATGTATGCAGTGCAGAACTATCGGAGTCCAGAGTTCCTCATTTGGTTATTTTGGCAGAAATATGTATGAAATCAAGTACCAAAACTATGAAATCGGGCAAAGAAAACAAATTAACTATAATTATTGTCAGTAAACATTTCACTCATACATTCAGTTTCAACATTTTTCCGATTTGGTAGGTTTGTTAATTAATAACATTTCCTCGTTATGTTAAAAGAACACATAATTTGGTCAGCATTACCTTTACCTAAAAACATATTTGCTTTTGCAAATTAGTTGTATGTAAATGTAGTTTCTAGGTGATGTACAGTAGATATCTTGTTTCTTTATCATTTTTGATGGTCTATTATTTGTTCATTGTATTATCTTCCTTAAAACATTTATTGGTGCGGCAGGATGTAGAAAAGCTTACAGAAACATTGACGTTATGGAAAGAAAGTTTCATTCATGTGAAACGTATCACTTTAAATGTACTTTTTACTTTACTTACTTATTACTTTAAAACTGGTGAAAAACCAGAGTCAGCACTGGTAGATACTCAGATACACTGCACTGACAAAATCAAACATTTTGGGGGGAATCCTGAGGGTGTAGTCACCTGAGGCAGGTAGCATTTCCTTTCAAAGCTCAAATTCAGTTCCCTCAACCTGATTCCTGCATGTCTTCATTACAATAAAGCAGGATTCTCTTACAAATAAATCTTATTTTATTAAACACATGTTTTCCTCCTAAGACCCGTTGGCCTTTGACAAGGTGTTAAATGCATTTGGCTCATAGTCCGATTCCATATGACATGGTTGACTTACTACAGTCGACAACTCACTATGCATTCGCTTTGAGATAAGAACGTTATCAACACTGTGGTGTCTGTGCAATGAGGGTGATTAGAAGACATATAGTACAAACACTTCCATTTTGACTTCAGAAACCTTACCTCCACCCATTTGTAGCTGCACAAATCTATCATAGGAGGGGATCAGCTGAGGGAAATGTGTATTTCATTTCAGTTGCTGTCCCCATTCTTAATGGGTAGCCATCCAGAGAGAATGAAATGATTGATTTTTGTCATCCTGAATGAGGATAAATGAATCCATGAGGAGGAGGTGGAAGAGGAGTAGCAGGAGAAAGAAGGAGGGAGGGGGGGCTTAGCTTTCCTTGCACGTCTGGCTAGACAGAAACTCAGCAAACCTGTACGGCAGTAACAGGGGAGAAAAAATAGTGTGTGTGTGTGAGACTTAGAATTACTGCTTGTGTGTGTGTGCGCGCACGCTTCACATGCTTGTGCGTGTTCACTTATACTTTGCTTCTAAGGTTACCTAATGAAATATTGATGGGAGATGTGGGAAGTGCGGGGGCTGGGCTGGCTAGGGGGTTGGTGGTGGTGTTGGAACTGTAACTGCTGCTTCCTGTAGCTTGGGACATCTCTGTCACTCTGGATCTCAGGGAGACAGCCCTGCCCTAATTTAATCTGACTTTGAATGAGTCTGTATCACAGGAGGTAAAAAATGTGAACTTACTGCACTGCAAAGAGGAACAGAGAGCGAGAGAGAGAGAGTGAGAGTGAGAGAGAAGGCGGTGTTAGAATATACAGCCAAAACATTTCAAACACATCATAATCAATTTTTAACATTGCCTGTCAAAGATGTCTAATATATGCTTTTTAAATGTGACAGAACAATGAGCTTACTGTATATACAACACAGTGCTGCTCAGGCTATTATAATGTTTGACTGATGTTATACTGCAAGCGTGACTCTGCTAATGGACCGAGATACATCTTGGGATTCTTTTCATGATTAGATGCAGCTTAGTAGTTTCTCAGGAAAAGATAGCGAACTGTGCACTGTGTGACAGTGACGAGCTGCTCTACAGAGTGGCTGCTACATAATTACCTGCCTCTGACACCATTTAGTGTGTCCATCTCACCACAAAACCTGAGGCAGAGGTCTTTTAATAACTATCATGAGTCACGTCGTTTGAATCAAGACTGACTTTTTAGGCTTGGCTTTGCTCTGTAATGTAAGCCTATGAAAGCGATAAACTTCCTTACTAATGATGTCTCAAAACAGCAGTGTCGGGAAAGGTATATGATGGCCGGAGTGAAGATCATCCAAAGCCTATTTATTTAAGGTGGCATGTGATTCTTTTAGTCTTTGAATTAATGTAAAATGTGCGTCAAAGACAAACAAGTGAGCTCAAGAGTAGACATTAAATTGGGCTGAGAATGCCATTTCATTACTCTTCCAAACTAACTTCATTTCACCAGCCAGTTTTCCAGTTTGCTGTGTTTTAAGCTGACATGTTTTATCCAGGTCCTTGATTCCACTGTGTCTAAATAGTTGGATAAATGAGAGTGCCTGTGCCAATAGTTTATGAGTTCCCGAGTAGAGCTGGGAATAATTGATGCAGCTACTGTGAGTTCAACCAAAGGATATTGAGATGTTTTAATATATTCAGAATGTAGAAAATGCAGTACACCATATTTCCACTGACCAGCCAAAAACCATTCTGAATGGCATCCATAATAATTACACAGCAAGTCACATGCAACTGCCAAACTAAATGAGACACATGCTTGCGAAATGTGAACATGGTGTTTTGATTTGTTTGGCACCGACAAATGCCAAAAAGTCATCTCAGTTCTCATCTTTGTGGTACAGATATCTAAATGTGCCAACCTGCGCAAAATTGGGACTGTGGGGAACGACAGTGATTTTTATCTCGTCCATCATTTTGTGTGTAGCAAGCATTTGGAATAATCAGCTAAAAACCTCCTGGTACAAAGATTATACATACTCCATTCTCAAGTACTTCTCTATCTCAGCAAGCCAATTGTAAAGCTTTTTAAGCTTGTCTTCAGAACAAACATATCTAACTCATCCATTTTCACTTGCACATTCTTAGACTTATTTTTCTTTTAGAAACCAATACACAAGAAAAATAGAATTAATAGTTTATATTTATCAGGCCTCTTATCAGAGTGGCAAGATGTATTCAACAACAGTAAACACTACGTTTTTTCCTTGCTATCTCTGCTAACATGATGACGGCTAGCCTGCACTAATCTTGTAAAGTCAACCTTTTAAAAGGGAAGAGGCGATGGATGGGGCTGGGAGAAAAAGGGCTGGACGGACAGCTATGTACAGGATTGTATCCGCGCTGGGAGCTGCCCCTGTCCATATCCAATGTAAGGTTATAGGAATATCATAATCCCTCCTCTGAGCTCCTTTGCGCGGAAGATGATGACTAAATTTCCAGTGTCTTATCACACACTCCCAGACTGGAACTAGTACAAGGGGTTCTGAGGAAGGAACCCAGCATGAAAAGTGCTGGGGATGAGATGATCAGATTAACGGTGGCTATTGGATTTGTTTGTGGTGGTTGCAATCGGAGCGAAGCAGGCGTTGTTCAAAATGCCCATGGAGATGCAAAGCCTCCACCGATCCTTTCACCCATATAAAAAAAAAAAAAAAAAAAACTCTTCTTGGGGGTTTTTCAGGAGTGTAATGTGGGGTGCTCCTGCAGGGGTAGGTGGGGGTTGAGTTGGGGGAAAACAAATTTAACACTTCAGGGGCTTTAAGAGGGAGGGGGGGGGGAGTTGTGTATTTTATCAGGTGGGTGGATGCTGGACTGCTTCACGCGGTGAGACAAGTGGGATTGACTGGCGGTATTCAGCAGGACGCGGGCTGGTTGAGTGTCGACGGCTGCCTGTGAGGAGGAGGCTGTGACTGTAGGCTCTTCAGAAACCTCACCTGAGGCACAGCGAGGCATTGTAGATTCAGGAGCCTCTCCTACACCATGCATGTGAGGGGCTGGATTGGGGAGGAGACACCAGGCGGCTGTGCAGATGCCTCAGAGGAAGGCAGGAAAGAAAAGTAGGGAGGGTAAAGAATGGGGGGGGGGGGGCTGTAGGGAAGCAAGAGTTGTAAGGATGAGCTCCTCAAAACCCAGATAACAGAGCATAAGAAAATGTTTCATTGTTCAATTAGACAGGAAAGTGATCCAAGTAAAGGGATATTCCACATAGAAAATATGCCTTTAAGGTTTCAATGGCGGTATCAATCACTGTAATGACTGTGAGATAGATTCTTAATGATGATGAAGTAAATACTCTACTCTGTATTGAGGAATGGAAGCTATTTCAGAGGGAATTATTGCTGGACTCCTGGGAAACGATTCCTTTAGAGGACCTACTGATGGAAGATGCAAGAACTCCTGCAGTACACACTTTATTATTAAGAGAATAAATGCTTTATTATCATCTTATATATTTGGTAATATTTAAGATTACATATTTTGTTTGTATCATTTAATAAGAAATGTATGCCACTATAGGATAAAATAAAGCTGCTAAGCACTCAGTGTCAAATCACACGTCTGCTAAATCCAAATGCATGACTCCCTTAAGAATTCCAGTCTCGCAGGCTATTTTCCCACATGTTTAATTTTGTTAAGTGATGCAAACGGATGTCAATACTGGTCTGTACCACTTACCTTGAATACCTCATTTGGACAGCAGACAAAGACGTGGCTTTGCTTATATGACATAATACGCCCGTGCACTTTGTACCTCTAAGCCAGGTCATTTCAATAGAGAGAAAGCCACTGAGTCAGCTTGGCGAGACAATGTCGATAAGGTAATGGCACAGATCAATATCAAAGATTTGGGCCAGATCTTAATTAAAGAAACAACTGCTGATACAAATGATGTTTTCAATGTATTGATATCGCAAAGGGGCAAAGGGTGGGTTGGCTGTAGCGGAGCAGCTGATCAATGTACTGAACATTAGCATTCCTTTTCATCATGTACCAAGATCACTTAATTCTCCCTCTCCTCCTCTTGTTCTATCACTCTGTCATTTTCTGCCCCCCCCCTCTCTCTCTCCAAACGCCTTTTCAGAACTGTCTGAGGCAACCTGCATCCCCTCCCCCACCTTACAAGGTGAACTTGAAGGTCTGCAAGGTTGTGCTTTTATGTGTCTAAACTTCCTGTGGTCATTGTGTGTTAAACCAGAGAAAAATCAAAGACACCGTTAAGACCAACAACAGGATTCTGGCATCAAGTGTATGAAAATCAATTGTCTTTCAAACAGAGAAATATACTCTTTCAATTACACAATGATAATCTTAGGGGAAAGCCATTCCTCTCTCTTCAATGTACAGGTTAATGATGTCAAATCTTTGAAAAGGGATTTCTGGATTACTCATATGGAATTGTATCTTTTCTTTGTATTGTTCCCTTGTGTATTGTTCTTTGGAAGAACAGGTTGAAAGGAGGAGCTTGTCATGACTTAGAAAAATGAATAAAAACCAGCCCCCACATTGTAAATTCCTTATGCAGAAACCAAGACAAGAGAGTCTCTGTTGTCTCCAGGCAACAGTGAAATAAAAAAAAACTTCAGATGCTGTAGCATCTTGTGAATGGTAAAACAATAATTATTAAAAGGGAAGCTGAATTGATGGATCCCATTAAAGCTAACACAAAGTCTCCAGAGGCCTTGCAGCACAAACAGTCCAAAGTCAATAGTGTGATTCCCCAGGTATCCCTGACCAGGACCCAGTTTAAAGAGACATCAATCTGGGATGTCAGTTCCCACCTAATGAAGCTACAGCCGATCAATATTCAGGATACTACTACAACCATAAATGAAGTACTAATGCTTGTAGATATCTCACTATAAGGGCTTCCCACTGAGAAGTTTCATCTTAACTGGGTAGGTCAGTTAAAGAACGGTTGTGCCAAAATATGACAGTCTAGTTAAATTCTCATCAGTTGCTAAAAAAGTGGGTAAAGAAGCATCTATGTTATGTTTAAAAAAGAAATTCAGACAACTTATTTTGCCATTGATTCACAACAGAGTGAAAGATAATCTGTCCAGATATGGGTCATGTGCTTGTGAATCAGTCTACCATTTATCTGAATAACAATGAGTTTTAAGCTTGTCTTCCAGGTGTCCATAAAGTATCAAATTTGAAAACAAAATTCTTGATAAAAATGTATTTTCTTTATTCTGTCTGTGCTTATACAACTAACTAACTCCTAATACTGGAAAAAACGTAAAAATCAAGATGGTTTCGTTGGGATTACTGTCGCATTATTCTCAACATTAGAAGAGTTTTCACTGCAAATCAACATTTTAGCCCACGTGTGCCACCACTTTTGGTGAAAAACTGAATAAATGTGATGAACAAATGAATAATGTATAATTGGCAGCCTATTTCTGTCCAAAAGCTCAAATTTCTTTTCATTCAGCTGTCTTATTTGAACCTTTTTCTCTCATTCTTTTATTTTATGCATCACATGTTAATGCTACTGAAAGTTTTATCATTCCCTTCCATTATCCTAATGCATGTGATATGTGAAGGCTCCTTAAATCATGTATTAGGGCATTGTGCTATGTAAAACAGACAGTGAATTAGACTATTTTGGGGGATAACAAGGGCATTTGTCTTTGAACTCAGCTAATGCCTTCAAAAAGAGACACAAGAGACACAGTAGAGAAAGTGTTTATACTATAGTGTGCATATATATATATATATATATATATATATATATATATATATATATATATATATATATATATGTGTGTGTGTGTGTGTGTATACACACACATAATGCATAATGCTGTCTGCTACCAGAGAAAAAGATATGGTAGATACATAAGAACACTCATTCACATTTTCCCCACAAACTGAATATTCTGCATGGAATAACAAAATAATGAGATTAAAGCGTCCACAACCTTTTTGAAATCAAATGCGTTGCACACTGAAGCGGTGAAGGCAGTGTAGTGGATGTAGTTGCTCAATCATTACCAGTTAATAAGGGGGCTAGGTGTGGTAGAGGATTGACTGACACCCTAATACTGAAATAATTTCCACTTTTTCACCACCTCCCTCTCACAGGCAGGGAATTAGTATTATCACATCAAAGGCTTCCGTTAAAATGGGTATAAAAATCATTTAAACAGACAGTGGCGGTGATTATTCAAACTAGGTTATTTGCCAGGGTGTGTATGTAATATGGTATCGTCGTCAAGACAACTTCATTTCCCACTAAATTGCTGTCTGTCACCAGAATAAGTAAATTTGCCACTGTTTTATCAGCATCATTGTGTCAAGTTAGGGGAATACATCAAACAGTCAATCTGATCAACAGGAAATGAACACACAGTGAATAATGCAATGACTGAAAGGAGAGCGGATTGGTTCCATTGAAGTGCCGAATGTAAATTTCCCCCATGCCTTTTTTTCTTCTTAAAAGCATAAAAAAGCTCTCATCTTTCACTGAAATGTTGGCTTATCATTGTGACTCTGTGACTGTATTTATTACTTGTTACCTCCATGGGCTGACAGATAAATTGAAAGTTTATAATGATTCTGAAACTAAATGTGCACAAACGTATAGGTTAACACTGGTATGAAAATATGGAATGGCCGACTTTTCGCGAGCATATTGATATAGTGACCTCAAGTACTTTTTTTCTGATGCCAAAACAAGCTTTTGACTCACACGGAGGTATAGTAATATCAGATTGCGTCAGTTTAAACATATTACCAAATAATTTCTCAACATAAAATCCACTGCAAAGAAAAAAATCATTCTTTTAAACCACAAAGAACCATTTCAATCTACAAATTTACCATCCACTAAAGTCACTTTTATTAACGTTGTTAAAATCAAAAAAGTCTGCATTTAATTTTCTACTTTTGTAGGTTTCATGGGGCTGCCATTGAAACTCACGTATGTTTTCAGTGGCAATGGAGCCCGTATTTTATCATACTTGGATGAGGTCTTGCCAATGTTGCAGAAATACAGAATTAGAAAGTGTTGAAAAGATTCACGAGCATGTGCACATGGTACGCTGCAACATTTTGTAATGAAGCTACTGGTCCGCATCAGTCTTCACAGCTAATTATAGATTTGTGATTCCATTTTATCGCTACTGTTCTTAGTTGAATATTTACCTCCAACATATGAATAGGATCTCAGTGGGATCATTTAACCACACGATTCCAACACCTTGAAATTACCTTTCCTTAAACTCAAGAGAGAATTGTGATACTCCTCAAAAGATTGGATGAGAGAGAGAGAAAGAGGCAGAAAAAGAGAGGAAAAAAAAACATAATGGAGTTTGGAGCTCTTTTGTGGAGCTGATATTGTCTCTTAGTTTGATGTTTGCCTTCAGGATAAAAAGAGCTCCTCTGGAGTAACAATATACACCAAAATAAAGAATTGAGCTTGAAAGAAAAAGGGACAACAGCAATAACGGAACAATGGTGCACAATGGCAGGTATTTAACTGCCTGAGGAGAAGAGGGATGGGTTTACGGTCATGTCTCCCAGAATAACGCCTCACAACTAAGGTCACAAGAAATGTTTCCTGGCTTTTCAAAACCTGCCTGGATTCATTATATTTTGAGGGGATCAGGCCAGAGATTCATGAACAGCGGTTTAACCCCCCCAATTAGTCAAAGTCCCTCTGAGGCATTCTCTATCTCATGTTGATACATGAGGCTACGGTGACAAACTTGCCCCGGGGTAAGGTGATTCAACTCCAAAGTGAGTTCAAAGCACTCTTGTTAAACTTGGAACACAATACCACGCTGCCGAGGGTATAGGTACACCCTGAACAGGCAGCGATGGCCAGGCGCTTTATTAGAACACCTGAAAACTATAGAAGGACATGGATGAGGGCATCACGTCATCACTGTCCTCAATGTTGAACTGACACAGATGATTGTATGACAATGATTCGACATGAGAGGTAAATCCCTAGCAATAATAACACATCATCAGCTCTACAACAACAAAAAGGCTTAAAAATATCCTTTTTTGGCAAGTTAAACAACTTAAGGAAACATTTTTCGCTACAACTGACTCTGGCAACAACTGACTCTACAGAATTGGATGGAGAGAAATACATTGTTAGTCTGTGTTGCTAGTTTTTGGAAGGTTGTGCAACTATTAATAATGTACAGCATGTACAATGTACAATGTAATGCCTAAAGTACAAATCTAGCCAAAAGACATGTTTTCTTATTCCCACATATCTTGTAATTTGCTCCACACCGCTGTTAATACTTTATATTACCTGAGCTTCACGTTACACCAGGGCTGTGTACACACATGGCCAATATAGAGCTTGACTGTAATATGCCCAGAGTCACAGATCTTGTTTCTGTCTTGGTCTCAGGCCCCACAAGTAGCCCAAAGAATTTGTTTCAGTGAGGCATGCTAGTACTGATTCAAGATGGTAGTATGGTTGTCCATATAGTGAACGACTCGGAAACAATGAAACAAAACACATTTATCACTTGAAGTCCCCTTGAAATCAGTTGTTTTGGTGAAATTGTGATTGTTGAACCCGTATGTAGACAACTTTAGTTTGGGTAGTTAATTCATTCATAATTATTACACACATTTTTTTTACAACTTGAGACAATTTATGCTTCCAATAAATGCTATAGCATGATGTTCCCAAAATACAGTGAAAAGTGACTGTATATAGGTTGGGGCAGATGCAGGGGCTTACAGAATGACTTCCATATTGTGGGTCAGTGTTTTATCTCCTACCAATTATGGCTACCTTTAATGAGCAGCCTTGCTATAACTTTAAACATGACCACAAGAGTTCCTTAACCCTAACTAAATATCCTTTAATACATAATTTAGCCATATTTTAATCATATTAGATAATGCATATGGGTCCTTTTGGAAGGCACTGGCCTCACCTATTTTGTTTTTTGGGTATGAAGACCTCGGTGTATAGTGATGTAAGCTAATACATGGCCATTTTGCTTTCATCTCTCCATAACAGAAAGATTAAACAATTCCTCACTTCCAGAGGAACTGGCCCAAGTCCAATTCCATTTTTTATTCCTCATGATTTTCTAATAGAGTTGTCAGGAGAGTGGAGATTTTTGCCATTCAAAACTGCTTTTTGTTTATCTATATCTCAAAAGCTTTCTACTCATCAGTGAGTAATTTCAGACTGTTCGAAGATGATAGGTGAGTGAATAAGAAACATTGCCTGAAGCAAATAAAGAAAGTGGTGGAAAGAGAAAATAAATATATATATATATATAAGAGGACACAGTGAAGAATGCAAGGAAGATAAATAAGACAGATACTTTGTTTCATTGTCAGTGGCACTCCGGGGTTATTTGAAGCACTTATTTATGCACTGTAAGCAGAACAATACCGGCGAGCAGGAATGATTAAATACAGACTCTTCAAGCAATAGACATCTCATTGTGGTGGGCCCTGGCTTGCCACTGGGCCAGCTTGATAAAAGCACTATGAGCTGATAGCTGATACAATTTGCCAGCCGATTTGAATGGGAGAGCCTGGGAGGAAGGGGCTGCGGCTCAGTTGGTCTGTCGCTGACAGCCTGTATAAGCTATAATAAAATCATTAGAATGTAAATGCTTTATTGCAAAATAAGAGCCTCAAGCTAGGGTGACATTATCTGCCGCCACCCGAATGAAAGCGCCGATTAGCATTCCCTGATTCAATGATAGAAGCAACTTATCTTTATTAAAATTTTTCAAATCGAGTCTTCATTTTTTGTGATTGAGTTTTAAGCAAATGTAATATCCAGTTCAGTTTGTGTATGAAATGGGTGGAGGGGGGCAGCAGGATGCCCCAGAAATAATTAGTGTACACATTTCTTCCCTACATGTGTTTCATAACCAACAAATTGGATTTCATATTTGACGTGTCACTATCTAATACATTTGCATGAAAATATGGGGCTGAGTTTACAGAATAATTACTGAAAGTGTACACCTCTTTAACATGTGTCTCATAAAAATGAAATTTGATTTGTTTGAATGTGACTATCACGGTGTTGCCAAATAATTGTTGTGGAATATGAGGGTTAGACTCTGACTTGATTTAGATGTTCATATTCGTGACACGCACACATTTTCAGCTGAGTCTTTAAGCGGGCCATTGCTTAGTAGGCAGACAGTCAATTCTTATGCAAATAGCCTGTGACTGAGTACGGGATATAATATGCTGTAGATCAAATGTCACACTGGGAGTAAGAGTGTGTGTGATATAAAAATGGCTGACTTTCATATTGTTCTGTAATATAGGCTTCCTAATTTGATATTCCTATTTAATCTTTTAGATGTAATTCTCCAGAATGTACAGCTGCTAGGAAAGCTGCTGACACACAAGACACACGAGGCTTGTTTGTGACACCTTTGCAACGTGTCAGGACTCTATACAACTGACGTATGTATCTGGCGTCATTTTGATCTTTTACTCCTAACCCCGGCTTATCGAGTTGCCTATTTGCAAATCTCATGTGGTAACAAAGTCTGCAAATCAGTTGTGAATCGTCGACAAACAAGTTAAATTTTGCGTATATTAAGGAGAAAATAATGACTGAGTTTTGATGAACAGAATAGTACAGAGTGAAGACAAAGAATTTTTTTCTATCCAGTGAAACAATTGCCATTTGACATAAATGTTTTCATAATTAACTGAAAGTTAGGTTGAATGAATTAACTGTAACCAACTGCCTGTTTAAAAAAATCAGACTCACTGTAAAATGTTAAATTTTAAACTGTAGGTCCTCGGAGATGGATACTTAAGTTGTCCCACTATTTATCCTTGTGAACTTGAGGACATGTCTCAAGGGTAGCTTGAAGCTCTGCCCTGTTCACTTGAAGCCCTTTAACCATCAGTATTGTGCTGAAGAACACCAATACAGCCCGACACTAACAGAGCCAACAAGATACCTTCCACACTGACAAGACAATGTGTTGCTTTCAATTGCAGTCAATGTCAAGGTTTTCACACAGAACATCCTAGATGCGTGCTTGGGAGCGGTATTGTTAAGAGCTCAGGGTAGTCCTACACAATGCAGTTGTTATGGTGCACCCAGAGGATTTGAAGTGGAGTTCATGTGCCCCCTCTTATAGGAATCACCAGGTCATACATCTTGTGGAGTAAATTCAAAATCCCAGACCTCTGCCCCATTCATTGAAGACAAAAGGGGGGACACAAATTGGTCCGAAAACACAGTGTAAAAAGAAAAGCCTACATTAAGCTCAAGGGGACTCAAGGGACCCAGACCAATCGTTGCATGCGAAGAAGAATGGTGGTGGAGCTGGGGACCGGGCACCAGTAGATAAATCACTGCCATCATGCAGATTTACTGTGTTGGAGTGAAAAGATAAATGTGTAAAAGGGGTGTGTGTCAGAACCCATGGTGCAGGGCCACACGGTAATGCTGGGTCAGTAATTGAACTTTGCTATAATTATCCTGAGGAGATAATATTAACTTATAGTCTTTGCGTGAGAAAGAAGCTGGTCCATAATTCATTTGCTGGATAGGGAGATGGTGCTGGATGGCACTCTCTCTCTCACTGTCCCTCTCTCTCTTTCCCTTCGCCTGCATTGTGTTACTGAAATATGACGGCTCCATTTTTATCCTGTCACAATGACAACTGATGGGCTTATTTTCCTGTGGCCCCGGGGGATGATGAAATAGTAAGCAAACATTCTTTCTCAGGGGAAGAAGGGTGCTCCATCATAGTGGCTGGGGCCGCCACCGCCGCTTGTGTTGTGTGGCAATAACAGGAGGTTATGGGATACAATACACTTGGCCTCATCCTCTCAATACAGAGGGCCTGTGCAGTACACTGTCGCCTCTTCGCAGTTTCTTTAGTGTCGCTTTTTGCAGTTCACAACACTAACTTCACTTCATAAAGCGTTCTATGTACGGTGAGTTAAATGTTTTTTCTTCAAATCTATCAGTCTGGATTATGTTTGATTGATGTCATTATTTAGCGTTTGTCATTTTCATAGTCGCTGACCTTCTGCGTTTAAAAGAACTATGAGAATCACTACATTTGTTACAGCATATCTACATTAGTCTTTTATCGCTTTGCTATTTCAAAAACTCCTTGTAAATTAGCCAGGTGTCAATTTGCCATGTAAAAATTGATATCATGGCCAAGACTAACTGATTTATAGACAGGCATCTTGTAAAAACCTGATACCCAAGCGACCATTATTTACACCAAGAAGCAGTCCTTCAGCCGCCGCAGTAAGCGAAGGTTCCATGGCAAGGTTGTGACATTTACAATAGGTCAAAATAACACTGCCACTCGGCTCTCGCTGTCTGACAATATCCCATTCATCTCATATGAATAACGGGTGATATTGATGGACATTAGCTGAGAGAATGAGGCTGCAGGCACCTGAGGGGGCTGAACACTGTCAGCTCTTATTTTCCCGGCCAGTTTGTTAAGCAACTGTGCGAAGCAGTGGCAGCAATAACTGCGATAAGAGAATTCCTCCAGCTGCGCTGCTGCTACTCCAGAGTAAACATCATCAGACCCCAGTTTATCACTGTGCTAACTGGATTTAGACAAAGAGTTACAACAACAGCTTGAGCAGATATCCGATGACAACAATAAAACATTATAACAGCTCTCATTGTGTGCACAGTCATTTCCATTATTGATATTCAAAGGCGTTATTTTGAATTATAAATACACAGCTCTAATCCTCATTACTTCATCTTTCTGTTGGTGGAATATAGCTGCCTGCTGGAACACCCACCTTGGTATCTTGTCAAGTCACAGCCAGCGGGGGCTTTTGTCTCCTTGCTATAAAGAGAAATGACAGTGTAATGTGATTTACAGGCGATCGCTTCAGCTCAATTAAATTAAGTCCCCAATAATCCATGATGAATGCACACCTACGCCAGTCATTAGGATTCAAAACAAAATATGGGCTTAACGTATCAAGGCACCATGGAGGGAACGCACCCTTTAATAGATGTGCTGATTCATTTAGTCATTTATGTCACAGTGTGTAATGCGTTCAATGTCTGTTGGCTGCTAATGACAAGTGAGCCTCTCAAGATGCCCGTTTCCCAAATCCAGGAAAAACTGACTGGGAGGCAAATCACCAACGCAAAGAACACACAGCATGTCAAAAGCAACATTAATTCAAGGGATTTAGGATTAAATCGAATTTAATTTTGTAGAACATTTGAGCATTTAAAAAATATGTGCTGTACCATTCTGAAAATAACAAATTGAAACAATCTTAAAAAATAAAATGCTGTTGATAGATGTAACAAGCAAAGCATTTTGGCATCTCTCTCTTTTCATCTGGATGTATTGCGGACAAGCTGATTTCAAACATGGCACAAGAGGAAATCAGGACAGTAAGGGAATGCTCGGCCACTACGTTTTGATTGACAGTGTCATATTTGTAAGAGGGTTATGAACCACAAAACAAGGGTTAAAGGGAAATTGACCCAGCAGTTGACGGGTGACTGATACATTGAGCTGGAGGTCTTTAATCTTGCTGCTGAGCTTACATGAAGCTTATATAACAAATTACAATGCCTACAGGGTAATACATCACCTGATGGATCTCCTTCTGCTTTTCTGTCTTCTCCCCTTCTCCTTTTCTGCCCATGAGAGACCTGGTAGATTCACTGGAATATAGGTTACAGGTACTGTGCACTCTGAATATGATCAAGATGGATGATCTGTCAAGTGGGACTAATATGTGGGACTAGTATTTAGAGATCTAATATTACTTTAAAGTTAAACACACAGTTATCCGAGATATAGAGTATAGCTTGGATTAAAAATGCCCTACTGTGGGATATTGACAAGTTTTTGACTGACTTTTGAAGCAATGTTTCTTTTTTTGAACATCAGCATACACTCATTACAGCAAATAGCTACACCTCAAATGACATGATAAATAAATAATTAGAGTCTCCAGCTCCTCTTCGCACTGATCTTTCAGTAATTTCTCTGATCTCTTGTCTCTTTTAAGCACTGGATATCAAACTAAAATGACATATTTTCTGTAGCTGATCTGGTATTGTGTGTCACTTTTATCTCCTTTGCACTGAAACTCTTCTCTTTTCTTTCTTCTTCTTTTTAACATTTAGTTTTGTTTGTATAAAATGCAATACAAATAATCTATCATTATGTTCAATATAACACTTTTTATATTACACTGCTGTTAAGGCTTCTGCTAAAACCTGAAACTGTTATGAACCTGATTCTTTAAATATTTTGGCTATATTGCTGTGTGTGCTCACTTTGGCTTCTCAACCAAAATACCATACACCACATTTTCCATCACACCAGGTCCCAACGCCGTCATTTCCCTTCTGAATCCCTGGCATCAGACACTGAGATATATACTCTTGATAACAGAGACCTTGTCTGCTTTAAACCATGTCCTGGCTGCACCTGGCGAATGATAAAATGTATGACTTCTCCGATAAGCCCACAAGTAGAACAACACTGTCCAGGTGCAGATTATTGGCGAGGTATAAGCCCCGTCTTGGTATGCAGAAGGAGGCAGATCCTTCTGATAGCTCTGCAAAAGGGATTCAACTTCAGCACCCCAGCTTTAGATGTATTCCGCTGTTCTGATCTCCTCAGACTATTGTAAGGTCAGAGGTCATTGTAAGCACTCTTGCGCTTTGGCGCTAGATATACTGTCAGGATGTCAAGTTTTGATCACTGTTAATGCGGTTTTCTCGAATATCACAAATGTCTGCGCACTCTAAAACTCTGTAATTACAAAAAAAACCTTTACACCCAGCTAGCAGAGTACAAGCTTCACTGTTATTGCACCATTTAAAAGGCTGGATCACACAGTGTACAAGTCAGAAGTTTAGCTCTACTCACATCTGAACAAAGGTTATAAAGTTACTTGTGGAGGTGGAGACCTCAACTGCTACGATCCATACTCCCAAAGCATCTTTAAACAGAAGTACTGATCTTGGATCATAACCTCTCATACAGTAATTGGTGGTCCTGATTCAGGGGTATGCAGTCAGCACTCCTACTAGCGAATAAAGCTGTCTGAAGCTGTTCTGGCACGCTGACTAATCAGGCGTTACCCACAGCCAATCCAAGTGCATCTTAAAGTGGATGACAGAGGCATCTTAAGTTTCCGTTACCTGGGGATGAAAGCAATCAATTTAAAACAGTGGTTTTAGCAAGCGAATCTGCGGGTGTATGTCAGCTTTAAAAATCTGGCATTTATAGCATTTTTGAGTCCATCTCTGAGTTAGCAAAAAAACTTGAGCCATTAATGCTCTAATGCTTTCATTAATGGTCTATCAAAGGCTCATGCGGCACCGCATTTACAGCTGTCATGTATTCTGTTGCACATATATGTGAAATGAAAATTCCCGTTTGATGCATATAGGTCTGTCAGTGGTTATTTTTTTCCCTTGAGCTCATGTTACTGGCCTAATATAAAGATGTCAGATGTAAAAGATAAGGTCTTACTTTATTCAGGACACAGAAAACATAAGAAACAATTAAAGTGATACAGAGTTGAATATAGGTAAATCATACTTAACAACACTGATTTCACAAATAAAGCCTTCCTAAGCACTTACAGATCTTTGGTGTTTATCACATTGCTGTCTGCAGCTCTTCCTGCCATTAAGGTCATTTGAGGATATCAAAATGTCAACCTAAGGAAACAATTATTCTTAGTAGGGATGGGTATCAATACCCAGTTCTAAACTGGAACTGGTTATAATTTCATAAGAAAAACACAAATGTTGATTCACTTATCAGAAAAAGATGGACTGCCTCTGCTTCTAACTTGGTGGTTATGTGTCAACTCACATGTGTTTATAATATAGCCAGCCAGAGCTTGTGCTCCAGAGTGTGGCTAAGCTTTGTAAAAGACAGTAGTGAAAAGTGATTAATTATCAGCCTTTATCAAACCCTGCTGGCCTCAGTTGTATCCATAAATTCCAGAGACAGCTCGTGTTAGCAAAATGTAAAATGTGTGTTTGTTTTTTTCTCACATTTTTGTGCAATTTTCAACCCACTGACTGTTTGTGGCAGCAAATATTACATTTATTATCACAATTACTGCTGCTTTCTCAAATAATAAAAAAGCAGGACTTTGAATTAGAACTGGGTAGCACATTCACAATTGTTAAACCGCTGTACATGATACTCAACCCTAACTTTGATAAGAATGTTCTTTTCAAAAGTGCATTTTGTTCCAATTTATATATTGGTGTCATAAAAACGGTACCCGGTGATTGTACAGAGAAAAATGTCTGCATAAAATGTTACTTTTCCTTTTTAATATGGCTCTATGTTGTTCAGCGATATTATTTTGGTCTGCATACAAAGCCCCGCATCTCTTGAAACCAAATCCCCCTCCCACCCAAGCACATGGATGCCCAGGACCATCTCTCTTACCCCCATCTCTCAACAGCTTTTGAGAGGTCTAAGTATAAAATAGCGAGGTGCACTAACAGTATCTGTCCATTGCAGGATACATATAGAGGGTACGTGGAGAGGCTCAGGTAAGAACTTGCATCAATCTGTCACTCACTTCCCCCAAGGTGATAAGAGAAATTCCAACAGAGAGATAACGCTGGACATTCAACTTAATTCCGAAGGAGGAACTTTTCATCAGTGGGTCACATATTAGCTTTCAGAAAAACGGAGTGCTCTGAGTTTCTTTTTTTCCCTCCCCCTTCTTCTTGCACTGCACAGTCCTAGTATGAGGATGACATTGTGAACCCGAGTGCTTAAAAGGAGACATGTAGTTTTCAAAACTGGTCTTCTTATATTTTTTCATCATTTTCTATCACCATGTCTCCTCGCTTGAATTAAACTTGTTAGATAACACAGTGACCAGACCTTTGGTAGTATCTCCTATGTGTTGGGCCAGAACATTACAAACAGTGTGAGAAGTTTTGAGGTCAACCAAATTCTCCTTCAGACTCTGCTTGGTTTTCTGTAGAGATTTTCTGCATCTGTTTGGCGATCTGAAATAACACGTTACAGAACAGAAGTTGTTTTGATTGTCATTTCTGTCGCTGAGAAATTGTTTTAGTCAGCTGAAGTAAATCCATGTCATTTTGCAAGCTGTGGGAGTTAAGGCGTGGTGTTTTTGTAAAAACCAAACTCAGATTCCTGTAGAAGCAATTTAAATGTAGCATGCAGAGAAAGGGAGAATACTGGATCACTAATTTGGGAATACATGGCTTTGGTTAAAGTTCAAAATGTCAACTAAATTGATTTCATGAGGCACAGCTGGCAGCAAATTAAGTACTAATCATCCACAAATCCTTCTCAGTCATACATATTATCCCAGAAACATGGAAGTCCTCACTCACAGCTGAATGGTTGCTATTAGTGTTTTGTTTTTGCTTTATTTGTACTTTTTTCCATAAGTTTATCATTTTAGATGAAACTGACAAAGGAACACATGGCATCCCATATATGTTACATGTGTTGTTTTTTTTTACAGGATTGATGGAGCAAGCGTTGTAAACAGTAATAAAACTCAAAATACACACATTAAAGTATGCTATTCTGTAAAATGTATGCACTCCAGTGTACATGTGCTATCCTCTGTACATTTTTAGATAAACACTGTTCTGCACACATACAGTGACTGAACATTTCAAATCTCAAATGCAAACTAAAATAAGCAGGCCTGAGTATCCTTTGGATTCATTTTGCTACGACTCTGCAAAGGAAAACAAGGCAGTGAGGAAAAAAACTGACATTGTCATGTGGAAGACAAGCCGTTCCATACAGAGACAATTGATTAGCTTCGTAGCGCAGCAATAGCCCTTACTCAGCTGGGGTGGTGTGCAAGTGCTAGTCTAGCTGTTTTTTTTTTTTTTGAAGGATCATATGGATCAATACGACATGGCACATTTAGGAGACCCCTACACCATACCCTGGGACTAGAGAGGCTAGAATGGAGCCCCTTGCTGCACCAACACCACCACCTCCACCCCTTTCTTTTGCTGATTGGAGGCGGGGGTTGGGGTGGTGACAATAATAGCTAGCCCAATACTCCATACCCTTGTTCAAGTGCATGAGCAAGTGAAAGGATTTTTTGATTGTGAATCTTTTATTTGGTATTTCTATGTGGCACTTGTCTCTCAGGTTTTCACAGAGGCTGTTTATTGCAATAGTAAGTCACATACAAAATGTGACTGTTGACCTGGAATTTAATGGCTGTTTTTTGTTAGTTTTCTTGCAGGGCTTCTAATAATCAAGATGTCCCCCTGCAAACAAAGACTTATGGGCAGGTGGGGAGGCGAGATAAACACAATTAAAAGTGACAGTAGAAATATACTGTTGTTGTTTGAGATCTATCACTCAATATTATTTTGGGAAATAAGGGCAAGAGTGGCAGGAGTGGAGCAAACTGCCTGTGATACACCATTTCAGGCTCAACTTTTTTGGCTCATAGTGACTAAAAAAATTAAAGAATATACATTTTAAACAAGAATAAGTAAATAGCGATGACATGACAGTGCTGAATCTGTCGAAAATATTTTGCTGTAAAGGGAAAAAAGACGTGTATACGCCAAAATATTGATTTATTCTTGTTCTTGAATTTTACAGTTTTAACTCAATAACACAGGATAACATAACACCTTTAATAGCCACTATGGTGCACATGCTGGGTCATTTAAATAGAATGAATGACTCATTTGGCGCACAAAACACAAAGGGGGACCACAATTAAAAACCCATAGTAGCTGTAAAAGCTGCTGGGGGCCGAAATTAGAGGTGGCACAAGGGTAATACATTTTCATTGGGGTCACCACTGCTACAGAGGCCTCACTAATATATTTCTTTATCTTTTCAACTGTGTTAAAAACAGCTGTTTGGGGCTGTAGTAGATAATTCAAGTAAAGGTTTTTTGTCTATGTGGGCTAGCAGGGAGACAATAGAGACCCATCGATTGGAAGGGGCTTTGACATCCTGGCTTGTTGTCAGCTGAATAAAAAGACCATTACCCCTTCAGCTCTGGTTTGATATACACCACCAAAGAAGAAAAAATTGGGACTTTTACTTCCTGTCCCATCAACCCATATCTTCTTTTTTCCCCTTTCTTTCTTTTTTGTTTCTTTTTCTTCAGTTTATCCTATAATCGGCGCAATCTTTTCTACATTACCAGGCTGAGTTTGTGAAACAATAGAGAGAGGCTAATAACTTTTCCTGGAGTGGCAGTTTTTTGCCAAGTGGAAGAAAAGGGGAAGAACGGTGATGATAAAAGGATGGTGGCCTCGGTCAAAGGTCAGCCACTGTGATCTTATTGTCGTTCCTTTTGGCCCTTTCAAGAAGAGACCTCCGTATTTCATTACCTTGGGACGGAATTTAACCCATTTCTTCAAGAGGTTTCAAAGAAATAACGGTTGTTGAGAGCTGAGGTGATGTATAAGCACCAAAACTTTATTCTTGTAATGTGTTTTTTGGTTGTTTGTCGTGATTAACAATAAATCTGGTGAAAAATCATTTAATAAATTAACAGATTTCAAATATTTTCCAGCCATGACCACAATTGACTGAATTCATTCTCTCTCTCAAAAAAGGCCCTCTAGCTCATCTATTTATCTTGCCATTGGTTTAAAGCACTGCTATTGCACAGTTGTAATAAATACTTAATGCTTGTGTGTTTCCCCCACATTATTGGCTTCTTGGGAGATTTTCATACTGTGCTTAAAACTTTCTGGTCAAGCTATAAACTGGCAACTTTTGTAACAACACAGAGATCTTAATACTAAACTAAATGGAACCTTAAGACTAATCCTGTACTTTCTAATGCTGTTTGAGGACACTATGCATCAAAACACAGCGTGAGCCCCCTACTTGGATATGGATCATGGCTCAGATTTAAGTTGATATGTTTCCCCTCACACCCCATCTCTCCTTCGTCGCCAATTTGATTAATACAGTCCAATTTTCTGAGAGATAGTTTTCTTACAAAGAAGAGATCCATTTCGCCCACAAGATCGAAAGTTAGAAGCCACGGCATAATTGATGACCTCCCGGGACAAACGCTCTCATATTTATCACCACCTGACCTTTCCTCCGCTCTCATCCATCATAAATTAAAGTTGTACAGCGGTGGTGTGGCCCTCGCTCCTCTCTCAGCACAACCTTTTGTCCAGAGGTCCTCTCCTCCGCTTCATTTGGAGCTGTTGGAAGGAGCAGCTTTAAAACCTGCAGTTCAGCACCTCTGCTGTTCAGGGCAGATGGTCATCACTGAAAGCATCTGTCAAACTCAGGCCCCCTCACTAGTGGCCAACCGGTATCTTCTCTTCCCTTTTTGCTCCTTTCTTCTCTCTTCTCTTCTCCTCATCTATTCTCATCTTCTCCCTTTCCCCTCTGTATCATCTAATCAGTTGCTGTCCTATTATTTCTTAGATTTTTTTTTCTTCTCTTATTACCCAGCTCCTTCTGTCAACACATTTTTTCCCTGTTGTTTTGCTCAGGTTCATGTTCATGCTAGTTTTACATGAAATTATGCACTGCTGACTCACATCTGTCACAGTCGGTAATTAACGGCCCCTGCTTAGAAAACATACACACACACACACACACACAAACACACACACAAAGGAAAAACAAAAACAGACAAAGTGAGACAGAATAAAGAGGAGAGATTTAAATTATTTACAGGGGATATTCTATATTCTCCACAATAGTAAAAACAGTACAGTCCGACAAGCACAAACAGTAAGAATTATGATCAATAGACAGTGTTGAAACTTATGTATCTTTAGTTGTAATAGTTGAGATGCCTCCTGAACACATGAGCAATATGGCAGGTTCAGTTTGCTGCTATGTACCTGCACCATCAGAGTCAAAATCAAATCTCTCTCACTTCTCCCTTTCTCCCTCTAAAGACCCCACCCACCCAGACACACACACACACACACAACGTAGAGGAAGAGACACACACACCATCCCCTTACTAAAGGCACCTATTAATATTGATGAGAGGTAGGGCATTAATGTTAAAACTGAGCTTCGGGGCTGAGCCCTTATGACTCCATTGTAGTGATTAACACAAAGCAATGGAATAATTTATCATTTGCGCTGTATTAACTGGGTGCATTTTCAAAATCTCCTATGAGGGGAGGTCAGTAATTATGGGCTAATATCTCTGCCAATTATGGATTTTATGTGTCTGGCTTAATGATGGGTAAAATCAGTATTGTATTGATATAGAAAACATGCATTTCAAACATCTTGTCAGATCACCCTAGGTCACATCAAATCATTAGTCTTGCAGTGTTGTTACTCTCTTGTGTTTCTATTATTGCTTCAAGATCTTGGGGACAGTGGAAAACTTCAGAGTGGTACAGAATTCATTCATGTCCCATCTTTTTTACATGGCACCACAGAAAAAAATAAAATAAAATAAAAAATATACATATTTAGATATATTTATATCTACATGTATATTCAGATACTACATCATAAAATCATTCATCCATATTTTCAAGGTTTTGGTTTCAAAGTTCCTAAATTGACTGTTTGTAAAACCAATTTTTTTAATTATTTCTTTCCTTAAAGCACGTACAGCCTATTCTCTGCAAATTAAGATAAAACCTGCAATCTTGTAAAGCTGCTCAGCAGCCTTTGAAAGGAAGCAACTGAGAGGGAGAGATTCATATGTTTATACATTGTCATTCAGTGCATGACTACCCTGCACTCCCACCAGAGGCAGCCTACAAGTGACCCCTGAAAAGAGGGGGTCAGGGAGTAGGTCGTGCGGAATGGCCCGGCTGTTGGCTCCGACACTCTCTGACAGCTTTAAGTAGATCTCTTTTTAGCCATTTATTTGGAGTGTCCAGGGGGAGAGAGAGAGAGCAAGATGAACAAGAGCTAAGCATGACTTCCTCCTGAAAGGGAAACTAAGACTATGATACTAGAGCCAACTGTCCTTGTTCCCAATCTAAGCCTTCAAAGGCTTGTTCTCTGCAGTATCCCAGGAACATTTATTGATAACTCAATATTCTGTGGCTCAATAAACATTATCTAGAAGGGATTTTTCTTACTATGCTTTATTAATAAGATATTAGTTAGTATGTTGATGGTTGATGGTTTTCTTAACAGTTGATGGTAGAGGTTGCAACCAGTGTGGCTTCCCGATGACAAAGTCTTTCCCAGGCTCCTGTGGTGCTCCTTAGCATTGATCTCTTGTTGCTGAATTTGTCACAGTGTTATTGCCCTGGTGAGGCTTCTCTAAATGTCTGGTAATGTCCAGAGTGAATGAAGGGTTAATGTCTTTATGGATCGCTCCAGTTGTTCTTATGATTAGAGAACTGTTAACCCTTACCAGCTGACTCCACCATCCTATTCCCCTGTCAGTCCTCCAATGCTTCCTCTGAAAATCTTGTGCCTTTTTTTTGTTTTTTTTAAATAATGACTAGTATATTCTCACCAATATTTGTCTAGTTGTGGTTCATTGTGACCACTAAGAAAGGATGTTATTATGGACTAGCCCTCATTTAAGAAAGAGAATTAAAAGAAAAAAAGATGATTCTCAAAGTAGCAATATACTGGAGAACTGCCTTATCTGAGCTTGTGAATTCCTGTGTGGAGGTAGAAGTGTCAGGAAGTTCAGCTTTATTCCCACAAGGCATTCTTCTCTTCGGATGATTGTACAGAAATGACGCAGGAAAGGAGCAACATGGAGGGTTGAGGCCTACAGCAGTGAGTGCAACTGGGAACATTACTCAGGTCACATGACTTTCCTGGCCTGAGATCAGCACTCATAAGACAGATACTCAGCATTTGTTAAAATACAAATACCAAATCACATCCACTGAGGCTCGAGATTACATAGTATGTAATGTGTATATGCTTTTAAAAAAATCTTTACTAAAAGCTAACAGCTCATACATGAGTAGATTTGCACCCCACAGCTGTACTGTACCTGTATTCAGAGTCCAATCCAATACTCACTGTTTTGTGTTGTATAATGCATTTTTATCTCCACTACACCAGCAGGCCATAGATTAGCATTATAGATTCTAATTTGAAGTCTTGTCACTGCTTCCCTTGTCTGGAATTGTAAGTGCAAGGGCTGCCATCTGCTTGCAATAATGAGCCTGACAACCCTGGTAAATGTGCTTTTTACTATCTTAATGGCTGGCGTATTGATCTTAATGGACGTAGCGTTGGCTTGTTCTATCAGTCAGAGGGAAACAGTGGGGCACGGTGAGCAACACCACTCCGCATCTAACAGATTTGTTGCTCCTAGGCAGCCCTCATGGCCACTTCATTGATATCATTAAGTCGCCATATGTTTTGCTAATTTACCGCAGTTTTCGGATGCCGTGAATAATAAGACACGCTCACCGTGAACTTGCTTCTGACACTGTGACAGGCCGTAAAGAATTCTGCTCTCTCCTCTTTCCTCTCCTGTGATTATGTGTGGGTTTGAGTGTGTGTGTGTGTGTGTGTGTGTGTGTGGAGTATTTTTTCATAGGTAAAGATCTTTTGTCTGGTTAGTTTTATTTCTCTGTTGCTGTTATTTATTTACTCTTACACCGCTAACATTTATACAGTTACAAATTCAATATTTTTACCCGGTCAGCATCTTGAGTAACTAGAGGATTTTTTTTTTTTAATGACGGCTTTCACAGGCTCCTATGTTTTATTAATCCTGTGTCATGTAATATACTCCTTCACAAATTTTACAGTGAACCAAAGTCTGAGTTTTTTTTCATCATTCTTCTTTCTGGTGATAACAGCTTCTTGCCACATTTGAAAAAAGTAACTCTAAAGTAACACCACAGTAACCCAGAATGCAACAAATTGGATAACCAAGATCTCTACATTTTTAGCCTGACCCCATTTGTAAGTATCAATTCAACCCAACATGTTTGAAGTGCTGGGAAAAGATTCATCACAAAGTCTCATTTGTAACATCATTGACATGGCAATAATGACCCTTTGGCAGTACAGAGTAATGGGTGGCTCTGCCCTTTAACCCCAACCAATGAACACATTTAGTTTAGGCCAGTGCTCAGTGATTTATTTCTGACAATATTACGGCTTCTGAAGTCGTAGAGCTGGACACATTGGACACTGAATGGGACAATCATTAACTAGGCAGGACACGGTTCACTTTTACTCTCATTCCAGGCTGTGAAGGTATTTAGAATTCACTCAACTTTCAGATTGCTATGGGTTTATGGTGAGAAACTAATGGGACTACATGGCCTGTGGTCCAAATAATGAGTTCTCACTCTAAAGTTGAATGTTAATAGATATTTAAAAGTATTAACAGAAAAGTGTGTCGTCACCTAAAAACGTACTTGTCCCAAGATGTTTTTGCTCTTGTTTATACTGCTTGAATATTCAGTGTTTGACAGAGAAGTAACACTGCCTCTATCACAAAACGTACATAGTGTCTGTGCTGTGCTTCTTATTGGGCACATCCAACAACTACCTTTGTTGTGGAAGACGCCAGAGGGATTGTGGCCAGTGAATTTAAAAAAAAACCCTGTGATTTCACAAATGTTATGAATGCTACTTTTTTATGCATTTACTTTTTGTGCATATAACAAGTCACTTTTTTAGATTATTTTAGGATGCATGTTGACGGCAATTCAGATAATTACAAGTTGTGTGTTTCATTGATTTGAGATTGTAGCAAAGATTGTTATAACTAATCATCTTAGCATTAGTTGTTGAACAAGCTACCAAAGCTATTAACACTTTTATGGTTTCGCTGCATAGTTCAGGTGACGTGAAAACTATCTTAACTACAGATTGGGCATTAGGGAGGTAAAGAGACAGGAGGAAAAGGTAGGAAGAGTACCAAAAACAGAAAATGGATAGACTCTAAGAGGGAGAGAGAGAACAGAGAGAAGGAACAGAGAATGGGCTCAGGCGTCTGTAAACAAATCAACACATCTATCACCCAGGGCCTCCTGTAAGGGCCATTGGGTCACTGGTGTGTTTGCACCAATCCCATCACTCACTCAGAGTCGACAGGCCGGCCATTCCCAACCCACCACAGTCTGCTTTTCCAATCCAGTCAACAAAGCCCTGGCCCTGGCACTGTCTGTTTAGCTAGAGGGGAAAACTGTCAGGAAAAGTAAGACGAATGAGCTGCCCTGATTGACTATTTCCTTAGATACTGAATCAATGGGCTTATTATCACCAGCAATTACAGTACTAATACAAACAGATGCTTGGGGAAAGACATCTGCTTAGAGAGATGAGACAACTAGATGTTCAGTCAATAGAGTGAAGAAAGCTTTGCTCTCACTGGCCCTTAAAAGAGGTATTTGTATTCATGTGAGACCCAGGAGCAAATACACAACAGTGCACACAATCACATGCAGCACACACAGATAGAAAAGATTTGGGATATTTATTGCCACTGAAAAACAATTTATTTGAAGTAATAATGCCTGCAACACAAAGGCTAATGCGGCAGTTTTAAAAACCCCATCCTTTCACTAACATCCAATTCAATTCTAAAGGGAAACTGATATATCACTCAACTATAAATAAGCTGTTTATTGATGAAAATGGCTAAAATTAGGTTACAAAGGAACAGAGAAATAGAGCTTGTAATTTAAAGTCAATGAATTTACTGTTAGACTGTGATTATTACTTTTGACATAATGCATTATTCTTTTTGGTAAAGTCATAGTAGTAGGGCCACAAGCATACATGGCATTACTGTTTTATTCCACTAGGTACATGTTAGATTATTTCACTCAGTTTGCATCTCATTTATGATAATGTAGGAAATTGTTGGCATTTTCTCTTAAATTTCCCTTTCCTTGCTTTTTCACCTTTATAATGTTGAACTGTTGACAGAAATGAACTTATTTGTTACATTCCTCACTTATTCACCAGCCTCATTTCTTTAGGTGGCCTCTTGGTTTCTTAACAATAGCTTGTTTCATCCAACAGTGGCAACATATTTAACCAGGAGACCAAACATGGCCGCCATGTCATGTCTTGTTGAAGGAGAATAAAAAAGGGACCTGCTCCGCTTCACTTCCTTATTATGATGTGATTCACTCCACAGATCTCTACACAGAGCCCCGACAGAGACGCAATCATTTTTAACACTTTCCTCTCTCTCCCATTATCTGTCTCCAACAATGGCCTTGGCTCAACACCTCTCCTCCCATTGCTGTGACAGTGAAACCAGTCTATGGAGTTTCAGAGGGGAGTGAGGCATATCATTGGAGCTCAGGCCATGCAAACAGCAAGAGGGCCCATTCAGAATGAGCTCTGATGGACGTGGTGCCACTTGAAGAGGACATGCCTGACTTGCCAGTCCCTGACAACCGTCTGTGTTTGCCAGGTGGAGCATTGAGGGGCCGTGCCGTCCTTTTTGTCACGGTCTGCTCCTTTACCGTTTCCACGCTGCAGGGCCCTTGCTATATACCACCATGGCTAGCTCGCTCGCTAGCTCCACGCCTGAGCAGGTAGCCTCAGGAAGGTAGCCGTGCAGAAAGGTCCATCCCCTTTCTCTCTTTCTACGCCGTTTCTCACATTTAATTATCTGATTTCTTCTCCTCCCGTGGCTGGGAGGAGAAAAGAATTGCTCCTCACGCCTTCTTGCTGTGGAGAGCTGTTGATTGTTCTCACTAAAGCCCACAGTGGACTGAATGAAAGGATACCTTCTTGTTTCACATCACATATTAGACCGCTCCGCACAGGCCCAAGTGTTTGTGAGCACTGGACCTGTGTTTGGAGTCAATGAGGAGCGCATTTCAGCCGTGTCACCACAGAATTTCCAGAAGAAGGGGAAATCTTTATTTGAGATCCGTTGCTCTGGAAACCAGGCTTTTCCTCCTCCTTCCTCTCCATTGTGGGTGACTCCGAACTAGGATACTGTTCTCTATGAAAATCAGATACCCACAACATCTAATCAGCAGAATAGAAACTGTTGTATCAGTTTTGGAACACACTGACAAAGTGATGATATTTTGTATCACCTCTGAAATGTTTGAGGCATCACCTTTTATATGGGACAATCTAGTCACCATGTGCTTCATTTGTGCTCAGTACAGTTCTTGAGTTTTGCTTGGGGGTTTTGTCATGTAACCTCCTTTAGTCTCCTCCTGAACTCACAGTGTAGGAGCCAGTGACCTAAAACACCAGCAAATCAGATGAATAGGCCAGGAGGAAAATTAACCCCCTACTTATGTGGCGATTCCATTTGAAAATCACCTAATTATGTGATTATGTCATTAGGAATAGGGGGGTGTGTGTGCATTTCAAAAGCTCCCAGTGAGTCTGTCTGTGAAATAAAAGACGCAAAAGGACCTTAAAGGTAATTAATCCATTTAACTCCCCAGCTCCAGCTCCACATGCCACAGCAGACAACACAGCGGTCCCACAGAACAGACCGAGGAGAGAAAGAATGCTAGTGGATTGCTTTACAGGAGTAGCCCTTTGAAATATATACATAAATGACAAACGTACCATTCTTCTGAAGCATGAGGCACATTGGGAAAGTCCATTTCCCCGTCTCTCTCTTTCTCTGTTGTGAGACGCAGACTTAGTTATGTGGCAGCAATTATAGGTTTATGTACTGTACAGGGAATATGGCAGAACAATTGGTTATACAGTGGTTAATGAAGGTATGCTGATCACAATACAGTACGGATACTATATTGTATCTTGCAAAGTGGATTTTTTGTTATTTCAAGCTTACTGTAATTTAGCATTTTAAACCAACAAAGGTTATTTTCATTGACTCTTAAATGATGAACCTATTGATTTATATACAGGTCTCACTTTGCAGAACTGAATTAGGTTCGTCATTATGGGTGAAAATCTTTTGACTAAAGTAATACCACATAAGCTTCTATCACCCTTGAGTAACTATTTTATACCATTGGTTGAAACACCCATTAATAACAGATGTGACATAGTGTTTTAAATTACACACTTGGCATTAATATTAGTATAGTTAATATATTTTAATAAAGACGTAAAATTCCTCAAGGCCTGATTGCTGTTAAATGTATACATCTCACTGAGCACTGTGTCACATTTCCTGGACATTGAATTGACTTGGAATTTCTATAACATGCATAAATACTCAATATTTAATTCTCTAAATGCAACTGGTAGCTGTTGTGCCGCTCGGTTGATTAAGGAGAGCAGATTTATGGCAGGTCAGACATGAACGGTGCCCTGTAAAGAAAATTATGACATAATATAATAAACTACAAACAGTTATATATCGCAGCTATCGATAGGATTTATGATGTAGGTTGCAATAAAATGGTGGCTAATAAATTTTAATGGTACTTGCTATTAATAAGGTCTTGAAGGAGGAGGTTGCAGTGTGTACAATTTGATAATGATATCAGTGAGTATTACAAGAAAGCACAATGGTAGTGAAACACAAGTGTAGTAGTGCATGACTGATAATTTGAGAAAATTTGTTTTATCTCTGCTATTATTATAATAATATATTTTGTTTTTATATTTGGCTGTTTTTGCAGTGCAATTACAATATAACAATAAACATACATTAATGTTTTCCTATTAAAGCACTGTCCATGTAGATGTACTACAGCAGGATATTGCCACAATATAGTACAGTGAAGCCAAGTCCCCATTGAAGCCCCCATCCTGTGTGCTGTAATAACTCACTGTGGCTGTCCTTGTCAAACCACCTGGCCTGAAGATAAATATGTCATTCTTTATGGCCCCCATCAGAGTCCTGAGCAGATTCATTTGAGAATAAAAACAGGATTCCCCCTCCCAGTAAATCCATCAGGGTGATGAACAGTCATTTAAAGTGAGTGCACAACTGTTGACATTTGACTTTATGTGTTCAGTAATTCTATTTGAGAAGGCCCTCACAGTACGTCCTATACTTTTTGTAGAGCACGGAAAGTGGGCTGGACACGTCAGAACATTATATAATATTGGAAAGAGTGAAAATGCATGAGAGATTTTCACAATCAAAGGTGAGAAAAATTAAAAGTGATACATTTTCAAATTTAGTTTTAGTTTCGGGTCATACATCAACGGATACAGAAAATCTGACTCCCCTAGGAAAAGTTTGAAATCCATTGATGTGCAGTGCTTAGCAATGATAAACCACCCCAACCCCAGGCCTCAGGGTGTCCGCAGGTGCATTTTAGAGCCAAGCTCCAACAGATTGGCAGAACAGTGTGGTGTAGGCTATTTGGCACAGACTACAGTTCGCTTGCTGCTCCATAGGGAGAGACTCCCTGACCTTATCCCTCACTCTCTCTATATATATTGCAAAACATTTACATCTTAACAAATCCCACATTCAATCACCCAATATTTTATTTGTTATATTTGTTATTTATTAGTTAAGCTAAATTCCTATAAATCACAATGTAATCCGTATTTCCTGTAATTCTTTGAGACTCAAAAAAAGCAAAATTTATACGAAGTCAAGTGTTCAAGCAGTCTTATTAATGTGCTTTTATTGATGGTGATTGGTGAATGGTGATTTTATCGAAACATCACCTAAGCTTAAGTAACATGAAAACATCCTCTGACATATTTTCACAATAACCTTGTGGAAACCTTGCTGCTTCTCTCATATTACCTGCGTTTTTGTATTGCGCAGATTAACAGACTAATAAGCTAAAAAAGATCATTTAAAGTACAAAAGCCAAGGTAAAGAGAGCCAGAGAGAAGAGATAGAGAGGACTAAGACTGGTGGTTGATTTGCTGGATGGCACCAAATAGGCAGACTGGCTGGCATTCTGATGTGTCTGCAGTAAGTTAGAAAGGTAGAGAGAGATTTCTCCTCTCCTGTCTCCACTGTGCTTACCTATCCCTCTCACCTTGCAGTCTCTCTTTATCGCTAAATCGTTCTCTATCTCTTTCTAACTCTCTCTTTAACTCCTTTTCACTCACGTTCACCCTCCTGTCAATTCTGGTCCTCTTTCAATCTCCTCACCCGCTCTCCCTCTCTAATACTCTGAAAAACTACTCTCTCTGCACCTCATTCTCTCCCTGAACACTCTCTCTAGCATTTACCAGGCAACCCCAGTGACTGCTGGGCTGTAAAATGGCCATATGAGGGAGAAAGAGCAGGAGAGAAAGAGTCTGAGAGAGAGGTGTTAGATTCTTGGCAGCGGGGTCTCCCATTATCTCTGTAATCTGGTGATAATTAGAATTAGTGCTCGGGCACCCCCAGGGCGAGACTTTCAATGCCTCACAATGTCTGTTAAGGACCTGGAGGTACACTCCCTGAAAAACACACACACAATCATACACGCAGACACACATTAAAATCCTTGACCTAAACCCCGCTCTGTGCACCTCACACACAGGCCCTCAAACCTTTTCTTTCTCAGTGCCAACTACTAAAACAATATCAAAAACCCTCACACACCACGTTCACCTTCAACCCCTAAATGGGCATGCATGCAGTCACTGCCTCAGTCCATGTACGCACACACCACACTCCCTAACTGCAACCCCCATTTCACCCCTCTTCCTCGCCCCTGGGCGGTGCACAGCTGAGGGTAACAGTGGGTCACTGGTGTTGGTGGTGTGGTGCTGAGTCTTCACTGCCCATTAATCTGCTGCTAATTAGAATGCTCAATAGACTCCTAAAAGAGATGTTAGCTCCCTAATTATGCTATCAGCCAGCTAGCTCACTATTAAAAGGGAATTGATAAGTGGATAGGAGACAATGAAAACTTAAGGCTGAGAGAGCCTGAGAAGTGCAGGGCTGTAGTTTTCAGTGGCATCCTTGTCTATTCCACAGCCCTGCCCCGTGGCTGCTGCTTAGGAACATGTAGTACGCTTACCGATGATTTTTAAAGTGACAGGCATGTCACTGTGGTGTTTTATTGAGGCCAGAATAAATCCTAGGTGGGTTTCAGCTCATGGGCAAAACTGGATCACAGTACAACATGATTCCTGTGACCAAAAAAGTACAACTGCGGTATATTCTTATCTAGAAAGCAGCAGCAATAATAACTTTATGATAGTTCTTCATAGTGAGCTGCATTACGACAACAATGAGATGTGTGTAAATATATATGAATTGTCCATGCAAGTCAGATACAGTTTATGTAGAAATGTAGTTCTTTACACACCATGCACACACGCACAAAACCTGTATTCTCCAGGTTTGATACTGACACTGATTTATACTATCAATACTGATGCAATGCCCTGTTTACGTTTGTTTTGTCGTTTGGATTTGTCTCCAGTAGATGTTGACTGCTGCAGAATGGGTGCGGCATAGATGCGTCATAGTGGTTATTGCAGTTTATATGTTAAGCTATTTTTGTGACAAATTAACTTGGATAAAACGCTAACTTCCCCTAACAATAGCCACACATTTTTAGAGTTATGCATTGAAGTTTCTGTGAGAGCCCTGGTGGCATATGCACCATCCCTACAAGTACATTTTCTACTTTTGTTCAAAGCAAAACTAAAAAAAAGAAAGGTAAAAAGAAAACACTAAGGCCAATCACACAGAATTCACCATAAAAAGAAATGGTTGTTGATACTCAAGGTGTGGTCGGTGGGTAGAGGGCTGGCCACGGCCTTTAACCAGTGTCGTCTGCCATGAAATGTTGTTTTGGTGTCAGTCACAGCCACTGTGACCCCTGCTGCCTCAACACAATACCTCCAGTACCCCACAGCCCAGCGTGCAGCTCATTCACTGAGCCTCAACGCGCATTCCAACCATTCACTTCCCCTGGAGACTCTCTTTTCCCCTGTCTCTCCCTCCCTCTCACCCCGTCACTCGCTCTCTGTTTCTTTCGCTTTGTGACTCTCCAGCTCCGCTTCCATCTCATGGAATGATTCAGAATCAAGCAGCACATAAACCCAGCAGCAAAGATCAGAACAAGACAGTACAGTAGGAACCAAAGCACTTTAAATAGAACAGTGAAGGATGGAAGAGAACAGACTATAAGGAGAGCAAACACATGACAGAGATTCTGGTGCGGTAAACACTGTCCTTTTATTTTCACTTTGTTCATGAAGGGAATGTTGATGAAAACTTCACATTATATAAAATAATTATTTGTTCTTTTCTTAACCAAACATCGACCATTGAGTTGCATTATTTGTTTTATAACAATAAAACTTTATCAAAGCGTAAAGGAAAAATATAACAGTTATTACTGTCCCCAATTATTTGACAACAGAGTGAAACATTATCTTTACAGGTTTTGCTGGAGTTTTTAAAGATTGGAGAGGCTTCTACTGGATGCATAAATAAAGCTGTTTAATTTGTTTTGAGAGACCAAATGGCAGAAGGTCCAGGCAGAATATAAAAAATCTAAATAAATGTTAACTAACTTTACTTTCAGAAAGCCAGATTTTAGATTTGTAGAGTACAAATCAAAAAGTATCTTGAAAGGAAATTGATTCCAAAATATTACTTTAAGATATTACCAAAGCCATGAGGTAGATTTTTAGAAAATCAGTCAAGACTTTTTTTTTCTTTTTAGAATTGAGCAAATCTCTATGTAACTATTTAAGAACATTTCCAATTCCAAAATAAAAGTACCTAGTATAAAAAAGTGCCACTATACATTTGTTCAGCATATTCCCAGCAATCATCGGTGGCTGCCACTGAAGGAAAAACAAACATTTTGCTTGGGTGCAATTCAAAATCTAATGCAATCAATACAAACCACATTTGTAAAGAGGACCATTAAAGCAATTTTCAATGTCCAACAGACAATCAATTTACATGTTTGAAGAATCAAGTGCTGACCTAAACTAAAGTATGTCCAGGGAAGAGCAGGTTACTATTGATTTACTCCTAGATGAGCATGATGTCTTGTATTTTTCTCTGTGGGTTGTGGTATAATGTGGACTCAAATTGATAAAATGGCCATTTAGCCAGGCAGGGCAGTGCTTTCTTTATTATGCGGATTGTGCATTAAACTCAGTGAAACATGAATGAAAAAATAAAGCAAACACTAATGACCAGCAGCATTCACTGTCTCCGCTGAGCAGAATTTCATAACATTTTTTTTTACCATGAATGCTAAATGGACTGTAGAAGAAATAACATGGAAACGTGAAAATACAACTATATGTTAAGATTTTCTTTTTTTACATTAATGTGTTGATTTGCTGCATGTACAAGTGGAAAACTATTCTTAGCTGTTTTAATATTTGCAAGAATAGTCACCTGTCCATGTCAGTGCTGATCACAGTGGTGGAGGCTTTATGTGAAAATATGTTTGGAACGTGTTTTATTACAGGAGTGAATTTAACAACAGTGATGAACAGGAAAGAAAAACCTTAACCCACTGACTGTCTGTCCATTTAGAAACATACCTTTCTCTCCCTCTTTCACAGAGTCTCTCTCTCTCTCTCTGCCTGTGTCTCTCTCTTGCTGTTGTTTGGAGATCGATAGAGTCACCTTGGTTAGCTATTTGTAGCCTCACGGTTGGTGGGGTTATATGTGTGTGGGAGAGAGTACTCCTGTGCGAGGGATGGGGTGGGTTGCGTGTGTGTGTGTGTGTGTGTGTGTGTGTATGCATGTACAGGAGAAAGAGCACACAGGGTGTGAAGAAAGCCATGGGGATCAGCATTAGCTACAGAGCCCTTTTTTGCTCCTCTTTAAACTTGATCAAAGGCAATAGTAGTTGAAGCCTATTAAGTACGTCCCTCTCAAATGTGCAGGATAAGAACACCGCATATTCAGCGGGGGCCTATATTCAAAAGCCACAGCCACTGAAACCAAAATGTATAGTTTTCTGAAAACATTAATGCCTAATAGTGAAAAAGTGAAGGGGAAAATAAAGAAGAAAGTTTTCTGAAGGGGTAAAGGCCTGAATTCAAAGACACACCTTTGAAATCTTGAACGGCTTGATCCACACTTGCTAACTGGTTTATCAAAATCACCACAGCTATTTGCTGTGGTTGTCTGAGCTTATAAAAATACAATTTCAACTTCAGGGAAATGTTTTTGATGGCTTTTCAGTCACATTCTTATATAGTCCACCAGATGCAGGCTGCTTTCTTTTGAGAGTTTATTTTTCCTGGTCTCCACTTCATATTGTTGAAACTTAATCACATTTCCCCATTTTTTTTTTTCTCTCTCTTAGAATGCCTGAATTCATTTTGTCCCAAAAATAAAACACATGATTGTGTGTGAAAATACAGAGAATTAATAACTGAATTTGGGAAAATATGTTAATTACTATAAGTCAGAATTTCTTTCAGTGAAAAGAATAAATTAGTTTTGAACAATCATCAGCCTCAAACCATAAATTCAATCAAATACATATCTTGTCAAACACACACTAAATAATATTTTAGTATGTGAAATGTTTCTTATTTACTTACTTACTCAGTGCAATAAAAAACATCCTGAACTTCCATATTCAGCTTCAGCAAGGGTCACACAATCTGAAAAGGTTGTGGAATGGTTTGCGGATGAAATAGATACATGTATTATGACTTATATGACAGATTATAAATGGGCAAGCGGATGTTATGTGGAGAACGAAACAGCGAGTGAAGAGGTGAGGGGAGTTCCTCGTGCCACTTATAACCGGTGTGTCTGGTGCCTGGTTTCTCTGTGCCTCGCACAGTCCTCCAGAGGGATGAATTAGAATAAACATATATAATCAGATAATTAGGCATTCACCACAGATCTCCGCACACATACGCACATGAGCACACACACACATTCAGTTGCATGCCTCGGGCTGGGAAAGCCAATGAAAGCAGATTAGCAGATGTTTAAAGACAGTTGTTAGGACCGGGGCTTGTGTGTTTATTTTTGTGTAATGACCAATTTAACATTTGATTTAGATTTAAAAGAGCTGCAGTTTATTTAAAATTGAATGAGTGCGTTTAAAAAAAAGAAGAGAGATTTTAGGTGTTTCATTTGGATACCGTTTTTGTGCGTTGTCGGTGGGGGGAAAAAATCCCACAAAGAACATAAAACTGGCTGATCGGCTTCAAAGCAAGCTCAAGATGAACTTGTTTCAGTTCATCACAAATTATGAATGTCAGCCACTTGCTCTTTTTGAGAAAACCTATAATCAAGACAGAGACCATCCTGGCTTCAGCAGCAGCAAAGTAGTGCGTGATGGTGCCCTGGCTCATCCCACCTTGTCAAATTAATTAGTACCCATCATTAATTTGGTACCAAAACTGGCTGTGACCTGCTTATCCAGCTCCACATTGGTATCAAATCAGCCGTGTATACCTGTCAGATAAATTCTCATATCCTGTCCCATTTCTTATTCAGGAAATCTGTCAGCCTTACCCCTTCTCCCCACAATGAAAACAATCAACCAGGAAGGATTTGCGTTTGACAGTTATGACAAAGCAGAGGGGGGCTTGTTCGGTTTCAAGGTGGAATGACTGCACCCCCTAAAGGTCTTAGGAGGAATTTCACAGCAGCCTCCCACCTCCAACCCCCGCTCACCCCACCTCCACCACCGAGCAACCAGACAGTCACACAGAGAGGGAGTGGGAGAGTGAGGGTGAAGGAGAAGACAGAGGGGGATTCGTGCCACCAACATCATCCTCTCCTCTCCACCAGCCTGCTCTCGTCTGCCGGGGTGCTTATGATCCATTTTCCTCCAGATATGAGAAAGTTGCTCGCTCAGAGGAAGAAAGCAGTCAATCAATGCTACTGAAATAGCCCCACTCCATTAGCAGCCGGTAACAGGAGCTGTGCCCTTGCTTAGGGGACTTTGGCTCAGGCGGCTCCAGTCCCGTAGTCTCTCTCTCTCCTGTCTTTGACTTACTGACTCTCTCCCTCTGCCTAGCCTCCCCCTCCCCCCTCCCAAACTAAAACCAGATAGTTTTACAGATATTATGGCATATCTTCCAACAGCTCTCTCATTTCCTCCTCTTTATTTCCTTTTACCTCAACACCCGCCGCGACAGTGCACCTTGTGTCATTTTAAAAGCCTGTTTGTGCCCATCTAAACATCCATGTCTTTGTCTTGCCAAGTCAGCCAGTCAGTCGGTCAGTCAGTCAGTGCCCTGTTTGCCTGCCTGGCCCTGCTGTCTGTCTCTAAAGACCTCTAATTGTATTAAAAGTACTCTCCTCTGCAGGCCCTTACACCCCGATCTTTGTGTCGCTGAAAGCCGATACCTCAAAGCTCCTTTTGTTTTATAAGGGGAAAATCGTTTGGGAGTGGACCCCGGGATCTCCACCTGGCGTGCATGCCTCTCTCAACTGCAGATTATTACAAGGAACATCTGCTCGGGGGTCACCAGCAGTGTCAGTTGGCATAGAAAGATAGGCAGCATGGATCATCTTCACTTAAGCCCTGCATCCTCCCCCGTTTGAAGTGTGCGAGATGAATGGTTTCATCCTGAAGAGGAAGCAAAAAAGAGAAAGTTTGAATATGTTAGGAAAAAGTCATACAGGATAAGATGAATTATTTGGGTTAGGGTTAGGGTTTAGGGTTGGATTAGGGTTAATCCTCTAATGTGGATTTGTAGCAAGAGTGAAGAAGAACACACAACATCCAGTGGAATTAAAAAAGAATTGGATATCATTGAAGCTGTATAAATACTATCACCAGGGAGTAGTGTATATAGGCCTAAATGTGAGAAATTCCCTTCATGTTACAGATTGTGATTTTTAATTTGATTTTATTTTTATGTCATTGTATTATTAAATAATACTAGTGGGGAGTAATACAACTGTATTAATCTCAAGGATGCACACACTCTCTGACATCTACCAGTCTCATATTTAATGCTGTCTGTCCTCAGGCACATACACCCCACCCAAACCCCTGTTATCCCCCACCAACCCCCACCTCGCCTGTCCTGTCCTAACCCAAACTCAGCTGGGCGGCACAGAGATCGTAGCTGTGTGTAACGCTGTGTCAGGTGCTATTAGAGGCTGTTAGGTGGCAGCCTCCATCACTCTCTGCCTCTCCGTGTCCACTCCAGGGGTGAGGCAGTGCAATTGCCTTACATACACGCGCACCACAGTGCAGTGACAGGAAGGCCTGATTGGCAGTGACACGACCATGTTGCAGAGGGATGGTACAGGAAGAGAGCGAGCGAGAGAGAGGGGGGGACCCAGGTGGTGTCGGAGCAGCTCCACAGGGTGTTATTCTATCTATCCAGCAGGACCTCAAGAGCTGATGGGAGAATCTGTGTGTGTGTGTGTGTGTGTGTGTGTCCCAGGTGTTAGCATGGCCACTTCCCCAGGTGCTCTGTTGGGACATATTACATATACTGTACAGTGACAGAGATGGCCCTGGATGAGACTGGATGGACTGGTTGGGGGAAAAGGTGGTGTAAAACATGTGACAGACAGAGGGATGTACTTGTCTACTCTAGTAGAAATCTCAAGACAGCTTGTAGATTATAAAGCATTGTATTAGGAAGGGTATTTTTGTGAATTTATAGCTGAAAATTTTACAGTGCATTTAATAAACAGGGAGAGTAGCACTTATTGATATTAGTTAGGTGTATAAATGTAGATGACGTATGATATGGTGGTTAACAAGCACGGTTCTACCAGTTTTCATAACAAATATCTCATTACAATGATAAAATAGTTGTTCTGGCAGCATTGGGCTAAAGACAGATACCATATTCACTTATGTTCTATTATATCCAGAGACTTTTGCTATTCAGGGGGATTCTTTACACTTAGCTGCTAACTGCTGTGGAGCATACTACAGTAGAATAAACAGCCATCTGCATGACAGAAACCAGTGCTCCCTGCTTTGTGATGAAGAGAAATGAAAGGTTCAAGAGAGGAGTGAGCATTAGGCCCCCCTGTGGGGCTGCCCTTGTCTTGCCTGATCCAATGTGTTGAAAAGTGACGGCAGCTCTCTGGCAAGATGTCTCTGGTTTGTTTCAGCTGTTGCTCGGCTTTCTTATTACCTCCATCTGCTCCGCGTCTCCACCTTGAACTTCCTGCAATATTATTAAACAAATGTGGCTATTGATTTCCTGGGTCATTTGATACCTCCATATCGTGGGTCATAAATGGCCTCCTGTGTATCAGCGTTCACCCTTCTGATTTTTTAATTGCCCAAAATGCTACTTTTAATTAAAAGCCTGTAAAAAACCACTAAAAGTGAATCATCTATGTCATGAATATGTGCAAGCCATGATTCAGTCTTCTGCAATAAAGTGTAGGCCATATTCCAGATTAACTAAGGAGAGGTTGAAATGCTCCCACTGGTGTCATTTCTTTGACTTTTATTCCTATTTGGGGTATAATTTTGAGAATGCTAGTGTGGCACAGCTGACTCCATACAGATATTTTTTCACATTGTAAGTAAAAACATTATTTAATCATTTTCTCAAATTTTACTGTGATTATGGTGTTTGGGAACAAAACAGTCTTTTGAGTTAGAACTGTTTTTATGAGTTATGTATGTGTTATGTGCATCTTGGGTTGCGAAAGGGAATTCTTTACTGTAGTAAATGTTTTCAGGTAACTGAGTTGAGCTGAAAATCAGTCTAATTGCCACTGTGTCTCTCTACTTCACATTATAGATCATCATTTCTTGCTCTGGATCTTTTTTTGCCATTTGCTCCTATGTTATTTTTCTCAAACTGTACTTTGATAACATAAAATTCACAAAAAGCACTCCTTCGCCAGTATCTCTACTAGCTTCCACAGATACTGTGTATTGTACTGCATGTTTCTCAGGTCACCAACAAATAGGATCTATCACACAATAATACCTATACAAGTAATTGCCTTTCTTCAGGCTATAAGGCCCCGAGGTCCTCTTGTCCACCGAAAGCTTTGCTCATAAACTCCTGATTCTAAAATTTGATATTGTGGAGGCCCCGCTATTGTTGATCGCACCAAAGCCTGGCTGATACTGTGTTAGCACCGGGGCTAAATCTCATGTTCTTCACATTGTATCTCATAACTCAGTTAGCTTTTCAAAAACACAAGATGTTTTCACATCGCTCACAGGACGATGACTCATGTGTCACCATTGACAAAGGAAGTGCTCAAATTGTGACACGGACAACTTGTGAATCATTGTTTACAAAACATTTTTTATATTACCGTATTCCTACATCTATTAACCTCTCACCCAAACATATTTCTTTCATCTGCCTCAAATTATCAACAAAAAATGCTTTGGGCCATCAACAACCAGTTTGCTGCCCCCACTTATCCCTGGTGCAAAAAAAATATCCCAACCACAAAGAAGGAACTCCAACAAACAATAAAGACAATTTAACAGTAATGTTCAGTGTAATTTTTAGAATCAGACAGTGTGGTTTGTCATTTCTTATTTGATTGAGTCTCAGTAAACAACATTACGACCTTTGCTTATGTTGCTTTGTTGCCTTTGGCTATCTGCCAAATGCAGCCAACGAATCAGGGCTTATTTCATAAATGCATTTGCCCGGCCTATTGCATCGGATGGAGGAAGATCAGATTTATTCAGGTATATATGTACCACTCGCTCACTACAGACAGTCACACAATATCAGTTATGTTATGACTAACAGTGACACTACTTCTTCACAAGACATTATTTTGTCCCAGAATTTTACATATTTCTTGTTTTCAGCTCAAAACATGTTGATACTAATTAAAGCATGTTGACTGAGGGTAAGCAATCTAATAATTAGGCATATTTCCACCTTAATAATACAGCTGAAATCACCAAATGGTCCTTACACCTAGTAGGAAGCAGTGGAGTGTCTTTACATGGCTAGTCCTCTTTGAAAGGGACAACCTTATTAGTGTTTGTTCGTCCCTTGCCTTGAACATCCCAGCAAATGACAAGGGAGTTAATTTCTAACATCTTTGAGCTGAACATGAAAGAACCTTCTGGTAATTAGTATATAGTGATTAATGATTGTCAGTATCATAGCTTCTTCTGCTTTAATCAAATAAAAAAAAAAATCCTACAAAAATATACCCTATATATTACCAGGGTGCTATTCCCACTAGAGCATGGTATAGTGGAGTCTGATTTTTCAGTATGGATGGAATCCTAAAGCACAAGGTTTTGTTAAATTAATGAATACATGGTGCATATTTACCCTTTGTCTAAAGCAGGAATGTGTGACAGTGAAGCCACACATCGTCCACACTCATATATAAGTAGACTGAAGATGAGAAGGTATACTTAGTTTGGTCAAATTTAATAAATCTTATTGTGCAGTGATTTAAAACCCCAAAGAAAGTATAAAGTGAGTGTTCATTTATTCGCACAAATTAAAATGATCATTAGCCTGGTAGTGCCTTTGTAGCTTATATATATTTTCAAATAGAATAGAATAGAATAGAAAGCCTTTATTGTCATTGTACTGGGTCCAGCGAGATTCATTCAAATACCATTAGGCAAATAAGAAGAGGTAAACAGATCCATGCTAGCCAGATAAAATGGCACTAACACACATGCAAACACACACGATGCAAGCAGGCAAAAATCATTGCTAACTATTTCAAGCAACACATTAATCAATCCTTCATAACATAACATCATTCCCCATGTAGGTTCTCAGCTACAATCTGATTCTGGTAATGTTTTTAAGGCTTTCATGCCTTTAGCTTTTTTTTTATCAGCTTTATGGATTTTACTGCACTGAAAAAGAATAGGAGACCAATCCTCTTCTAAAGGAGTGTATCATGGCCCATCTGATTAAATCGACAAAATATTCAATAAAACGCTTGTTAAAAGTAATCTAATAAGATGCTATGCAATGTTAGCCAATGATCCAAACTAGCCTTATTGTTGAGTCTGACTGAGTGAGACTGTATATCATCCACTGTCAGACTTAATTTTATTTGAATCAGACATAGTTTAAAATTCCCTCCCCAAAAAAAGAAAAAAAACTGAATCCATTCCTTCCTTTACATTTTCATGAGACAAGAGCAGGTAGAGGTATTAACACCTCTTGAAAATGTGCACTACTGCACATTTATGAACCCTGGAGCTTCCCCCAGCCTGGATTTCTCGGAGGTGAAAGGTTCCAAATCCCTCTTTAGATGGGTTGATCTTCTCAGGCCCATTATGCCCCTTCACTGTGACAGACTGGAAGCTGAGAGGCAGTCCGGGCAGAACAAAGATAAAGGAGGAATTAGAGAGAAAAACCGAACTCAACTTCAGCATTTGTATAACTTACCCTATCTTACACCTGAGCATTAGGACAATTCAGTTTGTATTCCCTCCTTAATGCCTTGTTTCCCATCACCCTTCAAACTACTGCGCTAAAGCCCTTCACTAAAATATCAGCAAATCATTGTGGGACTGCAGACAAAAAGTTTTTGTACAGCTGGAGAACTGAATTTTTTTTACTGGCATAATCCCTCTAGAGATCTATTATAGTTTCTCCATTATTTAATAAAAGACAAATGTTATATTAGGATGAGTTTAGAGAACATGCCACACATTTACACTAAATGCTTAATATTTAAGAAGGCATGACTCATAAGCAAACTTACATAGATGTTTGTTTGACTGAAGTGAGGCTGAGGATTACAACTGTAGTTTTGGAACCACAAAAACAATAATCTGGTAAATATTTTCTATTGAATAAAAATTCTAGTGGTCATATTTTGTGCTCTATCAATCATAGTTGGGAAAAACAAAGTATCTACCCATGGAGAGGCACTTCTGATGAGAACACTGAACAAAATATAAATAATGTTTTGTTTACAGTCCTAACTAGATTGCAGCAGCACTGTCCAGTCCACTTTTTGAGTAGGACAGCTCGTGTATCTCGTGACAATATGAGCTGAGGGCAACAGCAAAGTCCCCATAGAGAAAGCTGAGATTGACTGTTAGCAGACCTGGGACACAAGTCATCCCCTGAAGCAGTTGATCACAACACAAATGACAAATAATTGACTGGATGATGGATGATGAGATTAGATTTATGGGTTTAAACAAGGTCAAACATCTCACTCCCACCTGCTAAACCACAACACTGCTCCAAACGATGGAATCAGAATTATGGTTATGTGCATGATAATTCTCCTATCATGGCCTTGGGAAGGTTGTTAAGGACTTGTGTGATATCCAGTAGGTGTTGGGTTTAACAGCTGAGCCTAGTGGGTCAAAACACAAGGTCAGAGGAACATGAAGAGGGATCCGTTTACTGCTACTGTGGTTGGGGCAAAGGAAGTGATCTTGATCTATGTCATGGCTGTGATTTCGTCTTTTTTCCTTTTTTTTCTGTAATTCTACGATATCGCTAAAAAAAAATGTACGTTCAACCACAGAGACTGATATTTACTGAATGTCCAGTGATGAGCTCACACTAGTAACATTAATTACAAATTGACACCTGTCCATCTTGGCCCTTGGTCTTAAAAATTATTATAAGTATAACAATTATTATTTGTAGTGAAGCTGTAATTTTTCTGTTTGGAAAAATACACTAAAATCCTGAAAAGTTGACTTTTAGGACAGTCATGTTTGATCTCATAACTCATGTTCAGGCAGAGTACTGCTGTAAATCAGCATTTACTGGCTTCTATATGGTATTGCTCTTCATTCTTCTGCCACTCTTCCTCAATCATCTAGAGAATACGGTTAATTCTTACCAAAACATACTAAAGTTTGAAGCAAAAATCCTTCAGCGACACACTATGTTAGTGCACTATGTGACCTGATGTACAGCTCCTGTTCCACACTGTGCGCAATTTATGAATACAAGTGTGAGGTCTCGTCAAATGTTCTTCATGATTTTGCACTTTAGAATGTCAAAGGACATCTCCATTTCATTGAAGGGAAATTTCCTTGCTGATATAAAACCTTCACTCAGAATGTGCATCATTTCCAGTGAATACCTTTTCTCTGATTCGCTCAATCATTTGGTGATGAACTCTGCAGTTGAGTCACACAATGAAGGCCAACCCCTCTTGTATGGGATATTTTCTCAAGACAAAATGGAGCCTGCAGTGCTGTTTACTTTGCCGTTAACTCATGAAGAATAAATTACCCACTTTAGCAGGTTCCAAGTTCACTACCGGTGTGAAAAAAGCAGCAGAAGTTTACTATTTATAGAAGCTAAGTGGTTAACTTTTATATGCACTTTGGTAGTTTTTGCACAGTTCGTCTCCTTCATCCTCCATGGCTCGAGGACAAGGGAGCTGTTAACTGCTGAGAGCCAATAAAATTGTTATTGCTGCTATCTTTAACATGCTGTGAATGAGGCGAGCCTTAAACAAACTACAGACTGAAGCGGAAGAATGATTAACTCTTGTATTTATAAAGCTCACTGTGTAAAGCAGCCGACTGTATTTTTCCAAATGGTTGGATTTTATTTATAAGGCATAAATTTACTAAATCCTTGCCAATATATCCACTGTCAGCCACGGGATGAGATATATAAATGTGTTCTTTTCCTTTCTACAATAACTGATTTCACATGAAACATTACTCTATCATCAACTGAAATGGTAAAATGAAATATTTTGTTCATTATCAAAATATTTCCTTGAATCCATATTTATAAGAACACTGTCTTTGCAGTAGTTGTGCATTAATGCACAGTCTGTCAGATCTTAGGTCAGACTACTGCTGCTTTTCAACAAACCACCAAATACTTAATTGTAGTTAGCTGCATTAATTTGCGACTTCAAGTGTTAATAAGTCCCTCATTTAACTACTAATTCATATGTGGATATATATATATATATGTACCTTCTGTACTTGTACACACAGTACTGGCATACAAACAAGCAATCTCACAGCCTTTTTTGTTCCGTTGCACTAATTGAGACCATGCTAATTTTTACATCTAGAGTGACAAACATGTTTTAGCTGATATGATACATTTTCTCAAAATACCATGTTCAATAAAAAATCCTGTATTGCTGGTGCAGGCAAAACAAATGCAATGCTTCTAATAGGGTTAAAGCAATCAGTCCATATGGTTACCTATATGTTATGTTTACGAGTAGCCAGTGAATTAATACTTTGCTTGAGACAGGTCATTACTTAAGTAGCCAATGCACAGACTTTGCTTTTTGAAAATAATTTATCAAGGACCGAAATAAATCAATGCATATTTAGAGAACATATGTTACTAGATTTGGACAAGCTGCAAAGCCTAGCTCCATTAATAAATTGAGAATGTGAGGATTCATTACCGTATGGATTTTGAGAGCATATCCATGCAAATGACAAAGAAATGCAAATGCATAACATCATCAAGCAGAGTGCTCAAAATAGATTGCCACAAGGTAATCATAGGGCATACCACAAACATTTCCACTGGACTATGCTGGTCCATCAATTCAAAAATCATACTATCCAATATCTTATACGTGGGCATACATTATGTCAGGGAATATCCATTTGATTTAGTTGTTGATCTAACGCTAGAGAGGTAAGGAGTACCCACTCTCTGACAAATGGCATTTTAACTTCTACGTGAAGATCTGAAATTGCTCTCCTTAATTGCCCTTTAAGACTGCAGCACCAATTATTAATCAATGGGTGTCAAGGGAGCCAGGCCCTCCCTGTATTTAAAGCAATGAATTGCTGAATTATATTCATATGTATTCTAAGTAGGTCTTCATTGTAATTGGCATGTTATTAGGCTGAGGGCTTTTAGACTGTATCAAAGTAATTCAATTAAAAAAGTGAAATATAGATCTGTCTGGGATAAACAAACAAGCCAGCTGTAATATGACAGAAATGCAGTGAACGGTCTGGTTAAGTAGCTCATTATTTTTGCCCTTCCTTGAGGAAAATAGCTGCTTCAGGAGTATGGGGCCGGTTTCCATTGTAGCAGCCGGGGACTATGGAAGCACCTCATCAATCCACTTATCCCTGTTCCGTTGGTTGGATAATCTGAGTGTCTGACACTAATGGTGAGGTTGCCTCACGACTGAGAAAATATACAGAGAAGCCAGCTGAACCCCCTCCTCAGCTCTCTTCCTCTCTCGTCTTTAGACACACTCTCTTTCCCTCTCTCGCACACACACACACACACACACACACACACACACACACATGTACAGACAAACATGTAGTGCATACTCCGTCTCTCCCTCTCTTTTCCAATGTTCAGTCAAGAGGGTAATCCTAAGCTCCTTTACTTATCTCAGGGAGGAATTTCCAGCATTAGTCATGATAAGACACAGGTCCTCACTGATAAAGCAAAGGAAAAGCTCTCCAAAGCTAACTAAGGAGGAGATACTTACGGAATGCAGTTTCTGCAAGAAACCTGCTGCGTTTGGATGAAGAGCTCTTGTCTATATTGCTTTTAAGGACACCACAAGTCCTTGTTGACTATTTTTACTCAGGCAAATAATTGTGTATATATGTGTATTCACTAATATTCATTTATAACGTTTTAAAATGCCATGACCCCAAAAAGAAGATGCAGTATGCACAATGTCTGGAATCAGTTCTATACAGTGCATCATGTAAAATATCAGACTACAGTAAAATATCAGAGGTCTGTTGCTAAGCCGCTATTAAGTAATGGAGGAGAATTTTTGGCTTGCTTTTAGACTTAGGTGTGTAATTTCTGTAACACAGACAACTCAGACATCATGATTCAAAGTTAGTGGTTGATTTGAGCCTCCTGTCTGCTGAAACAGTGGCGTTTACTTTGGTAAGAAATAGCAATACATTATGTTTTCCTACGTATTGTTGGGGGGGTTTGCAGGTCAAAGTGATTTACACCTTTGGAGAGAGTTTGGCTCATGTGAGGGTGGAGCAGACCTATGGGAGGTTGTGGAGTGTAAAGATTTATCATTTCTATGAACTTTTTACAAGCCTCATGCCTTATCCAGAAACAACAACACAGGTATTTAACCTGTTCCTTGTCAAGCCCTGCCTGGAAAACCTCCATTCTTCTTCAGGGAGTAGGTGGACATTTGTTTACTTTCAACTTTGGCTAATTGACCAAACTATCTTTACGATTTTCCAGTTGCAGCACTATAAGTACATGACTGAAATGAACATTCTACCTCACAGAAACAGCATCTGACGGATGGCGTGGGTTCATATGAAGGTTAGGGCCTACGAGCGTGGAGAAACTAAAACAGTGGGTCTACATGGCCCCCCTCTGCACCCAGAATCCTGTGTTTAAGAAAGCAGCTTTGTCACATTAATCTTGGAAGCAAACTTGCAAAGCAATTTGTTGAAGGTCAGCAGAATATGTGATAAAAGTGTAGTCTTGTTAAGCATCCATCACGGGCTGATTCGGATTTTGAGCAAAGATGTAGTGACAAAAATACACAATGGGTTCAGGGTAATGGGTTTAGGCAGGGATATTGGTTTGGGTAATACAGTTAATAGGTCCTTGGATCTGGGGGCTCTTTTAGGCAGATATGAGAAGCATCACCGGCTGTCATATTCTCCGATGAGAGAATGCATTAGAGCAAACTCTATTTAGTAAAAGACAATTCAATTAGGGACTATTCAGAGACCCTCGATTATTTCCCTACGGGCATCCGCTCAGTCGAGGCAATATTCAGATTTCATTGTGTTTTCAAAGTGGATGAATGTCAACGGCTGGCTCCTGCAGTGGTCGGGGGGCCTGTATGGACATTTATATTTCAACGGTCAAACAAATGAAGACAGAATTTTCTCAATACACCCCTAATGTACAGTAGCAATATTTTATGGATTGAGTGGCTGCATTTATCTTATGATCCTCAGGCTTTATAGCTTGGTTTGTATTTGTCTATGTGGTTGACTGTCCTCAGTTTTTAGAAATTCTCCTTTAAGAATAGAAAACACCTTAGCAACCAACAATGAACCGTAGGCTAATTGTATATGTGTGTTGTGCATCAGATGAAATGTGAGTAGATTAAAGCAATATTTCATGTGTATTTGTTAATAATGTTGTAGAGTAAAAGTGTGGAAACACAAACTTCATATCAGCCATGTGAGTGTATTCCCATCAGTATCTGCAAAAAATAAGAACTGAACATTCAGCAACTGTATTTCCATATATACAATTTACATAAAAAAAAATTTACACCACATGACAAGGTAGGATTTGCTATATATCAAGCACATATGCTGCACATATTATGTGTGACCGTATAGTAAGTGATATATCCTCCATCATCGAGCATGAAAGTATATTTCTATGTCATACAGACATATGTTGCACATATTGTGTATGTCAGTGCATGGGCTATATACTTTAACATTCTACTATGTCAGTACATTAAGGCATATGTCTACATTGTACACACATATGTTACACATATCATCAGACGTCGAGACTACACCTGTCTCTACATGAAACCAGAGACTCGTGCCTGCATCCAGGGGCTGTGCAATGCAGTGACAATGCAACTGGGTCATAGATAGTCATAAATCCAACCTCCTAAGGATATTACACAAGAAACTGAGATGCCAGCAAATCAATTCACAGTTTGGTAACGGGCTCATAAAGCGTCTTTACTAGCTCATCTAAATCCAATCAGCATGATTCCTATGTAAACAGAGACGTAGAGTATTTCATGAAAAGGTACTTCCTGCAGATGACATTGCAAGAGGGGTGTGTCACATAAACAAGACCGCAATTGTTTAACATTGGTGAATGTTGATCTCATGGTTCCATTGTGTTCTGTGATGCTGGTTTGTACGTCTGCTGTTTTGACAGTTGCTAACTTTATTTTGACCAAATGCTGACAGATCTCAGGGAGCGGTGGAGACCCAACTCCTCGGAAAACAAAACTTCACAGTGTCTGCGCAATTAATGAAGTGCTTGAAGAGTTCTTCCTTGAGCGAGGAAAGGGCAGACAATTTTACCAGTGGAAAGAAAGCAAGAGAGATGTCTCAGTAGATTAATTCGTCGTAGTCGCAACAGTGTTATTATCGGGAACAGCTCCAGGATTTCTATTTCACCATGAGACTGCGTTGATAAAGTGCTCAGAGCTCAGGACATGAATCTACCCATGCAACACAAGTTGGGCAGATTTTAACTGTGTACATTAGATATATCCTCTGCAGACAGATTGAATGACGAAACACATGACATGATAGTGGCAGGCTACTAAGATTTATTCTGAAATCCAGCCATATCACATGACTGCTTTGAGAACAGTAAACTTAGTTCCTGACTCCACCTGACACTCACATTTAATCCACCAGTGAATCATGTCCATCCTGCAGCTCTGTCTCATATACACTACAAAAATGCAATGAATGCATATTGACACCGGGTCGAATAACATTCACTATTCTTTTTTTTATTGTTATTATACAAATGCAAGCTTAATCATTATCAGCACATTGGTGACCGTCCGTCTGTGAGGTGTATGATGTTAAAATATGCTGGCACCTCTATTCTTCGACTCTCAATGACAGGAGGGACCTTGGTAATGAACAGCAAATGTCCGTGCTCGCATGTAGAACAAAGGAGCTTGATATCAGCACAATGCTTAGGCCAGTATTTCCAGCACTGCTCGTCTCAGCGGGGTTAGCATTTTGCCTCCTACTGATTGGCTGGTCACTGCCCTTCTCAGTGACTGTGTGGACATCAACTTGTCAGAGAAAAAAAAAAGAACAACTTTGACAATGTCCTTTCTTTTTTCCACTTGCCACACAGATCTTTGCTTGGCTGTGGCAAACTTTGACTGAACCTTTTGTGTGGGGGAGTTGGGGCGAGAGAGAGAGAGGCAAAGTGAGAGAGAGAGAAAAGGAGAGAAGAAGGGGGGAAAGGGGACACAACAGCGACCATATGTTCAATGTGACCCTCATTATTCTCAATTAGGGCAGCCATCCATGGAATGGTCTTGCTGATAACAGCCCATAACACCTTCAGTGGAATGGAGCACAATCTTCCAGTGGCACAATGGTCCAGCAGGGTGGCGAGTGGGCGCGTACATGTTTACATACATATGTGCATGGGTGTGTGTGTGCACATGTGTGTGTATGAAAGAGAGAGAGAGAGAGAGTTGCACCCCAAGTAAGTGCGCACACACACCTTCTGTAAACTTACATGTTGTAGCTTGCATGCACTCATGCTTGTATATGAATGCGTGCATCCTTACGTCTGTGTATGGATATCAGAGTTTGCGTGGGCTTTTGAATTTGTGTGTGTGTGTGTGTGTGTGTGTGTGTGTCTGTGCATGTGTGAGGGACCTGTGGCGAGGTGGGGCGGGTGGGTAAGCAGGCAGGCTTCGCCAGCTTCTGGAAGGCTTACAGGGGGTGTGCAGGGCCACAGCCCAGGTCCCCAGGACGTCTGGATGGATGAGTTGATAGAGAGTAATGGGGTCACATTGAGCATATGATGTAAAGGCTAACCTTATGCCTAACTGTTAATGACATTATGAATCTGGCAGAGCAATTCCTTTTTCCCACTTAACGTATAACAGGAAAAATATTTGGGTGGGGGATGACGGTCGGAGACAGATGCATACTGGTCTAATCTCTTTGTTCTTCATCCCTAACACTCTGTCGTTCTCTGTAGTCATTATTAGTGCAATGCTGAGCTGAAGGTGACCTGCATAAGAAGCAAGTGAGTGAAGTCAGTAGGAAGTTAGTGAGCTTTCCTGTTTATAGGCTCCTCCTGTTTCAGTTTCTAAATGAAAAAGAGTTGATTAATTTGTCAAAGGTGCATAACTTACATATTTATTCATAACCACAAGTGCATGTATATATAATACATTCTCATAAAACTACATCTTATAAATAATATGCATGTCATTTTTAGTTTACACTCAGAGTAAATGAACTTTCTTGCTGAAGCAAATGAATGAAACTCATACTAGTCATTTGTGACTATTTCCCCCTGGCCTGGTTCCCAAGCTCTTACTGTAACCCAAGCAAGCAGTGACATCACCCTCATTCCTTCTTCCACTGAATTCAAAATGGCCCAGGTGATTAAGTTCCCTATAAAGAGATGGGAGTCAGTGCAAGGCCGCGGCATTGAGCAGGCTCATTGATTAAAACCAAACGAGAGCCCTCAGCACACTGCAGGGGCGGTAGCAGCACTACTCACAGTAACCGGTACACATCGTTTGTCTATGATCTTGTCCTCCTTTGACCATCGTCTCCATCAGCCCGCTTCTCTGTGGTAGCTGGTGCCCCCACACAGAACTCCTTAGCATCAGTGAGAGAAAGAGAGTTAGTTAGATTATAGTAGATTGATTATAGATATATAGTTATAGATTGATATAGTTAATAAATATGAATATATATAAATATGCAAGCCAAATGTATGCTCTATTAATTTAAAAAAGAGATATGAACATATGACAATATTGTTGATTGAAAACAATGTCCTATAGAGCAGTTCTGTGATAGTCCTTGATTTCAAGACAAGTCAGACAAAAATTAATAACTAGACCACCTACAGTGACCCTGAGAAGATGCAGTATTTGCTGTAAGTCACACATTACACCAGATGAGTCTGGTTTCCCGAGATGATGTAAAATAAGCACAATGTCATGTGAAGCAAATACATGACGGGTTAATTATGCAGTTGGGTGGGGTAGCTCTGACCTCAGTTCACTCTGAGCTCTCCAACTTTGAAGTTTCCACTGGTAGTCGGGTTTGTTTTTTTTCCTAAACTTAAATTGAACCCCAACACATTGTTTCAGTTCAGCTGCCTAACCTGCCAAAGTAACACATGATTTCACCAAACCGCAGTTATTACCATAATCAAAACCCAAGTTATATACTGCAACAACAGCTTTGACCATAATTCAAGTTGTGTCACTATAGTTCACTAAATATAACTGTTTCAGATCTTTTCATTGAATAGACAGGAGAAAACAACATTTACCAGTGATGCCACATAATCCAAATTTCAGTGAAGAAATTTAAAAAATGTTTGGGCTTGTGTTGATTTCCCAAATTCCACAGGTCTGTATTGTACTGGTTTATATATAGATATTGCAGAATGAAAACACCATACACACAATCATAATCAAGCCACAGCCTCCTCCTTCTGTGTACACCTAAAACTGAACAAGCCCATACAAGTTTGAAATTGATGAGTGCGCCACTACAAGTTCATGACTTTGACCTCCAGGGTATTTGATCCCTTGACACAGAGTTTATTTTTCTAAAGCTACAGCTTGATATTCCAGCACTTAATTTAAGAGTGCAGTTAAATCACAGAAGCCATAATATGTCAGGCGATCCAACGACTGGGGGTAAAAAGAGAGTGAAAACGGGGAGGGGGAAGGAGGGAAAACAGTAAGTAATGAAAAAGCTATGATTGCTTTTCTGTCCCTCCAAATGACAGTTAGCACCTCAATGACCTGCTCGGGGCAGGGCCATCTAGAAATGACACGCTAAGGCACAACGTCATCTAACAGGGTAGTTACAAAAATCAATACAAAACCCATTTCAAAGATGCTCAGCGAGCGTGTGTGTGTGAGACTGTGTGTGTGACAGAGAGGGAGAGAGAAGGACCTGCTGTTATGTTCATTTATTGAGTAGGCCTGAGGGGCAGAAAACAAACTTTTCTGATATACACATTACCTCGCAAGCAAAGGAATTCTGAAGGCTAAGCAATAACTGCATTCCCAGTCTATTATTTAAGTCATGAAGAGCCCCTCCACAGAAGGGGGTCTTTCATTGCATGTCAAGCACAGCTTAATTCTAAAGTCGCTGCCCCCAGTCCTCTTCATTGTCACACTTTTAACTAAACTAGGTATTGGCCACTAGAAGAAGAATGACTCTTTGTCCGCTGGGGAATCGATATGCAGTCACTCTGACATTCACAGAGAACACATGTAAACCAGCCGGGCCGGCCATACGACTATCTTGTCTTGTTGGGATACTGGCAAACATCATCGTATATTATCCCATTTGATTTGTTGTCAATACCCAATCACGGCAAAGAGGTGCAGATCTAGCAGAGCACAAAGACACTAAGGAGTGTAAAACAGACAAATGGGCAGGGGGGACATCAATCCGAAGGGCACGTCAGCCTAGCCCCTGATGAAATAGGGTGCCGTGTCGACGGCTGAAATTTATAGACAGTAACATGTGAAAGTGCTCACTCCTCACAGCCCCTAGAGAGGTCAATAGCCTGATGCCTCTGTCCAAATGGGGTTCTCATTAAGCCAGATCATTCAACCAGTTTTTTGTCTCTTTTGCACAACAGAGAATAATACAAGGATACTTGGTTGTGTGTTGTTTCAAACCAAATTACCTTTACTGGCCTTCCCCTTACAAAAGTCTAATAGAAATTGATGCACACTTCTCGGAAAAGCGCGTTTCACGCTTCTTTCTCGCTTTTTCTCTCCTTCCTGCTTTCTCAGTAATTATGCTGTCTACGTTGTAGCATCTGCATTATACCTTACCATATATCTTATTAGGATCATGTCGGATATCTCCATGGTGTTTTTACTGTGCTGTGCTGTTTGAAAACCAAGCTGAAAACCATGGGACTCATTTGCTACACTTGAAAGAAACTTGGTTCAGCTCTGTGTGGAAATCCCACTCGTCTAAAATTTGGAAGAGACACAGACTACAGCAGGTGATTGAGAGGTAGGATTCTGGGTCAGCGGGGTGCAGGATTCAACAAGGATATTCCTTTGGAAACACAATCAAATAGAGCTTTTACTTTGTGTCAGCTATATTTCCTGTGAGAAGCAGCGATGCTCCAGAGATCCGATCAGTGTTTCAGCAGTACCGATGCTATACTGTATGTCGTTCCAGTAAATTACATACAATATGAAAGGGCTCGGCTTTGGCTGATGGACCTCAAACAATCTAACAGAAAACACTGGTACATCGTCCACTCGCATGCACACAAACCCACACACACACACACGCATATGCACACAGAAAATAAATTTAATGTTGTCACTTCCTTCAAAGCCGTCAATGTCAAGAGAGACCACTGGCAATTCAAAGTAATCGGGAAGCCACGTAACAAAAATAAATTTGGGGCTTGACACGCTGTTGGAAGAGAATAGCAATCAGCAAATTTAATGCATTTCTGATGTATATTTAAGGCTCTGACACTAGGCCACAGATGTACATGTGTTGGGTTTCTATTTTGCAAAAGATATGGTTGGTGATAACCTATTATGGGACATCGTCAGCTTCCCCACTGCCTCAGCCTTGGATAGGAAAAATTCCATCACTTGCTCTATCCAGGAGATGTAATATCGAAACAAATTATGGCTGGAATTGAAAAGTCACAAGCTTATTCCGTCTTGATCAAACCACTGCCAAGAGGCTAAGTGCAGAAGTGGAGATACCTCCAAAATGCTTTTTATTGCATTATCATCATTGACATCTACGACACTCACAGTTCCCAGCTTTAGTAGTGGATATAAATATTTATATATATATTTCTTTTTTTTCAAGCTGTAATCCAACTCACAGGCACTGACAAATGTAACAAGAGAATCTGAAAAAGCATTTCCAATTAGTTTGTTATTGTTTTAGCACACAAAGAGCAGAGTGCAATTATCTGAAATTCCTTGTTATGTATAACAAATAGGATTTAATGTGTACACTTCAATAACATATTACTTTTACATTCATACACAGTGAGTCTTCAAAGGCCAAAGACTACAGAGAGGGATTCCGATCAATGCAACTGTACCCAGCACCTCTGCTATCAGTCAGTGTTAGGTGTCTGAAGTCAGACCCAACAAGGATACAGACCATTAATGTGACCCCGCTTCACAGGCAAATATTATTTGGTGGGTAGTCATTTGTAAGATGTAATGATCACATCTCAAAGTACATAACGTTTGATTGGATGGCAGGAGTTTGTTCCAGCGGCAGAAAAAATAAACGAAGTCTCATCTTGGTTTTTATAGTGTAGCATATTGAACCATCTGAGTACTGCCTTGCTCTATGGTGGCCTGGAGGCTCTAACTCTTTTTAACAGTGATCAGTCCTGACACACAAGAGGTCTGCAGAGACCCAGTTAAAGATTTCTATTATCATATCAAATCACACAGCAGTGCTCTCATTATAATTGACACATCTTGAACAGTGAATAAAGGCTGCTCTACATAATGCATAATTAGAAAGTTTTTTGACATTTTTTTGCATATGGTAATGTATGATAAGAGCAGATGTTAAAGAGAATAGCCTTGGCGGAACATTAAAAGATCTCATAGAAGTTAGGAGATTATGGTTGGGTACAGTGACCTCCTGACCTGGCTGGATCCCTCTAGATGGCTGAGCTGCGGCGAAGCTGAGGCCAGCGAACGGAGGGGCTGATTCCCCTGTCCTTGCCGAGACCTCGTTAACGACTTAGAAGACCCATCAATATTTAACAACTCTATGATTGAAATTTCAAATTCATCTCCTCAATGGTAAATCACAAAGGAGAGGGAGATGGGAATGAGAGAAAGTGGGGGGAGAGAGAGGACAGAGGGAGAGAACCAGAGCGACTCATTTTTATCAGAGAGCTATTTTAAATAAAGACTGTGATTTAGTGAGGCCACACCAAGTCAATTAGGGGCAGAATATGTGAGCTCTGTTTAAGTAGTTACTGAATCACCATATTGGATCTGACTGTCTAACAATCACTGATATGAAAACATACTATTCCCCCTGTGGGGAGTGAAGAGTGTGTGAGATACACGAGTGATTTCCTCCTCACGTCGCTCTACAATTCTTGTCGTAATTCCTCTCCCTCCCCCCAGTCTCCCTTCTCCATCCTTGATTCCCGCCACCTACTTTTCTTTTATGCATTTCTCAACCCCCGTGCCCTCTCCTGTTCGTTCTACAGACTTGAGTCAGAGAGCAAGAGATAGCTTTACTATTTTATGAAGGTGTGAGGTTTCTTGACAGTGCCAGAGTTTTCTGTGTCCAACAAAGTCCACTCGCTCGTGAGAAGGTGCCGTGAGACTGAAGTCATGCGTTCAAAATAGAACATACATGTGTAATACAGATCTGAGGTCAAAAATATCTGCCTTTAAAATCTACATATTATTTATCTAATTAGCATTTTGAGTTTTGGTTTTGCGCTTTTGAAATACCCCAAATCAAAAAAATTGTATTTGATTTCATCTTCAGTGACATATTTTTTGCATTTTCTCCTCTATTTAAAACACACAGAGATACATATAATATTGCCTGATATATCCCAGAACTATAGAGTGGTTTTGGACAAAGTATACCTAAATCATACAATAAAAAGAGAGTCATACAATACAGTTCATTCTTTAACTGACATCCTCTCTGTGTGTACTTCAGTCATGTGGTTTCTTGACGTTACTCAGAGCATCGGGAAAAGAAATAACTTCCTGATGCAGCATAGTCATCCCCCTCTGTGTATCAAAGACTAATTCTGTGGGAGCACCCCTGCCTACATCCCATCCCTCCCCAGCCGCGTGTGGCTTTTGGTTCACTGGAGGTCAGGACGATCATTCACCCCAAGGCCTGAGGGTGCCCATATACTCTCCCCTTTATGACCACATAAAGAAAGCCAAGTGCTCAGGCGTGCCTGATTAGCTGCCCTAATATGCTATTTGTGACTAATTTCAGAGGCGCTCAGTCACAGGTGATGGTCCCAGGCTGTAAATCTAACTCGGCCAACCTTTGACAGTGCCTGTGTGTGTGTGTGTATGTGTGTTTGTGTATGTGCTTTTCTGTGTGTGTGTGTGTGTGTCCTATCCCCCAGGATGCACTAGTAGGTCCCGTGGTGAATATGCAAAGGCCATTTAGGTGAAAGGCAGGACATAAATGTAATGAATGGTAGATGAAGCCATCTCAAGCTGACAAGTCAACTTGCACTAGAGGAAGTGAGTGTGCAGCTATGTGTGTGTGCTCATATGTAAAAAAAAAAAAAAATGCCCTGGACTGGGGTAGTTTTGTTTTAGCACAATCATTACTCTTGCCTCCAGCGTTGATACACTTTTACTGCTGAAATTTGGTGGTGTTACATTTGTACATTTTATGTGCTGTACTGATTGACTAGTTCACACAATGCAAATCAGAATAGTTAAAATCGTTAATGTCTTTTGGCTTGGAGTGGAACAAACTGTTTTACACACAGTGTAAGGGATTTTTAACCTTGCCCTACATTAGCTGTTGTTGATGATGTTTTTCAAAATTATTTTACAAATGTACGTGTAATAATGAGATTCATATTCTATTTTAAAATGAGTGAAACATTGTCAAGTATTCAACTATGTACATATTTATTTTGAGAACTCAATGAAAATGCTAATTTGAAGAAAGCTTTATATGGTCCAGATCTTGTCTCTTTCTGTACCTGTGTGTATCCTTTACATCCTTATAATGTGACAACAGTTCCCTGTTTGAGCTGTTTTCCTATCATCCCCCTGACCGCTGCTTTTCTGACCCCACGGTGGAGTTTTGACAGGATAAGGGACGAGAGGGGAGACGAGCAAAGTAATGCTGTTGAAGTGCTTGCTGATCGTGTGTCTGTTCATGTGAGCGAAATAGAGAGGGAAAGAGAGGTGTGTGTGTGTGTGTATGTGTGTGTGTGTGTGTGCGTGTGTGGATAGAAGAGAAAAAGGGACAGTGACAGTGTGTATGCATGGATGCATGAGTGCATTGTGTGTGTGTGTGTGTGTGTGTGTGTGTGTGTGTGCACAGCATGTGTGTATGTATGTGCATGTGCTCCAGTGACCTCTGTGCTGACTGTGCTGTGTCCTCCAAGCTGACAGAGTCCTCCTCCAGCTCCTCAGTGTTTAACACCCACGGTCTGTTCCCAAATGGGCAGCCTCAAACACCCTGTTTGATACACACACACATACACGCACACGCACACACACACACACACACACACACACACACACACACACCCTTCAGCAGCGTGAGGGCTCCCACTCTGCACTGTAACACTGCTCCAGCTCCAGAAAGGTGAAAGCCATGGGTGGGTGGGTGGGGGGGCTAAGCTACACTCACCTCAAAGCCACATAACCAAAAGGTTAACAGTTCTGCCAGATGTGGGGTCACCACCAGTAAGGAATCACATTATTTCTATATGAATGACAATGTACAGCCTTGAGACATTTGGACTTGTATTTATTCAGTAGAGCTGACAGAATATGGCACCCAAGACATTTCCCAGTGAATTGTTGATATATGCAGCAACAGGGCTGGGACGTTCTTAAGCCATTTGCATTCATGAGAAATCAAGGACAATATATTGTGAGGTATTTTGGGTAAGGACCATCACAGCGCAGCCTCATCAGCTTGATTTTGTTGGTGTTTTTTTTTTGTTTTTTTTCCAGATACATATTCAGCACCTTTGAATATTTTTTTTAGGATATTTTTCTAGCCAATCAAGCTCTGAGAGAATGTGTTTTCCTTTGTAAGTAACAAAATGGAACAACCAGTAATTCTATCAAAATATGATAATAATAATTACAATCAAAAGACACCATTTGCCAATAATGAGCAAATAGAATAAATCATCAATTTAAAAATTAGATAAGTTTCTTTATGTGAATGAAACAATCATGTCCTTCCGTCCCTCACACCCCTGGGAAACCTTGCTCCAACAGGTCGTAAACAAGCCAGTCTCACACAATTGAGCAGCCGAGGTTAAAGAATAGTCCAAATAATAAGATGCAAGCCTCCAAGTCTGGTAAATCAGTGAAAAACACTCTTCCCTGCAGCCAAAATACTTCAACCCCCTGTCCCTGTTTTGAAATCATAAACAGCCCACCGTCCCTCACCAATGGTAATGAAATGCAAAACGGTGTGTAAGAAAATATCAAAACCTGCCTCAGCTTTGCGCCCCTTCATCGAAAACACTTTAGAAATGCAGGCAGTATCACGTAGCACAAACACACATTCTGTCTGAGCCAAATTAGGGACATTAAAAATCACAGGCTGAGGACTTGCTAATTATTACACCCCCTTACAAACAGAGACAGTCAAGCTAAGCGGCGAGCCACTGGCTGACTCCCAATGTCACTTTCTCCGGGTAACAAATATCCAAAGGTCAAAGTGTGTACTTCAGGGGAATAGGGAAAAGCTCAACGGGGGTAAGTGGTGTGTGTCTGTGTGTGTATGTGTATCTTTGGAGGAATCTAGCCTCTCATGTCCTCTAAGACTATGCTGCCACCTGCAGCTTTGGGTATGAACAAAGACACCAGGGCTGCTGAAGGGAATAACAGGCAGGGTAGTAAGTCACATACTGTAAAATTCATGCACAATTAATATTGAAATGTGAACCTAATCTGAGGCTGCATACTCATTAGGACAACAATGTGGCAGTTTCAAAGGCAAGTAAGTGCATTAGGTGTTGTATATAAAATGGGGACTCCTAATATTCTGTATTAATTGCTTTTGCTGGACTATAGATAGAAAAGTGAACAGATATTTTCAGATATTTATTACAAGACCATATTTAGATTTTTTTTGTAAAATTACATAATGAAATACAAGCCACGTGACACTTTTCAAAATAATTATTGACCCATTAAAAATACCATTCTGATGTAAATATGTTTAATATTCACAAAATTATTCTTATTCTATGAAAAAAATAGATGCATATTTCTAATTGTTGGGAATCATGCAGTGTGTCTCGGGTCCATTGTGGACCTTACGGTTTGAACTTGCAAGCAGTGAATTATCCCATCCCAAACGCCTGCTTATTGTTTCACAACCCATTTATTGTTGCAAAGGACAGAAAGATGTATGACCCTGCAGCAATTAAAATATTAGGTATCAAAGTACTGATGCCAGGGACTGTTAAAGAAACGTGATAGTGAGCATGAGTAATGACGGCACACATGACTTGTCATAAATAGAAAAAAAAAAATGAATGGTGGGGATGACCTCAAATGCAAGGATTCTGTATAACAATATCCTGTTGCCTAACAATGAGCACAATATATATTTTTAAGGAACTCTCTTCCACAAAGAGCGGTGAACTCTGGACTGACATTTGTACAGATGTGGTAAGGCTAGAAGCCACCCTGTAATTAAAGCCCTCACCCTGGGAAAAAAGGTGTGATCTTCTGTCATATTTTGACAAGGCTCCAAGCACCGGGCAAAGCAATATAGTTACAGGGTTGGTAGCAGCTGGAAGAAGAATGACTGTATTTTTGATTGCATGGTAGTCAGACTGTATCTCTAAGCTATTGTCTTTGGTAAAAGCGATTGTGTGCATGTATGTGTGTGCATTTGTGTATTTCTACATTTATCAGAACCTCCGTTTCTCTTCTCTCATTCGGTTTTAGGAGGGATTAAAAAAAGAACACCTCGAGAAGAGATACATTTCACTTGTAAGATAATCACATCCATATTTGATATGCGGCATTGTAACAAAATCCCTCTTTAAGTCGATGAAATATATTTTGACTTCACTTCACTGCCTTGTAGAAACCTGAGACAGACACCATATATGCTCTGTCAGAATCATTAAGTCAACATGCCATCAGGTTCAACTCAGAGTCTCTCCTCAGAATTTGAGAATGATACAGCCTGACGCGGCTTGAACTTTGCGTCTGCCAGAAGGGGCTATTCTCTGTCGGCTTCGCCATTCTCCCATGGCTTTAAATATTGTAGGCATCTTGGGGATGTGGAGACGCATTTGTCATCCTTGTTTGACAGGCTTGATGAAGGGGTTGTCTGTCAGTGTTTCACAAATCCGACCAGACCACAAGCCTGCGGGTGGCACATAGACAGTCACGAGCGGCGGGGAGTTCCCTCCCCTCCTGCTTCACAGGGTAATTGTGATAATGCTGGGATGGAAAATTATAGAGGGGTGAGTTAAGGAGATACTTGAGTTAAATGCAGAGGCTTGACACAGTGAAGTGAGTGTGGGTGGTCTGAGACTGTGAGGGCAAGTTCTTACAGTTCATTCTTAAATGCTGTGATAGTTGTAGCACTTACATGTACTCTGGTATTAAATCTAATAAGCCAAATCTGTTTTTTTTTTTCTTTGCGCACAACCACAACGGTTGTGAAATTTACTTATGTTTTCAAATTAGGCTCCGCATTGTTAAACCTGCGCTCTTAAACCTGTCACTTACTTTATAACTTTAAACGTCAAACATCTCAAAATTCCAGGTTTTACCTAAGGGATTTGGAGACTTTGCAGTCACCACTGTGAAAAAAAATCTTTTGCATTGCATTTTGCATCAACCTTTTGCATTGAATACTGAGATGATCCATCCCAGTCAGCAGATAGCATAACAGTCCTATAAACTAACTTCAGCTGGAAAGACACAACAAACACTTTCGCTCTCTCTCTTACTATCCCTCCCTCTCTCTGTCTCTGACATCAGGGTCAACCTAGCATATAATAGACAAACTTGGCAGTAATCTGGGGACTCTGAGAGAGGTCCGGGAGATTTATCAATCAACTGGCCACATTAAACGGATTTCCTAATGAAGTGAAGTCTTTACAGGGATTAATCCTCTACCACCTGCAAGGAGCCACCTGCTCGACTGCCATAATTGGCATGGATGGCACCGCCACCATCAGCAGAAAGAGGAGAGGCACAGAGAGAGAAAAAGAGGGAGTGCGAGCAAGAGAGAGAGGGGGGGGAGAAAGAGACGACCGGGATGAACAGAGGGGGAGAGAGAGAGAGAAAGAGACGGACAGAGAGGAAACAAGTTGGAGAGAGGACAAAGAAGCTAGACATTGGGGTGTCAAACTCATGCAAATGATGACACTCAGTGTGTTGCAACGACACAACGAGGGAGGAAAATAAATAAAATATTTTTAAAAAAGGAGACGAGACAGCGCCAGGTCTCTTATGACACAGCGATGAGCATCCAACCCTTAGTTTGTGCCAGTCTTGCAGCATTCCAAGACCTTGACAGCAGCTCCTCGCTACATCTTCCAGCTGTGTCAAATCTGCCTATGTGCTAATGAACGTGTCAGCACCCCAATCGTGTCATTGCTGTGTGTGTTTCAATTCACCTCTGAGCACTGAAATTCTACCCCAGGTGTACCAGCTCACACATTACATTCACCCTCGCGTATTTCTGCATGAATAATTACTTTGTCCCAACCGTAAAGTTGGAAACTAGACTGGTGTCCTCATTATAGTGCCAAACCAATCTTTTTGATTGTGTTGCTAATTGCTTTAACTTGAGCAGGCTGACATTGTGCATGCAATATGGACACACATCTATCAAGCCTGCGCTAAGAATGACCAATCTAGCAATTTTTGTATTTTATCTGACACATGCTTGATTGATTGCAATAAGATTAAAGACACTCCTGTCGGCTCACAGGAAATAATATTACAAAGTGTAGATATTAGGGCCCATTTTTCACAAGACAAGTCAGAGACTTAAGAGATTGCTTAAGCTAATGGCACAAGTATACTTACGTAGGATCAAAACATGGTGACTATTTGACTACAGGATAAATAATTAGATTGTTGGGCACTGGTATCAGTCATGGTCAATCAAATAAACTCATGTCGTGCAGTACACTCATCATCAAATGTCTTATATATTAGATTACTAGGGTTTGCACAGTACATGCATACAGCACTCCGACTACGATTATACGGAACTTACAGAATGATACAGTAAGTCACCAACAGAAGGAGATTATGATGATATCCCTCGTACATAACTATACTTGCGTTATTTATTTTCACGTTAATATTGAACTGTGAAAGTCAGACCTTTGATGATAAAACAACACCTTCTGTCACTATCAAATTTAACCAAAACAGCTGCAACAGCATAGCTCCACCACACCCAGTTGTTTACTTCATCCTATGCAAATGCTAGGTGCTACTTTTGGGAGGCGCTGGTAAGAAAGTGATGACTCAAGAAACAGATTCAACCCAGATGTTTTTGGCCAGAGAGTAAGTACTGTCGAACCTCAAGGAATTCAAAGATGTAGAGTGAGAAACATTAGGGATAGAGCAACACTTTTCTTATTAAGGTGTTTCATCTACTTCATCAGAGGTTCCTCACCATCCACGCTTTTGTACTGCTAACAATTCTCACTGGAAGCAATATGGAAGCTGAGCAGACTACCTTACTATATATCAGAGCTAATCAAAAGTTGTCACAAGTCTGGTTCGATTTGTGTGACATTTAAAGGGGAATTTTACACATTAAAGTCTGTTTACATGTCTTCACTAGTAATAATTTGTGGCTGCTCAAAGCCTGTATAATTGCCTCAAGGAATGTCACCTGAGTCAGCGTCAGTTAAGGCTGAAGACTGCAAGTTTGGAAATGAAAAAAGGGAGTGTGGAGTTATAAAGGATTGAGTTTACCATACCTCTGTAGCCTGCTCCTCATCTCTGCTTTAGGCTATATTAGCAGCTACTAGCGGAGCACACTCAAATCTCTGTCTCCAACTGCTGGAGTTGCATTGAGGGGTAACATTGGCACCATGCATGGAAAAAGACAATATCTCTGATTCTGCTGCATTGATCTCGATCTTTCCTGTACATCATGAGTCCGACTGTGTTATAGGAGTGTAAAGCTAAATCGGTTGAGTACCCTTTTAATAACAATATCCTTGGTGAATGAGGCCTTATATAAATGTGGATTAAAGGAAAGCACTTGCCTTTCATGCTACCTAAATAGCTGTAGGGATAAATTTAACCTGAAGAGAACACCTTCATGCATCCTGCAAGCGCACAAGTATGACATATAGTAGCAGGAATTCCTCCTGAGAGAGGGTTCATGTAAAAAGCAATATTTGCTTAGACTTGGGTCTGATTTTTTTAAGAGTGGTAAAAACATGACATTGGTACTCGTTCCTGATTTTTTTCAACTTCCTAAAATGGGTCAAATATTTTGAGCAGTTGGTTGGTGTCATATCACATAGAATTAAATACATAAAGTTTACATACGATTTATAAATTTCTTCACTGTCATGTTTGGAGGCTCCAGGGTGGCACTTCATTTGTTAACCCTTTATAGGGCACTCATTGAAATACTTAGTAATTCAAAAAGTCAACCCTAGACCATTACTGGTGGTCATTACAAGACTTTTTTTCTTTTGTGAGTTTTTCAAAAAAAAATTGTAATGTTATGGTGAAAATCAAGGTCAATGAGGTTACCATGTATGGTTTCTCGCCGGTCTGTCATGTAGCCTGATTGTTGCTGATTGGCTTGGAGAAATCTCGTAGTTCTACTTCCTCATGGTGAGGTAAGGGGCGACATTTTGAACTCTCACTTAAGTTACCAAATATGGTCCCTTGCCCGATAAAGGGTTAAGACTAAGGTGAATTTCTTAAGAATGACTGTCCTTGGCATATGAGTCATTTTTGATTACCTGAAGCATGAGTAAATAAAGTGTTGGTAAGGGCACGGCACAGTAGCTACTGCCCAGCAGAATAACACAACATAAATAACAAGCATTACCTCACTTTATAACATTTCTCAACTCAGTTTCCAGCTGTAAAAAGTAACTAAGTACTGTACTTTAGTACAGATTTGAGGTAGGCATATTTGATTGCTTGTTTTCTTCAAATTCAATAGACCCTATTGTCCATGTTCCTGAGGCTGACAACCAACCAAAATACATTTGGTTAAATATGCATTAAAATAAAAATACAAGACAATGAATTCATCAAGCTAAACCCAAATGTTTTATGTCTGAAAAGTTTATTTGGAGCTTTTCATCCACCCGCAGTGCCGTCCTAGGTCACCTCGGTCAGATTAGTTACGACCTGAGTCGTATTTGATGACTGTATGTCTGTGTTTCTGTGATTTCTGACTAATGATCAACTCTCCAGAGTCATAACTCCTGGGAAGAGAAGATGATTTTGTGGAGTCTGCCAAGGGACTGAGACTATTGGCACAGCTAGGGTGTCCCTCATTTGTTATGGAGCCATACTGCCACCTTGCCAAAAGAGGTGCCAGGCCAAGGACAAACTCTGTGTGTGTGTGTGTGTGTGTGTGTGTGTGTGTGTGTGTGTGTGTGTGTTTGCAGTCTGACCCCCATCCCAAGACTAAAACCTTGGTGACAAGCCATATTGGCATCCTAAAATATTCTAATGGAGCTATATAACAGAAATAGGCCAGGCATTTATGTTTGTTCTCAAAGACAGGCAGAGGTCCCGTTACTATTATTTCACTGGGTGAAACATAGTAATGAAATGAATCAGGTTTAATCTGTTTTTATCTATTTTACTAGGCTTCTCATAGCTATAGGCCAAATTAATTCACTGAACATGTCCAACTTCTCTATATTTGGATAATAAACCTAGATGTCCAATCGTTTATACTCAAATGGAATGCTTAACCTACTTAGAGGGAGGATGGTGAATCTGCATGTGAGGCCTGCTAGTTTTCCAACAATTTATGTAATATTTGTAAAGTTATTGATAGTTTCCAGGTTGGTCATAGAGCTTCTATATCATTCAGTCATTTCGGAAAATATCATAAAGTGCAAGGTAAACATATATTTGTGAGTATGGTATAAAGGCAGGCTCTCAAACACAAAAACACACACAGTGCTTTATCCACCTCCTCGTCTAACTCCTCAAGCTGTGTTGTTTTGAGTGAAAGAAGAACCGTCCCTAATCCACTTCACGGATCAGTTTCACAGAGACGGTAAAGCCATTCTCCCTCCAAGCTAAAGCAATTCAGATCAGACACCTTGATGTCTCAAAGAGCACACAGTGAGCTCTTGTTTTCTGTTTTGACTGCTGGGAATCCATGCCAGACAGCACCCCTGATTCCAGCTCAAAGATAAAACTAATGAGGTTTTCATTCAAGTCTGTTTTATAACAATAACTGAGTCATCGCCAGACGTGGCTGTTTTCACTAGCACCCGAGATTCTATGATCCACTAATCTAGGATTTGAGGGAGTTAGATTTCCAAAACTGAAGGTGTAAAGTGGTACAGCATCTCAAATGCAGGTGTTACTTCCTTTTTCTTTAGTCATTACTTATAAGTGCTGTATGACCAATTGTAAAGTGCTGTGAGAATGGTAAAACTATGCATTGACTCCCTTTTCATTTAGATTATACTTCTAAGAATGAATAATCATTTTCTTTCTAATTACATGATTCATGGGAAAAAGCAGCGTTAAGTTAACACATTACATCATTGTCTGAAGACGCACTAGCTGTTCATTTTGTATCTGACACCTGAAAGAGCTACTGTCACAACACACCCTTGCTGACGCTGTGCAGCATGAGGTGTCAGTGCCGTTAATGAGTTCATTTGCAGGCTAATTTTGCGGTAATATGAGGCTAATTATCGGGATAAACTAACAGACATATGCCTGACACCTGAAAGATCTGTAGACATGCCCACTGTAGTTATCTGTTCCAACTATTCCCACAACCCCTTGCTCCTGTGTTACACCAGGAGGTGACACTAGCATTAGCAGCTGACTTAAGCATCAAAGACGAGACCTTAATCCTTTAACAATAGCCATGGATGTCCCTACAAAAACATTGTTTATATAGACATCTCAGTTCGGACACCTCATGTAACCTTCCACTAGATGCCCTGAGGTGACTGTGTTGCCAGCAGCATTCCCGAGATCAGAGCTTTACTCTTCTCAAAGAGTTTTCTGTCTGAGAAATCCCTTCCTTTCTTGCTATGGGCATTAATCTGCAAGCAGCAGAGGCCATCAAAAATACATTTCGTGCAGTCGATTATGGCACTGCTAATGGTTTCAAATTCCTAACTGGATACAGCAACCGAGTAAGAATACTGCAGGCTTTGATAATTCCTGACGTCCATAGTGTCATGATTCTGTTCATGCAACAAAGTCTGGTTTAGTTTGTCAGGTGTTTGTCTGAACTTTTGGGCAATGATAGTTTTGCTATTGTACTGGTTTTGCTCCAACTTGCAGCGCCCCTGGCTTTACTGAGTCTATCCTTCCTGACATCATGATATAAGGTTTAATGGTTCCAAAAGAAAAAAATTGGTTCTAAGATGTAACAAATGTGTGAAAAAGTTTGGCTATAAAAAGCTGACGACACCATTTAGAAAAGAAATGTGTTTTCCTCTTACCTTGCTTCTATCCAGAGGCCTAATAACTTGTGTGAACTAAGAGCGCACCTCTTGGCCACAGGGTCACCAGCAAACATAAATAACAGATTGTATAGCTACTCCAAAGTGGTGACAGGGGCTTAGATGGGCTAGATAGAACAAAAATATGGTATATAATACACACCTGGCAAAACAAAAAGAGGCACAAGCTCCTTCTAATAGGATAATCAGCCATGTATTCTTTTACGGCTACTGTGACAGAGTCCATCATTTCCCGCTAATGTGTTTCCCAGGAGTTCTGAATGCCCCAATACACCTTCTACCATACAGATTTCTGAAACAGCAGTTGATATTACTGTAACTCAGCTTTTTTTTTTCCCCATTTGTTTCCCCTCCTGCTCTTCCCTATAGTGTGCAGAACTTTCACACAGTTGTGGTTGCATCAGCAAGTTGCCAGTAACATTGTCTCACGCACCACGTAAAGTAAATAGAGTTGATGATATCTTTGAAGAAATTTCTGGAACCTCAATAATGCCCACTTGACCTCAGATGCTGCTGTGCACAAGTTTGAAAATCAGACCACCAGCGTGACAGTCCTTCCCTGCAATGATGTTGTCACATCAAATCTATAAGACGACAATTCAGCTGTCACTTTTGTTGTCAGGAACTGGACAGCTGTACTGTATATTTCTGTTGGGGTGAAATGGTCTTTCATGCACAAAGGTAAACACTCAAAAATCATTCAGTTCATGGGTCCAAATGAATCGCAAGTCACGACAATGTCACTTCTGAGGAGTGCAAGTAATTATCACAGCAAATCTTTGTTCTTCACAGTCAGTTTGTGTGGTACGCACCATTGGCGTCTTACCGCTAGGCCCTCGTAACGTTAACGTTTCAAAGTAAGAATTCACCCCATGCCCCAAATCAGAGGCTCAGTTAGCAGTGACTTAAATCTTATGTAACTCTGGGCTTTTGACAGGCAGACACCTCTGCTGACTACAGATAGGTAATTTGTTTTGATCTGTGATTATACCCCTCGTGTTCAGAGGAAGATGTAAACCCTCTTGTGAAGCTGTTAGGCAAATCCTCACAATGTGGGGAGAAGTGCCCCCAGGGGTCTCAAGTTTTCACCCTCCTTCTCCATCTTCTTCTTTTCTCTCTGTCTTCCTTTCTTTTTTTTTCTTTTTTTTTTTTTTATCTCGTATGAGAGACAAAGCCTCCTGCCAAACATTGAACCCCCCCAGGAGCTCATCATACAGAAAACTGGGGCTCCTCAGAGAACGAGAAGAACAAGCGAGAGGGGGAAGGAGGAGGGCAGAGAGAGACGGAGAGAAGACGAGGGCTTGTGTAAAGGTGGGAAGAGGGTGTTCGCATGTGTGTGTATGTGTACATTCTTTTTACATTGTTAATGGCTGTTAAGAGTCTATCAGAGCCACGGGGCATTTTGCACATCCCACAAGCCTCCCTCCTTTGACTCCCTCCCTGCTATTTTCCTTAACACTGCCTTTTGTGGCCTGTGCCAGACATACCTGCAAAATTATCTACTAATTATCTACTAAATATGTTTGTTCATGTTGGTTGAACAGCTCACTTAATTGAAGGGGCGCTCTACCTTCCCTCTGCTGTTCCCCTCCTTCATGCCCTCCAAGTATGGGAGGTGGGGGGTGTGGGCTTAGGAGAGTGGCTTATCTCCAAGAGCTCGTTATATTAATGCCAGTAATTATGTGTTTTGCTTACTTTTGATGTGCCTCTGTTCAAACGGGGAGAGTTAATAAGAGGATGACGGCAAATATGTCAGAGGGCCCTCTGTGTTGTCTTTGGGCTCTGGAAATTCCTGTGTGTACCGGTGGGGGTTTTATATGAGTGTGTGTGTGCTGGGGTGGGGGAGGTATGGAGGGGTGGCACCTGACTCACAAGAATGTCAGTACACAGGTAATGGCAGGAGCTTATGATCAAATCTTCACTTCATTTTTATACTACTGTTCCTCTCAGGCACACACATACACAGACACACACCACAGCCAGCACCTTCCTTTGGATCCTAAAAAGGGTGGAGATGCAGTGGGAGGGGGTATCGTAGAGGGGATTGTTTCAACTCTATTTAAGAGGGTTAGAATGGGAGCTCTTGTTGCCAAGAAGAGCACAGGTCTCTCCATTCTCCCCGAGGAAAGTGCTGGCATGAAGAGGCGCTCTCTAATGGAAAGAAACAATCGCTAATGAGGGAAATAAATAACAGGCTCATAAAACTGAGAGAAGGGGGGGTGTAGAGGGAGAGAGGATGAGGGGAAGAACAAACGGAGTAAAGTTAAATTTGAATGATGGTCATACTCACAGGCAAAACAGTAGATACACAGACACGTACACACGCTCAATGATGTTTACCTGTCATTGCTAATGAGAGAGTGTGTCTGTGATGTAAGGATAGGAGCTTGCTGATGGAGATTCTGACAGACAACTGAATAGCATTATCTTCTCTCTCATTGTTTGTTCTTTATTTCTGTTTACTCCTTTTTTCTTTGTTTCAACACAGTGATTAATATGCTAAAACATCAGAACCTTTCTATCTTCTATATTTTTTTCCTGATCCAATACAGCATTTTGTAATGCATGATATAAGAAAATTGTTGTCACATTAGATTAAATTTAACTAGATTGACAACACAATGTCATACAATATAATACAATTCTGAGTGTGAATGTGCACAGGTGTAATTTTCATTTTCTTTTTCTTTCCTTTGAGGTGAGTAAGGTAGAAGTAGCTACTTTTTCTCTGTCTGCATTATTGAATGGTGTGTAATCTGGGCCAGAGGAGCAAATGTCGCTTTCGCAAATGTGAGATGAGCAATGGTGACATTTCTGTGCCTGTACACGACAACTTCCGTGTATGACGATGTTGAATTTTCTTGAAAGCAGCCGGAGCTTTCTGTGACTCTGCTTTGATGTGATGATAATATGGTCATCACAGTTCTATTTGCCGCTGCACTTGAGGGTGCAGTTTCTATTTTTTGCAATTAAATCTGGTTTTATTGCCACTTTTAATCAGTGGTGGTTGTCTTCTATATTGCTGTTAAACAGTTAAATTAAAAGCACACCTTTTGTCCTACTTTGGTTTTGTTTCTGGTAAATTTTGAGGCCTGGGAAAAAAAAACCTGCTTCTCTCAATATGCATCTTTTTCTATCTTTGTGTGTCTTTTCTCTTTTCATCTCTTTGTACCTGTCTATGTCCCCCTGTGTCTCTCTGAGGCTCACTGCTTTGTGAATCCACTCCCTGGGACTGTAGAGGCGGAGACAGAGACTGGTTGAAACACACTGCGGTTTCAACATTCACATTCCACCTGTGTTTTGACAACACATTTCACAAAAGGGATCTGAAGAGGGTTTTAGAGTTTCTCTCTTCACCATTTGATATCAAAGAATGATCCATGTGATGGCAGAACACGCAGGACTCCATGGGATGGATTAACGCAACATTAAAAGTAATCCCCAGAGTCAGACACTGCTTCTCAACCAAAAGAAAGAAACAAAGAGACAACTGCACTGGATGTCTTTATCGGAGCCCCGATAGTTCCCATGCGCGTCAGGAACAGGAGTGTCTTCCTGTATGAAATGTTTACACTACTAATATTAAATAGGTTGACATTAGTGATGACAAGAGTAATAATTATCATTATACGCATGACTGCCAGCCACCTCAAAACTGAACAAGAGATTAAGAAAAGATTACTGTGTGTTTCACGGTAGTGTGGCCTTGCAGCTATAGTCTTTTATTTTTGTTCACCACATCAAACAAGAAACAGCCACTTCAAAAATGACATTGTTAATGGTGTGTCAACATGTTTTTAGTCATGAGGTCAGTTTTAGTTCATCAGCACAGTGAAGCTAGGTTACTTCCTAACGGGGAAATCTTTTCATGAATATATATATTTAACCAGGGAATAGGGGAAAATGTGTGCATAGATATAGCTAATAATTTCTGAGATGTAAATGATGGAATTTTTAACTGCACATTTTGCTAATATACTATGAAAAGTCAGCAAATCTCTCCCTGACAATGATGAGATACAGTACACACAGGAACAATGATAACCATTAAACACGAAGATTGAAATACATTACAAATATCTCGACCATATGGGGCAGCAAAGCCATGTACAGCAAGAAAGGAACTGCAAGTAACTTAACAAAGGCCTACACCAAGTACCAGCATGCTCTGATCAAGGAAAGTGCTTAAACACAAGTTCCTTGACTGAGATATGGCATTTCAGTTCTGATGATTAGCATATAATTCAGGATTATTTTAGTGTATGCTGATGATGGAACACTCTCTTCAATACCCATTGCACCCTTCTGTGTTAACCTCTCCGTGATACCACTCTGACTTTTAACACCACGCCATTCAGCACCAGCTAATGATGTAACGTTCTCCTTAAATATGTAAAGTATAAGACTTAATAAAACCCAGCAGTGTGATTATGTCTTAAGTCTAAAACCCCACTCCTGGATATGCAGTTCTACATGGTGATCCATTTTAAATCAGCCTCTTATCCACTGGAACAAGGGGAGGAAAGTTCATGTGTAAATTACAGAAGTCATTGCAGTGGAAGTTTTCCAATAAAAGAGTGCTCTCGCTCGCAGTTTCTCAAATTTTATGCTGAGATATCAAACACTCATTAAAATAAAAGTGAAAGAGGGAAATGTCACAGGTGTTAAAAGGCAATTAGTCTTCCTGTGCTATCATTGTGTTAATCAGAGTGATGAAAATGTTGATATAAAGCTCATTATCATGTATTCAATAGCAGATATTGCTTTCATGAAAGATGAGACACAAGATGAATAATGAGAAAACCTGTGACTGCCTTGCTGCAAAGCAATTTTGTTGAACATTTGATGGTTTTTGATAAGATGAAACCAATGATATGTTCCTACAGGTTTGCTTTAAAGTGGTGAGTTTTAATTGCTGGATAAACTTTTTTCCACAGCTTTTTTAAGTCAGTCAGTTCAAAATATGAAAATAAACAAGCAATCATCCAAAAATAATAATCTCACTTTTTGGCATTGATTTGGTCACAACAGGAGAAGACAGATCTCATTATCTCTGTTTGGGGAAAAAAAACCCTGAAATGTTATCTTGAAACAACAGACAAACTGAGATGAGCTACTCTTTAAATTTGAGTGTTTTCATGCCAAAACACAAACAGGAGGGAGAGACAAGATAGGAGAGAGAGAGAGAGAAAGACAGTCAGGAAGACGGAACAAAACAGACTAAGAATAAGAGAAAGTGAGAGGGGAAAAGCATAGCTAATGGCATTGGTATCAGATTTATTCCAAAGAGGCAGCAGGAGAAGGAGGCAGGAAGGAAGGCTGGATGATTTCTTCACCCCGTCTTCCCCTTTCCCTGATTATGAAAGGAGACATGGCACGAGGTCGAGGGTCAAGCCAAAAGGAGACAGCATTGTGTAGAAACTGTCACGCACCGCCACCTATTTTGACATGCACAGGCCCGTTTGTTGTCTGTCGTACATGCAAATTGGCGAGCCCAGCCTGTCATATAAAGGCAGGCAGATATGCGCCGGTCGGGAAAATGAGAGACCACCTGTAACCAAGAGAATGGGGAGTGATGGACAAGCATTCAGTCAGCCCGCTCGTCATTTCCAGGCCCGCCATTCACCCATCAGCAGAGTATCCCCCTGCGCCCTCCTCCTTCCGCCACCACCACCATCAATCCCATCCCCAGCGCACACATATACATGTAAAAATCTATTCTTAATATTCAGAAGCAGGAAGTGAAGGGAAATAAATATATACGATGGAAGGGGATTGGAGGGGGTCGTGGTGGTGATTTCAACCTGCTAGCTGCCTAATAGGATCCTGAATTCAGACAGCTGAGGGTCAGACCCAGATAATTAGTTGTCCACAGAGGAAACATCACTCTTCCACTGGGAGTGGACAGGAGGGGAACCCTGTGAGGTGGCCTTATTGCTCTGAATCCCAAAGAAAGTCCAGGATGTGTCAAGTAGTCGATGTCAGATTCTTTTGTCCCAAGAAGACAAAATGCTACAGTACGCTGATGTTGTATGTTTTAGGTTGACAGGGACTGGACATTGAGGCTGGACATCACATTTATTCTCTTAATTATACAGAAAGATGAGAAGTGTTATCATCATATAAACTTGATGCTTGACCTTCTGGGGTGTAAAGTTGACCAGATAATTAGCTGTCCTGTGGCATCATCACCCTTCCAGAGAGGCTAGACGGGGTGCAATGGAAGATGTAGACAAAAATTTCAGTTTAAATGTAGACATAGCCTGGTTGATGGTGTCACTTTCAGGGACACATACCAGACTTCAGACCAGTTGATTGGGAACAGATTGTGCAACTGGGGGCAAAAGCCATGACCCCATTTGGTAAAACCCTGATTTTAGGGTTTGTGGTTAAGGTTAGGGTTAGGGTAAGTGAAGTGAATGTAAGTCTATGTAAATACTCCAAAAGAGACATAAATAACTGTGTGTGTACGTACATTAAGTGGCATGTGACAGAAATCTAAGGCAGTAAATTGACTAACTGACTTATGTAATCATCAGCAACCACCTCTGCATGCACCCACACATAAATGCAAATATTCCTCCCATACTCTCACAGACACATGGGCCCACATCCAGAGACACAAAGACTCCACCTCTGATGTTTGTTCAGACGCCGTATGTAGTGTGTGGTCATGTCTAATTTATTACGAGATGTTTTGAAGAAAGTTGAAAAGAATCATTTTATTCCCCCAAGGCACCAATTTCTGAACTTAGCTACCAGAACAAAAGGGTCACACAGACCATACTCTTTTAAGTAATAAATCATTACCTGTGTAGACGTCAGCTAATCACTGCTGTCCACTGTTGTCAGTTCACCCAGCGAAACATTTTTCTTTAGCCAAATGATCCATTAATATTGAGGGATTAGGGCCTTTTTTCTGTTATGATATAGGGCAGAAACTGTCCTCATTATATGATTTAGTCCAGTCAAATGTATTCAAATGCCACCTTTATTACCCTGGAGGTGCTTTGCATAAATTGAATAAATCCAACGAATACTCTTCGAGAATCAAACATATCAAAGGTTTCCTGTCTTTGAAGTGGGGTAGTCTCTAATTCCAAAACAGATTTTCATGATAAATAAATACATTATTTATGAATTCTGGTGGTAGAAGAAGACCAAGAAGAAGACCAAGAAGAACAGGAAAAAAATGAAAACAACGCTAAAAATGCATAAAACATTTTATGCCATGGAAATGTCAAGAGAGGCAAAATGACACACAGAGTGGCGCGTGCCGACCAACTGCCTGACTGATAAACAAACTGATTAGCATATGCACACTGGAGCATATGTTGTGCTCATTTGCTTACACAAAGTCTCAATCAAAATAATACACCACACTCGACGCATGTCATAAAAGTCTAGAAATATGTTGATGGGAATGATGAAGATGGAAACATTTCAATTATTTCATTTCTGACAATTACACTGACAATGTGACAGCCTCAACAACCAGCATGCAGCGTGGTGACTAATTGCCCTCAGGAAATTTATGGAAATGGGAAATGAATAAAAACAAACCAACATGTTGACCAACTGCCGCACCAGTTCTCACATTTCTTTATGTTGACATGTTGTCATAATAATATTCACACATAATTTTAATATCTATTAACATTAAATGGAATTTGTAAATGTGAAAAAATAAGATGCTAGCAGCACAGTAGGCCCTGATGGAAGGTAGTTATGATAGTAATTGTATGAATATATCTTGCTGTGTTTTTCTTAACAATTCCCTTTGGCAGAGAAGCAGTGGCACTGCAGCAAAGGCACCAAGTATTTTAAGATATGGACCTTTCGGAAGTGTTGAGGTGGGACTGGGGTCAGGGCAGCCAATCAGGTGGCATTGCTAACCAGCCTCAAGAGAGAACAAGCATTTAACGTGGCATACAGACGGGATAGCCCTACAAGGCCTGTGTTTGCCTTTGTGGTGCTGCAGGATTCACAGAGGCAAGAAAAGGTAGATTCTTTGAATAATTACACATTGGCTTATCTAAATCAGACTGTCAGCGGTCTCTTCCACAAAAGATGGGTCGTTATTAGATTTCCACATATACCTGAGCAGATGTTCTGTCTTGATTGATGTCCAACCTAAACATTTCATTAGGACCACACCATATAAGATTTATTAGGTATTTTTTGCAGTGACCAAATGTTTTATCAGGGTCTTTCAGCTGCATATGGAAGTGTAATGAGAGTCATTTTAAAAAGCATGTTGCAACATTGTCCTTTCTGCCTTTTCGTGTGATTTCTTTTTATATTGATGCACTTTCAAAACAAATTAAAATATGAATAAATGTGATTGTTCGTACAGTATGTAGACCTTGAGTTGTGCAGAGGCAGTCCTTATTTCTGCTGTACAAGACAAATTACTTGTCTTGGTGTTATACAAAACCCTGCTGCTTGGAGCGATGTGATCATCATTTAAAATGCCTGGCTATTTTTTTTTCTATCCCAATGGAACACAGAAAAAGTACATTGGAAATATTACAAAAAAATTTATTGAATGGAGTGTGGGGATAAATCAATTAAACCTTTGCGTGAATAACCACAAAGGGGAGCCCATCGGGGGTAAATAATGGAGGTTCTGCACCTATCCAAACGTTCATTTAACCTGTGAACCACAAGGTTATATCTGTTAGAAATGACGTTAACACACACTTACACACACACATACACTTAGACAAACACGGCAGCCTGGAGGAAGGATGATTTATGTGGGAAGATCAATCTTCATCATCTTGCCTCTCACCTTGGTCTCCATCAGTGTTAATTAAAGGAAGGTCAGTGTCACCCTCCCTGCTCCCCCGACCAACCCTCTTTTACATAATAAATCACTCCAGACACACAAAGGAGGCTGTTGACACAAACAGAATGCTCCCAGCTAACTAGCTAACTGCAGTTCGTTGGGCTGAGGAGTCATTTCAAAGCCTGCCATAAATAATACTGAATGTCACAGTGTTGTGTCTTTGTCTGGGAACAAAGGATAGAAGACAAAGACAGGTTGTTCTGGGACAAAAATAATCCATAATATATACAATATATACAAGCATATGAAATATTCAGAATCCCAAAAATATCAACTAAAACAGAATGAAAAAATGAGGCTCTCTGATCTGACTCATTGAACTGCATAATGTCATTATTTCTCATTCAATTCAGTGTTCGAGGAAGCTACAGTTTTAGATGCATTTGAACTTTTTAAGATTAGCTGGTAGACAGCCATATTGGAAAACAGTGAGGTGAAAGTCTGGGTTGAAACTGTGGTGGTTGTGACATTATGTCAACAAGTTTATCTAAAATCTTCCATGACAGAAAACAATAAAACCCCAAAGTGGTCATTATGCGGATGACTTGCTCCAAATGCTTCCATCCGTTATCCGCCCAGGACAGAATGTGAATATGCAGCTGACTTAAAAAGAAATATCCATTGGCAGGAATGCAACACCAACCCCAAAACAGTCAGTAGTTTGTGTCAGATTGCTTTGGTCAGCCCCACATTGTCTACATCATTACTTTCATGGAATCAATTTTCCTCCCCAAAAGAAACAAGAAACATATGCTTTGCATTGTGTACCATTTCCTAGGTTTTCTAGGTTACTGTCAGACTTGCATAATGAGGGCCACGGCGCAGCAGAGTTTCCCTCTTATCACAAACTAGCATGCATGGCCCTGCTGCTCTCTCCTCAGTCATCAAGCAATTGATGTAATTGAACCAGCCCTTTGCTGTCAAGCAAGCAGCGCAGCTCAATAGCATATGCTCCGAACACTCTGGACAATGAGAGCCACGCAGCCGGGCAGGAAGGCAGGCTGGCTCGTTGCTGTTCTGTCAATAAATTTCAATCCCACTAATTGTCCGGAATTCATTAACTGAGCCTTTGAGACAACACGGTCCCATGGAAAGCAGCACAACAATATGAGAGAAAAAGGAAAAGGAGGGTTTTTGATGATGTTGTGAGGTGTGTTGTGTGTATTGTGAGCTGTTGTTTTGTATCCTGTTGGTGGTGTAGTCTCTGAGTGACAGTGGAATATCTCTGTTCACTGTGGTGAAGTAATTAATGACAAACACGATGTTATATCAGATCTGCTAATTGTGGTACATTTTAAATGATTATTTTTTTCTGTTTCAGTGGATATTTGAAGAAATTAATACTGCTCAAGTGTTTTGTTTTGTTTTATTAATTTAAAAATACACGTATCATAGCTCAGATTGAGTCCTTACAATTTCTACTAACTGTAGTGTACAGCACTCCACTACCTGTCTGCTTTACTTTACAAATTTCAATGTACACAGTCATACACAATCCATAAATTCAGCTCCAGGAAAGTGAATTTGTGATATTCTATTGTGGCCTTACTAAACTTTACAGTATTTTTGACAGTAATTGTTTCATTCCTATATTGGTTTAGTAATCCTATGATATTATAAAATACCAAAAAATATGTAAAACCTGTTTTTTGTGTGAAAAGTGAATGTGGATTTTATCCTCTAAACAGTCTTTGCTAGTATTCGACTGCAGCCAGGATTTTACTTGTAGTTGGCTTTAATTATCACCCTTATTGTTGTCGTATGAAAAAATACCTAAGCCACTTTCCTCTACCATGTGAAGTCACAATAACAAACAATAACTTCTTCCTCCTCTGTTTTCCTCCTTCATCTGAGTAGGGCTTTCTTTCCCTGAGTCCTTGCTGCCCTCCAACAAAGTCCTCAACGTCCCACGTATCTGCCTAAGTGACCAGCCAGGGGTCAAGGGTCACCAGGAGCTGCCACTTCCCCTGTCACAGGAAACAAGCAGCAGGAAGGCGAAAGGAGAAAAGTGGAGAGGAGGGAGGGAGAGAGAGAGAGGTGGAGAGGAAGGAGGGAGGTGATATTCAAAACACAACAATGACAAGGAGGTGCCTGGAATTAGCGCTCTTTTCTGTCTCTTAGACACACATGCAGCACACACACAATCTGTAGGGCAGAGGTTTGGGATGGATAATAACAGTGACAGGAAAAATGGCTAAAATGGCGTTCACTGTGCAGATTTAAAAATGAAGGGTCTTGGAAAAATTAGAGTTTTTACTGATATTCTACCGGCATAAGGTGTTTCACAAAAATGCAGTAATATAAACAACCATTTTTCTTGGAAACACACACGCACACTTCCTTACACACATGCAGTATAGGAGGGCCCCAGTGAGAGCAGGGTGTGTTATGGTTGAGTAAGCATGGAGCCACTGCTGCTGTTGAGCCCTGTGCCGCTACTCAGGAGGGATCACTAGATCACATTATCAATCATACAGCGCTGTACAATCACACGTGCAATATATGCTCTGTGTGTACATGTGTGTGTGTGGGTGTGTTGCAGTTGGTTCTCTTCGCTCTGTCTTTCGGTGCGTATTTGAACTGTATGTGTGTATTTCAGTGTATCTCCGAGGAGTAAAACCCTCATAGACACTGCATGAATCTTCCTGGTAAAGCAATTACAAAGTATACTCAAGGTGTTAATATTGTTATGTATACTTCAGTTGTAATTATGAAAATATAAGTGCTGTGAAAACAGTGTAAAATCATGATGTCTTCTCGAGCATATATAATAAAAGACAGCAGAGAAGCATCCTCCTAAGAGTTTTTCTAAACACTTGGGCACTGTGGTGCAACAGTACAACAGCAGGGCAGTTATCATGTTAAAAACCTTAAAGTTGATTCAACGGTTATATCCACAGAACCACCGATTCGCTTAGTGGGTTCCAAAACACTACTTAGAGTGGCGACACTGTCATCTCTTTATTCATAAAAGAGCCTAAGCACGGTTCCGTGAAATGAAAATAACTGTTATCAAGAAGCTTCCGCATGTGCAGGCTGCCACAGCAAAAAAATGGTCCTTTGTTAGACTATAAGCTGACACATACATATGTGAGTGCAGTTATAAAAGTTCTTTAAAATGCCATGCACCTAGTTATTTTGAAGGCCAGCCTGTTATTATGTTTGATGTGGGTGCATAGCCATGCTCATCTCCTCTTTCTCCCCCAACAAGCATCTTTGCCTTTGTTTTACACAGGGCAAACTGGGAGTGATTCAGTGCTAAGGCCGAAGCAGGATGGATATGGGCAGTGAAAAAGTATTGTGTGTGCGGGTAAGGAAAACAGACTTAAACGTGTGGCTGTATGGTTTATAAAATCAAACCGTTTGCTCATATTTCTGTGTAACAGAGTGTAACAAATTTAAAAGAAAGAACATCTTGTCAAGAGGAAATGTATCCAACCGTCCACATGTGCGCACAACGTCTCAATAAATTACATCCTTTGAAATCTCTATGAGAAAACCAGAAACACTGTGTTAAATATAGCAGGCAGTCAAGCCAAGAATAATATTTGTTGTGCAGGGTAGCCTCCAGTTTGAGTTTCAGGCATGCTGATAAAACATAGCTGTGATGGGTTAACTGCATCTCAAAAGCAATGAATTCATTAAAAAAAATAGATTAATATGTTTAGAATGAATTATATTTTTGTAATTCAATCAACTATTTCTTTTTGCAGCATTATTAGGTTTGAAAGAACAAACATTTTTTGTTCAGGTTACTCCTGCATCAGAAAATTTGTAGCACACGTTGACCCTACAGTTTTGGACAGTAAATCACTCAGTATTTAATTTCTGCTGACAAACCTCAAACTAAACTATACATATACTGCTGTACTGATACAGCAATTCATTTTTATTTTGAAACCAAAACCAGCAATATTTTATTTGTACTTTTCTGTCATATTTTATGTTGAATGTCACGTCTAAATTTCATTGTAAATAACAGACAGCTGTCACTTCTCCTTCTGCCTATAGTCTTATGTATTCAAATCAAGGCATTTTTGTCTACCAAGACGGACAGAATAATTAATTGATTTATACGTTTAATGCAAACAGTGACATAAACCTCCACACGCTTAGGTACAAGAGAAAGTACAGCAACCTCTAAGTTAATAAGGATTTTACTGCCCTCTCTAATTTAAATGTGTAGTAACACATTCTCCTTTAAACTGTAGATTCTAAAAAGGGAGAGGTGAGGCAAAACTTTTACATCGACCCCTTTGTTGATACTGAGCAAGGCGTGCGCAGGGCCCGTGTGTTTACTCAAAACCCTGAGACTGCACTGCCCTCAAATGGCACAGTGAGGTCAATGCATACAACTCTTTCATGCCGTCCCTGCCTCTCTCCTTATAGCTCCTCCAGGACAAAGAAGCATTAATTAAGAAGCAACCATGAGCAGCCAAGGAGCATAATGCACACAGAGGAAGCACACACACACACACACACACACACATACACACACACCGCAGTGTCTCACAGTCATTCCCCCCTATTCTCCACAGCTTCTGATAACTGTGAAATTCACTCCCCCTGCACAAAGACATGGCCGGGGAGGAAAATAATTTCAGTAATAGAGCTAATGGGTTTAAGTGAGACTGGAGAGCAGCCAAGAGCGGCTAAAGAGGAGAAGAGGGAGGAGAAGAAGAAGAAGAGGAAGAAGAGGAGGAAGACATAGCTGTGTGCACTGTCTGCAAGAAAGAGGAGAGAGTGAGGAAAAGCAGAGTGTCTTTTGTATTGTTTCATGATTAGATTGTTGAAGTACAGAAGGGAATGCTCATTTTCTCCAGACTGCCATGATACAGTTGCTGATAAGAGTCATTCTGCGTACACAATGGGAGGATTTGGAACGGTGGTTAATTTAATTGATAAAGCCAAACAATGGCACAATGCTTGCAGACCGATTACATTTCTTTTTGTGTAATCACCATAGAGGGAGTTAAACAAAGCAAAGTGAGGCTTCCAGGCAATCTGCAATGATTCTGTAAGCATTGTATTGCTCTCTCATGAATAAATACACACACGCAAACAAAGATCTGTACTTAGAACAATATGGCCACTTAGTAAATCAGTAGAAACGTAGGAAGTATCACCCATCTTCTCATCTCTCTCAGGATTTTGTCAAACCACGCAGCTCCATTATTTACACCAACAGCATACAAAGTGTTTTATTACATTTGAGTAACGATTGTGGCAATTATGCAGTTTAAAATTGAAAATGCAGCACTTATTAGCAATAATAGTTATAATACTAATTTGATAATGCATTTCACAGTACAAGAGTTCATATAACTCCCTGGCCACTATAGAAAAGGGTGTTCATATTAGCAAAATAAACAGTATTTGTCAGAGAGTTACATTTTCATGACAGAGATAAGCAACCAGGCCAATAAGAGAAAAGATCCAACAGAAAAAAATAGTTACAGAATAATGTAATGTTATATAGAACCCAGTAAGCCTACTTTATCATGAATAGTTTCCTTGTAAGCATCATGTGTTGAAATCCTCGCTTGGTCGTAGATCTACTGAAGAGTTCAGACGTGCAGGTCGGCACTGAACAGTAAGAATCTGTTCCACAGCTCAGGGCAGAACAGAATACTAACCAAAAAGCAAGGTTAAGAGCTAGAAAACTCTGCACCAGATAAGACAATGCACGAGTCACAGTTATTGATCAACAATCCTATCAAACTCTCACAGACATTGTTGTCCTTGCTGGTGTCTGTTGCATGACAGACGGATCGTATTAATTGCATTTAAATGTAAATTGTACATTATTTTTTCCACAGCCTTCCCATAGTGAATATCATTTTCCTTGCCTGCTGTATGCAAGACTGTAGCTGTGTTCCCTCCAGAATATAGTTTCTGGCCCTTAAGTCTCAAATGAATCCAAAAAGAGAACAAAGTAACAAAGAACAACTTTTTTTCCACTTGTGTGAATGATGATGGATGTGATAATTAAGCAAACTACTGTGAAAAATAGCTATATCGTCTCAGTTACTGACTTAACTGGTCCTAATGTAATTGCATTTGGTGGGATGCTTTCATTATATAAAGAGCCTGTGTAGAAAGGAGTTACCCAGCAGCTGCTGACTGCTACATCAAGAATTAACTGTCACCTCCTCAGCAGCGGCTGAGAGAGGGCCAAATGAAACCCCTTTCCTCCCTGTTCCTCTCCTCCTCTTTTCCATCCACCCAGCCAACCATCTCAGTATTAAGTGAGGCGAGCGACAGAGATATGAATGTGATATTCCCTCTGGTATTTTTAACCGCAGTATTGAATTCGTATAAAACACTTAAGGCTCCTCAGCTTCTGCCTGATGGGAGCCTCTCGCAGGGCTATCTGTGAGAGTCTCTAGAGAGAGCTTCTCTCCTGCCATGAAAAATTCCTGTTTTCTCTCTTACACCATCCATCCTTCCCTATGTCCTAACCCTTCCGCCTTCGCTCTTTGATGCATACAGGGATTTCATGAGGAGTCCCCCACCCGCCCCTCATTCATAAAAACCTAATGAAGTTGGAAGGAAAAGTCCATAAAAATCTCATTAGGAGTTCACCTCCTGATATTGGATACAAATCAAACTTAGATGCCCTCCTGAGGATTGGTGTAATGAGAAGTGATAGTGAAGTAGGAAAGCCGTGCCATGTGCTGCAGGATGTTTGGTCCGTGTCATGTTAACAGCACAGTATGACAATGAGTCCCCACGCTACACAAAAGCAACACAACAAGTGAGAAAGACAAACATACAAATGACATCATGATAGGGAAGATTAGTGGGGATGCTGACGATTTTCACTACTACATACGAATAAGGCTTCTTTTCCAAATACAGCGAATGATATGTGATACATATTTTGAACTATCACAATGAGACATCCAGCTTCACATCAAATCATGTGGTCAATCATTGTCTTTGAATCTAACCATAAGAGAAGAGACCATTAATGACTCAAGTCAGAAAGAGGAAATATGAAGCATATTAGGCTATATTATGAATAATGGAGAACACAGAGAGACGCCTACACTGATCGAACACAACCTTATGAATTATACTGTGATGGGTTTTCATATTTATTTCTGGGCCACGGCTATTTCTCATGCTTGAGCGAGGCTTATCACTTAACAATCAATTATTAACATGTGTCAGAATAAGGAGTGCTATTACAGGGATTGAGATGCATGTTGTACACTGGCCAGAACTGACAACACTTCTTGTACTCTCGCTCTCCTGTCTGTTTGAAAAGCTTGATTTTAGGTGGAAACTGAAATTTCTGGCTCTTGTGAATAATGCATTGGCCAGAATATGCATTATACTAAAAAGTATGAGTAAGTGTGATGGTACATTAGAAAGGTTTCTCACTCTACATGCTTGCTTTTTGCTATCATTTGCTGGAATAGATTTAGTTTTGATAGATATGGACAGCAATTATTCTGTGCTTTAAGCAGGAAAAGTTCAAAGTTCTGTGTCTGTCATGATGATGAAACACTATATCCTAAAGAGTAAACAACAGAAACTGCTCAAGGTTAGAGGTTTAGTAATCCACACATTATAGCTTTAAATTCTTCAATTACGTCAATTCTACACCCAAACATACTGCATCAAACTACATCCCTGATAAAGGTTAAAATTAGATGACCTCCCAAGAATATTAATAAGGCATGCAAGTCAGTCAAGAATATCATCATCACATCCTCATGTCCATCAACATTGCTACAGATGTAAACAGTGTTAAACCTGATGACCGTTAAACAAAGACCACATTCATTATGCAGACAGATCATCATCCCACATTCTGTTCATTTGCATATATCACAATCTCATCTATTTGTATGATAATCTGATGGTTGATAAAAAAAAAAGAAAAAAAGTGTGTGTGTTTTGATAGGGGCTACAAAAGGAACAGGGAATGGGAGAAAAGGGTGGGTGTCTTAATGCAGGTTTTGAATATGCAATGTGTGTCTGACCTCACTGGGTACAGAAGAGGAGGCATGTAAGATTTATAAGTCGTCTGCAGCCCCGTGATTGACTAAAACACAGGGGATCATTTAGATAATGCATCCCCACTCCTAACAACTGCTTAGGGTCACAAAGTAAAAGAAGTCTGTATTGACAGCTGAGGCTGCTGTGAGGCAAATATAGTACCCCAAAGGGTATATCACAAAAGTTACTTTCTCTGCTTCTGTGTTTGAAGTAATTGTTTACTTTTGGCAGGTATGTGTATGATCTGATGTCATATTTTGGTGTGTGTGACCTGAAACCAATGAAGAGGAAGGAGGAGGGGGGGGGGCACCCTTACCTTTTTTTTTTCAATGGCAATCTGGGTATGGGAGATAACGGAGTGAAAAATGTTGGAAGCAATCCACTCTGCCTTGGAGTAAGACCTTTACGATTTCACCACTTCATTAGGAAGTGGCTAATCTCTCCACTCGAGAGGCCTGATAAGGACTCTGCGCTAATGCAGGGGGAGTCAAAGTTCAAACAGCCTTCGATGTTTTGATGCTTAACTTACTAAAGTTCCTGTATGTTCATTAGACAGCTTTATCAGGAAACTCTTCTCTTACATTCCCCAATACCCATCAAGATTGGAAGAGGTGGTGGTGGTGGTGGGTGGGGAGGGGACAAGGTGGAGAGCAGAGCTGTGTGCAGCTGTGTGGAGATAACAGATAGCAAGGATAGCGGGCTCTTGTAGATGGAGGGATGGAGGGATGAAGTGGAGAGAGAATGGGAGAGGACTGGTCAGACCATCTCTTCTTCTCCTCTAGAGCGCTCTCTCTATATCTCGATTAAGCCTTCAGCCCTGACTGGAGTGTAAGTGTAAATCCAATAGAGAGTGTGTGTTTGCCTTTGCGCATGTGTGTTTGTGTGTGTGGCTGTGTACTTTTGCATGCATATGTTGATCTCTGTGTTGCATTTGCATGCATCTGCACAGTCGTGTGTGTGTGTGTGCGTGTGTGCATGTGTCAGGCCTTGATGTCCTTATGCAGTCACATCTCCATCCACGCGACAACAGCCCAGGCCCCTCCACTCATCAATTTTGCATTGCCATTTAAAAAAGCCTATCACAAGTTCCCCATCAGATTCACATCGGCCCCTGGTGCACATAAAAAGGCCTATTTATACTGATCCCCTCTCCCTGAAATTGTTTTTCAAAGGGAAGATATTAGTTTGTGCCCTTCTAGTATCAAAGGCTCGTCAGCACTCCAGAGAGTCAACCACATATATCAAAGTAACACAGGAGCAAGAGGACACATCGAACAGAGTGTGAGCGGGGGGAAAAAAGATAACACATTTAGCATGAACTACTTTGGGATGTTTGGATGCTCTTATTTTTGTTTACCGAATCTGAATTCTGTCACTTTGTATCAGGCAACACCCCGGCTGCCTTTTAATTGGGCCTGACATGTTTCTCATCTTAGACTAACTTTACCAATGTACAAACATGCTGTTCACCCTTCACAGAGGAAGTTGTGAAAAATATAGAGTACAAACTCCAGAGAGTGAATGAATCAAAGGTTACAAAATGTTCAGACACAGTGAAGTGGTACGGAGCAATTGGTTGCACTTGATAAAGTGTTGTTGTACTGGAAGCTACATCCAGAGCACAGGTGCATTTAGCAAAATCCTGGCACTATACTCAAGTGTGCACCTTGTCTCCTTTCTTGTTTGTGATATTCACGGAGAGGGGTGTCCACTTCAGTGATGATAGTAGAGCTGCAACAATCAGTTGATTAATTGAAAATGTATCTGTCATACTATCTAATCTGTTGAAGGATTGATAATCCAATAATCATTTTCCTTCAAATTTTAAGAAAATCTGACTCTAGATTTTCAAAAGTCTTAACGGATGTCGTTGGTCTGACAAAACAAGACATTGGGACTGTGGGAAACTGTGATGAGCTTTTTGGACGTTTTCTTACATTATACAAACCAGTTGATAAATCGGTAAAGTAACTGATAAATTGCATGATAATTGTTGACAAGTGTTAGTTGCAACCTTGATATTATAGATGCATCTCTGTTTTCTCTGAATTGTAGTATCTGATGTGTAATGCATTGGTTTGAAACACAAAAAGGCTTGTTTGTGGATTCATGACATGAGCTTTCTCTGAATAAACTCAGGTCAGCCATAAAGCAAAGCTCTCAATTTACAAATCACAATCTTTATTCCAATCTTTACATGATCGTAAGATATTAGCCAACGGAATGGCACAGCACTGCAACTCCAAAAGTAACATAGGTATCACACCCACTGTTCTTTTACATTTGAATATGGCAGTTGAGGCGCTTCAGGCAGCTAGTGTCAGTGTTACCCCTCTTTTGTGCCTCTGTTTGAAGATGTCCCAGGAGGGACTGTCTTGGAGGAGACCATAGGGGAGATTCAGGTCACATTGAAAAGATTACCCATTACCCAGTTTGTCTACTATCTCCTCACACCATCCCCAGAAATACCTGAGGAAGTTTGTAAAATGACATCTGGGCTGCTCTGGGTACTCTGTTGCAACACTTAAGCTAATCTGGTGAAGCTGCTAAAGATGGATGGATGGATGGATGGACCGACCGACCGACCGACCGACCGATGGATGGACGGAAAACGATCAAATCCTTCTGTGACAACAGTTTTAGTGTTAAAAGTCAAGCACATAAATAGAATAATAACATGTTATTAATTACTTTTTAAAGAATCCAATTTTAATGCCAATTTTTGGTACAATAGACATTTAATTGTTGAGTCATGGCACACTGCCTCAGCTCAGTCATGCACAACACAACATTTTGGTGTACCAAGTCAGTTTGTTAACCACCCAGTCATTATATAAACAGGGATTAGTTGCCACAGTAGACGCATGTTAGCATAAATAGTAGCTGGTTGACTGGATTAGCTTGTTTGCATGAGACAAGGTCTAGAAAAAATACATCATAGCAAAACTAGAGAATATATAGTAAATCACTGCCAGTTGGTGTCAGGATTAAAATATTAATCTAGATCTACAATCTGAATCCTTTTCATAACCTTTTGGTCAGCAGCATGAGAATTTTTTTAAAATACTAAAACTGCATCGTGCATTATGTATCATAATGGTATCGAAATAGCATAGTCGTTTTAAAATATTGCTGTATATGCAATCACAAGTTATGCATCTTCACATATTTACTTGTTTGCTTATATCAAAACATAATGCAACAAACCAATTCTAACAAGGGACAGGCTACCACATGTATTTCTGTGCAAGTCCTACAGAAGTACAGATGGTGGTTTGTTGGACTTTATTACCTCACAAACATCTACACAGTACATCGAATAACAAAGAGAAGAAGTGAATATGTCTAAAATGTTTTATTCTGACATTTCTCTCTACCTACACAGACTGTACCTCAGTGTATCTGTGAGCAGATAACAAATGAGGGTGCCAACTGGGCCACAAAATGCCGCAGAGATAATCTGCTATCAGTGAGCTTCACTGATCCCGGGGAAAAGAAATAGGGCTTAGAGGGCGAAGTGTCAACACCTTAGATATCTGTACATACTTAGCCCTGGAATCAAAGCTAAGGTGGCAGGGCCTGCTCACTGCTTAGCCTCATATCTCCACAACAGTGACATCCCTGCGCTACAAACCAAAGTGTCTCTTGACTTTCAACCCTGGGAAGACAGTGAGTACCTTTTTTATTTTAATATTTCAAACATTTACGATTAAACGCTGTGCCTGATTGGGCTTTTGTCTTGGTGTTCCTGTGACCTTGTTATTATGGTTGGCTTTTGTTGTGGCCAAAATCTAGTGACACAAAAAACAGGATGTTTTATGCTTACCGTGAGTTTGAGAGAAACACAAATACTTTGCATAATTAGTTTCTAATTATGCATAGTTTGCTTACTGAAGTGCCTCACATGGGAAGAGATCAGGAAAAACCTTGAACTTTATATCCACTTACAGAATAAAGGGAACATTTAACAAAGACAGAAAGGATTGCGCGCTGGGAGAAATCCAATCCAACACGCTTCTCCCATAATCCCTCTCTTTAAAAGACTGTATCAAGGCCCATTTTCTACAAATAATGTTTTCTTCATATTTTTCCAAACCATAAATCTTGTGTGTTACTGAATGTTGTTTTCCAGCCAGATAACTCCCTTTTCTCAACTAAAGCACTATTGCTCAGAAATATTTGATTGAAGGATTTATGGTAAAATAGTGTATCATCACAATTCGCCCCATATACGTCGATCAAGGTAGTTTTCAGCAGGTTTTGGATCTTTTCCGAATGACTACTGATCTCCCACATACCTGTCAACTTTAAGTCTTTATGCATCAATGTAAATATGTTCAGATCAGTATCTGTTTCAAAGTTGTATCATCTCAGACCATGAGGCAATAAACAAACACAGTTATTACACCCTCTTTAAACACCATACACTTAAATTATGCTGTAATTAGAAAAAACATATAATCTATAATCTATATCTATAATCTATATTTATAATGTATAATTAAATCCAAATACTATATTTAGACACCAAAATATGCTACAGTTAGCTGCTATTCTACCCGTACTACCAAATTATGCTGTAATTAGACACCACATTTAATGCTACTGACGTGGGCCTATGATAGCTTAATTAAACAATACAGGCTGTAATTAGATGAATGTAATACCATATTATAACAGACATATAATGGACAGACAAAATACTGAGAACTTAGGGGACAATACATTTATTTGGCCATTTTTTTAACAGTTTTACTCTCTTACAGGATGATATGATGCTCATTAGATGAAAACTGTAACAAAAACTAAAATCAAACCACATCAGATCTCATCTGGTCAATACTTCAAATGTCCCTCAAAGCCTGGATGTTCTTCAGAGTCCTGTGGAGTTTTCAGGTAGTAATACATAGCCTAATACATGCTCTTCTCCCATACCAGTTAGGACATCCAACCAATTAATACTGTGTCACCATAAGACATGTTTCAGCTATTTTGGTGTTTGTTTTGTGGCAATGGTTTACTGTGCTTTGGGCTACTCAGAGAGTTTTGAGACGGGATTTGAAGGTGAAGAGAGTCAATATTGTGAATGTCTTATTGGGTGGCCGAATGGCTTAAGGCTCTAGACTCCATGGTGCTCAAACAGGCAGATGGTGTAATGAGTTGGAGGGTAGAAGACAATCAGGAGGGTGTGTGGATAGGAAGGAGTTTGGAAATATACAAAGGGGCTAGATTATGAAGGGCCTTAAAGGTGAGAAGACACTTAAGAGGAGGAAACAATTGTTTCTTATGATTAAAAAGATATGATTTTGAACATATGTATTTTTAACATGCAAAAAAACAACATGCTTTAACCGTTCCATTAAGTTACAAAGCACAGTTTGTATCCATCTCCAATGCATATGTAGATTCAGCCTGGCCACATGTTCATTTTCATTGTGCTATGCCTCTGAGGTTCGTCTGGCAAGGCAAAAACCTTTTGGTATAAAAAGATTGTATATAAAGAATATGCCTCTTCTCCCATGAGCTTTGACTGTATTTAGCTCCACCAGAGCCTTCATTATGAGTCATTAAGCTTCATAAGGTTTTCATGAGATTTTCTGCCTCTCTCTCATATGGAGGTCCATGCAGATTTCCCAGGCAGCTTAATTCTGCTCGCTACAGTATACCAAACAGACTTTCCAAGCTATTTGAGGTCCCAGTGGTCTTTCTTCCCCCATGACTGGGTCTCCTATTACCCATCAACACAATATTTTCTCTGGTTCGCAAAGCAGCGGAGCAGGCACTCTCCGCATTTTAAGAAATAGAAATACCAATGGCACAGTATTCTCATCTCCATAACTTAATACTATGTTACTGCCTGGTTATATAGGTGGGTGTGGGTGTATGTAAGTGTGTAGGCACGAGTGTGCATACCTGTGTGCACGCGTGTATTTTAGCCTTTTTTTCAGACAAAGATGTGTCAGTATATCAAACATGAGTTTTCCTTTATCCAGCTTTCCATTTTTCCATTGATCGTAGTACAGTCACTTTAAAAGGCCGAGAGAACCATAGAAGTTCAAAGCAGGGCTCAATCCCCCCTTTACATGTGAAGGACAGCCTTGGCCCTGGATGGCACCACTCTCAACCCAACACTGACAGGCCAGTCTGGCTTTATTACCTGGTGGTTAGAACCTGAGCAGAACAGAGTAGACAGAAAATATCAAATTGCCGTGGGCATTAAACTGTTTGGCCTCGTCCATTCCTCACATCTGTCTCATCCTCTCTTTTTCTCTTTGTCCTTGTGTCACTCTATCTCTGTCAATGTCTGTCATGGCTTTTAGCTTCAAGAAGGTCATTGCAATAACAGTGAAGTGGACAGATTTTCCTCTAATTTTCTAACACATCTTCCATTTCCCATAAGCTTAAACTTGTTCTATAGCTATAGCATACGTGTACACACCTACAGGACACAGATAGACATTATGCAAGTATTAGAAAACAGTCTCAGACAAACCTACATTCACATTCTCATACATACAATGAAAGTTACTAACTTACGTCCATACTGTTCACTGCACTACACTCACATATAATACAGTACCTTTACAAAGAATGCTCACATTCAGCCATTTTAACACACAAAACATACACAAACACACTGCTACCTCCACACATATCCTCCACCACCTCCAAATTGCAGCCCAGCAGCTCAATCTTTAGAAGTTCTCTTAATCAAAGTGCAGCTGCGAGGCTAATCAAAGGGCCCTAAATAACTCCATCTCCCAACACAGGCCATAGGAGGATTAAAAATCCACTAGCCAGAACTGGGTTTCTTCGATCTGGGGGCCGCTAACGCCTAATGAGAACTCCCCAAAGCCCCAGATCACAGCTGAGCTGCTGGGCGCAGCATGCTGAGGCCCCTCTTTAAATCCTAAAGAGATCCTATCAGGACCAGATGAAAATAGATATTGCCCTCTCTGGGTGTCAGATGATTAAAAGAATGGCAGAGGATTATAGAGTCCAGTTTGGACGTTAGTTCTGGGAGGGAAAAAAAGAAACTCACAGTGCTCCTGTATTTGTGTGTGTCTTTTACATGGCATTAAGGCCCTAACAGATAAAAGTAGTCTGAGACCAAGGGTGAATGTAAAGGCAGCTCTCAATTATGCAGTCTTAGAAGACCAACATTTGTTTACTTAGATCTTATAGGGATTACAGAACTGTTTGCTGTGACTCCATTAAACGTACAAGCATTTTGTTCCAGTATGAGGTTTGATGACAGTCAGTAAGTATGTTTGCCTTTATTGAACTGCTATCTTTGCATAATAACTGTTAACAATAACCTGTGATGGTGGATTATGGAAGTGGTATGCCTTGGACATTGGATAGTTTGAATCACATGCTGTAAATATTTATTTGATTTTTTTTTTGGTACTGACACTGAGCATATTCCAAACTTTGTTGCAAGAAGCAAGCCAACATTTTTTGCCACGCACATTTTATAAGAAAATACTTAGAAGGATTCACAGTACCACTCACATGTATTGTCATTGTGTCATTGTCTAATTGAATAATAATATTTTGCAGAATCCAAAAAGCAGCACTCAGAATAACAAACCCTTAATTTAATACTAAGCAGCAAGCCAAAAACAGTATGCATTTTAACCCTTTACCTTGATTAACATTTTCATTAACATCAACCTGTAAGTAGAACTCTCCATTTTGTTCATTAGGTCAAGATCTTCTTGATAAACAATCAAATCTTTAGTAAAGACTGCTACTGTACATTAATGGAATAGTCTGAAGTTAGCTCTTAGATACTTACTTCATGTGAAATGTTGTTAACATTGTGTAGATGTAGCTGAAAAAGTATACCAATTGGTTTTGAGCATGTCTAGTGTTCTTAAATATCAACATATTTGCAAACTCAAACCCCTAAGAAAAACTAATCTTATTCATTTATCTATTTTGCATCACTATGCATTCACATTCGTATTTACAGTATCAAACTTTAGCAAATCATCATTTCCTTTTTATTGCCGTAACACACATGCTGGCAACCTATCTGCCTGTCGGTCTTTTCAGAGTGGAGGATCGGTATGCTCTAACTAGACCAACACAGATCTGACAAGGTTGTGTGCACCTGTCATGTCCCACTCTCCTATAACTTTAACATGTTCATGTCTGGGCCTGGCAGGTCATTATAATAAATGAGGTGGGCTTAGTGGACAGCCATGCCTCGTTCCTCTCCCCTAATGGGAGCGAAGAAATCTGCAAACCAGTACTTCACATTGACTGATGCTGAAGGCTCAAAGAAACTAGTTAAAGTGGACAATTAGAAATGCGGGGGGTGGGGTATATCTCCCTGCCCAATCACATGAAATGTCCCTTGTTATTTTAATAATTCAGACAGCGGCTAATTTCTACAGCTAGACTGTGTCAAGGTAATGTGCAGCTCACATGTCCTAGATGTGTCTCTTTGAACTTAGTCACTACAGCTTCTAAAGTAGGGCAGACAGGTTCCTAGCTGGGGAAACGGTGTGGACTTTCAATTAGATTAAGCATGGGGGACAATATGGTGGGGGAAGAAATGCAGGAGGAAGAGCTCTAAATCTTACATTGTGTTGTATAACATCTGTGATGGTGCATTGTGTATGTGCATGGGCTTGTCTCTCTTTCTTGATTTGACAGCAACCGTATGCTATGTTCAGCACCACCACTCTCCACCAACAATATGTTGAATTGAATACAGAGAAGGCATAACTTGTATGAAATTCTCTCACCCCTTCTGGGGCATATTCTGCCCTCAGTGCTTACACAGCTCAACAACAGACCTACACACATACCTTGATGCTCAAGTCTAAGGCTGTTAGACCCTCCACTCACATCTGAAGTGGCTTAGCACAAGTGCAAATCTCTCCAAACCAGACCCTGAGGACTCTATTTCATACTCCCAGCCCCTCTCTGCCTCTTCCTCTCCAATATGCCTGACCTAGACGTCTGCGCTTCTTTCATCCACATTCCCATGGAAACTCATTTAGCCTAGCTAGAGGGAGAAGGCAGCCCTTGGTTCAATTGGCTGGATTTACACTTGAGATATTATTCATTACATTAGCTGCTATGCTGATCTCTTGCTCAGTTGTTCTCTCTCTCTCTCACTCTCTCTCTTTCTATCTCTCTCTCATTGTCTGGTGCCAGGCCTCTCAATATATTCCCTGTCTTAAAATTCATGGACTTCTCCTCAATACAAACCTATATTCAGTTTTCTGGTATTGTTACCGACCCTGTCTCGTCGCCACATGGAAATTGCATTCTTGAATGTCAAGAGCAATATTTTCAAGGACAAATTAAAGTGACAGCACAAAGCTGCTGCATAACAAAGTCAACTTGTCTTAGATTTATTTGAATGTGCGCCAATGATTGTAACAATATGCAAATACAGAGATATCCCTTTTCTCTTAAAAATCAAATGAATGAAAAATACAAATAATTGAATTGTCGACGCTTGTTAAGACAATTCAACATGGTGTCCAGACAATGTAACAGTGAGAAGATTTTTTTATCTTCAAAAACCAGTGTGTGGCTATCAGTACCATGGAATGTAATGGCTAATTGTCCTTGCTACTGCAGATTTTATGGTCTTTAAGCTTATTATACAATTGCTTGCCAGAGCCTCCTTCCTGCAGTGAGCCGAACCATAATGAGTGTGCATGTGTGTATGTGTGTGTGCATATCAAAAGAAATGTATGATTCTTCATACTTGTACTCAATCCCCACCCACTATCCCTTTCTCATTCTCCACTAGTAGCATATTTAATTATGTGGCCTGTCTGTTGTTCGCCAGCTGTCAGGATGCAGTATGTAGCATGGTAATGGATATTACATGACTGAAAATTAAGCTATTATTCCAGATTGAGCATTAATATATTTAGCTGCAAACAGCCTCAGGACAAGTAATGGAAAAAGGGTGGCAGACAATTATTAGCTTTAACTCTAACCTCAAATTTCACAAAACAGCATACACGCGTGTGTACATTCACACACATACTGTAAGTCACACGTATGCCTCACCATCTCTTTGAGTTGGCTTCATGCTACTGTATTACTCTAGAAGAAATCACTTTTTTGTTTTCTGGTCAGACAGATGCTTGAATTTTCCTTTGCACATTTGTGTGCCTGTACATCTGTGTTGCATCACAGTATACTGTATACATACTTTCTTTCTTTTTTTAATCTGTGCTTGATGTGCACAGTCATACAGTACCACACAAGCATGCAGGTATGTCTCTGCCTTTGTGTGCTTATATGTGTCTGAGTGTGCCCATTCACATACTGTATGTGCACATGCCTCTTTGTCACAGAGAGAAGGGGGGTGTATCCATCTTTCCCAGTCCATTTTTTGGAGATAATGACGGCCATTTCTTCTTCTCAGTGACTGATGACAGGCAGAACTAACCGCTAATGGCATGCCAGTGCTGGAGCGTGCCACTTATGTTATTTTTCCTGACAAGGCTCAGGGGAAGGCTTCATTTTTTTGACATTTGACCATGCAAATTCACTCCTGCTACATTATTCCACATTTACATCCATCTCTCACCCCTCCCAACCCCTCCTCTGTCTCCATCCACCGTACCCCACCCCACCTCTCTCTCTCCCTCTCCTTCAGAATGTGCTAGTGGTTGCAGACAGTAAAAGCCAGGCTAATAAAGTGCCATGAAAAAAAATCCCTTATATAGCAATACAAAAGGAATTCTGAATAAAGAGCCCAACCTTTTCTATTCTGTTCCTTTCCAGCTTAGACCCTTTTCAAAGTAAATGAGGCAGTCAAATGGAAAGCTGGTAAATGCAAAGGGATGTGGTAAATATGAGCTGTGCAGAGTGCAGTCAAGGTGAATATGAGCGCCACCAAATAATTCATTGACACAGGAAATTTCAATTTATGTTTCTGTGTATTGTTCTTTTTTTTAAATCTCAGGTTGTGACAAACCCTTGTGCTGTAGCTGTACATCGAAGAAGAACCTTATGATCTTGGAAACCACTCAGATGATTTGCAAGATTTATTATCAAACTTTTAGAAAGGGTTGAATAATGACGATAGCTTGGTAGAAAGAGCCACCGCTCGTCAGGTTGGATCAGAAACAGCATGTTACAGTAGAAACACAGGCACATGCAGTATAGACTAATGCACAGACAGAGACAGTCCAGAGTTAACAGTGATTTGGATCCCTGGACCGATCGCAGTTCTGTCCCGATATTTACCATAAAGTCAGCCCTCAGATGTGTATTATTTAGCGTAGGATTCTGCTATTATGTCATTAGAAAACCTTAACATTTCGCTCTGGTTTTTATTCTCTTTTTATTCTCTTTGTCTCTCTCAAACTTTTTTTTTCATCTTTGAAAATCACTATCCAAAATCCATCCAAGTCCATCCAGGTTATGTTTTATGAGCTGATTTCACTCCTCGCATGATCAAACTACAGTATGTGTCTTCAGGAGCCACACGTCCATATTCAAACCCCCCTAGTTCACAAACATCAGGTGTGGTCCACTAATAAGGCATTCCTGTTTCTCCTACTCCTTGCTGTTTTTTCATCTCACAAGTTAGTGAAAGGAAAACTGCACTTTTATTAATGCAATGACTTCATCTCCCCTCAGATGATTTAAAGAGCTATTGTCTCGACGGGTGGTCTCGGGTTTTTGCCTGTGTGCATATGTGTACATGTCTGGTATTGTGCCATTTGTGCATATGTGTAGGTTTGCATATGCGTGTATGCCTGCAGCCAGAAATTCTATGTTTTTCTTCCCCAGCTGAGACGTGAGTGTGTGTGTGTGGGTGTGTGTAGGTGTGTGTGTGTTAGAGAGAGTTAGAGAGAGAAAAGCAGGGGGTTGATGGGTCTTGGTGGGTCAGCACACCTGCTGCGGCTACAAGCACTCTGGGACAGCTAATGTTCTCTGAGCTGACAGGAATCTCCCCCACCACTCCAATGCCCAACCCTCCTCCCCTCTACTTCCCCTTTAGTTTGAGCTTAGATAGATTGCCCTTGTAACGGGGGCTAATAATGTGCCACAGAAGGCTTTTTAATGGGGAGGACTTTGATAGGTTTTCCAGGACACAGAAAAAGCCACACAGAGGAAGACATATGCATGGCATGCACATGAAGACAAGAGCGGACACACACATTGATGCACACGTGCATGCCTGTGAACTCGCAAACTTAAACAAATGCGGATGTGCACACACATCCATGCACACACCCACACACACTCTACCTGTCGGCTTGTTTTATCACATTATTATGGCTGGCAGGGGGTCTCTGGCCCTCTGCTGTTCTCCAAAGGCAGCCTGTAATATGTCAAGAGAGAGAAAATGAGGAAGGAGGGAAAAGAGGGAGGAAAAGAAAGAGGAGAAGGAGGAGGTGGTAGACTGCCAGCTGACAATGAAATAAAGCCCATTAGAGAGAAATAAAATAACACAGGGAAGGAACTGACAGCAGGCCTGTTACACACACAGCTTTACTGTCTTTAACTACTGTCAGCCCCACTGGGTGACAGCAGCTGCCATCTCTCACACATACACACATAAAGGCAGGCATGTACACACGCGCAGGCATGCACACAAGCACACAAACATAAGCATTCACACATACACAAAGGCTTGCAATCACACATTCCCTATTTGTAATCATGCACATGCAGGCATGTGCAGATAAAGAGACACGCAAACACATAGACACAGAATGCACGTATCAGAACAGCCCTCAAACACACACTTCAATTCACAGACATTTGAAAGATCGTTTTTGTTTTGTTTGAAAGAGTGTTTTCTTACCGTCAGTAAGTTTAAATGTATGTCTATAGTGTGCATGAAAAGCAGCCTTGTATATTGTTTAACATTGTCGAAACAATCATGCCTCAAAATTAAAAACAAAAAGAAATGATAATACATAATGACCACTGGTTCTTCTGAATTATTTTTTAGTTACACATTAGAAAGACAGAACAATCTAATCTTGAAAACTATCACTCTATTGCAATGTGTGCAATTGTAATGAAAAATTGAAATTCAAAATTCTATTGTATCCCTTTTCCTCATATATAAGATAATGAGATAATAATCTTTATGGGTTCTCTACAATGCTGTACATTTGGTGGTGACTGCCTGATGATAATTAGCACAGCATGCATGTCTTGTCCCTCATCCTAAGAAACACTGGACACACAGACACGACACATTTCCTTGACAAATCTTAAGGTTATCAAAAGCTTAAAAGCCTCGTCTCTGCATCCATAGACTTCCACAGGACCACCTGTTCTCATCACTCCTCGATCTTCATCCAAAAAAATCTAATTATCGGGGTGCTACAGTGTGCATGCTGTTATCAACCGTGTTGTATGATAGAGTGTAGAATGTATGACAGAATCATGGCTGTACTTGTAATAAATTTGTTAATCTGGTACAAAAAACAGGTGCTAAATAAAAGTAAAAATAAACACATCTTTTTCCATTTTTATGCTATCAAACTCCAGAAATACGCAACTTCTCTGTGTCTCTGCGGTATGCCATTTACATTTGGACAGATGCCAACCCCAGCGAATAGATACACCACCAACAAAACAAAATGAGCAAAAGTTGAAGGCACATATTTTCTTTTACAGAATATTCTGATAAATTAATGTCGCTCCATTTTAAGAGAGGAGCAGTCTGAGTTAGTCATTGATCTCAATGGTCATTGAAATGGATGATAATCATAAATAAAATGAATGTCACGTAAAAGGCAGATTTCACTAATGTTCTTGTCACCATGGTCATTCAAATGCATGTTTTAAAGTGGCATGAGGCTGGACCTGTCAGGAAAAATTGACTTTTAAATGATAAAGGCAGAAGACTTGTAAAGCCAGGTCTCACTAATGTTTTAAAATATTCATGTGTACCTCCATCAATGCATGGGTGAGGGATATTCTAATACATGCTCAATTATTCATACCCATAAATAAAACCTGCTTACCTAGATTAGGACTAAAAACCCCTACTATGATGGTTTATGAGGACAGACTAATAATGTATGTATGCAAAGGTTTTTGATGTTCAGCTGTACTTGCACATTAAGTTCATCCCACAGTCTGAGAGAGAGGGATGTCAAAACTAAAAGTATGGTCATCAGATATAGGCTCATCTCAAATTCAAAGAATGCAACTTTCTAGACCTTTATAGCACTATTTGCCATTGCTCAGCCAGCTTGCATACATCCGTATGCGCGGTTAAATGTATGTTGAAGGCCAGTTTGTTAGACTGTCAAACCAATGCATCACCATCTTCATGAGAAAACCATGTGACTTCAGTTACACTGGCTTTCATGTTACCCTTTGCAGCAGCTTCATGCCAAATAGTTTTTAGCATTTTGAAAATGATTGCATCATGACATTGCATCATGCTTGCTGCAGATGTTTATGAGAACTCTATAGTGAGAATCGTCTCTGCACATGTCCTTTTTCTTGCATAGCTGGTTGCAGTAATACTGTGTGTAGTTCCAATGCAGAACGCATGCTCAAACTGCACCCTAGCATTTAAGGTGTAATAGTGGACAGTAATGACGCTTCCAGATACAGTTTTTACAATGTGTATAATGAGTTGTGTGGCATTAAAGCCAAATCTACTTATACCTACTGGAAAATATACATGTTTTAATTCATCAGACAATGAAGGCTGGCTTGTCAAAGCGGCACTATTCAATTGAAACGAATGCAAACATTATCTCCACTGTGGCAAACTCAGCCAGAAGTAACTTGCTTGCCTCACCATGTGGTTGTTTTTCGTCTGGTTTGTTTTATCCTCCAGATCTGCAAGACCACTTGTGAGGGAGAATTAACTGCTAATCAGTTTTAGTCGCAGGCTGTTAATATTTAATTGAATAAACAAACAGACACAAACAACTTAATGGGGAGTGTTATGATAATGTTTTGCATCTTCCCTTACTTAAAATTCTGTCATGAAAAATGTAATTATTGTTGACAAAATTAATCACATTATAATTATGTTGTGGCAGAAGACAAGAGTTGTGGAAGTAGGTTAAACATGGAACACTTCTTTAAGTTATTACTCTAACTTGTTTCCTCTTTTCAAGTTACATTTAATCATCAGTTGTATTAAGTATGTTACACAAAAAGTGAATGTTATGTCTTTTTGTGTAGTATATCACTGAAAGATGCACAAAAGTAGGTAATTTTTAGTGTAATACTCATAGTATGATAATCAAATCCAACCACTTTACAATTGCAAATTTTGCCACAATTGCCTCAAAGACGTCAAATTATTAGCTTGTCCGTCATTTGTGTATCATTGTTTAACCGTGCTACATTTGTTGTAATAGAGCAGTAGCATACCACAGTAGCAACTTACCACAGTAGCATAATCTGGCACTTTATATTTATTCATGTAGGCTACATTTCCCAAACATATCCAACAAGAAAAAAAACTAAAAATAGCTCAAGAAATCAGGTCGGGCCAGAAACAAGCTAATCAAATTTGGATCACATTTTTATTTATTTAAATGTAAGGTATATAGCAATATATTTTTCCAAAACCTTAAAGCTCTGAATATCTTTTAATATTAAGATGCTTTCATGAAGGCTGCGTAATACTGCTTAGCCACAGTAACAGATGTATGAATAAGTTAAGTTTAGCCACCTTAAATCGTTTTGGCTGAAGGAATATATCAATCAAAATACTAAGTAATTTTACTGGAATTCATCCAAGCTTGCCTTGAGAGAGATGAATATCAGCTGCTTAAATTAGTCATTAATAATAATTGCTTTTCTTGTACGAAGGGACTGTATGACTACTGTACTTGAGTGTGTTTGTATGTATTTACTTCCAAATAAGATCAGTGAGGCAGCTCTGCTGGTTTAGATTTTGAGTGCAGTCATAAGGTTACATAGAATAAAGAGCTGTGTTCAGTGGTCTATGCCATTAAACCATACAATGTATTTATTATGATACTGACATAATGAGTAAATGCTTAATGCACACACAGAGGATTACGTCAAATATGGTCATTGGTCTTAAAATGTATCGAGCAATTCTGTCAAGCTTTAAAATTTGGAGACAAAATGTTTTCATCTGACAGCATCAAAACATTTCCTCATTCACTGTTTAAAGAAGCATGACATACTCAATTAAAGTGGATGCTCTAATAATCAGTGATCACTTGGTGAGAAAAGAGCAGGTCGGTATTATTGAATAGATGGAGGCTGTTTAAAGACTTCTGATGAGGCAAGCCCAGTAAGCCTGTGGAGAATCTGAGAGGCAGGTTCCACAGATAATGAAGTCTTCAGCTGTGGTGAGGAACACAATTGTGTGTGTATGTGTGTGTATGTGTGTGTGTGTGTGTGTGTGCGTGTGCATCTGTGAATAATGATCCCAAATTGTGTAATTAATTATGAACACGTCTGAATAGAGGAGAGATTTCAATAAAGACTTGCGATACATGCAGAATGAGAGGGACAGAAGGAGGAAGAGAGAGATATAAAGATCGTCCCTCCTTTTGAGTTGTTTCCATCTTAATAAAGCAGCAGGGTGAGAGATGAGCCTGCTGTGCCCTCCTGTGGCCACAGCAGTGAAATATTGCCTGTCCCACTTCTCTGTCTACGCCTAATTGGAGTCACTCTGAATCCTACTGTGCTGTAATAGGAGTGCATTATGGAATTATATCAATGAGTGTTTTTAAAAGCAATTTGAGAGAAAAATCTGTGATTTACTCCAGCAAGTCAGTAAAATAGGGTGACTGTGAAAACTTTCAGATGATACACCTTTAAGATAAATATGCAGTGCATGTGTCCCATTCATAATGCCCTAACAACCAAGTCCTTAAATAAAGGGAAACCTATTAATAAACGAGGCTAAAATGAAAACTAGTTTGTTTTATTGGGCAGAATAATTTGTAGCCGACAAATTCCAACACGTGATTATTACTACAAAGAGTATCACTACATTACATATGAGGCAAAAAATCCTCTGAGGACTGTTGGATAAACAGAAACACAATTAAGGAAAGGCTATTCTTTAGTCCTTGTTACAGCCTACCTAATTGATGCATATGTTATTAACAGAAAAGAAAGAACGCTACTGATGTGTACAGATCATTACCAGTGTTCAGCCCACAATTTTAAAAGGCAACTTAAGTAAACGTGATACAGCACATATTAGAATCAGTAAGTCTCATCTTCCTTGTTTTGCTGGTGCATTCGGGTCTGCAAGCTGGCAAAGCAGTGAGCAAACAAAACAAGCCACCAACCAAGTCAGTTTTAAAATCTGAGACAAACAATCACCAATCCAGTCAGTCAGACAGTTGGACAACAAGCCACCCAGACAGACATCTGAGCAGTCAGTCAGCGTGACAGTCATTCCACCAACAAGTCAATCAGACACTCGGCTAATCCTTCAGTCAGTCAACAAGCCAGTCAGCTATCCAGCCAGCTTGCCACTCATTGGGTTAGCCAGTCAACATGCCAACATATCTACCAGTCATTTAATTTGCTCCCTCAGAGTCGCCGAAGCAGCAGCCAGTCTGAACTTCAAATAACCAGTCAGTCAGTCAGTCAGTCAGCCAGACAGGAAACCAGTTAACCTCTGCCAATGAGTCAACCACTCTGTCAGTTTAACCAATACCCTACCTGTCAGCTGAGCACAGTATATATTAAGTAGGGCTGGATAGCACACATGACCTTTCTCACTTCCAGTGTGGTGGAGCCGAATCATTAATATTACTATGGTAACCGCAGGGCAGAGACACAAACTGGGGATAAATAAAGAGTGAACCATTTAAGGATGGCCTCCTCACGCAAACATATGTGCATTCGCATATGCGCAAGGACATGCACGCAGACACAAAAACACACACACACACACACACAATATGGTAGCTGACATGTGCCCATCTCCTCTCTTCTGCCCTTGGAGAATCTAAATGCTAAATGTATGTGCATATTTTTTCATAGCAAGAGACATATTAGAATTTTTCCAGCCACCCCCCTTCCTCCCATCCCCATCCGCCGTCTCCCATACGGAGGACATGAAAGAGTCTGAAGCGCATAATGCTGGAGGAATTAAGGGATTCCTTGGTGGCCCTGAGTACCAGGGGCCATCGTTATGACGAGGGGGCTTAAGCGCTTTGTATCCTCCCTTTTACCCCGCTCTGTCTCTGCCTTTCTGGCAGTTTTCATTTTTCATATCTTTGAGGGCGTATGTGTCATTGAATATTCAACTTGAGGTAAAGTAATGATCATCTGTTATTGAAAGAAGCAAATGTATTAGAAGACAGAAGAGCTAGATTTGTTCTTTGGTTTGCAATGGAAAGAGAAAGAGTGACGAAGGAGGAGGGAAGTGTGTCCTTTCTGTGTGTGTGTGTGTGTGCGGGGGGGGGTTGTAAATACTTGATTAAAGAAATCTACATAAACACAATTCAGTTGCTAAAGGTCTGTTCTACATTTTTTAACACACTGATCATGCATAAAGGGCAGACTGCCAGAAAGACACAGTTTCTCCATTTTCCCCTGTGAGTTTATGGCAAATGATCTCACTCTTCTCTTTTATCTCTTCTTCTCCAATGATGGCTATTGATCTGGGTCACCGGGAGTCGAGGGAAATTGATTGAGAAACTCTAGCATGGTCAAAGAGGATGGATTCCCACTAGACCTCCAGACTGGTGTTGTATGGTTCATATGGATCTCTCTCTCCATCAGGGGCCACTTACCATCTCACCACCACTGTCAAACATTATATCGCCGACAGACGGATGCTCTCTTTCTCCCATTTGCAGGATAAATGGTGGCCAGTGATGTACAGTAGTAATTTGGGCCTAAGGAGTAAATTGTTCTGATTTTATCAAAGGAGATGATGAAAGTTTGATTTTGAAAGTGATTCAGAAAATGTTTGATCATTATCTTGTGTATGGTAACAAAAAAATATGTAAGCATACACTCTATCACTGTGAAATTATGACTTAGAGTTATATTTTAAAATACATTCTGCTTTTATTCTGTTCTACTTATAATAAAAGTTTTCTCATCACAAAATAAAGACACTGAAATAGTGCTGTGTTGTGATACATAAAGTATTGAGGATGAGAAATATGCTATTATTTAGCCCTGAAAAGTCCTCAGTCATGTGTTTAACATGCTGTGGAAAAGCCATTAACAGCAAATTTCCACTAGAGGGAGAGATTGGACTGCTTATTAAAATCCAAAGCTAACATTTGACAATCACAATATTTGTGCAGATATAGTATGTAGAACTGATTCAATTAGTTTGGAAACTTGATGTAAGAGAGCTGCTGAACTATTTAGCCTGACTACATTAACTGATGAAGGGATTTAGACTTTTTCTGCAGGTTCTATGGTGGGGTATTGTTTGTATAGTGTACTTGCATTAATAGCATTCATCAGATTGGGAGTTTTTTGTGTTTATTTTTTTAGTCTATTGAGCTCAGTCCTGACCTTTAGCTTCAAAACTTCAAAAATATGTTCATATACTACTAACTCCCAACAGTAAAAGCAAGTGTAATTCTGCCTGGATTATTCTTGCCCAGAGGCAAATAGGGATGATTCAGTTCCCTTTATCTCTGTATAAGTACAGTACTTCTCATTCATGTGGTAACTGTATATCTGAGTTTAACCAGGTTTTTACACAGGACAATTTGCATGTGATAGTGAAATCAGACCTGATTATTTTAGTCAGTTTATACTTTCAGTTTGTTGTCTTATTTTGTGAAGCTACAACTTTTCCTTAAAATAAAAGTGTTAACTTTTTCATTTTCATTTTTCATTCTTCACTGTCTGACAACTTGAAGGACTAGGCTAAGTAAGAAAAGAAATGTGTCTGCCCACAAGTGGCAGGATGGCAAGTACCGCAAGCTCACTGTAGTGTGACAGGTCAGATTCATGTTTTGTGTTAGTTTTGCCATTGTTAGGGGGAAAGTGAACCTCTGTCAAAGTGTCACATTCAGGTAACACTTGTCTTGATCAAAGCTGGCACCTGCCTGGCCCAGATTGTTCAGACGCAAGCACATACAGCACATGCACGTAAAAACAGAAATACAGTATGCACACAGTGACAGCAGGCATGGACATTAGCACAAGCTCCACCAAACACGCACACATGCTCATAGGCACAAGCATAAATAGGGACTGACACACACCCACAGTACTGTATAGGCCACACATGCATGAACACACACAGACGCGCATACACACACTCTGTAGAAGAAGAATACCTTTTGAGGGAAAAAAGGGAAGCCTAAGGGAAGAGTGCTAATCCCCTTTGTTGTTATCGATGTTAATTGAAAGAACGGGTTCTATAATATGATCCCCCGCTGGGTGATTACTTAGCCCAAGCGTAGCCTGGCACGATTCATAAACACTTCCAGGAAAAAGTGAATTACAGCCATTCTCTGAACTATCACTTTTAATAAGGTGGCAACCCCCTCACTTCATGTGGAGGACAATGTTTATTTGGAGACACTGATCTGTTCAGCTGCGGGTGCTTTGCCATTTGAGAAACAAGAGATTTTAAGGAAGACAGAGAAAAGGGTGAAACACAGAGAGGAGAGAAAACACAGCCACTCACCTTTCTCTTGGAGTGACCCATATTCTCATTGGCTTCAGGGTCAAGCAGAGTTCAGTGACAGTTCACACATAGCGTCAGGTGAAGTCATCCAAGACCTCTGTCATTTTTGTAATCCTTACCCCCTCTCAAGTCTTGTGGGAAATATGGCTGTAACTCCACCAGGCAATGTAAACACAGCCATAGGTCCAACTCCTACTTTTAGATCATGAGTTCTCTAGTTGGTCGGAACATTTTGATCTCACACCAGAGATGTCTATACCTACAGAGCCCCAGAGTAGCCATAGAGAGAAAAATATACACTGGGCACTTGAGATACAAGATACAATTCATTCCCACATTTTTATTAATTCGTATGCAAGAGATATTTGTGAATACGGACAGCCGTGCGTGCACAACCAGAAGCACTGAGTTTGAAAAGTGATTGATACTACAGTGGTGCACAGCTTGTGATCCATGGGCACATGCCGTTTCCAACAGCAGGTGATGCTTGAAAGTAGTAGGTCACCGCCACGCTGCTAAACCCTAACGCTGTAAAAAAAAAAAGAAAAGAAAAGGAATGTAGGAGTTTTTCTCACCCTTTCTGTTGCAGGGATACGTGCATCGCTTTTGAAATAACAGTGAAGTAATTTCATGCAAACCAATGTAATGTTGCCCAAAGTAATTAGAGCTAGCATTAGCTAACATGGCTGTAGTTAGCCTAGTCACTGTTCGCAGATCTCAACAGAAAATTTGGCACCAACTAAAACAAATAATACTTGCATTCTTTTTTTTTTGCATGTTTAGTTTATTTGTTTAACACCATCCCACATTAAAGTGGCTGGGACATATTAAATATATGAATGTATGAAAAAGTGCACAAAACATAGGGTAATGTATATGAAATTACTTCACTGTCTTTAAAAGCGAAGTCCAGAAGACGAAACAGAAGAAGAGAAACTTTTCAATTCCTTTATTTACTGTGCTGATCTTATGTGCACAAATTAATTAAAAAATCTTATGCCCACGAATTAGTCAGCATGGGAATTAATCGTATCTTGTATATTGCACATGCAATATCATTTTGAGCTCAGTAGACTCTTGATATAATAAAATGTGGCCTCGATGTACTTTTTATTCTCCATATACACCAAATCAGGAGATAAATGTAATACAGTAGAGGAGCAAAAATAATATGCTCTTACTGTATTTGATATTTGTATAGATCTGATGGATAAACTGCTAGAAAGCCTTTACGCTTCAACTCATGTAAAAAACCAAAAGGAAAATCTTTTAGTTAAAAACAAAACAACAATACGGATTACTTTAGTGTAAAGGTCACTGGACAAAAGGAGCTGGCATGTGATGGTTGTCTACATATTTCAAACTTTAACGACTTGAGAAAGATTTCTGTGGTATCCATTCTAAGGCTTATATTTCTGTGGATGCAGCTTCATGCGTATCCACAGGGGGCCTTATGTGGCTCCAGGGGGCTCTCAATGTAAGAACAACCCCTGACCAGCTGTTCACAGAATCTATAGCAGAAATGGCAGGCATCTTCCCCCTGCAATTTTCACCTCATGGACCAAGCATGTGTCACACACAGGGAGAACGGTGCAGGGATTTCCCCATTCAGCACAAATGGTTTTCTGGATTTCTCCTGCTTCCTTGGGGGAGTTTGATATTACCAACATATTAACCTCCCCAGCCCCCTGCAAAGTGTCAGTATAGTTTTGCTGCTCTGTGCTCCAGGGAAATAGATCCTGCCAATAACCACTCAAATTCTCTAACGAAATAACAAAAAGGAGCTCAAGTAATCTCAACCTAAGTGAATTTTGATATTAAAAGTTGCAGAATTGTGGATCATCACACAGATGATCACATAGACTGTTTTTATGAAAACAAATGCTTAATCGAAGGGAGAAAATACTTCAAAAAGTAAAAGATTTCAAGTGCTAGTAACAACTGTAATCCTCATCATTCAGGAATAATTCATTCTCAGCTTTTACTGTGAATCTTTACACCCTCTGGTGGCCACAGTATACAACTACAAGGCTACATGGACTGAAGTGTTCATCACAAATAAACACACATAAACACATGCAAAAATACAGTACAGTATGCACACGCAAAATTGCTGATATGACTGATGAGCAGCAGTGAGTGGCAGGTGTTGACTTGCCCTCAATTTGGCTCAAATATCAAAACCTCATCAAAACCGCACGACCAAGAGTGCATCTAAATGCCAAAGTGGAAATGTTTAAACTGATAAGTTTACACCAAGGGCATGTATCATGCATTATCACCAATCTCCAAACTGCACATGCAAATGATATGAATACACTGTGCATGCATGAGATCTAAGCAGGTGCTGGTCATTTATCTCACCAGTCTTTTTTAAGTGCAGCAGCTCCAATTATTCTACAATCACAGAATAATATTTTCTCCTTTGAAAGCAAAATTACAGTTCCCCTCTCTTTTTTTCAGTCATTATGGAATGCAGCCTTGATGTGTGTGTGTGTGTGTGTGTGTGTGTGTGTGTGTGTGTGTGTGTGTGTGTGTGTGTGTGTGTGTGTGTGTGTGTGTGTGTGCTCATGTCCATGCCTTATACTGTAGAACCAAGCACAGAAAGAGAGGCTGTCAGTCTTCAAACATTTGGCACAGACCCTAAATATGTTAGCATCCTAATTAGGTTGATTGAAATGCGCTCTTGGATTATCACGTAAAGGTTTCCACTCATTAGACAAAGGTTGTTTGTTGCAGAATGAAAAGCATGAAATGTGGTTCTTCCATCCTAGTTTCCATTACAGTCTCTTTATAGCACAGGAGGAAGAGGAACTGCTTACTTACCCATTTACCCTTTTTCATGAAAAGAGGCTGCTGCAAAAATCCATACACAGCATGAGCACAATATAATGTAGCCTCACATTATCTCAGTTAACTCTGATTCAGAAAAATAAATTGTCATAACTTTGCCCTTGAGCTGCGTTCATAGCTACTAAAACTGGCCCAAAAATAAGTACCACTTAATTACTTTAAGTCTAGTTTTTACTTGTTACTTTTCTCACAGCACCGATTTTAATACAATATTGTAACACTACATTTACATTGTCACGAACTGGCCTAGAGTCTGTGACAAGCTTGTCCTTATTAGGTAAAAAGGAAGATAAACTCAACCAGGAAATGGAGGCCAACAACCTGTTATAGTGCTTTTATGTTTATGTTGAAGTTTACTGGAACAGGTATTTTTGCTTCCCTGCCAAATGTGCAAGAACGATATTTAATATAAAGATATTTAAACTCAATGTTTCTCTTGTCTGCAAACCAACACCAAAGCCTGTATTGTCCTTGCTTGCAGTGTTGCTCTCTATCATACTAGAAACCTGTTCCTGCCAGTTCAAAAGAAAATGAATAAAGAAACTAGACCTTTTATTTTCACACCAAAGTTTGTACGGTAATTCTTTCTGCAGCCACTTTCAACAAAACTGCCAGCAAGTAAATTAAATTTTTGTTGACATCGATTTGCAGATGATTGTGACATCATCACCACTAACAACTATTGGCTTTCAGTGAGTTTCAACTGACTGGATTATCTGTTTATCACAATAATCAGGCACTGATATAATGTTGGTAGTGGGCATGTATGCAAAGTGAATAGGTATTCTAGCCAACCTTGTTTCAGATAGGAAAGTACAAAGCCTTGACTATTGGAGAATGACTAAATTAAAGTCTATCTCAGACACCCTTCCCTGATTTGTAATCAGCTTGGTCTAATGATGTTTTCACTCTAATGACTAATGAGCTGTAACAGCTCTGCAAGTTGCTGATTGATGTGTCCGAGTGGGCAGCCTTTTATAGTGAGGGATGAAGGGTGGGTACTTAAACAATGTAAGAGTAATTGCCGAGATGTTTGGAACACCTATTTGGCGTGCACCATCTCTCTATTTCTCCATTTTCTCACAATAATTTTCCATGCAGGTTCCCCAGTTCTCTGCCCAGTCACACCACCAGTACATGCCACCATCAGGACAAGCACACTTATACAGATACTCTCACACAAACACATAGAAATCCATACAAAACACCCCTTTCTCTCACCCCTTCCTCTCTCACAGTGCCAGTTTCCCACAATACCTGCCAGTCAGAGAGCAGCCTCTGCCCTCACAATGCCAGGCTTTGTCTGATAAATGAGGGTTGAGGGTATCTGCAAAACCTGGCAGAGGTGTGTACTTCCTGTGGGTGCCCGTAGAGTCACATGGAGGCAGTCACATGGAGGCAGGTGTGGGATTAGGATGTAATTCACTTATATGATACACTCATTTGAAAAAGTACAGACACAGTGGAGCATATTCAAGTCTTTCTTGTTAAAAAAAAATGTGATGTGAAAAAATGTAAGGGTGGATGCAATAAAAAGCAAGGTTAGGGGTGTTAGGGATGACATCATTTAGAGAAAGCACAGTGGAACAGAGACTTAAAATGTCCGTTCATGCCATCTGATGAATGAATAACAGGGAGCTGCGGCTTTACCCCCTGAGATCTTCGTCAAAGCGATATGATTTCAAGCACAAAGGTCTGGCTGGTGCATAAATCCACCCTCTGTTCCATAGCCACCAATCATCTCTTAAAACATCTGAAATTATCATCTTGAAGGGAAATCTCCATGCCTGATAAATCAACATCTTGAGCATCAACAGGAACAAGAAAAACCTTTAAAAAAAAACACCTGTTAAGACAAAGGAACCCTTTGATAAGTGCCCAGTGGCTTCAGTCACAACAGGTGTCTTTGCCCAAACCTTTTCACTCTCTGCTCTGTTCTTCTACAAAGCCTAAAAAATGGGGAAATTCAGATGCTTACTTAAACAACTGGTCAAAAAATTAACATTATTTGGTAAGTGAAGTATGAATAGACTGCGTAATACTTTACAGGAAAACATTTTCCTCCCTCAGTTCATCAGTCAGACTGATGTCTGTATCAAATCCCATTATCTGGGGAGAAAAGTCACTTTGTAGTGACAACTGCACACTTGGAAAAAAGGCAATACAGGACGCTTCGAGAAAGAAAAAAAAGAAAAAAGATGCATCAATAAATCTCTAAGGGCATTTCTTTGAAGTAAAAACTTTGAGGGAATGATTGAAGAAAACTTGTAGATTATTTGTTGGCCCATAACTAAAATATTTAGGTATAAATATACCTAATAAATGCAGTTTATACTTTAACTAAGGAGCAGGGGAGTATTGTTCAGTGTTATTTTACGACTCATCATCTCAAGATCACGACTCTTTTCTCTCATTATCTCAAATCATGCACATAATGTGTAATATTGCGGCATAAATGCATTCTGCCCATCCACACAGAATATTTTTAATATCACATAATAGCCCAAAATCTATCAGTGGGATGACATGGTGCCAGAGAATGTGAACCGCTTTCGAAATGTCTTTGTATATAAACATGCAGTAATTCTTTGGAGATGAAGGCTTGCCACTTGTAAAAATCCACCAGGTGCTTGCATGGTGGTATATGGTTGAGTGGTCCATGAGTCTGCTAATTAGTGACCATTGGAGGTCATTAATTAATGACCTTAGCCACATAAGGAATAAACAGTATAGAGTATGGGTCCGAAAGACATTGAGAGACAACAGTCTCCAGAAATGTCTACATTATGTCCACTGCATAGTACCAGCTCAGCGTAACTCAGCTGGACTGTACTCGCTTGGACCCGAGTTATTACAGTTTCATGTGTTTCCATTTCATCTAATTTTGTCTTCAAATCAGTTCAGTTTCATCTAGTTTCCAGTTTCCGTTAACAGCGACAACTTTGGTTTACAATGACTTTTGATCAGCAAAAGTGAGGTGGTGGTACTATCTGCAAAGGAGAACAAAATCTAGACAAGTAGCTGATACCGAAAGCAGTAAAATCACGTTAAGTCAAGCAAAGCCTTACATTAGTAGTGGAAACATGGCGTTTGTTGACCTCTATTTATTTGGCGTTGGCTTGGTCTACGTTCTGCATAGTTACATGCTCATGACAAATTAATATCTGACTCCAAATTGGGCTGGACAAGAGCTAACGTGCCTCTGCTGCAACGTAGCCAGGGCAGCTGCTACCAAGGGAGGCTGTTACCAATGAGAGGGATTAGTGAAAACCAGTTGTCAGTGGATAAATGAGAGCCATGGGAGCACATGGGTCTCCCTGAAACAGAAATAACACACGCAGACATATCACCACAAAAGCACACAATTTACACAAGCAAATTCTGGCACCATGAAACAGAAGCACACGCTTTAATATCAGATAACAATACGAGCAGAGGTGCAGACATATCACATATCTTTATCTTGGTGTAGAACGCTGATCTAATTCCTCATATGTACTTGCAGTATTTATTTTATAATTAGGAACTATACAGTGTGCTTTACGAGTAGAAAAGACATCTAGTCCTCCTACACAGATTACAGGTGTTTCTGGTGCTCAGTTTTTGTTGTTAGACAATTACGCAACTCCAAAAACATGATGACAAAACTATAACTCCAAATCCAAATCAACTTCTGAGACATATGCAGTTGTGTGACAACAGATCAGGAAAATGCCGATGGCTGGGCTGTGGGGCATGTTTAGTTGCCCATTGTCATTGCTCACAATGGTGAGAGCTGATGTATATTGTGTGAAGATTAAGCATAGGTACATGTGCCAAGTTTGTGATAAAGGTTTTTTTTTTGTCCACCTCAGCTAACGGGTTATATAATTACAAGAAGCCAACAGCTGTTTCTAAAAGAGCAATGTGATAGCAGTTTTAAAAGTAATACATTATAGTGTGTGTGCGTGGGTGTGTGCGGGTGTCTGCATGTGTGTGTGTGTGTGAATTTGAATTTGTCTTTGAATTACATAGAGTCTAACATAGATCCTACAGTGTAATGGAGCATTTTAGCATCATTTGCCACAGACCTAAACACAGGACAGATTTATTCTCAGTGTCTTTTTCCCCCCTCCCTCTCCTCCTTTTTTCCCAGCCATGTTAAAGGTCTCATTTTTCTCCTCTTCTCCCATTGCTGAATCTGCAGACTTCCTTTATGTGGGATCTGCAGTGAAAGGCTCTTCATGCCAAGAGACTAATGGTCTGCCATTTTCAGATAATGGGCTTTTAGTTGTCTCCGCTATATGGACAGAGTGACAACTATTTGGGGATTGCCCACACTCAACTGTGTGCCATTCATATGAGGACAGCCTCGCGGGAGAGCAAATTGATTGGGGACTGCTTTGGTTGTCCAACTGGTTGTCTTGGTCTTGTATAGTTTGAATTCGTGTTGACGTTTGCTTTGTGACACTGTTAGTGAATACATTATTCGTTTAGACCGACATTACTGTAAGTAAAACAACACAAATCTGACATTTCTATCCACTGATGAAATAATGAAAAAGGGTTTTATTGATCACCAGACTGGTTCTGAACCAGAATCAGACAGTAATACCAGTGTTTGTTAGCCTGTGGCCGCCTGTGGATTTTGGTGGGACTTACTGCAGTTTGATTGATAGTTTGATTACTTGTAGTGCTTGTTAAAGTAAATAACACGCACTCTTGTGAGACAACATGCCTATGTTATAATTGAATATTGCTTACTAATATGATATATGAGTAAAATATGCACAATTATTACAGTAACTAAAGGAAACTCTAAGGCTGGGTGTTATCAATGTGGGTGGGTTAGGAGGTTGGTAGGTGTCAAAAAGAACTAAGCCCTGGTCATGGTGTGGCAACAGAGACAAAACACAGTCATGGCATGGTGGACAGCAAACAGACAAAAGACTTTTTCAAAAATCCACCAACCTTGATCCAAAGTTATTTCATAGGTAAAGATATAAAGTACATGAATAGAAATACAGATGTATACCAATAGAGATAGATAGATGAGAGACACTCCCCCACTGCTCAACTCTGGCTAACCACCACCCAATTAAGAAAAATATTTAGCTTTTAAGTAAGAAGGAAAAGAAAAAGAAAAACTCTCTTAAAGAAAAAAAGCTGTTTGCCTAACTTTATTAAAGAAAACTAACTCGACAACCCAGTTTAGAGCACAGTGCCATTTCTACAGGAAACTACAACTAAAAAATATTGAGGACCCAGTTACAGAGATGGAAACTGTCAACATCTACAAGACTGAGAAATTTTGGTGCAAGGCAACTTAAAGAGCACCCCCTCCCTCCTGCACAGCAGCCTGACAGAGGAGGAACAGAGCGACAAAGGAGAGGGAGCTCACCTGCACTTTGCTCCCTCTGGTACATGCTGCCATGAATGAAATGAGAGATCAGCTTAAATATATGAAAAGTGAACTAGTGCAGCTACAGGAAGTTTTCCTCCAGACAAACTCAGCAATATAAACACACCCAGACCCAGCTAGAAGAACTTCAGAGTGACAGAAACACATTCAGGAAAGAGCTAGCCACGCTAACAAAACTGTGAAGAGAAATGCAGCAAGAGATCACTGATAAAAAAGAAAGAGGTCTCTTCACTGGCTGAAAAGCTGAGCGACAGAGAGAGATGTCACAAGTAACAGTCTCAGTGAGCAGCTGCAACTTTCTACTAATCTAAACCTACAACCCCCTGAAACACAAGTCCAGCTCACTGGGTGCCTCTCCTGACTGGGAACAGCCACCAGAAGAGCAGACAAACCCCAGTCGTCAGTCAGAACAATCCAAACCTCCTATCATACAACTTAAACCACACATTGTTAAAGACCCTAAAGGGAAATTCTTGGATGAAAAAAAAAAAAAAAAACACAGTTCATGCCCCACGACCACCAACACCCATAATATCACTGCCCACCACAGAAGAGTAAAATCTGAAAACCCTGAAATGTAGAAAAACCTGCGGACCTGACAGCACCCCTGATGAGATGCTTAAACACACAATGCTTTTAAGTTATACATTTACAAATCTCTGTCAAGATACTTTTTGATTGTTATGTTTCCACTTCTTATTTACAGTCTATGGGCACTACCTATATGATAGCTGCTTTCCTTTCTCTTCTACAGTATGTGGGTCACCCCATTTTGCAAAACTTTTCCATTCTCTTTGTATTCAGTGCAGGCAGCTTTGATTGATTCGGCATGTTTAAGAATAATAGTTGTTTAGCTTGTGGGATTGAAGACTCCATGAAATGGGATTTTCAAGTTAGGCCTTCTTCCTGGTAAACTGAATATTGCTTAGATGTTGCACAAATAAGTGGGACTAAATTCTCCGGCCAATAAAACTTTTTAGAAAATCTCCAGTGTTGTAACAGAGAGCCATTCGTTTTTCTCTTCCTGTTTGGACAGCTGCTAGAACATTCAACAGCTTCACTTCTCATGAGTGTTTGATATTGTTGTGTTGAAGTGGCAAGTTTCTTAAATTTTACAAGTGGTGGCAGTTATAATAGCGTTCAATCACATTATCCCAGGTAGTTTCAATATTATCCTTTCAGAAACAATGATAAATGAACAGAGAGCTAAATGTTAAGCTTCCCTAAGGTGAGAAGGGACCTCAGATTTGTATTGGATAATGTCATTAGCTACACCAGCTAAGGGACTGACACTGACTGGTCAACTTAGCCACGGCAGGGAGATACCTCCAGCTCTTCTGCTTTTGCAGGGTTCCCTAAATCAAGGCAGAGCTGTGCACCTCACATTTCATGCCTACAACTCACATCCTGTCTAAGATTAACAACCAATATTATTAATGAGTTTAAATGTTCTCAACAGAAATTGCACTTACGGTGAATGTAATCCAACATAAGGATGCGCATCAGTGGTAGGAAATCAACACAAGGCTCCAGTATTTAGAAAGGACTAGTTCAAAGAAAACACATCAAACGTTGCTACAATAAATAACATGACATCTGTGTGCTATGATATGTGGTTATATTTTATTGTACAGTTTTTTATTTCAACCATCCAAAAGAGATTTTGTGTCTGAATGTCAGATCTGTCTCGCTTGTCAGCGTCAGATCTCTGTCATCTTTTATCTTTGACCCAGATTGAAGGTAGGAATGCAGTTTTTACTAGTGGAGACATGGATATGTAAACTCCCTGCACTATGGGGTCAGAGGGCACACCACATTCCAAAGGAGGCCCTTTTTTTTAAGTCACAACAGTGACAGCGGGAAAAAATTCGTAGACAGTTAATGGGTGATGGCTTTGTTGCTCATTGATATACTGAACAGATCAGCTATTTTCCACAGTTTGTGGAAAATAGCAAAACAAGATATGATGTGCAACTAAATAATTTGTTAAAGGAAAACATAACTGTAACAGGTGTAAATTTCAAGTAAAAAGATTCAATAGGTCAATTAGAATTCCCCCCCAAAAACAATACATTGAGTAGAGCAAATGGTGCAAGCCACTCCTCCCTTTAATCTATCGACTCAGCGGAAATGTTTTCAGTTGCTTTCTTTCTACAGCCATAATTTTCACCCATGGGTTTCTCTTGGTGTTTGATGCTTCCAAGCAAACATTTTCAGGTTCACTGACAAAGCTACTCAGGCAGCCACGACAGCTTCTGTCGACTTGCATCTCAGGACCTTTGAACCTCACAACCAAAATAAAGCTTTGCTTCTGCTACTGATGGTCACCTATTCTGTCAGTGATGGGGAGGCAAGCTGGCGGAGGTGGTGACCTGTGATGATTGCCTGTTGCATGGGAAGTGTTTTTGTTGTTGTTGTTGTGGTGTGTGTCTGTCTGTGTGTGTGTGTGAAAAATTACCCAAAGGAGGTTGCTGTCAGAGACTGGATGAGCCACTGGGAAGAGGGTGTGTCCAACTTAATACTTTCCTCCCCACGTTAATTAAATGTGACCATGTGCACACACACACATTTTCAAACCTTGATAAAACCAAGGTATGCTCTCTTATACACACTTTCACACCTGCGGCTGCAAGCTGCTCGGTACAGCAGGTGGGGATTAAGTGCGTTGGTGAAGGACATCTCAGTGCTGCTCCTTTACTTTTCCTGCCCAGATCTATCCAGCCAATTTGAGGGTCAAGCCAGTGACCTTCCAGCCATAAGCTTTGTGAAACCCATGTGAGAACACTGGCGACTCGTGTTTATTATAGATAGTCTTAAACGTCTCAGCAGACTCACAAAATGTATTTGAGCTTCTGCATCAAAACGCATATTGTTTCACTACAGTTCGTATGCGAGCAAGTTCTGTCAATAGAGCTTTGCAAAAATTTGTATTTTAGTGACAAACACGTCAGTTTTCACGATTAAAATTGCAGTAAATCTCCTTGGTAATCTTGGCTTAAACACTAAATAAAAGAAATAAAAAGATGGTTTTGTTGCCCTTGGGAAACTTTGGGTATTACTATAATAATAATAAATTATACTATATACTTATCCTAAAAGCAGGTTGTCACCTTGTTGCCCATAGATTTTGTTGCACATCCTCCTTCATGGCCTCATACCTCACCTGCTGTCTGCTCTTACAGGCTCAGTCACAGACACTGTTTCGTTGTTGAGAGTAAACCTTAGCTTGAATGCCCATTAGTATGACGCTGTTCGGTTTGTCTGCACTTTGAAGAAATTAAGCATTATTAGAAAAAAACAGACCAGGCCCTTTATGGAGGGGGCGAGCGGAGGATTCCTGCAACTACACACGGCATCCCCCTCAAGAATGGATGGGAGCCCTTGCTGAAGCGTACAAAAGTACAGGCTCAGCATCCCGGTGGGGGAACATTTCATTGTCAGTTAGGTCATTGTGCCACGTGGTAAAACTTCTGTTCATGTACGGTGTGTGTGCATGTGTAAAAGTGTGATAAATGTGCCATATTCTCCACCATTACGCTGATATTTTGGTCTTGAGCTAATTTCACAGGACTGTGCGGAAAAATACAACTTCACATTCAGTAAGGCAATTTGCTTCTGCACCATGCAGAGTCCGTGTGTGTCTGTGTGTGTGTGTACTCGTGGGTGGTCTGTGAAATTTCTAGACTTTAATTATCCTCAGGGGGTGAGGTGGGTTGCTGGTTTGGTGGCTGTTGGTGAATTAAAGTTTTGAATTAAAGTGTTATGTGCCAATAAAGTAAATTCTAATCCTTATCAGCAAGGTCACTCAATGCAGCTTTGAAAAGTGCTGCTGCTGAACTTATTTGTTAAAATTCATGGTGCACAAATGCAGTTACTGAGATAAGGTGAGTGTCAGCACAATGCAGATAGTATCTGAAATACGATTTACTGATCAATTTTAAGGCCCCTAATGAGGAGCTAACATCTGCAAGAGATGAGTACTGGCACTGAATAAATCCTAATGAACTAGTCTTCTATCTCATATATCTAAGAACACCATTCACTATGCTGTACTGACCTAGATGTTTCCTTTAACTCTGTCAAACTTAGATCTTGGCTCTTTTCATACTTTGGCTGACTCACATTGGTACCTGGAAGCTCCAGGAGTTGAGTGGAAGTTACTGTGGGAGCCACTGTTTAAGCCCACACACTCTGCAGGTACTCAGTATTACAGCTGTAAGTATTCCAGCATAGTTTCACAGGGAGGTAAATCTTCAATGAAGCAGTGCTGAAGGAGTGCAACAAATGCCCATCAAGTATGTGGAAAGATGGTTATCTGTTGCTGATTTCATACTTTATGGAGATTCTCACTTTCATTTATCACTCAAAAGGGAAAAGTCAGAGGTCAGTTTTTTGCTTAATGCCCCATTCTAGGTATGGATTTTAATACCTCTGAAACAGAAAACACATTTAATTTGCATTGTCTACAATAAAGAAACCTGTACACTGACAATATGAACATTCACCCACAGCCAACAGCTAAATGAAGACTGTTGTTCTTTTCCTCATATTCCTGCCAGAAGGTCTAGTTCCACACCTCACTATGGACACTGGTGGGTTGTGTGGGTCAGAGACTCTTGGCCAGACATCGGTTCCCACAGGGTGAAACCATCAGTTTGCAGACATGCAAATTTTTCAGTGCAGAGAGAGAAACACTTTCCTCTGGGTCTGGCAGTGTAAAATAGAGCTACTGTACAGTGCACACAAGTAGTACTGAATCTGGCATCGTATTTATCCAAGATTTGTCCAAGATTCAAGAAAGGTTTCTGCAGATTAAAGCTTTAAATTTTCAATGATTAAGCCAAATTTACTGCACATCTTAAAAATGCATTTCTCATGGAAAGATGTTGCAAGTTAGGTTTATTATTATATCCAACTCTGATTCAAAAACCCTTCAAACAGGCTAGTTTTCATCTGCCATCTCTGATAAAAGTTTTACAGTATTTTTCCTGGCTAAGGTGAAGGCAGTTATTAGTTTCTGGGCTGCTTACACAATACAGAGGTGGTGAACTTTAGCAGGCTCTCACCCCTGCCGAGTGTCATAAGACTAGCCACTTTGTTTTTAGGTTTCACCCCTCCAGAGATGCTCTTTCTGCCCCAGCGATCACATACAGCTGACCACCAATAATTAGCGCAATTCTTCAGCCATTCTCTTTCATCTTGGGCTCTCAAATCCAGAGAGGTGTTGTGTTAGCAAGTAGCTAATATTGCCTCTCGAACTTGAAGGGAGTGTCTTTTAAAAAGAGGAGAAACAAAGAATCTGTGTGTATAAGTTGCAGTTATGGCTTTTCGTGGTTTATCGCTTAAAATAAAAGTAATACAATATAATTATCTTAATTACTTACAAGAAGGAATCTGTGACCTAAACCATTAACTCTGCTAGAGATGTAATTAAAAAATTTCATGCACGCAAAGTAACCCTTGTTTTGATAAGACACTTGTTGCCGAAAATAATATGCAACTGATTGGATTAATAGCCTAAACCACTACTTGGACAGCAATACATCAACATGATGATTACCACTATAAATCAGATTAATCAGGAATATGTCAGCTTCATCCAGTGTCGTGTCCCAATATGAACTATCGCTGCTCACATGATCAACGGGGTCAGAACAAGACCTCCCACACTGCAACACTTCTTGGGCCAACTAATGTAGAGCACTGACATCAGCACAATAACTGCACTAATCAGTGGTTATTATGAAGACTAATGCTTGAGTCACTCAGCCATGTCCAATACATTATCTAGTTCAGTGGAAGCTATTTGAAAGGGAGGGGTGAAGCAGTACAGTAACATATCCCAAGTGCAGCTTTCCACTGGAGTGCTGGTGGACCTACAGAATCAACAATCTGCTAAATAAATGAAACTACCAAGCCTCCGTGCTTTTACTGATTGCTCCTGTAACCCACAAATAGAACTGGCCTGATTTACAAGTGTTTCAGAGTTCTACAAGACTTCAAACCAAGCCAGTCACACACACTACAATATGTTGTTTAAGAGTAATGTGCGTGAACTTTTTTTGTAACTTTTCTGAAGGAAACTGTATCCTCATTAGCATAAGGTACACATATCCAAAAAAAACTTCTACAGGTGCTGGATCAAAAAACAAAAATCACATTGCACTGAGGGCTCCTAGGAATTTAATTCAATGCAGTGTTTTGATCTTCTTCAGCATGGTCAAATTACAATCACAAAGCAGAGAAAACTATATATATATATATATATATATATATATATATATATATACACACACACATACACACAGATGGCATTTTTTGAATTACAGGTGATGATACCCTTGATGTTGATTCTTTTGCCAGAATGAGGATGAGTGACATTTCTAATCAAAGATGCTTTGTGTGCACACTTACAGTTGCCATCTGGAAAAAAATTTGTTTCTTGTTCTGAAAAAAGCTCGAGTGACTTTGCAATCACAAATATTTGGAGCAGGTTTGTAAACAATGTGTTGGGGATCATAGAAGACTGGTTTAAGATGAGGTCAGAATATGGCAGTGTTACAGTTACATTTTTTCATTTTCTTTTATCAAAGGGGAGTATTATATGATGCAGAGGGAACTTCCACTATCTGAATCAGTCCTTCTCTTGCTGAGACATTCACTTTGGCTGATGTTTGTAAATCTCTCCACTGCATTCTTCTCTTTGTTTGTGTTGACTTTCCTGTTTTTGGAATGAATACAAACTTGCACTTGCTATTGTTGCCTCAATCCTTTTGGAACAAGGAATATATATTTTATAAATAGTAGATTAATTCTCCATTATGCACCTGAGTGATGAATGTGTCTGTATACTGTTTGACCATGCCTGATGAAGATCAAAATGTATGAAATTAAATCGATGGGAGCTATCTGTTCAATGTACGGATCGTTTATTTGATTTTTGTCATCACTGTCGACATTTGGAGAGTCAGGAAAGAGGCAGCAAGCATCTCTGCAGACTTTTAACACTCAGGACACAACCTGTTCTAACTTCTCCCCTCTGGTAGGCGCTACAGAGCAATGTAGACACAAGAACAGTTTCTCTCCAAATGCCGGCACTCTGATGAACAGTTAAATCAGCCATATATCTTCAGTTCTAAGGCTGATTCTGAAACTGCCCTTTGTTCCTTCGCACATCGGACTTTGTGCTGATGCTCATATAGTTGCTCCTCATCCCCATCGACTGCAGTCACACCACCGCTTAGGCATTCCAGATGGCAGCACACGCTGTGTATCTTTGCTTGCTGTTGCTACATCAGGTGATGTGAAGGTAGAATCTACATTATGTTAAGATTTTGAAAACTGATGCTCGTGAGAATGAAATACAATGTTGTTGTGAAAAGCTATGAAATTTTATGGGGCCTGATTTACTTACAATAACATTTGTTATTGAAAATAAATCAGGCCACAGTTACAGTCCACAGTCCATTTTTATATCATTTTGATTTGTTTTTCTGTCTACCCATGTTAACCCCTGAAGTCCCTGCAGCATCTAAACCAAGTACTTCTAGGTCTCTACTCTGTCAGTGAGTCTCTGTATTCTCTGCAGAAGGGATTCCTGTTCAGTACACTGCTTGCTTTGCCAAACCAGCCAAACTGGCACTACCTTCTCCTCTTTCCACATTATTTTTTTCTACCTTTTTCCTGCCTTCTTCTATCACCTTGGAGTTCATATGTGTCTCTTATTGCATACATTTTCACATGAGAATGTGTTTTCTCTGCTAATATGACCCAAAAGCAGTGAAAATATTGTTTCATTCTTGGTTTTTCATTCTATAATTTCTCTTTTCAGCTCAAACAATTACAACCAGTGCAACTAATAGTTCCAATATCTTATTCCCATATCATTGATTTGTAAAATGTTCCAAATACACTATTGTTTAATAGTAACTTCACACATTTTTATTTAACTTATACCAAGTTGGTGAAGATTTTCCCATACAACATTATGCATTTTAAGTTTACATTAGCTGTAATTGAATGAAATAAAATACATATTAGTTTTCTAAGATATAAAGACAGATTGTTAAATTGATAACTAGGAATAGGTCCAGTAGTGGCCAAAAGCCAGACTTCAGAACCATCTGAAAATATTTAGGAGAAACAGTTGTTTCAGTCTGTGCTGATACATCCAAGGTGGACTGCGCTGGATAAGGTCAAGACAATAACAGTAAAGGCATCAATATTCTTCGACAGCGGTACAGAATTTCTGCAAAGTCTGACTAAGCCTTCAATCATCAAACTAGCTGGCAACCATCGTCTCCCCCTGCTCCACGCTCACCTTCATCTTCCTCTCCCACCTCCCTTCACTCTTGCTCCCTGTCAGCTCCCATCAGCCTCCCCTCTGTGATGCTCAGAGAGGAATTTTACAGCTGCTGTCAGCTTACCATTCACACACACATACATACACACACAAGCACACACGCACGCACACACACACACACACACGGAGACCAAAACACACAAGCACACGCATGTACAGGTTCACACTCACTCGCACAGACACATGTGCTCATAAATCACATAAGAGAGCATGCACACAAACTCACATATGCTTACCACAAGCGTACTCATGCACACTCCGCCGCATGTTGCCCTGATGACAGTTTTAGACAGCTAATTAAATGAAACCATAAAGTGAAAACTACCTGGAGAGACTAAAGCAGAAAGAAACATTCAGAGGCTTAAAGGAACAGTTTGACATTTTGGGAAATACACTTTTCCACTTTGTTGCTAAGCATTAGATGAGAAGATAAATGCCATTCTCATCTGTCTATGTCTCTATGATAGCTGCCGACTAACTTAGCGTAGCATAAAAACCGGAAACTGGAGAAAAATCTTGCATGGCTCCATCCAAAGGTAACAAAATCTGCCAATCAGCACCTATAGAGCTCATTAATTCACATGTTGTATCTCATTTGTTTAATAAAACACACAAACATAGACATGTGAGTGGTGTCAGTCTTCTCATCTGCAAAAAAGCGATGAGGCGTCTTTCCCAAAATGTTGAAAATGTCCTCTTTCAACAGCAGCCAGAAACTTTCCAAAAACTGAGATTCTTGCAGATGTCTGTAAAAAAAAAAAGGAAATTGTTTTAGTGTATGTTTTCCTTATTTCTGACCGCTGTACAGATCACTGTCTTTCTGCAGTGAACTAGCATGAATGTTTGCAGTTTGTCTAATGTGAGCTGATGCACTGTTTGTGTGAGAGCACACGCTTCAAGTGTGTGGAAATACATGTGATGGAATGAGGTTCCTGTGTGTGCCAGCTCTTTGCTTTTGTACATCTCTGGATTATATTGCAGACAGGCAGTCAGGCAATCAGCGGAGCTAAAAGAGAGACAGGCGGGCAGACAAACAAGCAGTCAGACAGGCAGGCAGACTGAGAGGCATACAGGAGCTCAGGAGTTCAGAGGTCAAATCACTCACGGCAGCCAGCTCAATTCAGACTACAGGGGGTTTCTTTACTCTCAACTTCTTCAAACAGCGCAGCGTCTTCTCATTATTCTCAATCTGCGGTACATGCACACCTCCCACAATGGCGAGTACTAGTGTCAGACAGTACTGGCAGATTGATCCAAAGTTCAAAGGTTTAAAAACTATCCGATCAGCTGTGTGCATCTGCATTGGCTAAATAAATATAAAGATTTGGGTCAAACAGAAATATTTGACTCATATGTTTTCATTCACATGATAATAGTCACATAGGTGCAGAGCGAGTATTGTATTGCAGTGTGCACACATGTGTGCGAGGAAGGGGTGTGTGTATTATGTCGGAGGAGGAGGGGCGATATAACCTCAGCAGCAGCTGACACTGTAAAGATTTCCTGAGCCTCTGAACATATGGTAAGAATTGTCTTCGTGATGGCATTTTATCACTGATTAGATCCAGAATTGGCAAATTTAGGCAGAAATCTGGAAGTAAGTTG